>NC_088245.1:91135130-91760130 GCF_036013445.1 Caloenas nicobarica | reverse complement strand
AGAGAACAAGTTGACAGGCAGTTCACAAATGCATATTTGTACCCATCTATAAATACGTTTGATATTTGCGGTGGTCACAGACTTCAAAGCAAGGTTGCTCTATTAACACATAAAGTTTAAAATAAGAATCCCTTTTGAGCCACAGTAAAGGGCATATTATAATTCCTAACAGAAATACATGCAAAGGCTAATTGTACAATCATTTTCATTAACATAAGACCTTTAATAAACCTCTCTTAAAAACAAGAAAACATGAACAGCATGCGGAAAGCTTTTCTCTGGGTCTCTAACTTAAACATTTTCCCTCCTTTTGTCTCTTATTTTCCCAGAGGTGTCAGCGGCCTTGTGAGAGGAAGGGTTACATCTGCTTCAGAACAACATGAAATCTTGACTAGAACAGATGCCCGAAGGCAGATCTCAGCAATGCTGTCTTCTCTCTGAAATATGTGGCAATTCTAGTTAAAAATTGGCGGGAGAGTTGATTACCCTGGCAATTTAAATCTCAAGTAACATCCTCTACTAACTTTCTAACAGTACAGCAAGCAGCAATGCTGCCCGCACCCTTGTACTGGCTCCTATGTAAGGACCAGCCCCACCTGACAGGGCTTCCCTGGTCAGGTTCACAGTTACTAGTTGTGCAAAACAGTTCCTTTCCATGAAACAAACTATCAGAAGGATTTCATGTCAATTTTTCTTCCATTTAAAGACAATAAAGAAAACATGCCAACTCAAAACCATGCAAATTCTCCTTTTCAGAAGCTCTTACGCTAATTAGAAGTCTGGACAAATTTTTTTTTAAAATGGTCATGTAATAAAAACAGGTAACGAATAACAAGGAGAAAGGAAACAAAAGTCCCTCTAGTCTAGATTTGCTCGTTGAAGCACTTAGGGAGAACCTTTTACCCCTCAGTTGCTGGTGGTCCAGGTTAGCAGAAATCTCTGGGTTGACTTTTACCTTGGTGTCTACTATCAGTTTCCTTTTTCTCTTCAGGAGCAAAACTGCTTCTCTCTTACTGTTTTTTGTCACAGATTCTATAAAATCTGACTTCAGTTAGAGCATGTAAAGACTCTAGTAAAAGGATGTGAAATACATGGCACAATAATGTGAAAGTAGATGAAAAGAGTTTAACAGAGGGCTATTTAACACAGAGGATGAGAGTCACTGCCAATAAACCTTATTTACAAGGAAGATGGTTGTTGTCTGAATTTCAATTCTTCCAATTCTGGAGGCTCCTGAGGGACATGAGCAGCTTACAGAAGGTGGAAAACCAAAATAAAATAAAACTTTTAGAAGAGGAACTATGACTGTATCCTTGAAACAGATTTAGTTTCCTTGGAACAGATGCTGAATACTGTTCCAGCTTGAATACTGTTTCCATAAAATATCAGTGTTTCCCTACAGGATTCTGAATTTATTTCCAGTTATAGCATGTAGATCTTCAAGGATAAAAAGGGAGACTGCCAAAATTGCCTCCAGGCTGTGTTTTCCACTGAAGTACTTTGCCTGGCTCTATTTATTGCCTTTCAGGTGCTTAGCTACAGAATCCACTCTCAGCATTAAAATGTCTAGTTCTCACTGTTAAAACCCTACCGTGATCACTGTCTTTTCTACACTTTTCCCAGTCCTTTTCTTGAATCTTCATACTCCAAGCCTCATGACTCCTTCCTCAACACCTCTCGTGTTTGCCAGATCCAGGAAAGTTTCAGCTCATGTCCCTGTACTCATCAGGAGTGTTTTGTTTCAGCTCTTTCAGCTTCTGAATTGGGGTCTAGTGGCTCCTTGACCCGTGTGCAAGATGTTCTCAAGCCTTTACTGTTCAAAGGTGCAAACTACTACAAGCTTTGAGGTGGATGTGAATTCCTTAGTCTTTTCAGTATATTTATGGATTTGGTGTTTGTTGTGTTGTTTTGTGTGTTGGTGGTGGTTTTGTTTATTTTTCTATTTATTCTTCAAAGATCTGTTTTTTAACAGATTTTGTAAATTTCTGCAAGATATTTTAATAATTTTCTGACTTGATTTCCCTATCCAGAAAAAAAGCCCAACCAGATGTAAGATCTTAGTCTACCTTTTTTCTCCCTGGCCTGCTTAGCAATGAAGCTTTGTGTGACAAGGTTTTATTTTTGGCTTTGAGGGAAGGGGATAGGGATGTTGTTGTTCATGTACATATTACATAGGTTTAAGGAGGTCACAATCTCAGTTGGGCTAAATTACAAACTCCTCTGAGTGGTATGAGTAAATCTAGTAGGCAAGTCCATTTTTTTATAAGAACTATGATATAGTTGTGCTATTCAAATTAGACAGTGAAAAAAAAGCCAACTTTAAACATCTTCTCCAGAAAGAGAAATAATAACAATTTGAGAACGTATGATGTTCTTTTACTGTTGCTAATTCCCAGGATATTTCTAAAAATTAGGAAAACTACCTGTCTAAAATGCAGAAAATTATCAGTCAAATCCAAACTGAAGTTTGCTGTGCCGGCTAAAACAGAATTACTCACTGAACTAAAAATAATATTTGCCAAAGTTGAACAGCTTAGCAAGGCCAGTTTCTTGAAGCTGGTAAAGAATAATGAGGAAAACTGGGCGACAGAAATAAGAAGAGCTACTTTAAAAATATGCTGTTAGATGCCAGACAGCACAGCCAGGCAATTACATGGAGGGTGTCTTCATCCAGTAAATAATCGGAAATATGAAATACGAAACTGCTTACCAAAAAAAAGGATGAAACTTTGTGACAGAGTAGAATATTCATTAACATTTATATTGCTGCCTTCCCTAACCTTAAACAATCTCCAAAATACACAGGGACTACTGATACAAACTCCTCTCAGTTATGCTGCATAGAAGAAATCCCCTGGGGACCGAAACGGTCAGTGGCTGTGGGTGCTCCATGTGCTCCCGTGCAAAAGGGATCTTCAGCATTCAGTATGAACCCTCTACCACCTTTATGAAACCTAATGACCTTTCAGTGGACCACAGCTCAAATCCTGGGTGAATTCAGACTTAAATATGCAACAAAATTGTAACCCTCTCTCAGGTGTCCGCTGGCAATTTGCTCTACTCTGCTGGGCCTTGCCAGCTAATGGCTTACGGACAGTTCTTCCCTGCTTTTCCCCTGCTATTGCTCTCATCCATTGGGTCATCCCTCTCAATGGTATTTTGCTGCACTGACTCCATTCTCGAGAAACGTATGGTGCCAAGCAAGGATTAGTCACATTTCTTCATCTCTACAGTAAACCTTTTCTTCTTTTTCAGATTCTGCACTGTCCACAACTTCTTCACCGCTAATTCTTCACAGAATTAGCGAGTAACCTGTCTGCCAGGCACACTGGATGTAACTGAACCCAAACCATTCTTTTTACAGCATTTTAATTAAAAACCCACCATTCCTTCAAGTTTAGAGCATAGCTGTTTTTAACAGACATGCCATAAGATTTGCCAAGTAGAAACATAATTTAACAGACCCAGGCCTGCCCACGGGCTTCTCTGTTCAGCTTCCTACAAGGAGATCATAAAACACACCCATTATCCTGACCTTTACCTTTCCGGTCCTGCATGCAGCCAAAGCCTCAGGCTACCAGGCTACAAAGCCAAATAGCGTCCAGACTGAGATGAAGAATGACAGTAATATATGTGGCTTACTAATAACTAGTAAAAGAAAGGGCAGAAGATACTTCGGCTGGCTAACACAAATTAAATTCCCTCTTGGACAAAAGGTATTCCAGCTAAAACAAGGTAGATGCAAGGCAGAAAAGATACTGTGTTTTTAGGGTATCATTAAAGAGCATAAAGGTTAATTTGTCTTTGGGGAAATGCTGAAGGCCTTGAATTGGTCACTTCTGGGTTTAAGCATGTAGGCTCTGACGTTAAAGACTTCAGTGAACATCAATGGATTTCGATCGTGATTTTCAGCATCTGTATTCCATGGAGACTAGGTACTGCAGGTCTCATAGCAGGCCTATTATCTCATTCTCAATATAATTTTTTTATTAGTATTTTTATTAATTTAAATCAGATATGTGCTGAGGAGGAAGCTCTTTTAATCCTCCTGCTCTCATAAAGCCAGCTGTATTATATTACAATCTAAAGAGAGCACTCAGTTTACAGCCTTGTTAACAAGCTAACAAGCAAAATTTTACATTGTACAAGCTCCTTATTAAAGTAGTAAATTAATTAGCTTGCCCAGACAATAAAGGTCCAAGACCATCAGCTAATATGAACTTAATTTTGCTTGTGGTTCAAACATAGCCATGTGTATTCCCATGACAAAGCTTTCACGGTCAGGATAATGGGTGCCAGGACGGCATTTCTGCTTGGTCTCTCTTCAAAAAAGTAGAATTTGTCCTGCTTCCCTTTGTCTCTCTGCTCAGTAGGAAGAACAGTTTTGGCAGAATCAAAAAAATACGGGCTAGTTCAGCAGTGAAATATTTCTGCTACTATTGTTAACATATCATTAGTAGTATTTATTCTTTTCTTATTACATACCCTTTCACTGTGTTCATCACTGTGACTGGCATTGCCATTTCCACTTGTCATTTACAAGTAAGCGACGATCACAACCAGAAACCTCAGTTACCACTGGAGTAATTCTGTGCTGCTATAAAACTAGGTAAGTAATAATTTTCTTCTGTAGGAGAGAAGGTTCCTGTATTTGGTTCTCAGTAGTCAGTAACTTTATTAATCCTTTATCTCCTTCCACTCTCTTTATGCCATTTGAGAGACATTGCTCACTTGTAATGAGCGGAATACAGGATTGATCTACACCTTCTATTCCTGTCTGGAATTTCAAATGTTTATCTTTGTTTCTGCTCTGCCCATATCTACTACTAGAATTTATCCTGCATCCTCCGAAGCACAAGATTGTTCGTCCCAGTGTTCTGGCCAAAGCCTCCCACCCCTTTTTCCACTCTTCCTCCCCCAATTTTTATTACTTTGTCTCTTCATTTTTTTCAAAATCTGTTGTTAAGAACATAAAACTCAGACCTTAGCCTGAAGCTTGCATTTGAAAACCAAGTCTGTTCACTAGCTTCATAGAAACACATTTTTCATACAAAGCAGGGAAACCAAGTAGCCATGCAGCCCAAGTTTGGAATGGGACATGGCTGGATTATTGGCAGATGGCAAACAGAAGAGCAAAGGATTATAGAAATCCCATCTATTCTGTGTGAAACAGAGACATGAAATATTATAACCTCTTAGCATTAGCATCTGAAACATCCGTAAAGCTGAGAAAACCTACTGGAATCCGGCTCATTTAAAATTTAATGGTGTTTTCCTGTATTACAGATATTGTAGAGATAGGTCAGAGTTAAATATATTATAGGATTCCGAACTGTAGACATTAGTGGAAACAGACACTAAAATCCAGAAGGGGGTATCATTTCCTAAATGAGGATAAGAGCTAATCAATCCATGTCTTTCTAAAATCTAATTATAAAGTCTAAATACTTTATGGATAAGAGATTCGGATAATGCTCAAGCTGTTTAGCAATTGGATATGTACCTCAGGTGATAGCTTTACTAATGGGTTTTCAGCTTCACACAGACCAATTGTGGCTACAACGTTCTGGAACAACTCAGTGTTTGTTTATTCAAGGACAGAAATACTAGTGGGGTTTTTTTCTTGAGATCTTAAGCCACTTACGGTAACACATGAAAATTTTCTTCTTCATCTAAAAGACAGGCAAATAAATAAGATTTTCCCACCCAAACCATTTATAATTTACAAATATGCTGGGGCAGGAAAACATCATCTACTTGCTGACAAATCCAGTTCTCTAACTAGTTATGCCAGGCTTGGTATGAAAAGCTTGTTGAGGCCCTCTCTTACCAAGTCTAGAAAAATTCTGCATGGCCAGCACAGGAAATCACATGCATGCACTTCAAAAAATGTAACCAGGAACTCCAGGAGCATCCACGGGCTCTGCTGCCTCTTCCGTGATCACTGGCCTGCTGCTGATCCAGGTTACTGTCACCCAAACTGCTCTGCCTTCCTAGTTCGGGTGTTGTGGGACACGAACGCCAACTCCCGCTTGCCTCTGACAATGCAATTGGCAGCCACATTTCTCTGGGGTTTGCTACATGATAGACCTGTGATATCAATTAATTCATAACTTCTCTACGTGTTCCTTGAATGCTCATAGCAGCAATTCATGATTTGGCACTGCACATTTCTTCAACCCTCCCTGTATCTGAAGCCTGAAGATGTTGGACAGCACAAAATAATGTAGATTTCTCAAGACTATGATTCTCTGGGGAAACAACCAACTTGCCACTCGGGATGCCAGCCTCTTCTTTTCAAACATCTTGATATAAGACATGGATCTTTATGGCTGCCCAGCACTGAGATACAACATAAGCAATGTTTGAAGAAAGTAGCACAGATTGCCTCAGATACCTTTGCTAAGATTGCAATTCATTAATAAGTGTCTGCCCAGAAGGATCTGCACTTAGCATCATCTCTTCAGGTGACATAGAAATGCCACAGATTTCTGCACTGTCAGAAGTGGGGCGAGAGTAATTCAAGAGGAACAGAAATTGCTGAAGGCTGAGTTTTAAATTTACTGTAACCCTTTTTTTAAAAAATACTTTCCAAAAGCTAATTAAATAACCAGTGAATACGTAAGAACTAGGATGAAAAGCAAAATGCAATTAAATGTTGAGATAACTGCCATGTTGCATCTGAATTAGAAAGAATTTATGTTGATTGTTCTGTTTGTCAGACAATGTTCAAAAATAGATTCTCATTATATTAAAAGGAGAAAATTGTAGACTGAGTGGGCAGCAGATGGATGTCCTTGGAAGAGTTTGGTTTATGTAAGGATATAAATACATTTGAATCTTGAATAATGAGAATAAAGGAGGCAAGAAGATGTGATTGAAAGGTAGCACTTGTTTAACAAATATTTTATAGGTAGGCTACAAAAGGTTGGGAGCATATATCAAAATAATTGCAACTGTAACATCAGGAAAAGAGAGGCTTAAGTTTAGAAATGTTGTTTCCTTAATCAAGAGAAGAAAAATCCCGCTTTTAAAGGAAGAATTGGTCATGAAACACTGTACAAGTGAGAAATGAGAAAGCAAGGTCATGTCAGATTCTTGCAGTCAGTGCATGTTCAAAAGGAAACCCACTCGTACACATTTTTCAAATACATCTTTTTGTTTCTTCAATGTCAAATTAAGTACTTATAGTGAGAATTGGAAGAACTAAAATCCAGTTATGTCAACAGAGAGTCTTTCAGCTTTGGTACACTTTGCTCTGTGATTGGACTCTCTGCTTTCAGTAAGAACTTTGGCTTCTTTATGGTGCTCTGCACATATCTTGACAACACTTTGGGAATATGTACCCTCTAAGGTTAAGAAGGCAGTTTCAATTCTGTGTTCGCTGTATATTAAGCTTGTGTTTTTCAGCAGAGATGGACTTCTGTATTTTATTAAAGTGGGTATCTGACCACCAGGAATTGGTGTAGGCACTGGTCTGACATCGTAGGTCACTTGACAGAGAGTATTGTAGGCAGAAGAGGGAGGAGAGAAAAGTTTCTATCAGAGCAGAATTTGTAGATTATCTGAAGGTATCTTTTCTCATTTCATTTGAGATGCACCTTTCTATCAAAGGTAGTTAAGCTGGGTTTTTTAAAGTTTTGGGCTTGTTGGTAATCTTGGAGGACAGTGATATTTTCAATGTGTAATCAGTCTAAATTAAACCAATTTTTTTTTTTCAAAATATTCAGTGAGCTCTAACTTCCCACACTTGGGATGTTTCAGTAAGATTCTATTGTGGTTGTCAGGGATGGAGAATCCACTTCCCCCAAAGAAGTGCCAGGCCCTCCATCATCCTTTGCCCAGGCCAGTATGGTACTGCCAGGAGCCTTCAGTGAGGATGGATACCTGGGCAAAAGCTCAGACCTTGGGTCTGAATTTGGGGAACATTTGTCAAACATGAGTCATTCCAAATCAAGTGCTTTGGCATTAGAGAGCTGATGGTTTTCCATAGGGAGATCTGCACTAGAATACTAAATGTGCATAAAACACAGACCACAAGGAACTGCAAGTACTTAGGAAGACAAAGTTGAATGCTAGCCCTGTCTCAGCATATTAGATGTATGGTCTGAAAAATCATATTGTGATGTTCCAGAGGATCAACGTATTTTATTCAAGAAGAAATAACTACCAAAACAAACTCCATTGACTAACTAGTAGTTCTATAGAAATGGTTCATGAGCTATACCATAATGAATAATGTCATGCTGCTGACAAAAGGAAAAAAATAATCCTGGGAAATATAACCAGGCCAAATAAGACACAGACCAATCTCCTGTTAAGCTCAGCCTTAGTGAGACTTTGGCTAGAGTAATGCCTCTGTGTAATTTGGGATACTTGAACAAAGACATTGACCAATTCTTGTTCACAGAAAAACAAAATGAATGAAAGCTGTGAGGCCGGATTGAACCAACTGAGTTTGTTCAGTCAAAAGAAGAGGCAGAAGTAGGCCGGGTCATCTCTTAAGGGACATAAAAGGCTGCTGCATAAAGGTAGGAGATAGTCTGTTCTCCACAAAGATTTGTGGAAAACAGTCAGTTTACATTTGAGCTAGATTTGAGCTAAGTAGAGGGAGAGTAGCACAGTGACAAGAGAGACTGCAGGAGATGTTATGGACTTCTCACTGCAGAAGCTGGTTTAAAAAAATAAAAACAACAACCAAAAAAAAACCAAACAAACAAAAAAAAGTCTAGGCAAAAATCTGTCAGGAATGGCAGTGATATTACCATGTGCTGGGGCTGGGAGTGAGATACCATCTAGGCCCTCGTCCCTCCCAGCGTCTGATTCCCAGCTAGCTCTCTGTGTAAGATCAGTAAATCCATTCAAAGGTTCTGTGGAAAGTGTTCTTGAAAGAGCCAGATAAGCTATCATCAGTGCTGCAAAGAGCAGCCTGGAAGAAAGGAAGAAGAGGCAGGTGAGCTCCGTGCAGCCTGGTTGCAAAGCATGAGTTTAGCTCTCCTTAGTCATCCTAGTTATGAGAAGTAACTGGCAGATGCTTGACTGCTTTGCTCTCTTCCCCGCTCCCTTTTCTAACAAGCAGTCTAGACATTTAAGCTGCTGGGTAACACTAAGATTTAGATTTTCTGGAAAATATTTGTCATCTTTTATCAGCATACAGTAAGGTAAGAAGGTTTGATGTACAAAAAAAGAAAAAGTAATTGATGCTTTATCTAGGAATAATTATCTGTCTTTCATGTGGCTTCTTCCTATGCAGAAGCTCAGCTGAAAAAAGCTGGTTTACTTTTCAATTCTATTTGTTCTGGAAGACCTTTTGGTTGTTAAAGCTTTTGAAAACGTGGAACAGAATCTACACAGTAGGTCTAACAAAAAAAAAGGTTCTATTAATCATAATCAGAAATTGAGATCAACTCCACTACAGGTATAATCTCTCTCTAAAAACATGATAAAAGATAGGATCAATCATCTAATAAGCTAGCCACTGCAGTATTTTTCTTCTTAGGTATATCCTCTTAACTAGATGCACTGAGTATCACAAGCCCCTCCCCCCTCTATTTATTTGAGAGAAAGAAAATAAGAATCTAATATTTACTTGATGGAAATGACAGAAAAGTAATATCACTTAGTTTTGTTTTCTTTCTTAATTTTTTATCACATTTTAGCTTTATGCTAGAGAAGTAACAAACCCCAAATCTGGCTGCTGAAGTTCCCAGCTTACAGTTATTGAAGTCTTAGAAGGGGATCCTTACCAAAATATCCAGTTGGTTCTTCTTACAAATGTCATGAGGGACATAAAACAAAACCAGGGTTTTCTAAAAGGTTTAAGTCTCTGTAATCCATGGAACCAAAATCCCAGGTTTACACTACTGTGTACGTAGATCTGTAAAACTCTGGCTAAAACCCACTTATTTTATAGATTCCTTATTAAAAACATATTTTTAAAATGAAATTGAATGTGTGTTAAGATACTAATTTTACATGTTTGATGGGCAAGAGTCATATAAAGGCACCCAAATTTCTGCTTGATTGAGTAGTCTAGAAGATACACATGGTCATAACAGTAATCATCTATGCTATATAAATTTGCCATTAAAAATATTTATTATAACTTTTTGTTTGGAAACAGAAACCAACAAGCTAATTAATCTAATCAACATCTTTGCTGCAGCCAGCCATTAGGGTATTCTATGATCTGGGCAACATGTGTGTCAGTAGTTTTGCTAGTCCCAAAGCCTTTGAGCTTCCTTCAAATAGAAACTAAAAAATTGGCATCGATCACTTGGGGAATAAGTAAAAGAATTGCTTGGTTTGGAAAGAGAATCTAATCCAACTGAGAATCAGGAATCCAGCTGGAAGTTCAGTGGAGGTTCTTAATTGGGAAATACCCATGTTGAGGAAAATAGAAGAAGGATGAAGGGATCACTCAGTTCTTTGTGACATTGAAGTCACACCGGGAATAATGTGTACAATTTTGCTGCCCCCAAGCTGAATAAAGGCTTTGGAAAACCTGGAGAGGGTCCAGTGGAGGGTCAACTAGATTATCAAAGGGTTAGAGAAGTGGCATGTGAAAACAAGATGGAGGAACTGGTGTTGTTCAGCCTGAAGAAAAGACGATTGGGGCAGATCTAATCACAGTCTTTCACTACCTAAAAGCTGTATATAGAGGATGAAGGTTTTTCTCTTTACAGGGATGTGCACAGTGACAGGACAACTGGCAATGGGTGTAAGTTGCTTCAGCGAAAATTCTGCTGGGATATAAGCAAATTATTTTTTACCATGAAAACAATTAAATTTTGGAAAAGGCTGCCCAGAGAAGTGCTAGAATTTCTATCACTGCAAATATTCAGGCCTCAGCCAACGGGACCCTAAATAACCTCATCTAAGGCACTGCTTTCAGCAGCAAGTTGGACTGGATGATTTTCAGAGGTCCCTTCCAATCTAAACTTTTCTATAATATCTTTCAGCACTCTGAAAGAAGTAAAAATGAATGTTTAGAAAATTAAGAAGCAGATAGTGTTCTGATGTATAAATAGGCAAGTAATAAGTCACTTAGCGCCAAATAACAACTTTCCATTTCCATGTTTATTTGGAGACAGAGTGTCTAGTAAGAGTAGAGAAAGATTTAAGAATAGCCATCAAATGGAAATCATCAAGAAAAGTCAAGAGGGATAGCAAAGACTGCATTTTTCAACTACTCTGCAGAGGTGTCAAATGAGAGGAAATTGTGCATCAGCTGAAGGAGAGAAAAATAAGAAAAGAGAGAAAAAAAAGAGAGAACGGAGGCAAGAAAACAGGACTGGGGAGAAGAAAACATAGGCTCTAGATTATCTTTAACCTGTCTGACGAATGAAGAGGCACAGCTGTCATTTGTGTTGCCAGATCATGAGCAAATTGCTGAGGCTGAGAGAATTTGGAAAGTATTTTATTTATGCTAACTTTGCTAGTTACTTGCAGAAGGACACTTATTGCCAATGTGACATCCTTGAGGGATTTCACAAGATTCTCATGGGGAAAACATCCTCCAATGTATCTATCCTATTTATGATTGGCAATAGGTACTTGCTCCTGCCTGGATAAAAGAGACAAGTTGGTATAAATGACTCCACTTTGATTTCCGACTTGAATGGCAAGCTCTCTTATTTTTTAATTTTCTTAAAAGGAACATGACCTCAGTTTTCAAAGTGATCAATGAATGTCGGTGCCTGTGTTCTGTCTACTCTGAAGGCCAAAAAGCTGTAAGTACCTTTTTAAGAACTGAGGCCTAGAAATTTATGAACATATGAAGATGAATTCCTATCTTCAATGTAATTTATCACCTGTTACACTGCTGGTTTTGTGTACATGTCTAATATGTATTCACACAATCTGTTTATTTATACTCAGGAAAATTATTTTGCTGTCTGTTTTTACCCAATGACATTTTGGGATCTTGAGCTGGAATTAAATCAGAAGACAGAAAGATGCTGACGTGGTAGGACCCACATGCTCCACTTCTGAGAAGTGCAGTTGTGTCTCTGCGCACAGAATCACAGAATGTTTGGGGTTGGAAGGCACCTCTGGAGATCATCTAGACCAACCCACCTGCTAAAGCAGGTACACCTAGAGCAGATCTCACAAGAACATATCCAGATGGGATTTGAAAGTCTCCAGAGGAGACTCCACAACCTCTCTGGGCAGCCTGTTCAAGTGCTCTGTAACTTTCAAAGTAGTTTCTCCTTCAAAGAAGTTTCTCCTCATGTTTAGATGGAACCTCCTATGCTTCAGTCTGTGCCCATTGCCCCTCACACAGCTATTTTCCCAGTTGAGAAGAAGCAGCAGACACGATACACAAGCTTCTAGTGTTGCAGTGTGAGTGCAAGAAGTGATGACGTATGGGAATAAACTGAGTTATAATCCCAGGAAACTCATCCTGGTAGAGCTGTGTTCAACTCTCAGTTCAGATCACCAGAGAAAGTGATTGAAGGCAAATCATGCAAGTTCACAGTTATTCCAATACGAGGTAAAATCGTTAAATATGGGTGCAATGTTCTCATCTACATGTAGACTACTACAACCAAAAACATTACTGAAGGCATTCTTTCCAATTTTGACAGTAACATTGTACCTTACATGCACTACACAACCTGCTTCTCTACGTAATGCTCTAGACACTGGCTCTGTAAAGAATTTGTTTTCTGTTTGGATGAATTTTTTTGTGTATCAAGGATCGGTTTTGCCTCTTTTACTTACAACTTGACACCCAGAGTCAAAATTGACCAATAAAATGTGTTTATGTATTACAGTAGACTACAAGTGTATATGTTAACAAATAAAAAACGTATATGGCACTGACCTGTTTCAGTGACCAGCTAGCATACATTCCATCTGTCAAAAGTCAACTCTAATATGTCAAAACTTAATTTAAAATTGTATATTTGATGATACTACAAAATTGCATTTTGTCAGGTTAAGAACTAAAAACTATTGGGTAAAGCCAAACACAAGAAGGAAAGGTGTCAGAGTAGGTAGATGCAGATTCTACTGAAAAAGATAAATACTCTGAAAACTATTAATTCTGGGAACCCAGTTGTTCCATCTTAGTTACCAGGTAAATGGATGGGAATATACTTCCCTGGCTGCCCACTATCTAGAAAAGCAAAAGAAAGGAATCATCCTGGAAAATAAACTGGATTTTTTTTTTTTTTTAATTAGACAATGAGAACATTTTTCATTAGATTTCTCAGTTTGCAAACCCTCAACTTCTACAAGATACAAACAAGCTGGAGATCAGTCATGCTAACTTATAACTATTAAATTCAGAAGAAAACTAAAATTTCTCCCAGTATCTTCATAACTGTGCTTTGAACTCTGTCTTTTCCTATCATACTGCAGGAAATTTTCATGAAACTCCCATCACACACAGGATGCACAACAATCACAGCCAGCCAGTGCCATAGCATAGCAGTGCAATAGGCACCTTTTGTTGTCTCTTGACCCTAGCAGGGGATTGATTTATGGAGAATAAACTGTAAAGTGTTTAGTTCAGATTCATCTCATCAGACTTTAGACATCCAACTGAAGCACCTACAGTTCAGCTCAGAGGTGTATTTATACATTTATTCCCAGGAGTATTTCAAGGGGGGCTTGCTTTCTGACCCGGTGTTTTAGATAGCAAAATCTTTCCTGAGAAGTTTTTAGGGTGTGACAGACTCCAGGCAGCACTGGTATTCACACAGGGTTTCCCTGGCTTGGAGTTTGCCTCCTCCTTTTCACCTAACATCCTTACAGGTTCTGGTGTTTCCACACACCATCTTTGCTTAAAGCATAAATGCAACTGAGGGCAGTAAAAGTGGAGACTGGGAAAAAATGTTCATGCACAGTTAGAGAATCTACACCTGGTGAGCAAGAAAGAGGCACAGAGATGCCTTTAGTAGATAAAGAGATTATTGCATCACTTGATTTCTACGGAAATTGCTAGTTTACAACATTACAACAGCTTGAAATGAAAGTTATTAAAATTCAAAGATACCTGGAGGGCCTCACTGCTGTAAGATCAGTGTGTCTCACAGTCCTAAATGCATCCTTCTCCTCCTGTCCTCTGTGGGACATGAAAATGCATTTATCTCCATTTTCACAAATAGCAATTTGACTTCTAGAGAGATCAGATGGATTTCTCTGTTAGCATACAAAGAAACTGGTGCCCAAACAAAACAAAGACCTTGAGACTTTATCTTCAACTTGCTCTTCCTCACTTGTTGCTAAGCTGCAGAGGATAGAGATATATTCAAAGTTAAATTAGCTCAAACTTCCCTTAAAAATCATACAAAAGTCTCAATTGATAAGTATACCTACAGAAAACAGGAAAAAAAAAAGAGACTAGATTACTTTAAATTAGGGTTGTTCTGTAAATCAAAGAATTCAGATCTACACTTGGAGCTCAAAATCACCAGTCACAACCAGCATATTAGGGTTATTTAGAATTTCCATTGCTTTACTTACAATCGCTGAGGTATTAAACTTCACACCAAAAATTTATCATACAAATATCAGTGAATGTTTAAACCAACAATCCCTATGCTCTGTAAAAACTGCAATTCCTATTTATGCAGACAGTCACAAATCTTCACTTTCAGAACTCTTTGCTACTGGAGATTAAAATGTAATTTTTATCTTCCTTTTAGCAAAAAACAATGCTATACATAGACTGGTTTCGTTCAGTATTTTTTAACACATACCTTAGTTATCTAAGGTATCTGATAAAATCTTGATTTGGAGATGTCAAGAATAACTTGCAAAGTAAGTGAATTTCACAGAACCGATAATTGAAAAGGTTGGACAAATTTATGTAGTACAATTTTCTGCAGTTAAAGAGTTGATGGCATTTTCAAAGGATGCAAATCAAGTACAGTTTTTCTGGGTTTCAG
Organism: Caloenas nicobarica; assembly: GCF_036013445.1. Lineage (NCBI taxonomy): Eukaryota > Metazoa > Chordata > Aves > Columbiformes > Columbidae > Caloenas > Caloenas nicobarica. The sequence goes on along the minus strand of NC_088245.1, from coordinate 91,745,230 downwards.
CACAAATATTTACGAAGAAAAGGGTGAGCCAGTGGATGCAACTACCTTACTCAAAATCTTTAACTTTGAATTCTGTAGCTTGTTTTGTGGTGTGGTTTTGTTTGTTTGTTTGTTTTTTCTCTGTGATATTTAAGCTAATAGTTATGGAATATCCAAACAAATTACAAAACAGACTTCACATCAAATCTAACCTCACTGCAGAAGAAATCTAACTATATCAGTGAACATCAGAAAGCAAGTCAAGCACAGACAGACTTCCAAAAGACCTCAGTCCAGCTCTTCCAGGGTTAACAGCCACCATGAAGTCCTTAGGCACTGACTTTGTTGGTGAAGGAGACAGTTACGAAGGAAAAACACCATTCTCCCTCAGGTAATGTGACTTTTTCATACTACAGCTACAACCAAAAGTGTCAGATGATATCTTCACACATAGAGTAATGGATTTTCTTTCTTAAAGGCCCTACAACTGAAGTGGGAAAAATAGATTGTTATCTCTAGCTTACACCTGAGTATCAACATGATGAGAAGTTAAAGGATTTGACCAAGAAGTCTGTGGTACAATCAAGGTTTGAATGCAGAGCAGAGTCCAGTCTCCTCTGGTGCAATATCCCTCTGCTCCGATTAGTCCATCAACATGACAGCATCATTGTTTTTAAGCCTATGTACTTCCTAAACTTCCACTGATTCTGTTTACTCAAGCATATCCAAAAAAACTGTTCTCACCCCTAACCTAACATTCCCATTGTTATGAGGACCCAATGCAGTTGACAGATGAGGGTTATAAAGTTGAACTTACCAAATTGCATCCAACAAGCAAGTCTAGGGAGGACCTTCAAAGTATCCTCTTCTCTTCCAAGGGGAGGCAGATGCCCAGACCTGTCCAACTGAGAGTGCCTCAGTGTGAACTCTCTAGCACAAGGCGGACACCTGACAGACACACTTTTTCCTCGTAACAGTCAGAACCTGAAGTAATTAACATTGCATGTTAGAAAACTAGTACTTCTGACTTCAAAATTGGCACTTCCTGTCCATTGACTTCTGGGCGGACTGCAGCTACACTCTTCTTTATGAAATCAATACCACTTATGGCATCACCCACTATGTTTTGTGCAAACCACGGTTTACACATTCCTTAACTTGTAGTCCTGTGCAGTAATTCATCTTCCAAATGACAAATGCTTGGGTAACTTTGACACGTTTCTTCCATTTTGACAGTTTTTGCTGGTGTTCCACTGGTGCTTGTAAATATAAGTGCAGGAAATCTCTCCCAAATCAATAGATCCTGTCAAAGTAAAGGTAAAAAAACCCTTAATTCATCCATTGTCCCAAATACACAAAAATAGCCCAGAGAGCTAGTAAGATCATCAGGACAGGAACCTTCAATTGAAAAGGCAAAAAAAAAATATCTGTCGATCAGGAGCAAAGATATAATGTCTTCTTTTTCTCTTATTATGTACTTAAACCGTTCTTGATTGCACCCAGTTTGATTCTCGGTTTGTGAGCTCTCATCTGCCACGGTACAGCAGCATCTTTTCCTGAGCATATCCAATAAAATTTAACTAAATATAAAGAATTATACCCAACATAGAGGCTAGAATATGTTGTGGTATATGTGTGGTTATAATTATACACATAGGATTTTCTCATGGTCAGTGAAAATGAAAAATAAAGATGAATGTTGGCACCCCAAAGACATTTTGTTTCATGCATACACAAGTTCCTATAAAGTCTCATTATGTCTTTATCAGGCAGAAGCACAATTAATTATTTTTTCACGCTGCTGGGCTTAGACATTTTAGTCACCTTCTTCTTGCCCCTGGCTTCCTCTCTCTGTGCACAAAGCAGTCACAGACAAGTGTGCAAGGTCAAATACTACAAAAATGTAGCAAATATTAAATATATAACAAGTATTAAATATTTACTCAACAGCTGTCCTCAGTGCCAGAAGCAGGTTGGCTGTCTGCAGAGTCTCAGTAGGTAATCTGCAGTCAAACTGACCTGAGTAAGTGAATCTTTCTGAAGCTTTCCAAAAACTTGCTCACCAGTTCCCCAGCTTTGTCAGCACCTTCTCTAAGGGCAAAGATAAATGTGCTCATTTAAATATCCCACAGCTGTGTCTTCAAGTTAACCTGCACAGCTTTGCCCTGGGAGCTCCACCAGTCTATTATTAAGTCTTGGCCGAGAAGCATGGGTGTGAGATGGCAGGTACCTGGCGAGCTGTACCTGGCTGTTTGCATGTTTATAGCACGTCTCAGCAAACAGCTGAAGAGAGCTTCAGTGCACCTGCTGGTCCAGCATGTCCTACCGTGTCGTCCAGGGGTGCCCAAAGCTCATGTTAGCAGGTAGTCTGCAACATGGCAGGACGAAGCTGTCACTGACGTTGCAGACGTCACCCTCCTTCCCCTTTACAGGTCATGACGTGTTTATATGACCGCAAGCACTTCATTGCTCGAGACTGCTGCGGAGTGAGTAGGGGATGACAGTTGATTATTTTCTCTCCAAACAAGCTCTTGCAAACAGAATTTCTGTTGAGGAATGAAGCTCTTTGGTTGCAAACTAGAGGGGCCAGCAGCCAGCCTGCTCCCTGTGCACAGAGGAATGGACACAGCTGAGACAGATTCCCAGAGGTGCTTCTGCCTGCTGACTTTCAGCCTGGTTTTATTTGTATTAAGTTTCACCAGTGAGATATGAAATAATACCACATAAGAACAAACCTATCCATTCTTATGAGTAACTCCAGCTGTCCTGACAAAACTACAGGGTTATTCTATGAAATCAACACTTATTCTTATTTGTAGCTACATCAGTAAGTGATCTCCTCCTAGCATGGTCCTCATTAAAAAGCAATGGAGTATCTGGGATTTTCAGAAACTACAGTGGTTGTTTTGCTGCAGTCTTCCTCAAAGTGTATGCTATTTATAAACTGCAGTGGCAGTTGTAATTAATGGGATCTGTCTGTACAGATATCGAATGACTATAGCTAGCTATTAATATTTTTTAGAAACATATTTCCTGCCTGGTTTTCTTTAGGGCATCCTAGTTTTCAAATCTGTGACATTAGAGAAAAGTCTACAGAGAGACTGACAGGATACTTTGGAGACTCTGAAATATGATGGACAATATAATGATGGAAATTACCAATGCCTTTCAAACATAAGTATCATAAGATTTTCTCTTTAATAAAACATTTTTCTGCAAAAAAATCTCAAAATAGTTTTAAAGCATTCTTGTACTGGAAATGTCAGGCTTGAAGTTTCATAAAAACTCAGAGGAAAGTTCAGTGCCTTTAGAAGTTAAGGGAAACAGTTTATTCATTAAGTCTAATTGCTCATTTTTAGTTAAAAGATATTTCATTTGTGGGCTAACCCCTCTCTCAGGTATTTCAGGGAGACTTTCAACTTCATATTGATCCTGTTCCTATCCTTAACAGCTATTAGCATTCTGGTATTTCATTTTTCCTGCATTCATTAGACTAGAAGTTGCATCTACAAGGAAACTTACTGAGGTTTCCTGGCAAAGGTGAGATTTCAGGGCTGATGACAAGTATCTCTGTGCTGTTAGCATCCACTTGCTTGTGGGGAAAAGAAGCAGAGCCGCAGCCTGATGGCCCACACAAGTCTTCTGTGCCCAAAAAACAAAAAGTGGGGGCCATAAGTCTACCGTAGGAAGTTATATTCAGCCCAGCTCTCCAAGTAGTCCTGCAAAGTTCGAATGCTATTAGTCTCTTACATTTGCCTTTGAAAGTGTCTTAATACTGATCTGCACATCCCTGTAGAGATACACCCCTAAAATGAAATGTATGCCCATTGAGGCATCAGTGATGACTTTGTGATTTATTTAGAGGGCACTAAAATAGTTGAACTCAAGGAAACCTAACAGCTCATGCATCCAAAAGGTCAGTACACAAACTTAATATCTTGTTGAATATTCAGGCAAACAGGCTTCATGAACATCATTGAAGGCAGTGGCGATGAAAACAGTGAGTTGAGTGACAAGTGGATAAGTTAATTTGTAACAGTTGGAGAGAATCATACATCAATATCGTTATATCTTGGTTGCAAATTACTGACTGTCAGCTATTTGTTTTATGACTGTGATGTTTCGGTTGCTGTTGACAACTGCTTGTTGTTCAAAATTGCATAGAAGCCTTTACATAAAATATGATATAGCACTTTTTTCAAATGATCTCGTCTTTCTCTAGTAATAAATTTATTCAAAGTTATACAGAGATCTCTGTGGTTTTGTTGACAATATAAGAAGCTCATTTTAGCATTGACCTCTTTGCCCTTTTATCTAGGTTATTCTCTTTTTAGAGGAGTTTAAGATTAGCAGAATAATCCTAACACACAATACTGGACTATAAAATATTGCCCCTTTTGCTTTCCCTGTCATATATTTCCTGTGGAAGCAGTATCTTCTGAACAAACTGGTTGAATAATTAGATGGCAGTGTACTTGAACACGGCCACACAATACTTGATCAGCAAGGTCTGGTTTTAAATCTACTTTTGTCTTTACTCTTTGGCCTAATAGCTGCAGCATGTGGAGTCCAGGAAATGCCTCCTCCTCTCCCATTTGATCAGGAGGCAGCAGGTGCAGAGCTCCCATGCCCTGACAGATGAGAAAATTTGGCAGCAGGTATAACAAGCAGTGCCTCAAAACCAAACGGTCGTTATCAAGAAAAACAGGTGTGTGGTTTTGGTTTTGTTTTTGTTTCTTAACAACCGCTTCATCACCACTGCTCCTCCGCTCTGCTTCTGAGTTCTGCCTTCCCTGCGGTCACCATAGGTGATCAAGCTGCAAACCAGCGAACAGTGGAGCTGCTTTTATCATGTCTTGCTATCTATTTAAAATATCTACTATCATCAATAAGTTCGATAGCACAGAAATAAAACAAGAGTTGAAAGGGTTAGCCTGCCTACTACATAACGTGGCAACTGGTGTAAATCTGATGCAATGTGTTCATGCCTGTCTCGCTCCTAGGTAATTTATAATAGCCTCAAGTTCCAATATAAAAAGCACATAGCTGCAGGGAGACGTGTCAACTTCCCTTATACAGGCTGTCATTCCCTTGGAAACATAATAATTAAGATGTCTGGTGTAACTGCTTCTGCCAGAAACATTTTTAGATTTCAGCCCATTTCAAGAAACTCAGGATTTAAGGGGAAAATTATTAAATGCTGCATGACAAACTAGGAAAAGTATTCCTGCTGTCAGGAGAAACACATGAACAGATACTCACCCCAAATTCCTTGCCAATAATGTGAAAACTATCTTATCCAGGAAAATATACAAAAGGTAGCAAAATAAAATAAAAATAACAACCATAAAGATGAGTATTAGCTTGACAAGGAAGAAGGGCAACTAAAATGGAAATTAAATGGTTATTGATAGGAGAAAACCCCATCTGCTTAGATATTTTCACACACCTGGAGGTGCTGGTGTGACCTGCCAGCTGCTTCTCCAATGATCAATGTATTGGCCAAAGCATGTTGGTTGCTGGAGCTGATGAGCAGCTCAAGAGCAAGTGCTCTCACAGCTGAGTAGTCGGAGGCTCTTACCTGTCTCAGAAGAAGCCGCAAGAGACGAAACAAATACAGTGAGACAGTTGCACAATATTTAGTGTACTGCTAGGCTGTCAGAAATAGTTAATTCCCCTTTAGCATTAATCACTGAAATAATACTCAACTGAACAAGTTGTAACCGGGATTAACAAGTGACATTAATTTGCCAGTTAGGAAAGGAATATTTCTGCCCAGTTAGACATTCATCGCGTAGGTTTCCATCTGTGGAGCTATTTAAAGGGAGCTAAGTCTGCTTGTGTTTGGTTCCTAGGCTTTTCGCTGTTAGCATAACTAGTGAAAGGCTCTTAAATTATAAAGGCCTATATTCCAACATACATTAAAAGCCAGAGAAGCAATCTGACTGTTCAGTATGGAGGAAAGACACCTTAGCTGCAAGTGCACAAGCATCACCTGCTTCGGAAGTTGATCAGACGAAGCATTAAGCAAGTAAGGATCTTGCAGGAGTTGCAAAATTTTTGAATCAATGAGACTACATTCTATGAATTGCTATGGGCTGTTGGCTTTGGTGGGCCAATAGGGCTGGGACTCTGAGTAGAAAAAGAAACATGTCCATTATTAATTAGCACACTAGGGAAAAAAATAATACAAATTAGAGAACAAAATAAAGGAAAAAGGAAAGAAAAACTGCTAATGTTTTTGGATAGAACAACACCAACTTCACATTTTTCCAGGACGGTGAACACTGAATTCCAACAGAGGCTGAGTATTTAGTGCTAAGTAGAGCAAAATGATTACTTTGCATGCCTTGCATAGGCAGTCTCATTTATATACATTGTGATAACGTTTGTCCTTCTTGCAAGAGTGTGATACTGTTAACTTATGTTTGCCTGGTAGTTGTGCTTTTTTTTCTGCAAAATTGACTCCCAGTCATTCTCCAGCCTGTATTGTTGCAAAGTTTTCTGCCTTGCACTGTCTTACTGTACTGTGCATTGCTTTGTCCCTTTCTCTACTTCAGCAGCGTCACTCCGAATCTGAATAGTATTCTCCATTGTGCTTGCTAGATCCCTAGTTTCCCATCCTCTATAAATTTGATGAGTATATTCCATATTCTGCTACCCAAGTCACTAATGAGAATTTCAAGGCATATTGAGATCTGTTGAACCTCACTCCATGTACCCCTCCGTTTTGACAGCAAACCTCAATGATTATCTCATTCTGGAGTCCCAAATACTTTCTCACAGAGCTTACACTTTTTTCCTGTTTGATTCTATTTCCTTATTTTGCATGTAAGAATCTCATCTGAGACAATGCCAAAGACCTCAGCAGGTTTCTGACATCTATTTCTTCTCCCCTTTTCGATGAGTTATGATTCTGTCTTAGAAGGAAATTAAGTAGATTTCAAGTGACTTTTTTCTTGATACATGAATATAGGTTCTTATCTTTTTCATGTCTTTGGATGCTAACAAATATTTTGTTGAACAATGAATTTCAGTATGTTTCCGGGAAAGATACGTAAATCAGTTTAACCTTTATGCCTTAACTCATTCTTCTTCTCCTTATGAAAAATAGCTACTTTTTTCCTTTTTTGTCATCCACTTCTTGTAGTGGAAGAATTGACTGCATAACCTGTTCCTATTTTTTAAATAATTATTTCAAGTTTTAAGTGGCTATCTTAAAGTTGCCAGTACTTGACTTGAATTCAGTACCCTAAAGGATATTTCTATGAAGAAATATTTATTTTATAATGAACAGAAGTAGCATGAAATTATGTAAATTATTTTTTTAAAAACTTAGTCTTAAAGGATTGTTTTTATTTTTGCAAGCATGGTAAATCACTGATTTTTAAAACCTCTTTTTAATGCGTTGTTCTCTGTTAAGGATTCACAAGACAGGTAACAGGATGCAAGTACCAGGAATATAAGTGCTTTGTTTCTGTTGATTGAAGTTTGGTGATACGTAGAAATGAGCTCATGACCCCATCACAGTTTTTTACTGTGGTATAACCACATCATAACTTCATTAACACAGTTCATGCATTTTACAGCTCTTAGGAAGGCCAAAAGGAGAAAAGTCTTAAGAAGGGTAGCAGCTGTTCACTGTTTCAGGAGCTACTTGGAGGAAGGTTGAAATAAAATAGTAATGGATAAATGCTGCTTGTGTCCACGCAGTGCTGTGTTTCTGTTTTTCTTGTAAATGTGGCTTGGTGACTCTGAGATACTGAAAATCTAGGAAAGAAAAGATCCCACCTAAGAGTGGGCCACAATCATGCCAAAATATAAAATAACTGTGACAGGCTCTTCTGAGTTAGTCCTCACTAAAAACAGACAACTGTGAGGATACATGTAAGGCAACTAGCACCAGTTAGAGGCTAGCATAAAGAAATGCTTATGAGTGACAATACTTAATAAGTTTGATGTTTTCCACTTAGTTGATCCTGAAAATACTCATCCTAGGACATTCAGAGAACTGACTGAAGCAATCTCAAAACTATTAACAGTTATTATAAATAGCTTGTGAAAAACAGGATATTTTGTACTTAAAATGTCTGTGTCATGAGACATATTGGTAGATCATACTGAACAGGAATTTTTTTGTATGAAGGATCCAGATATTTTATCTCATCATCAGAAGGAAACCCTGCAGAAGAGGGTGATTTGTATGCTCAGACTACTGAAAAATGTCCTGGCTTTTAAACTGTTAACCCTGAAGTCTGGATCAGTCCCTGCAGAGTTGTGAACCCCTATGAAACTGCACCTGAACACAAAGATCCACCCAGACAAACTCTCATTATAAGTAACCTGAAATGGTTCTGAGGTCTGGAGACCTTTGGATGAGATGATGATAAAAACTTTCTCCTACAATCTGGGATTCAAAGAGCTCTCCATCTTGCAAGACAGAAGAAGGAAGAATTTCATTAAGTAGACACCAAATTTTATTATATTAATATAAAGTTATGTACCTTCTCCAGTTATGTACCTCCATATTAAAACATCCCTTTCAAACTGACTGATACATTCAGCTTGTTTTTGTGCTCAAACTCTCCATCTACAGAATGTTTTTAATGATTTAACCTTCTGTACTCCCATCTGCCTTTATATGATTATTCCAACTGAAAAATTCAATTCTCCAAGCTGTCCATAAATAAATATATTTTGGCTGTATTTTGCAGCTGCCACAAGCTACCGAGCAACAGAGACTAATCTTGTTGCTGTAATAATCCCATCTTCAGCTATCTTGCAATTAATTTGTTCAGTTTTAACTACTGGAAAGAATTCCCCAAACTTTACAATTTAAAACTAAATATGCACTAAATTATATTTAGCTAAAGTTTTATTTCAACCATATATTCTGCCACACTGTTTTCTTATAGTTCTTGAACTTGCTTAGTTTGTTGGTGATCTGACCTTCCCACTTCAAGTTCATGTCCAAATATGTAGTAATTCCCACAGTATCTTGTATTTTCCCCCTATGAATCCTCCTAGCTACAGCAGAAATTCCCTGTCCTGTGAATAATGAATGAATGATTAAGACTCCATTTCTTAATCTGTTGCATTCATTCATTTTACAATGACTTTGATGAGAAATGAAGGCACTAACCATCTTGCAGGAATGAACGTATCAGCTGTGATTCTTTTAAAGACTGGTTCTCAGGAAAAAAAAACCCTAGATCAAATCCAAAGTAATAATTGAAAGTGAAGCCATGGGCATACAGATATTAATTAAAACCCCTTTCTTCCTAACCCCAGCAGATTAAGCCTGTAGTTACAGTTTCACACAAAACCCAGTGAGTTTCACATAGTGCTAAATTTTATTTTCACTGCCTCAACAGTAAAACGTTAAGGTGTGCAAGGACAACATCTGCCATGTAAACAATTTTCCACTCATTTGCAATCCTTGAGGAAATGAATATATTGCAAAATATATTTTTTAAATCTCATATACATATATATATATTTGAATTATCTAGCTTTATTCAAAACAATTACCTGTATAATGTATTCCAACACAGAGGCACTTCTTTGTTCTGCTGTCTTGACCATTAAAGTAATTTCTAATAGAAAGCATAAGATTTTAAATATATCATTAAAAATTAATATTTCAAGGATAAAAGCTCTTAGAAGTTCTCGTTTTAATTCCATTCTTTGGAGTTTCACAGAAAATCTAATAGAGACCAATTTACAGCAGCTAATGTGCACAAATGCTACATATGAGACATTTTTGAGTTCTTCAATTAAAACAGTGTCTTTATATTAACAACTAACATTTTGTTTCCTACCTTTGTCTATATAGGCCTGAATTCATCTAAGAAAAGTTAGAGAGGGCAAAAGAATTGTGATGCAAGAAAATAAATAAGTAACAAATCTGAAGCATAAAGGCATTGCAAAAAATTTTGGAACCTATAAACTGAAAAAAGGTTGAATGCTGCTGCTCTAAGACGTTCTTCTCTTCCTCCAAGCAGCAAATCTTGAGCTTTGTCGAACAAAGTCCTGAGTGGTTTTCCTGTCACAGTAATTTACCTCACTGTTTACACACAGCAAACTTTCATTGTTACACAAGTTTCATCTAATTAACCTAACACATACATCATTTTCTAAACTAGCTTTCAAAAAAAATTAAAAGGTTTCCAACTCAGTCTTGGCATTTGTGTCCAAATAAGTTCCATCCCCTTGATGACTTTTCCTTAAAATAGAACAACAGCATTCTTCTTACTAGTACCATAAGACCAGCAACTTAGTTCCTTCCTGTGTATTAAAAAAATGCTTTTTAGTTTGTGGGTGTATTTGTACACCTGATAACCCAGAATCCTCCATAACTGTTTTGAAATATCTCCTTAAGAAAAAAATTGTTTTATGGACACATAATCCTTATTTACTTATTGGACTTAACCAGTGCCTTTGTCACTACAAGAGTCACGGTAGATATTTTTATTGACCATTGCTAAAAATACCTCAGATTTCAAGGTGCATAATTAATGTTTCTAGTTTAGGGAATCTAATGCCTGAGGGTACAAAGGGTTGGAGAACTGCAGCTAGCTTTCGGAGATCAGTGTAGCATTTACAGCTTTTAGATATTCAGAAAATACATTTGTTGTTAAGAGAAAAAAAAAAAACCAATATATTTGATTTATTTACAATAAATTCCTCCTGAATTTTGCCCACTCTGCAAAGGCAAACGTCAGCAACATCCATGAAAAACATAAACACCAAAGACTTGATGACAACATAACTTGTAACTTCTGCTAGGATGTTAAACATCAAAAAAAGATTCAAATCAAAGGAGAGATTTCTTCTAAGTTCATCATCACCATTTCCTTGAAAATTCCCAGATCTGCCCATGCTGTTATATTCCTACAACCAAAATCTTCAGAATGATTCTTGACATTTTGACAAAGATAATACTTTCCTTTCTAGCACTGTTGCAAATCTTCATTCAAAATACCTATTGCATGAAATGATTTTACTTTTAACATTCCCCATAGCCTACTAAAACCTGTCACCTCTCACGCACTATAAATCCATCATCTCTCTCTCTGTGTTTCTTTTTGGCCAATTCTTTAACAAGCCTTTCACTAACTTGGAATAAGACATTCTGAGAGAATCCATGTCTCGCTCTTTTTCATGCAGGTAATCTCTGTGCTATATTATTTTTAAAAAGAAAATAGAAAATGTTCAACTTAAAAAAAAATTATGCAATGCAGTATTACTTTATACTGCTTGGAGAAATATCAATATCAAAAGCTCATCCTGGGAAAGTGCAGGCTTTTTTCAGTAATTCATGAACAGTCTCTTCACTTTGGTAAGGCTATGCCTGGTATGCTTAAAATAAAGCATTTGAAAGTGATGGTGAGCCATATTTCAAAAAGTTTAGCCCAAACTTTGGAACTGTTTGGGAGAATAAATTCTTGAAAGGTTGTTTATTTCCATAACCCACTTTTTCCATGTTCTTCTCAGTATTAAGTACTCCAACAGTTAAATAAACGAGGCATTACCAGCAATGGACATGCTGTTATAACCAACAAAAAGAATGCAAAATCTGTGCTTGTACCTAATCCTAATATATATGCTCAAACCAAAAAAGACCCTGAATTTTGCAGTGACAGAGTGGCACCACTGTACATCTTTTAGTGTCCATTTCTCCTGAACAACTGATAGCTAGTATTGATTTCAGACCAAAGAGTTGTCTCATACTAATTACTTTCCAGAAAAAAAATTAAAATATTGAACAGAGCTTTTGCCTTAAATGTTTCCTCATATATATACTTAAAAGCAGGAAGCAAAGGAATTTATATAATAAGGACAATAATATGCTTACATATTTTTATTGATTTAACTTCATATTTTCCAGTTGCTAGAATGAAAAATAACAGCATTTTCAAGGGTTTAGCCAAAGTGATACATTCAATTACATGTAAAGTATGTATTTCATTCATTCCTGCCAAAATTTGCAGGATGCATTGTTAAAAAAGGCCTACTAGTGTTTTGCGTAAGCTAATTTCATCTCTGAGCACAAAGAACTGTAATGTTAATTCTTTTTCTAGTTCAATTGAAGATGTCGCAAGTGATGAGACTTTCCTCATTTCTCCTTGAGAGTTTATTCCAACAAGTCTTGCTGCTGCAACATTACACTTTGTGATCAACCTATACTCTTTCTAAATTACACAAATTTGTATTCGCTCAGCTAATACGTGGTTACAGAAAGTGCAGATGCTTATTTAAATTTCAGAGCTAATAAAAAGCCATGAAGTTCTAATTTTAATTAATTTAACTTACTCCCCATAGTAATGCCAGAGAAAATAAGAGGGCAAACAATGTGGCTTATTCCTACTAAAAATGATAGATAGATGATGTGCCACTCACAAGAGAAAATCAGCAGCCACTACTATAGTGACTATACCATTAAAGGAAATAGCTTCAAATGTAAGATAAACTGCTGTGAGAAAAGCAGATGCATTGTCAATATATCTTCAAAATACTTCTTAGCAGTTCTTCCATCAGTGTTTCACACTGTCCTACTTGGATCGATCTCCACCACCTGCAGAACTCTCTCGCTGATAGATTTCATTACTTAAGTTCAAGAAAGGGGTAACAATTTGTCTATTTTGAGCAGATGGATTTACCAGCATGTGTATTTTCATTATGACTGCAAATAGAAACACTGAAAAGGCAGGTGCTAGGCATGTGGGTTTTTTACATAATGAATTCTTGCTTTACTTTTCTGGATGCTTTGGATACTTCGGAAAATTAATATAATTATCCTAAAGTCCAATGAAAGAGCTGGAATAAACCTACCTATTCAGAACTAATTGATATTCAAGTTTATAATTACTGGCTTTGTCACATAGATCCATTCTGGTTATTTTGCTTATTAGTACTGTCACCCCTTTCAAGTTTTAACACTGTGTTTAAATCAACCTGTCTTTAGTAATTTACTTGAGTTACACAATTACACAGGTAGCAATTAGAGTAACTTGGGCATCAAATGCAACTCTTGATAGAACTGTGGATCTGCACATTCAGTACATTAGCTGATTATCATTGTTAGATTAGTGACAAATAGATGTATTATTTAAGGGATTTCTTTTCTATCTAATCATTTCTACTTTAAAAAGTGTTTTAAAATAAGGCCTATACCCATTTATGTCTACTTTAATAACAGAAAGACCTGTAGGGAAAAAATAGCTCAGTTCAGCTAAGTCACTTATATATCTGTCAGATTTTCTGATCCTCATATGAATTATTTAGACAACAGATATTCAGTTGTGTACACAGTACATATATTTTCCTCCACTATGTCATTATGTGGGATTTTATTTTGTCAATGTGAAATCTAGTTGACTGTCTAAAAGTCAGGGACTTTTAAGTGCTTGTCTTCCATAAATAAATCTGGAACCTCGGGTGCAGCATACATTACCGTACCACAGACAATTGTGACCAAGAAAACAAACATACTTAGCTTGCCTCAAAACAGCAAAAGCCAAGAGTTCTCAGCTCTGCCTTCCTATCGCCTCAGTTTCCCACTCAAGACTGCCAAAGGAAACACCCCTCACCTAAGACATCAGACACAACAGGCACAAGTTACTCCTGCGGTTAAAGCATCATTAATGTAGCATATGGTCCCCTCTGCCTGGTTGTTGATACACAGAGCATAGCTATATATATATATATTTATTTTTTTTTTTTTTTCCAATCAGCATGCTATAAAACCAGATCTAATTAATGGATGCAAAAATTTTCCCACATTCATTTGTAGTAGGAGCCATATATTCCTGAGGTTACATTGGACCTCTGGAACAGTCTTAACCAGGGACATGCCCAGAGATACCATAACTAAGATGTACCTCTTCTTCCCCTCCTCATTGTTGTTCTCCCAATGAGGATTTTTTTCCCCCTTGACCTTCACAAAAAGCAGTCTCATGCAGGATCAAAGATGCCAATGAGCAGCGGTGAGAGGGGTGCAGGGCTGGCAGCAGCTGTGTTGCTGTTGGAGTGGTTTGCACAGGGCAGTAGATTTTCCTGAGCCAGTTTACTAGGAATGTGCACAATATTGCCACAGGTGCCTGAGTACAGGAGATAGGACTCTTATAAACCCACTAGCCTCTCTGGAATATTTGTCTCTCAAGGATATTCAAGTATTCCCTCTTTTTCCTGGCCTGTTTCCCACTGTAATGTACCTACACATGCAAGGAAGATGACTGCATCTAACTTAACTCTTTGGGCTCTCTAGAAAACTTTTCTGAAGAAATAAACAAGTCCCTAAGCCTTAAGACTACTTGCCTATCAGGTTATAGGTCTTACAGGAGAATTCATAGTCTTGCTTTGGACACACAGCATGAGATTCAGCTCATCTGATTTTACATATCAGTAGTTGAATATATTCATATATGAGTTGGTTACCATTAATTCCTTTTATAACTGATATACGGTTTCTTCCAGAGTGACATACACAACTTATTTCTGTAATTTTATATGTCAAAGGTGCTTGCTGTGTGTTTTGATGAATCCAAAAAACAAGGGCTCACAGTAGAAGAGCATGGGCCAGTACGTAGGATTCCCAAGGCCAAACAGACCTGCTTCCTTGGTACTCACCAAAGACAAATACTAAAGTGGAAGTGCTGTAAAAGAGAGAGGCAAGCATCACTACATTTTATGCCCTTAAAGGAGACTAAGAACAAGAAATGTCTCCTTGATATAGCAAGTAGGGTTTAGATGTGAACTAGATGCCAAACTGCTGAGTCCCATGAACATTAAAGTGCTTTCATGCAAGCACACCTCATGAAGATCCTTACAGGCTTAGACTGATCATTTTCTGTATCCTAATTTCAGCCAGAATACAAGATACTTTTCATTCAGAAAATAAAATAAGCAATGGTAGAAATGCGTTGCAACAGCAAAGATCGCACTAACGCTTGACCACCTGAGGTATTTGTCTGCAGCCCACGGTGGGTTTGCAGTCCCCAGTGAACTGTACCTGGCTCAGAAATGCTTTTGTTTGTGTCAAAGTTGAGCCGTAACTCAGTTACAGTGAGAGCCTATGTAGGTTAATTCTGACTAGCTTCACTTTGTGGGTATGGCCTTTGCTCCCTTCACAGAAGTACATTATCTGGCCTCACATTTAACACACAATTTAAAAATCATCTACTTTGTGAAGAACAGGGTGAAAATAAATTAATATGTTCCTGAACCAAACCTAAGTAGGCACATTCAGGCATTCTAATTTAAAAGACAGGAATACAGATGAATCTCCAAAATATATGAATACTTGCTGATTCAACTCTCATGTATCTGTGAGATTCTGCAGTTCTTTACTTAATTCACCATATCCAGCAGCTTTTTTCTCTAAGCACTTACAAAGGGCAGAGCTCGTTTTGCCTCAACTGAGGTTGTAGTTTGCACTCACCCTAGGCTCAGCAGAACAGCAGAGCTGCAAATTTGGAACAGTTTTCCTTCTAACTCAGATCGTAGCTGAACACCACTTTTTCCCTGAAATTGGTAATTCTTGTGAAGCTACCTGTCTGAGCTTGGAAACCTAAAGTAACATTCATTTGTGCCATTCCAATAAAATCACACACCATACACAAAACCCCACCTCCATCTACTAAAAGGCACATAACTGTATGTTTATCAAACCCATAGGCAAGTAATATCTATCCACATTTTCACAATTTGGACATATTTTACATATAGTTTTACAAGACTATCTTGATTTGAAATAACAAGCTAATCCTCCATTAGAAAATGACTGGTATTGTATGGAAAAATCTATAGAATTTTAATGTTGATAGATCAATAATTCCTGACTAGCAAGTGGTATAAGGGACAAAATGATGTGACAGTTTCATTTGTAGATAAAGCATACTGTTTTGTATTAATAATATTTTCACACTGAGGGTAGTATTGATGAGAATCTTATTGATTTATTCAAACCTCCTTAGTTTTTCTGTAATCCATATTGAACTGGATTTAAAACTCACTGGCTTGTTTATAAACATTTTACATAGGAATAACAATATGTTGATCCATAAAATATGTGGGCTTTTCTGCATAAAAGGTTGGTTTTCATTTTGCTTGAGTGTAGAAAGTATGGGTGTACACACCTTTTAAATTGCTATGGGTTTGTTAATGCTTAGATTTGTAATTGCTTAATTTTCAGTTGCTGGCAATTTTATGGAGGGTATAATTCTCCAAGCTGCCATCAGTGATAATTAAACAAAACAAAAAAATCCATCACAACATATAAAATCGTGTATTAAGTATCATCTAGAAGAGAAGCACCTCTTCAGTTCAGCAATAAGACAGACTGTTCTGCATTCACCACTGGTGCCAATCCAGTGGAGACAGAAAAATCCTATGTAAGCCAACAGAAATAATGTATTATTCATATTAGAAAAAGTTGGATAAGGATATATCCAGAAGAGGTGAACAGGTTTTTTGTTGTTGTTGGGTTTTTTTGTTTGTTGGTTTGGTTTTTGGTGGGGTTCTTTTGTTGGTTTTTGTTGTTGTTGTTTGTTTGTGGGGTTTGTTGTTGTTTTAAGTTGAAAACGTACATCCAGAATATTAGCCAGAGTACTGTGAATTTAATTCATATGACGCCACACACACACAAAAAAAACACAACAACAAAAAAACCCCACAACACCAACACCAAAAACACCACATGATTTATATTATTAAAATGTACCACTTTAAATTTATAAACATATGGAAAAATATTCTTCTAAATAATTAAAGCACTCAATTCACACTAAAGCTAATGCCAGCATACAGCCCATGGGTTCCACAGTACCAATCTGTTTTTCTGGCAGTGCGAAAGAACAGGGCATCAATGTGCATTGTACGTCAATCAGTACGTTCCGTGAGAGGCTAGTGGCTTCAATTTATTATTTTTCTCTCCACCCCTCTACTACAGTGATCAAGAGAAATTGGAATACTGTGGGCACAGGGCCACAAAAGCATTTTAGTTCAGGAATTTATTTCTGCAAACAGAGAGTACAAGTGTATGTCTCTATTTTCCTGCAATTTGTGCTATGTAGTTGGCACTAAATCAGCCTTCAGTTACATCCTCGGTCATTGAAGTCCACATATTTGTGCAGAGGTAAAACTGAGTATTATTTGCAATTTGGTCATTCTGGGATATATTGTTTACTTGTTATTTACCTGTAAACACATTCTGCAGTGTTGCTTAGTCTCCCAACTACATTTTCTTCCTTGTTGACAATTTCAAACACAATATACTGTAAAATAAGCTGCCAATGTTTTTAATCACACAAACAAAATGAAACAATCCACCTAGGACTCAGATCTTCACTGCCACTAATCCACAGTCACTACCATAAGGGTATAAAAATGCATGCTCACAAAAAGCTCAAAAATTCTCAGATTATTCTAGCATTAGTACTAATAGGTACATCCTCTTGGCATTCGGGAGAAACATTTAAAAAGAAAGAGATAAAAAAGAAAACTAGTTCACACTTCTCTGATTTTCAGACTCCCTGGTTACATCTAAATGCCTACAATAGGCCGTGGTGGAACACAACAGCAATCGATCTGCAGAGCTAAGCACAGTGCCCTAGAGCGGTGCTGAAGAGCTTATGTCCACACAAAGAGCATTTTGAGATGGGGGACAATTGCCTTGGATGGGGTCTAACCTGATCTCCTGGACTGAGTGTCTACCAGGCCATTAGCACTTGGTCACCAGTAGAGGTAAGACCATGACATCTAATGGAGTAAGTTAGGCATACCACAGTTTGTTCTGATCCAAATAAAATCCAGTGTGTGCACTCCATGGTGCAGAGTAAAATGAGTGGGGACAACTGGAAGACTTCCTTCCAAGGCCCACTTCTGATCTGAACTAAAGTGCTAATGTACATTTGCAAATACATACATGTGTAGCCAAGTAACAAATAAACCAACTAACTAAATCTCAACTTGTTATTTGACATCTGACTCCACTGTATCCTATGATAGCTCTTGAGATGCAACTTTGGAAATTTCTGCAACCTTGCATTGGAGATGTCTGTGAAAAATCAGAATCCTCTAAGACCTCTTCGGAGAGAAAAAGTAGATTTTTTTTTTTAGTGAGCAATAGGGTCTATTTTTTCTTTTCCGTAGCTCACTCAACAACTTAAATCCTACAGGGGTATCGGCAAGAGTCAGCATGAATGCTTTGTACAAGTAGAGTAGCTGCCAATGAGATTAAGCCAGCAGGCAGCACACTGAATCTATGTTTACTGGATCAGAAAGATAATACACAAGTACCTGTATATTAACATAAATTAGTTACTGTCAAATCCTCTGCTCATATAATAAGCACCTGATCAAAATTTCTCGTTGAAAGGAGTCAGGAGAGTAAAGTAGCAAATTTCCTTAGCATCTGTTCTGATGGAGATAGAGCAATAGTTCCCAGACAGGAGCCTGAGTTCTCAGTCAGCTCGGTGCACCTGTGGGGATAATCACTATGGACAGGAGTATTTCAGGGAAAATAGGAGCTCCAGATAAACAAATTGTCTGTGAATCGTTAAGGGGTATGGCATGAAATTATATTAAGCCATGGCAACAAAGGGCTTCCAATTATTTATGAAAAAAGTCAACCGAGACAAACTGCTGTAGCATTCATTAAACTAATGAGGGGAAGCACCTTGAATCACAGTTTGAGGGTAATATCTTGAGGTCAGAATGCAATTTGATGCAGCTCTGGTTTGATCTCTCCGCTGAGAACTATGACACTGTTTAAAAATAAATTTTATAAAAATCTGAAGTAGTAGATGTGACTGACCTTCCTTCAGAGAAAAAAATGGAGAAAAAAACATAAAAAGTGCCTCTAGGTGATAAGAGTGTTGTAATCTTAAGTACTCAATTTCTAAAAAATATCAGCATCAAGTGAAATCGTTTGGGTTTGGTATAAACACACTTGAGGAACAGATGATGGAAAAAGGTTGAAAAGGGTTGGGAAAAAAAAAAAATAATCAACATGCTCTGCAACTGGAGATCTTTCAGATACCAGTTCCCATCCCTTCTCACTGTAGTTCTTCACTATGCCCCCACTGAAGAGTGAGGATCTCTCAGACCCACCAGCTGATTTTTTTCATGATACTCTCTCTTTCCTGCTGGTGGGGGTGAAAATCAACTTCAACGATTTGGGTAATAAGGTCTTTGCTAGTCCAACTATGGAGTGACTGGTTAATGGTGGCAGCATAACCAAGATGGTAATAACTTCTAGAAAGAGGGCAGAGATAAGCTGCGATCCAGGGCTGTCCCTCCCCATCTTCTACAGCTGACAGTAGGCCTGGATGAGTTCATCTGCTCAACAATCTAATATGATATCCTAGCTAAAATCCAGACATGGGCAGAAGGACTTCCAAAGCCAAAACAATGGTCACATTCTTCACAATTATTTGTTTTCTTGCCAGGTTTAAAGAACAAGTTATCAAGTCAGAACCATAAAATATGTATTAGCTTTGTGTAAATTCTAGCATTGAATATTCAAAAGTTGAGGAGAAGTGTCTTAATACCATATGCCCTGTATGAGCAATTACAAGCTTGGAAGCTTATATTTTATCCAACAGATGAGTAAGTTGGAAACTTCCTCAGTCTGCAACTGTTTAGTCAGGAAGAAGTTTGACAATACCAGAAACTAGTCAGAAGTGACACAACAAGACTTAATTACAAGGTCAGAGTTTGATCTAGATAAAATTAGATATAGAATTATGAACAACTTTATCCAATGCTAAGACTATAAGCATTGGAATGAAAATAGCAGAAAGGAAACAGGCTTAGAAGAGGTGAATTTTCCACGGATTACTATCTTTCTGAAAAACAAAGGAAAAAAAAAAAAAAAAAGAAGAAGAAAACATGCCCAAGTTCCAGCCATAGTTATGTTCTTGTTATTTCAATCAGCAGCTTCTGGTTTTCAGCTTCTGCCATCCAAGATGCCAGATCAGGAAATCTCAGTAGCCCATTTTGGATTTTAAAATCTTTGCACCCACAAGAGAAGAAAATTATCCTAACACCTGGACAACCCTAGAGCAGGAGTTTGCTGAAACATTATGCATGTCAGCTCTAAAAATCAACAGGCCTGTTGTCCAACAATTAGCTGCAGCACTGGGATCCCAGACAACAGGGTTTTTCATTCAGCCCCATCTCACGGTCCCTTCTGATTTTCTGAAAGTAACAAAGTTATTATTATCTCAGACAAGAGAGAAGGGGACAAGATAATTAATTTTTACAACTACTGCAAAAGCAAAACAGCCCTCCTAGATGCAGCCAACTGCCTAAATAAAAAATTTATTCTAGCACCAAGCCATTGCATCTCTCAAACTTCTGTTGAGCCACTAAAGTTGAGCTGCTTTAACAGAAATTTGAAATAGATGTATGTGCTTTCTCTGTTATGTATAATATACATAATAGAAGTATTTGGAATTGTAATGTTAAACCAATACATCCATTGTAAATAATATTTATTTTACACTCAAGCACTGCACAAGCAATATTTCTGCAAAGAAAATAGCATCACAAATGATTAAAGGCTTCTGAAGTCATAAGCAGCTATAAATTGCTGGAAATAAAGAATAAAGGGAGGTTTTCCATAATGGGTCATACCATTCATCAATCAGCTCTGGTGTCTTTTCTCTGTCCTGTATCATATACCTCAAAAGATTAAAGTTCTTCAATACACCCGCTTTTTTGTAGATTTTTTTTTACTTTGTAACTTTGAAGGAAAACATTCCTCTCGGAAAGATTTTTTTTTTAAAAAAAAAAAAAAAAAAGCCTTGACAAATGAGCTTTGATTACTTCTGCTTCAGCCTGAATAACAATAAAGCATTATCACAAGACTATCCATGCACACTGACAATTCAGGGATCATATTTGGACCAATTTCACTACTGATGTATGTTTATTATCTCCACACGTTATGGTAGTTCTAGATCAGAATTGAGTTTGCCCCTTAAACCTTTAATTTTCTCCTTCATGAGCTCGCAATAATAATCTGGCCATGCTTTAAATTATTCAGTTATAATTTGCAAGTAAGTAGCATTTTCTGTGCATCTGCTAGTATCAGCGAAAGATTAAAATAAAGCGTCTTCTGCTGCAGCTGAAATAGGCTTCAGAGTGCTTAGGCAGAGTTGCTTGAAAGAGCAAAAAATAGTATTAAAAATGAATATAACTGCTAGCTATTGATTGACAGGATCAGTATTGCAGAAAAAAACAACATACTAAATTGGATTGTGCTCCAAAAAGAAATGAAGGGAAGAAATCAATGCTTTCCAAACAAGATGACAAACAGAGAACAAAAGAAAAAACATGCTCACGTTTTCCAGGAAACATGGTTTATTGGGTTTTTTTGGTTTTGTTTGGTTTTTGTGTTTGTTTGTTTGTTTGTTTTTACAAACACTGAAAAGTAAAGCAGAACAAAAACCACAACAGAATTATTTGACCATATCCCTTTAAGTGGCCACGATGCTGCTACAACTTGGATTATGATCTCAAATATTCCTGCTGGAGAGGCTGTCCTTCACATTCTGTGTTCGCAGTCCTCAATCATTTGTTGGAAGGGAAAGCTGCTACAAATGCAGGGAGAGGATTGAAAGTCTGGGGGTTGGATACATTTTTTATTTCTTTGCATTTTCAGTAGTCAAAAAAGAAAACCCATCATCCATCACTTTGATAGAAGTCCACAGGGCATCCATTTATTCTATTCAGAACAGGATCCAATGAGTTCAGATCCTTATTTATGTTCTTTCAATGCTCAGACATTACATTTTCTTGCTGTTATCTGAGCATTACTATTTATTATTAGTCCACAACTGAGATCCTATTGTAATGAACTGTGATACACTGACATATTTCATGTTTGCTGGTCATATTAAATTTATTGCAATTACTCTTGAAAGGAATAGTGTAATTTACTGAAATCTCATTGTGGGAAAGGGAACTCCTGCAGGAGGCTCTCACTGAATTTTCTATGATCCTGTGCTAAGATCTTCTCTTCTAAGAGCTTGAATGATTGCCAGTCAGCCTAAGACTCATGCTTTACATAATAGAAAATTTTAATTAAAAAATGAGCAATAAGTTCATGACAGATTTGTTTCATATCAATAGAGCGCGCGTGCAGTTCTATTTTTTTTTTTTTTAAGATAAGCCATGTGTTAAAATGAAATTCCAAGAAAGAAAATCAGGGAAAGGCTTTAAAACAAACCTTTCTTATGAAATAAGGCTTTATATTGAGATGCTTTGTTTCCCGAAAAGGTTCTTTGCTTTGAGCAGTTCAGCTGGTTATTTGATACGTCACTGGAAGCTTTGAGATGAGTTCCTGTCCTAGGTCTACATCACATCTGCTGAGGACAGTAGGGGACCTCAGGCTAAGATCCAGTCTGAAAGCTCAAAGGAAATGGTAGGAGCAATGCCAGGAGGCAGAAGGGTTCAGTATTTGCAGGCAGTGTGAGAACTGTGGGTCCATCACATACCATGGTCAACGTCAGCGTGCTCCTGGCACAGCCTCCAGGCAAGGCCCAGGAATAGCCAATCTGCTGGTGAAGTCCAGGCCAGATGTTGCTCCCAAAAGGCAGTATGGAAGAGGCCGGCCTGTTTCGGTGGCCAGAGTTCAGTCCTATGAGCACAGTACTTCCTCCCAGAGCCAGAGGAGGCCCTTCGACTTTTAGTTGAGTGGTGGATGCTGCAGCCTTCATGAGCCACCACAGCCCCTTTTTTTGCAGCTCACCCATGTCTCCCAGTTACTCCAGCCTCTCCCAGGGAACCACATGAAACTCCCCCACTGGAAGAGCTTGCATGCGGGAACTGCCCAGGCATGCAAAGTGTGGCCATGGCTTGCTCTTTAGCCCTTAATAATATACAACCCTGGACTGGGCCCTGACCCTTCCACGGCAGCCCCATACTGGAGGTCAGCAAAGTTGCATGTTGTATGAATATGATGACACACATTCTCTATAGACCATTTTTTTTTCCTGGCCTGAGCTCTTAGATAAATATTGCAAGATTTAATGTCGTTTAAAAAGGTGTTTGGTAAATTAAAAAATGCTTTAAATCAAAATGATGATACAGGTACATTGCAGTTTTCTTTAGCAATATTCATTACTGTTAAGTTATTGATTTTGTTGATGTTACACCTGAGATAATTTGGCTGCTTTTGAAGTCTTATTGATAGTAATCAAGTGAGCATCTCATTATATTATCCCCTAGTTTCTTAACAATAGGAGGGAATAACCACCAGGGAAGGAGGAAAGGGCTAATCCATAAATTTCTCATTAGCTGAAAGAGAGAGAAACATTCGCTTGAATAATTGAATATGTTTAGAATCACGGTCTGCAGTTAATCATGTTTATTTACCCTTACTTTTCCAGTATTCGCAGAATGATACTGCATGAGTTTTAACATAACATTAACAGCTATCAATATGCAAACTGACTGTTTAAAAATATATCTAAAGATGCACATTTTTAAAGCAATGAGTGACTACCTGTATTCAGAGTGATAATAAAAACAACTTTGCATATAGCTCCATTATTTTAATTAAGGGTCAATAATAAGCAAACTTACAAAATAAATTAAAGTGAATGATTCACAGCAAATAATTTACTCAATTAGTTTGCTTTAATTTTCTGCTTAGGAGTTTTTGTTTGTCTTTTTTTTTTTTTAATTCCCTCAATGATTTGAACTTTGTTTGTTTACACAGACGATTAGATTTACAAAAACCCCAGATCTGTCCTTTATTTCTACTGTTCAATAAATTATTCAGAATACAAACGAATGTATTTGAGAACACACGCACCTCATTGCAAATTGTTTGAGACATGAGAACAGCTTGGAAACAGGAGAGCCAAGGGTGATTCTAGCATCATAAAATTTATGAAAACATTAAAAAATTTATTATTTTCTTAATATCTCACCTTCATTTTCCTTGTGGCAAGTTGTGACAATCTGCTCTTGTCCTTTTCACCATGTGTAGGGCAAACGAGTTGTCCTCTCACTCTTCATGGAAGAACTTATATTTCAAGACTGAATTTCTCTTTTCAGTCCTAAAGCTGACTCAAGATATTGTTTTCTAGGGATTTTGGTTTTGTAAGCTTTGTCATTGGTCTTCTATTGACTAACCTACATCTGTTTGGAAATGCATTTCCCACACTAGCTTCCATGTTCTATGCCGGGAGGAACAAACAGTGCTCCTGCTTTCTGCATCCCACTCTGGCATTTCTTTTCATTGCCACATCAGTACAGTGTTGATTTGCATTTATTTCATTATATAGCATGGAGAACTAGTACCAGGTCTGTTTCTCAACCTCTGTTTGTACTTTAGGACTTGTCCCTAACTGAAACCTACTTATTTTAAGTCTGTATGTGTTGGCAGTTGCACTTTCCCCCCCACACGCCCTGAGAACTGATGTGGCAGTCACACTGGTAGCTGCCCATTCCCCCCTCTCAGAACTGGGGCCTTCAATGGGGCAGCTAATGGCTCTTTGTGGAGACCCAGAGTCGCTGGGCAGGGTCGTCCGCAGAGGAGGGGCCAAGCGTGCCCACAGCCCAGAGAAGTCGAGATGCTTCTTGAATGCCCGCACTCGGGGGGCAGGCCATAGAAAAGCCCAGAAGCTTCTGGAATGCCCACAGTCAGATCTGAGCAGACTATAAATGGGGTTCCCGCCGGCGACCCCCTTTGTGTGGTCTCCTCGGAGCTGCAAGTCTGCCACGCTGCTGGAGTCCCTCCCCTTAGACGGAGAAGCCGTCTAAGGTAACCTCCTGGGATGGGGAGCGCCTCACCTTCGTGTGTGTGTGAGTGATAAATTACTGAATATATGCTTTAATAAATTCCTTGTCTGGGACAGACGAGTGTAACTTCCTTGCCTGGGACAGGCAGGTGTTTATATCTCTTATGGGCAAAATGGGGCAGAGAGGGCTCTGGTTTGTTTTCTTGTGAGTGCGTATATGCACGCTGTGGATCCTCATTATTCTTATTTTGCTGCACCCCAAATAATCTCCTAACCTAATATCCAAACCTGTATCTTATGTTATCAGAGTGCTAACTAATTGTATAAACTGATTAGAAACGGGATTTATTGGCGGTATTTTTCCAGCCAGAATAAAGTTTGGTTTGGACCTTGTTGTCCGCCTAAACTTAGTTTGGGGTGCCTCCGTGACACTGCGTCTCCTGCATGTCAAGATCACCTGAAATTCTAATCCCATCTGCCAACTTTCTTGCTCTCTCGTCCACCTGATGGCATAAGCAAATTCTAGTAATCAAAACTTCACCTAAAATTAACAAAACATATTGAATACTCCTAAATCCCAGAAAAACATACATACAGCTGCATTCAATACATTCTTTTAGTTTCACATGTGCATGAGTGAGTAGTCATTCGCACACTTGTTTTTGGTTTTTTTTGGTTTTGTTCCTCAGTTTCTATTCTCTCTCAGACTGGACTACTATCCTGTTACAAAAGTATCCTTTGCAAGGACTGGAGCTATGTTAATGCAGTGGATAGGTTCATGTAAATTCTGTGGTTTGTTTTTCTTGTACTGTTTTTGGCAATTTCCCAGCAGAAAAATAAAAAGTGAAATTTCAACTGTGAGCATACAGTAACATTGCTGTTGAACTACCAATTGCAAATTTAGCATTTCTTAGGTATTTTCATTTAGCAAACAGCATCATATTTCTTTCTAAAATACTCTGATTTCCATTAGACAATAGAACCACTTTTCTAGGGCACAACCCATCTTGCAACTGAGATTACTTGGCAAAAACATCCATACCAGAGTTCTAAGCTAATATAGTATATGGCACTCAATGCCATTTATCCTCTTTGACAAACAGTGCCTCAGATACCAAGGTAATTCAAAAATTGCTTCACCCTTCCCTGTAAGTGTTGTATATGACTTCACTAAAGCACTGGTTTTTATTGCCTTAAAATTCCAATTATAGGCCTGGCAACAGGAGCATGATAAGAAATAAGTGCTACAGATGTAATGATAAGGAGTATACTTATAATACTCCATACCACAGACAGATGTGAGCATGCTTTGCACAATCTCTGAGCCAAAACACCAAGTACACGTCCACAAAAGCACAGGGTTTAAGACCAAGCCAGTTAGAATAGCACAGTATGATTCACCTTCCCAGAACAGAAACAAACTTGTTGCCAGCCAAGACAAAGACACAGGATGAAAACACACCCAATCAGCATAAGCATACCAAACAACACATGGTCCTCTGGGTATTTGAAAGCAGGTTACATATTCCGTCACTTTGAGGTACTGAAAACATTCTTCTTTAACTTAAATGTAATAAATTGGCATTGTGTTGGCAGCTGATGGCCCTTACAATACATTAGGCAATGGGTTAATGCATTATTTTTTTGAATAGGTTTGCACCAAAACAGTGTCATTGGCATGATCTAATTAGCTGCTGACCTTGTATGAAACCTACTGTTTCAGTCTTTCACTGAAAGATAACTGTATAGCATCACAGCTGGTAACATGTTGTCTTACAGAAAAAACAAGACATTCAGGTTCTTAGAACAGAGTGTGTGACACACACAGAGTATCTATGGATCTAGAGCATGGCTGTTTTCAGTTTGGCAAGTATCATGCATTATTGAGACTAGTGTGGTAGGTACACTAGGAACTGTGCATTTAGTTTCACCTATTTTTCATACAGAATTGGCGAAAGCAACATTCATTTTCATTGCCATGCAGACCACAGTTCCACTTGTTTTGAATTCTCACCAGAAATCCTTATCACCTATTCTGTATGTTCAGAGCTGTGTTTCAAAACAGGAAAAACTTCTGATGGTATAAATTAAAATTAAGTAAAGCCAAGATTCTGATACTGGCAACTAATTGCTGTATGGTCAAGGCTGACTTGAACCATAACTTAAGTTTTTTTGTTGTTGTGTTTTTGTTGGGTTTTTTGTTTGGTTGGTTTGTTTTGACTTTCACTCTAGCCTTTGCTCTGGAAGCAACACATATGCCAAATTTTAACTTCTTTTGATATGTCATCGAAACAGGCTTTTTACCAGGCAAGGAAAAAAAAATTAAAAAAAACAACTAGAAATTTATTACCTTAAATAGTTTTTTTTCCAATAGCCTTTCAATATTTTTTGCTGAAGACAATCTGTTCACAGAATAGAGACCTGGAATGTGCCTCCTGCATCAGGAGGCTCCCTGCTCTGCTATTTTAGTGGTTTTACCCTTTTCACATAATCCCACTTATCAAGTTATCAAACACTATCTTAAGAAGTGTCAGCTTTCTTTCCTCCTCCAATATCCCCCCACCCACCCAGTTCTCTTGGAAAGTTATTGCAAAGATTATCCCTTCGTTCTTGTCAAGGCTGAACAGTCCAGGCTTTTTATGGCTCCTTTGGTAAGAGAAACTCACTGCTTCACTGACCAGCCCACTGTCTCTTCCCTGAATGCAGGCCAGCTTGAAAGCTGGTCTTGAGCAAAGCTGACCAGAGCTGGACAAAATGTTCTACATGACATCTTACCATTGTCTTGAAGAATGGCAACAGTTCTTCTAGTTCTAAAACATCTAACGTCCCTCCTGATTACGTGTTCTTCTTTCTGGGCTTCCTTAGCTATTCTGAAAGAAAAAAATGAAGGGTTTTTTTCAGAGGTTGCTTCTACGTGATAAGATGGCCTAGAAAACGCTGGTATGCCTAGAAATCTTGGTTTATCCTGCTGCACAAGGAAGAATTCCTCTTTTAGTTGGCCACATATGCAGACAGAAACTTTCAGAATAGCTGGGAAATTCATGCACATGTCCTAAATCATTGGCCTACATTTCTGCTATGCGGTAGGCCTCCAGAGATTGATCACAAGTGTACGTTTCGCAAATACATGAAGTACTTTGCATGGGATGTATTTGTCCTTCACATTGGATTACTTCCTAATATCTATGTTCCAGACACTTTTTCAAAGCTGGTCTAGCAGTGTTGGACACATAAATGAGGTAGTAGGCATCATTAGAACAGCATTTATCTTCTATTACAGTATCATTGCTTTTAAGACCACAGTGTTTGTTAGTTTACATTTCAGTGATTTTTAAGAAGTTCACTGCTTTGAATCCTAAAGGTGGTAAAGCTCCATATTTATTTTCCTTAAATACAGAAACAGGTTGTCCTCGAGACTGTAATTTTCTTACAGTCTGGCTTTCCACTGTAGTCTGAGCTACAGCGTAATATCCTTGATAAGAAAGCAAGTCTTTAGAGATCACAAACAACCAATTTCACAGTACAGGCAGTCATAAATAGAGCTAAATTCCCTTTAGTAATAAACTATTCATCTTTGTGCTTCATTGAGTTCAAAGAAAAGCATTTTTCAGGGTTTAAGCAATTAAGTTTACATTTTATTTTCTTCTCTGGGAAGGAAGTTATCACAAAAGCATGGGATTAAGAAGCCACTGTGCTATTAGAGGCATTCTCTGCGTATGAAATTTCAATTTAGCAAAGCATGTAAAACCCTAAAGGCAGTTAAGGCCCAATATGCTAAAACCATTTTGTTTTCACAGTGTATTTATTTTGTATCATCACTGACCCAGTTGATTAGCTGCTGAATCAGGATGGCTGAGCATTAGATTCAGTTCAAAGTCTACCCAGCACCTCCTACCAAAACAAACTGTCAATTAACTAAGCAAATTAGCTAATAAGTGCATTTTGAAAAAAATATATAAGTATCTTCCTCAAAGGTGAAGAGGTTGTGTTTGCATCAGAAATGCATTGCCTTTAAAGGAGCTCTGGGGGTGGGACCTGGCAGTGCTCAATAGACCTCAAGGACCAACATTCCCACACAGATGCAGCAAGTGCCCCAGGTCCTCATCATTGTCCTTCCACCTATCTGACCTGCAGACCAAGCTGCCTGTGAGATCACCCCAATGTTCTCCCAACCAGCATGCGCCAGAGTACTTCAACAGCTCAGAAAGTCTGTTTTTGCTAAATGAGGCTCACATTGACCAAAACCAATTAAGCAGCATTCACACCAGCAGGTCTGAGAGAATTAAAGTGTCCTGCAGAGAAAGCAGTAGGTAACCTCTGTCCTGGTATACTTCATTACACACTAAGTGCAGACACAGCAAGGCTGAATTCTGCATCGTCATATGGGCCTCAAGCTCACCTCCCTCTTTCAGACAAAAACAAGACATAGCGATGAGGAGTCCGGTTTCAATGGCAAAATTGTCCCTTTTTACCAGCACAGCTATGTGAGCCAAGATTCGTGCTCTGCCTACACCACCTAATTCCCAGGCAGCACAAATACCACCCCTCCTGTGCCTTGTGGTCTGAAGCCCAGCCCAGGAGGCAGGTGGGGCTCCAGGCAGTGTGTGTTCAGTTGCTGTGGTGTCCATGGGGATATAGCCTTCCGTCCCTCCAGAAGAAACACAAGACACGAAACCAAGATCCCAGCTGTTTACAGATATTGTTAAAAATCCCATGGCTTTCTTTTTAAGGGCAAGACTCTTAAATATTGGTGTGTTCTCCAGATTCAACCTCAGGTAATTACTTTGTCAACCTAAACCTCTCATGCAGATCAGACTGGATTGCTGTGCAGCTAAGCAGTCCCTTTGTCTTGCAGCTTTTCAGTAGCACATGAAATGATCCCTGCACTTGATTTGAATACCTTTAAACTTTACCTTCGATATAAAAGGAACTACACGGAGGTAAAACCATCATTACTACCATCATATAGTTTCATGCCAGTTTTAGTAACTTTTTTTACTGCTTCCAGAGTGTTAGAACAGTATTAGCAGTCTATCCCACAGAAGATGTCTTTACTTGTGTTGAAAAATAAGACTTAAAATATGTCTTGCAGAGGCCAATTAAAATATTTTCAGAGATCGTCAGATATTTAGTGGTATTTGTTTTCTTTTACACTGTAATAGATTAAATGCAGCTGAACTAGTTGTTTTGCACAGACTCATTTGTCTAATTTTGCCGTCTTCTCAGGTACGTAAAACAGCTGTGGCACAACCACAATTCTTTATTTGCTCATATTATTTGCACAAATAAATTCAACGAGTAGATCTGGGAAGATTTCTCTGTTGCCATTCACCATTCAAGCTGCATAGGTGGTCATCACCTACCCAAACTGGACGAAACACCAGTTTAGAAGCAGGATTGACAACTGGAGAAATCACTGGGAAAAGTGAGCCATCTGCCCAGTAAAGGTGAGTGAAGGCAAGGAACTAGTACTGATAGAGATGTAGCCCATTTAAAAAAAAAAAAATCTTAATTTTAAAACAAGCCAGAATTTTTGAAACACATAAG
This sequence comes from Caloenas nicobarica, assembly GCF_036013445.1. Lineage (NCBI taxonomy): Eukaryota > Metazoa > Chordata > Aves > Columbiformes > Columbidae > Caloenas > Caloenas nicobarica. Next base: position 91,714,946 of record NC_088245.1, on the reverse strand, counting down.
AAAGGAATTGGTGCAGCACGTGACCTTGGTGTTATAAAAATCAGTCATGGGAGCTTAGCAGCAATTGAAAGGCAGGTTCTGTTAGTCAGGGAGAGGCCTGCAGAGAAGCAAAGCTCCTAATGATCTTTTTCCATGAGGAAAAATGAAAACTAAAAATCTGATGCTAGAATCTAGGCAAGAAATGTGGGCACAGCTGAACTGGATCAAAAATGAAGACCTAAATGTCATCCATAGGAAGGACAGACAGAGACAAGAGAAATGCTGAAGTCCAAAAAAGGCTGGAACAAAAGCAAGTCAGCAGGCAGAATGACAGACTGAAGGCACCATTTATTTATTCAGACACATGAACTTGCTGCTGGGACTCTGAGATGTAGGGACTTCATGGGGTCAAGAACTATGAAATCTGAAATGGCTGTAAAAATTGCAAAGCAGCAGCAATACTACATTGGGTACAACATCATATGGGAAAAGGGAAACTGAGGTAGGTGTGCACCTGGGGGTTTTAGAAAGATATTTTTCCTTGTGGGAGCACTTTAGGAAGAAAAGATATCCTGAAGCGTTTACAATCTGTTCTTTCCATATCCTACAAGGAAAGAAACTGTGTTTGATTTTGCACATACATGCCAGATTTAAAGTAAACCTTGTTCTCCAAATGAGGAAGCCAGTTTTATTCTCGGTTTAGTGGACACCTTTCAGTTCTTTTTTGTCACATCTGTAGCAATCAGTTATTCTAGCAGAACCAAAGAAAACTCCTCAGCCTGTGAACTCCATTTTCTCCCTGGTATAGGGGCTTGCCATCTCCTCATCTCACCATGCAACCAAAGGTCCTACACCTCCCTTCAGTGACCTGTCCTCACTGCTCCAGCAAATGCTTCTGCTGGGGCTGAGGATGGAATGAGGGTGGGGGCCACACACACACACGCTGCTCCAGAGCTGCTGTTGCCCAGCGCAGGGAGGCTCGCTGGTGTCCTGCTTCAGGCTTACCAACATAGCATCAAAAATTTGTCTCTGAACAAAGGGCACATCTGCTTGGCCATGCATCCCTCCACTGCCTCCTTACCAGTGCTAGCAGCAAGGACTCACTCGCTTGTATTTTGTCGCCTTATTTAGAACTTACCAGGTGTCAGACAATGTAGCAAATGATCACAAAAAAGGCATTTTCTAATCAACCTCTGCTTCTTTCAAATATGCTGGTTTAGGACTATCAACACAACTTCGGCTTACATGACTAACTTCAAACTATTTTTGACTTAAAGCTATTTTCTAAGTGCATTTAACTACACCACTGTAGAGCCCTATGGGGATATTCTTATAGTGGTTCAATATTTGCCTTAATCCAAATAAGCAACATGTACTAAGAATTAGCTAGACAATGGATAGAAAGCAAGCTGTGGTAGTTCATGGAGTTGCACAGGTCCACATACATGGATCTTCACAAAACATGAGGAGCACTCCTCATGTAATTCACTGTTGACTCAACCATTGCAGTTTAAATGACTGCTGAAAGCTGACTAAAGAGATGTTCAACAATCACTTGAAAATTAAAACACACCACAACCAACTTTTAAAAAAATTCTTCACTATAAAGGGTGATAAGTTGTTTTTTTTTTTTTCCAAATCTTTTATCATGTTTTAGGAATAAGTAAGATTGGATGCAAAAACAGATCTTTGGTGGGTACTAATGTATGAAATTACCACAGCCTTTTCTGCGTGCATTACCTTTTAAACCAAATAAATCCACTAGAAGCTTGCATATTCTTTAGATTTCATATTTAAAGACAGAACAGTAGTACTCAGATTTTTTTATTTAAAAAAAAAAAAAACACACACACACAACACTTTTCAGTCTGCTTTGGTAAAGAAAGTTTGCCTGGCTGCATAACCTATACTAGATACATACACATCCTCACATCTTCCCAATTAAAGAATTTGCTTCCTATATTTTAAAAACAAGTCAAATACTTTAAGACACTAAGGATCAAGTTGAATCACAGGTTCTTTTTGCTATACATCCCTTCAATATAAGTATGTGTATATATATATATTTACAAACGTGTACAACTGAGGCTCTTATCACTCTGGTCCTATGTGTTTTAAGTCCAACACAACCTAGACAATGTGTTTGTCCGTTGTTGCTTTAAATGTCACTGGTGTATTCTGACTTATTGCTGTGGCTTGTCCACTAAAATACTTTTCTTAAATCAAAGTAACCTCTCTACCTCCAAATCGTTGTTAAATTTAGCACAGTAGTTCTTCAGCTCTCAAAAACAGAAAAACATGTTAGCTCAGGAGAATTTTATTCTTATAAGTAACACAAAAAATGTATTTCATTCAGTTTACCAACCCCATATTCTCTTTTCCACATATGATGACATGACAGAGGGGGATGATCAAACAAACAAATGAATGTAGGTAAATATTCAGCAAAAAGTAAAAAAAAAACCACCATCACACGCACTCTGCAAAAATGTTGTTGGATTTCAGTAAAAATATACTTTACCCAAGCCAGACCAGTTACTTGAGCCCACAAAGCACTGAAGAAAATGTACATTGCTTACGTGATATTTTTTGGATTCAAAAGATTAAAGTTTAACAGCCCAAAGATTTTATGCAATACAGTATCTATCCTAAAGGATAAAAAAAAACCTGACATCACAGTTAAGATGATTTAGTCTAGTTAAAGAATATCACACCAGCTGTGAATGCCATTCACAGTATTTCTGTGAGGTGCCAGTAATATACAGCCCATCTTTTCATCAGTGTTGCACTAAGCAAATTTAAGACTGGTATAAATTCCAGATTAAGAAACTAGGCACAGTCATTGTCCATTTATCCTGAAGGCAGGGGTACCAAAACAAAGCAAACAAGGGTAAAAAGTACAGCACTATTGCCTCTCTCCTTTTCCATCCCCCACTCTTCAGCAATGCCTGTCTCCAGAGGAGAGATTCTGATGCAGCAGTAGCACTGAAACTCTAATGCCATCATAGCAATACTAAAATTCCCTACTACATTAATTCCAACAGTCTCATGTAAGAAGCCTCTTCTGCTTTCTGTCGTTGGTGCCTCTGGAAGAGATTTCCCCCCCCCCCCCAGAATGTAGTAGTTTCTTGGCACTACACTGACACCATCACCTTAAAGAAAGGACCAGCTCATTCCACTGAAGGTCAGTTTGCTGGAGGGTTTTGACAGCAGCAACATAAAATACATAACTAAAGCTGTATACAGTTTACAAATTCTGAACTTATTCTCTGAAGTCTAACCAGCTTGATTTTATTAAGCTAGCTCCTTGCCAGAGCCTGTAGCAAATACTAGAAATCTATGAGAGTTTAAAGGACTAGTGGACAAGTTAATGGAAGACAAATCCATCATAAATGCTTATACTTCCTCCTGGCCCAGTAGGCCCTTGATCCACAGAGCGCTGAAGTCCATCCTGGGAAACAGTACTCTGGTTTGACTGGAAACTTGAAAGCTAAATCATTTTTAAATCCGAGCATGTATCAGACTACTCAGCAAGGATCTAGATCAGATTGGATAGTTGGAATAAGACATCTTTAGAGAGGTTTAGCACGTACTTAAATATCGGCTGTCAGGTGGTCTTACAGAAAAAGCAGGCTTATACACACATGACAGGCTTCAGGACTATGGCGTAAACTGCCTAGTCCGGCAAGGAAAGGATTTGACTTGAAATCTTTTATCCACCTTAGTCTTCTGCCTGCTGTCACATTTTGATCAGGATTTCTAGCATTCTAAGCATCTTGGATATGTTTGTCTTTGTCCTTTTACTTAGGGTTTTATTTCTAAAACAGATCTTCAATAGCGTTTCCTCCTTCAACACTTTGGGTAGAAATCATTCTCAGAGTTACACCCATTTTAAGCCCAGAAGAGATACGATTCAGTCTTGAGTCAGGTAACAGGTTTTTTTCCCCTCCATAGAAGTGTCACAGAATCTATAAACCACTGGAAAGAGAAGATACCCAGCCTTCTTGGAGGCCATACTACATGTTTGTGCTCCTAGGAGCTACTTCGACACTGGGCTTAAAATCTGGTAGCACTTTAGATTTTATATTTAAACTATTGGAAGTCATCTAAAGCAGTCTAAGGGCTCAGAAATAAGTATATTTAGTTTACCATGGCTCTTCTCATCCAAAGACTTCAAGGAACTTTACTTAATAAGTTAAATATAATCATTTCCATTTTTACAGAGGAAAGACAATTCAGCTTGTCCAGAGCCACAGAATAGGTCATTGCAGTGACCCAAACAGCTGGATTTAAGGACAACAAAAATCATACATTTTAAGGACATAATTTCACAAAACTCATTCTGAGTGCCTCTAATCCTTACCTCTCTCTTTCTCTTCACACACACTGTGGTGTGGTAAAGCAGAAAGATTGAGGATAGTTTTTCGGTTATACTTATTTTTTAATTATTAGATAATACAATTATGTCAAATACATGCAACTAAAAGCTTTATACTATATCTTTAAGTCTTACATAATTCTACAGTTCAAGGTCTTATAGCTGTACATACGCACACGCACACCACATTTGAATATTGCATTCACAAGCATTGAATTCCATAAGTATACCTAATGGATAAACACTACTTATACCAAAATGTATCCACCATATTGATACAGCCTCTTGCTTAGATACACTTATGCCACTGTCAAAGCACACATACTGAGACAAAACATTCCTAGAATAGATACTGTTTTCCCCTCAACCTCAGATCAGTATGTTTCTAAAGTAGTTATGTAGCAAGCTTTACTGGATTTTTTTTACTAACATGAGCCTGAAGGACCTGTGACATTATCCTTTTTGTTTGTTTGGTACTCACAGACAGAAGGCAGGGGTAATATTAGGGATCCTGGTCATCCTTAATACACTTTCAATTTCACTTTTTACTCCTATCTGCTAGAAGGGGAAAAGAGTAATGTGACAACACAAATTGGTCTTCATTGTCAAAAGCCATTAGCAGGAAAAAAAGCGGGTTTTTATGCTATATAGCACAGCAGACTGAGAAAAGTCTTAGGGCTTTCTATAGGCTAGAATCACTAAAAATCTGGCTACATTCCAAACCATTTTTAAAATTTTTTATATATATTTTTCCTGCTTGTGCTTTTTCCTGACTGTGCCTTCAGATATGTTTGTTCAAATCTTATGGGACTTGCATATCTGAACATAGCCTTAGTGATAAATGCTTCCCCATTTCAACACAATGTGTTATCTGTTATCTATATCTTCCTGTTTCTTTTTCTATCACACCTGAATCTTGGGGGACACTATAAAGAGAAGCATAGCATGTTCTATTTGTTGACAGTTTCATTTGTAAAAGAAGATTCAATAATTCTATATCTGTGCTGGTCATCAGTAAGTGTAAATGGGGTCTTACTGTCAGTGGCATACCTCAGCTGCATTTCTTCTCTCTTCTCATTGTGCCTAAAGATAAAAGTTGAAAATGTAGAAGGATTAAAAAAAAAAAAAAAAAAAAAAAAGGCAGGGGAATACAAGCTGCCCCTACCAAGCTCATGAAAATACAGTGATCTACCCAAATGCTAAATAAAGCAGAAAAATCCCAAAAGCCAAGATATTACACAGTAAGACTATTTCCTCTTACACACACACAGTTATTACAAACCCCGGGATCCAGCTCTCCTCCTCCCCCCACACCATCTTTCTGACTTAATACATCTCAAGAATTATTTAAAAAAATAGTAAATAAACCCCACAATGGTAAATCAGTGAGCACATTTTTTTGCCACCTAGCCACAGCCTAAAAGCTACCTATGTCTTAGGGGCTTTCAAAGCAAAGGAAAAAAACTATCCAAATAAAGACCATCTGCTAAAACACCAGTGCCCTTTATTGTTTTCTCCCTCATCTGTTATTAGCTACATACTAATAGATTCCCACTGACCACAAAGACATGCTTTTAAGTCACTGAGATCAAGCAAGGTGAACCTAATGTTTCCTTCACAAGAATCCAGATTCAAATTGCTTTTAAGTGTTCTTGATGGTCATTTCAAAAAAGAAAGTTGAAAATTTCATAGTTTAAGTCATTTGAATTTTAGCAGTTCTGGAAAACTAAAAATAATAACTAAAATAAAGTGATAAAACCACTGTTCTTTCCAGCCAAAACTATGCTTTACAAGTCCCAGAGTCCAATTTTTTTATAAATGAAAAACGATTTTGTTATTTGCTTTCCCTGAGAACAGCATTCAATAAGCGAGATGCTCTGCAATAATCTAAATTTTTAGGCTTATTAGGCAATCATTCCAAAGGGGTATGCATAAAGTTTTTATTTTTATTTATACTGACTATCATTAATCTTAACAGGCTTCCTGCAATTTCTTCAAGCTAGCTATATATAGGAATCAGGGACTCTTCGTACTTTATGAAATCTCTCTCTGTGTATTTAATAGCAAGTTGAGAAATCCCTGTCACATATGACCATCCTTAAGAATCCAACAGTGTCCTCCAAAGCTGTCTTGCCCACCAAAAATGTTCTTCCTTTAATACCTTCAATAGAGTTTTCCTAAAGACCTGACAGCATTGTTAATTTTTAAGCAGCTCAAACCACCCAACCAAATACTCTTGTAGGAAAGAAAACCCGTGTGTAAAGTCAGTAGGAATAATAGCAAACAAATGAAAACAATTCAATAGATTTCAACTAAACTTTTATCTCCTGGTAACCCACTTAGAATCCAAAATAAGAGAGACCAGACATATCTACAATAACAAAAAAAAAATTGTTTCTGAGGGGAAATTTACCATTTCTTTATCTGAATGCTTACTACACTTGCTTGTTCCCCCCATTACCTTTTTTTTTTTTTAAAAAAAAGGAACATACAATCCTTTTAGCAAGTTATTTAACTGCAGTAAAGCATCCATGACCTGATCACAACCATGGCCACAATCTAAGCTTTTAACTAAAATAAATTACCATAGGTTTTTCTATATTATTCTTTCTTCAATCACATAAAATCCTTTAAATCCAAGCTTTCTATATTCAGACCATTTAAAACCATTACAGCTTTGAATCACCATACTGTCATTAGTGGCCTAGCTGCCAATCACATATTGTTGTACCATCCTGTTTGAATAGCATAAGATTTCTAGTTAACTGTCTGAAAGCATCACTTTTTGTTTGAAATAAGTTTCTCAGAAAATTGTGTGTAGTTGCAATGTGAAGAAGAAGAAAAAAAAAAAAAGGACAAAAAATGCTGGAAATAAATTGCTGTAGAGATACTGCCAGTAAACACAGGCTTTTGAAAAGAATAAAAGAAATCTGGATATGGTAGTTACTGTGAGCATTATCCTTCCTATGGAAGTGGAATTGAAAAGCAGATACACAGTTCCACCACTTAGTAGCAAAACCTAGTAGTCCATGAAATCAGAAGCTGTAAGAAAGGAATGTTTTTATTGTGTCAAGATAGCAGAGAATAGGAACTTGGCTCATGTAGCTCCTGAAGGGCCTCAAAGCCTTGAAGCATTAAATCATAAATCAGTTAAATAAGCAGGTCTAATTTTGCAGGAAGTACAAACCAACACAAAACCTATTTGAACTGGTTTGGAATAGCCTGAGGATGCAAGATTCTGAGCAACCAACAACTGTGGTAGCTGCAAACACCTTGCCCAAAACAGACCTATGCCTGCCTCTGTTTTCTGTGTTCTGCTTAGCAGGAAAACCAACCATGGGTAGGCAATAAATAAAGGAGAGTCTCTGACATGGAGAAGTCGTCCAATCTAACTTTTAATTTTACCTATTTTATTTGTGTATTATGTTTACTCTCACAGCACAAGAACAGGTAAATGATAGAAACAGGCCCATAGGTAATTTAAACCTCTCCTCCCACCCAGTCCAAACAAAACAAAAACCCACTACACTTTTTTTTTTTTTTAATCAAATGAGTAATTAGCAAAACTTATTGTCAGATCTAGTTTTTGGAGATCACAATTTCCAGCAGAAATCCACAGATCCTTCATTACTCTTAATAAAAATAGGCATCTTCAAGATTACATTGGAATAAGGGCTAAAAACATCAGTGTTGAGTCCTGAGGATTCAGAAAACTTTCTCTGTAAACAGATTGTTCAGTACTGCCCACAACAAGGTTTTTACTCTCTCTTCTGGAGTGTTTGGTGCTGCTGCCAAAGATAACAGTAGATAATTGAAAGAGTACAGAAGTATTTTTCGATAAATGCAATTATTAGTAGAACAATTAGAAAGACGAAAAGTGGTATTTTAAGCATACAGTGTGATATATGAGGCGCATCAGAAAGTCAATCACAGAACTGGATGCGCAGTTTATTCTGTATTAACAGAAAATCAAGTTACTGTCTACAAGTAACAGCTTGAAAGAATAAACATGTAAGAAAAAACAAAAAACAAAGTAAAGAAAGAGAGAAAACAAAAAGAAAAAGCCTTATTTATTCCTGGTCATTCAAAAAAAGACCAAAACCTTTACAATCCATAGACTGACCTTCCACAACTGGACAGGGAGAGCCACACACTGTTGAAGGTCCCATTATTGCAGCCCATTGAAAGAAAAAACCCAAACATGTCAGCATTCTAGTACAGGAGTATCCTTCAGAAAGTGAGGAACAGTGTCTGAATAGATCCTCTGGACTGATAGAAAATGATCTAATGGAGAGTGGGAAGTCAACACTTAAGAAGAACTAAAATAAGGCTGAAATACCCCCTGATGACTCGAGAGAGAGAGAGAGGGAAAAAAATCTCTGTGGCCTCCAGAGCTGGCCCTGTAGAGCTCAGCTTTTTCTACAGGTGGCTTAGGCTGAGTCAGGGTCAAGGTTTCCTCCACTTCTCCTGCACTCTGCCTCAGGCAGTCCCATCACTGGTGCTGCAGAGCAGCTGTGATGCCCACCCCTGCCTGCTGCTTTCCCTGCAGCACTGCAGACTGAAGATGGAGTGGCCTTATTCTGGAACAATGCTTCCCTCAGCAGCTACTCGAGCAGGCTCCCAGTCACCACGTCCAACACTCCTGCATGCAACTACTGCTGCTCTCCATACAACCCTCCCCACTGGAACACAGGCTGTATGAAAGATGTCATAGGTGCTGACTGAGGACACATAGCTACAGCACTAAGTAGACTGTAGAAGATGCCACCAGAATAAATAACTCTACTGAGAAGCTTGGGGAATAGGAAGGACAGCAGGTGAGCTGTCAAGTATGACCAGTGACCAGTAGCTGCACAGCACACAAAAAGTTTTATTCTCCATTTCTGCAGGCATGGTGAGTCACGATGTCTAGTTAAAGTGGAGACAGCTGGTGGAACCAAAACTTTCTGAAAGCAAGAAGGCTTCATAGGCAAATGTTTACTAAATCATCTCAAGTAAGCAGTGCTTTGTTTTAAGAGAGCCACGGGGTATTGAGAAAACCTATGTTAACCAAAGAACAGCAAGAACAACATCACTAAAGTTAGCTGCAAAAAGACGTGGTGATAACTACCTTTTAATTAGCCAAGGATAAAGTGATAAGATGTCTTGAGATACTTCACTGATATATTTGTCTGCTGTGCATGCAGCATGAGGTAGGAACTATGCAAGTCTGAATTAGAGTTGCCAAAATGAGCGACTCAGAGGCATTATGCCTTTAAAGGATTTGTTCAGTATTTAGTCCCATGTGATTCAGTTTCTGAAGTGGGAAGAAACAATTAACTTATTCTGAAGTAAAAAGTACTGTCAATATTTTCATAGGCATAAAAAATGAATCTGCTTATATTTAGATATGGAACAATATCTCATCTCAGGAATATTTGCCCAATTACTGAAGAAGGACTACAGCAAACATTCAGAAAACTAAATGTTTTCAAATTGAAGGCTAGATAGAATTTGAGGGGTTTTTATTCTTCCCATCCCTACAGATAGGAATTTTAATTTTATTTTTTAAAGTCTAGTTCAGATAATATTAAAAAGCAGCTTCATTATAATCATTAATAACACATAGTATCCCAAACTTGCACACAAAGAATGATTTTATGGTATTATAAATGAACCACTGGCCCTCACAAGTTTTATTGTTTCCAAAATTCCACTACAGTGACCTTGGAATTACAAAACAAGTGCCGCTTGAAATGCTTTTTTTTCTGTACCCAAATTAGATCAGTGAATAGAATTAAATTGAAAAATACGTCATAAGATCTATACCAGCTGCTATTAACAGTTTTTGCTGCGCTCTGCCATCTTCGATACAAATTCTAGCTCCATGGTAGAGAAGATAGTCAGAATCTAAATAAAGCTTCAAGAAATACTTCTGATAATCAGTGCCCATCAAAAATAGACTTGCAACAGAGATTGCTTTCTTTTTATTAATACCATTAGTAAACAACCAAAAGTGTGATAAGTATGGTATATCACATGTCCTTAATTTGAGAGTTGTCTAAGTTTTTGTGCACTATAGCATCAATAAATACTGGATTAGATACATACTACTTTGATCCAAATCACCTGGCAGACATATTTGCTAGTACTTTAAAAGCTGCAAGAAAATTGTTAATCATCCATATTTGTCTTTTGGTTTTTATCACTTACTACAATTTACTAATGCAGAGTACTCCCCAATAGTATTAGAACAGAGAAGACTGAGCTATTTTGGACATACTATTTTAGAAAAAGCAAATTAAATAAAAGATCTGTTAGCAGTAAAGATACACATTCTTTTTAGAATAGTACATGTTTAAAATTACTGTGCAACAAGAAGCAGAATGTTTTACAGTTCCACTCTTCTCATTGTAAATGGTGAACACCAAAAAAAGCACAGAAATCTGTTATTACTCATGAAAAGCTCGCTGTATTTTACCAGTGCTACTTTGGACTTGTTATGGAGTCCTGAGATCTGCATGACACTTATGTGAATAAATCTCTACTCAATAATCCTTGGAAGTAGGGAAGGACGCTCCTAAGGACTGAGAATATTTATGAAGTTTTGATAACAAATCAGGACTCAGAAGATTTGTTTGTGATCTGTTAAGCCTCACTTAGTTTACAGAACATTTTACAGGAAAAAGTTTGATGTTTTGAAAATTTCCTGTAAATATAAAAATTTACAAGTAACCATTAAAATTACTGGTTTTAAAAATATTTTATAATGCGTGATCAAATGCCTGTTCACAGACAGGAAAAACCCAGGGACCTATATTTAAAATAGGAAGAATATTTTACTTGCACAATACTATACAGAAACATGCATGGATGAAGTACTGAAACACAGTAAGATTGGACAACTAATTTTTTTCCTTACTTCAGGTAAAAAAATATTGCTTTTTTAGTGCACATTCAAAGTTTCTAGACCTATTGTTTAAAAGTTTGTCATTTTGCGTAGGATGCTTCATACTACTTTCACACAGCAGAAAATATTTGTCCTCTGGTGGAAAGATTATTGGGTCCTTCATGTGTCTACTGTCCTTCTAGAGCTACGGTCTAAAGTATTAGCTCATACATCCATAACTATAGCAAAAATGGTATGTCGCCACATACAAAACCACTTTTAAGCATACATTTTAGAAGACTATCATCTTGCCAGGGTGGTTCATATGATCTTGTAAGAACGGCTGTTAATCTAGCTGATATTTTCTATAGGAACATTCAAGACTTGGCTTATATATGTTTTCCCCAAAGGTGAGACTGAAGACCAGGATGATAGATACCGTGTTTGTGACACAGACAATAATACCACTCAGGGAAAAACACTCTTTTTGTCCCCTAGTTAAAAATCTTACTTTCTCAGCATAAACATTTGTGTTGGGGTTTGCCACGTGAATAACAATTTGTTAGATGTTTTAACAAATGCAACCCTATTTTAAGATGGTTTATAAAAATAAAACAGCTACTTGTTTCCATACTCATTTCAGATCAACTCAAAACCCAGTAGTAGATGATTACAGCTCCACACCCAATTCATTAAAGAAAAGCTAAGGGAGACAGTATTATAAATAGGTTTGCTGTCTTGAACAGCTGGTTCTCTAGGCAGTTTGAACAAACCTCTGCACCAAAGACTAGATTTTGCTTCAGTTCTCCATCATATCCCAAGGCACAGTGTCTCCCTGGAGAAACGGCTGTCTTTTAGGTTTGAAGATTCTGATTATGTGCAGAAACAAATTAAAATCTGACATTTACAGAAGTTACCGAACACATAACTCGGTGCATTCAACCTTCTCCCCACAGACACTGCCCTCACCACAGCAGCTGCTGCTACTGTAAGGTGATGCCTCGCACTTTTGGAGGAAGGGACAGGACTCTCAGAAACAAAGGAGAAGGGAGAATGACTTTTAATGTGCTAACATTTATAAACTAGAATTCCAGTTTATCCCAAGGCAAAATACAAACAAGACCTTTAAGATGAACTTTCTCTTTTTCAGCATATGGCATTTTACGTGGAGAAAACTGTAAGCCTATTATGCTGACACAAATGTAACTTAATGAGAAGTTAGATGGTTTTGCTATTAGGCTGAATATTAAGTTCTGTGCAAACCAATGACTCTAAGGAATCAAGACACTTTATTCTTTCTCAATTTAATGGGACATTGGCATTTAGATCCCTCAGGCATATTCAAAACTCTGTCTTAATGCTTATGTCTAGCGTGCTTCAGAAAGGCATTTCAACCTCTGAACCTGCTTTGAAATACAGATACAATACTAAGTAAGCATGATAATAAAAATCTATTAATATATTTCTAGACATCCTCTATAGAACTTACCCAATCTGAGAAAAAAAAAAATAATCTGAGGAGCAGATATTGACACGATCTAACCTGAAGCTGTTTTTTGGGGAAGGTGGTCATTTTTTTGCTGGGGTGTGTGTGAGTGGTTTTTGTTTGGTTGAGGGTGGTTTTTTGCCTTTTTTTTGTTGTTGTTGTTGTTATTTTGGTTTGGGGATTTTTTTGTTTTGTTGGGGTTTTTTTGGTTTTGTTTGTTGTTGTTTTTTCTTCAGCATAGTGGTGGATTGGTCAGATAAAGGAAAACAGTGTCAATATAATTCAACTGGATTTTAACAGGGTCTTTATCACAGTATCACACAGAAATCTCAAAGATACTGGCAAAGAAATAGCATACTACAATAAGAAAGGGTAAATGGTGATGGAAAGCACCACCAGTTACTACCAATGATTTCACATCAGAAGATGGAAAGGTATCATATGAAACTCCATTCTCCTTGTTTTCAAGGCCGGTATTGTTCAAGACAAAATTTTCCCGTAAGTCCTGTATTAGCATCTCAGTAGCATTTTCAAAGGAGCAGCAACAATGACTACAAAGTTGCCCATTGATTTATTTCCTAATCTTATATTTTTTTACTCAGAATTTTGGACGATTTTGTCTTTTCAGGATGGAAAAAAAAAAGAAAATGAAGGTATCAGCTCAGAGCAGCAAGTCATTTAATGATTACCACCATATGTCACTTTCTTTAACTATATGACAACTAGTATACTTTTAAATAAAGTAAATACCATCTTCAATGGACAGCACCTTGCAATACAAGGAGATTATTAAATGCATCACCATAGACTAATAACTTTTGCTGAGATACACAAGTGATTTAGTTTGCAGTCATATTATTTCTGTGGCTAACAATCTTACCCCCTGAACTGCACTTCAGGAGAGCGGTGTGGTACATGCATGCACAGCTAGATTAACTTCATAATTAACAACCTCATCCCCTGAACTGGAGATTAAAAAGAGAAAAAAGAAAGAGGAGCTATATTGCTATCAGAACTAAAAAGCCGTCTTTAATGCATAACAAAAAGTAGACCTATCAAAATGTATGCTGCAGAAAAATGGTATATATCAAATGAGGTCTGCAAGTGCACAGATTCATCCTAATAATTAAAATAATATATCTCAAGTGTGGAAGAAGAGACAAAAAAATAAATAAATAAATAAAACCACCAAACATTCAGATACTACATGCTGCCCCCAAAGCAGTAATGAAGTTATGCTTTTTTTTTTCCATATGTCTGTATATTCTCATTGTACTGTGATCTTCAATACCATGGAGGTAGAAGTAAGCTTGTAAATACAGTGCCCAACAACAATTTTGTGGCTGGACACTTAATGTACCACTGCTACAAAAGTACTTCATTTAAAAAAACATTTTTCAGTTGAGGAAACATCTTTGCAAAGATTTGTCATCTAGTGTTTGCCAGGAAAATAAAGTTAATGTGTATGAAGGTAGAGAGCAAGCTTAAATTTTAGGCAGCCATTCCTCATTACTTTCCTACATACAGTTTCCCATTCTTCAAGAAGTGTTCCTCATTGAAAACTAAGTTAACCTATTTTTATTAAACGTGTTCTAAATAAGTCAGCACCACCACCACATAAAAACCAGACCACTCATGCTTCTCCCTCTGATCTTTCTTCCTTTGCATATTGCTGCCTCTACCAATTGTACATGGGAATTTTCTGTTTGATCACTGTGTAATACAGTCTGTTTGAGGACCAAACATACATTTGATCTTTTTTCAGCATGTGGCATAACTGTGCTTCAGTAAACATGATCTAGAGAACAATATCATCTTATGCCCTAGAAGTACTTTATTATACTTGTCTACATTGTAAGAAGGTTCATTTTAAGGCCTTACTGCTTTACCCTGTTCAAAGGCAATAAGAGTCCAAGGGAAAAAAAGTTACACATGGCGACAACTTTTATTACCACCATTTTTCAAAGTTTGAAAACTGGAAAACATCTTAACTGTTCGGAAAATTTTGCCAATAAGGTTTACTAATTCACAATTCCTGCAGAATTATAGTCAAGACTTCACCTAAAGGTGGCAAGGAAGAAGAATGTGGATAGTGAGAATCATATCATAATGCACATAACTATATGAATTTACATATTTACAACAGAGATTCAAGTTCATGGGACTTTCCCAAGACTCACAGATAGGTTAATATTAAAACAAACAAAAGGGAGATTTATTTTCAGAAATATTTAATGTTACTTACTTTCTCCTTCCATTCTGTTTTTAAATATTACATTGCATGTAGCAAATTTCAAATGCCTGGATGAGTTAGTTGCAAACATACTTCACATATAGGGGAAGGTGGTATCTGAACTATGAGCTTACTTAGGCTTTCAACAGCTTCATTGCACTAGAACGAAAAACTATAAGGGTCTTAAAACACAAAACTGATGTCAGCAAGATGTCCAATATGGCACAAACCACAGAAAGAACATTTTTCTAAAATACCTTACCAAAAAAAACCCCTGAAGACATTATTAAAAAAAAAAATCAAAATGGGTACAAAGGAACACAAAGTATTGGAAAGTATACCACTTCAAAAATATATCGAAGATTTGATTTAAGGATGCTATTTAAATGTAAAAAGAAATTAGTCAGTATTTGTTCACCCTGAATGTTCTGAAAGGTCTGCTGGCCAGAGATCCATCTCACAGGGCCATGATTTTCTAGTCACAAAGAAACACTATGATCATCTAATCTGATGATTTGGCTTTTCCCCCATTAGCTAGGTTAAAATATAAAAAATAGGTTATACTCATGGATGATTTTTTGGTTGTTGATACTTTAAACACTCCAGTGCAGATCTTATGCTTAGAGCCTATACTCACAATAAGTGCTTTTGATGCTTAATTAACCTCATGCATAGGATACTTCATTTTAATTTCAAGGTTTAATGGTATAAGCTCAACCATCGGGCCCTGAGCTTTCTTGTAGTTCTGTCTGAAATCCCCAAATCTAATATTCTTGAATTTATTTTCAAGAGAGGATGTTCTGCAATAAATTGAACAGAATAAGTTTCTGAAGATTCATAATAGAAAGCTCATACTCTAGCTCCTTAAATATTATTCTGGGCCATTTTAGTGGCTTGGTTTTTTATACTGTTGAGTGTTTTCCCGTCTTTTTTTTTTTTTCCTTTAAGAAGCAGAGTAGTCTCAACTCAGATTTTGTCAATAGTGCTCATACTTCTTTCTCACTTCTTTTACGGAAATTCAGCAGTGATAACCCTTAAGTCTTTCTGATACAGCCTTCCCATGTGCATAGCACACATTCTACACTCTGCAATGCATAAGCTTACACAGGGCTGTATTACAATGTGCTGAATTATGGGCTTTACTGTGTGAGCTCCACTGTATCAAGAGATACACTTTTGTCAGCCACATCTTTGGTTTTGATCAGAGTTCGGTGCATGACAAGTCTACAATTCCTGATACTGAACCAAGCGTAGTAACATTACCATCTCCTTCAGACTAAGAGTTCTCTCTTTTCACAAATTACTATTTTCAACCACAGTGAAACACGTGTTTGGTCTTCACATCACAGGAAGGAAGGTAGAAGACCAACATGTCCAACAGAAAGCACAACAGCTTACTAGTTTTCTGACAACTCAATCATCATCTCAAACTCTAAAAAATCCTTGATTTTTTTTTTTTAAAGCTCCTTACTTCAGTGGTATCTCCAAGAAAAGATTACTTACAAGGAAGTCTTTCTAGTGATTACTTGTCCACACTACAGTTGGAAAAACATAGGCAGTGCAAAATAAATTCCATTTAAGGACATGTTAGGGTACCCCATTGACTTCATATGGAAAATACCTGATTAATTCAGAGAAATTATACAAGAAATGAATTCAACGCTTATTTTTAATTCTGCTCCAGGCTAAACTCTGTCAAAATTGTAAGTGATTATACAATATTCCCAGAACTGAAAACTTCCGCTTTCGGTCTACAAATTAGGCCTTTTTTTCAGCATACCCAGCAGTTTCTTAAGAACCAGGAAGAGTCTTATCACTGCTTTTGTGCTCTCCAGTATATGACTAGTGAAATGATGAAATAAGGGCTTTCAATGAATATTAGTCTATTTATGTAAACTCTTCTTGTTGATTTTCCCCCAAATGTCTTTCAACACATAGCATAAAGAGACAGAATGAGAGAGAGAAATACTCTTACTTTTTGCTGTATTTTCAAAAGTGTTTTCCCTGCAGGAATATATTTTTAAAGATTCAAGAGGAATTATGCACACAACTCACTTGCTTTCTTCTCACTTTTAATGTGCAATTCCACATGCACAGTTTTGAAACTCACCCCAAAATACTGAGGTCACTTACTTTCTGCTAATAGCAATGCAGAAAAAGCAGTTGATAGTACATTAAAAGCATTTAGGAGAGACACTCAAATAAATTGATGTATGCAACTACTGTAACAAAATTCTTAGAGAAGCCCAAAGAAATATTCAGAGATCGTTTTCTATTCTGATTTTTTTTTTTTTTGAGAATACTGATGAACTTACATTGAAAAAGATCCAATTTTAAACTTGATTTAAAAATATTATTTCTGATTTGGGGTTTGTTATTAAAAAGACTTTCCTCTAATCAAGCTACTACAGGCAGAACACATCTCTTCTTCTCCATTGTTATGCAGGAAGGAAGACTGCAGTCTGACCTGAAGTTAATGGAATTCTGTACCTATGCAGGTTTGTGGTGCAGGAGTACAACTAATTAGGAGAAGATCTGAAAACTCCTACACATCATCTGTAAGCAGCAGAGATATCTCAGTAGAGAGTTGTATTTCAGCTGGGGTGATCATATGATGCCACAAAGAAAGCACATAGTATCTCTCTTCTTCAGGTAGAAAGATGGAGATAACAAGAGAAAATAATTTGACTGAAACTACCAATCAGATCAGCGGCAAATATCCAGTCCAGTGCTCCTTCCATTAAGAAATCGATCCTTCGTACAGAAGATATGAGCTCAGTAGGGGTTGAGTCCTCCCGTGCTCCATAGTCCTAGCTGCCAAGGTGCACAAGTCTGCAAAGTATTGGATAGTAAGATACCTGCAAAGCAACTCCTTAGTTCTCCTTCACACCTTTGACCCGTTACCACTGAGCTCCACAAGTCACCCCATAGTCCACAGGTCTTCCCAGAGCAAAGCGGCTTATCAGAACTCATCCCCACAATCACATCTTACCTCCTCTTCAGCCAGAACTCAAAAACCTCTGCATATAATCAGTATTAGCCCTTCATTTTCCTCCCCTATTCCTCTTCTATTTTTATACTTTAAGAATTTTGCCTTGGGCACCTGCAGTGACCTTGGTTTAGGCAATACAACGAAGATAATGTCATAGAGAGATTACTGGAATCAGTCTTTCCTTTGGGAGTATAAATCCTTTGGAAAAAATTATATAATCTGTAATACAGGCCAAACAGTTAGGTCTCAGATTCCAAATACACACTGTAGCACTTCACTATCAAGGGTACCATATCTTGCAATTTCACTGAGGATTGTGTGTTAGCCTTCACTGTTAAAGCTTCACCACTCAGAGTCAAGTAATAAAACAAACAAACCAACCCACACTAAAAGAAACCACAACCACCCACAAAGAAAACCCACAACAACAACACACAAACGCAATAGTCTTTTCCTTTCAAAAATTAAAGGACTGAAATAATAGGAAACAATTACATATTAAAAGAAACCCATACACACAGCCATAAATACAGATCCCAATTCTACAGTCTCATCACACTTAAACTCAACATTTAGGACTAGCAGTGCTGAAACAGATATTAAATGAATTTGAAACAGACTTATGTGTAAAGTGATTCACTTTTTCTTTTGATTGAGATGGCAGGAAGTTATATTCAAGTGGAACTGGCAGAAACAGTGTAAAAGCTACCCTCCAAATAGCCAGATGTTCCTGCAATTAACTATCAAGGATGGGTGGATTACTGGGCGATCCATGCAGCAATGTTAATGAGCCTCAATGCCAGCAGATACATGAGTCTAGGGAGGTGCCAGGGACAAAAGTCGCATAGAAAAGAGTATGAAATGGACAGCATCTGTGCAGAAGTGAAGTTATTTGCATTCTAGAAGTCAGCAATACCTTGCCTGGCATTTAAACTGTCTATAACAAGTCATATTTTAATCTGCATTGATGTGCCTAGAGCAAGCCTTGCTTTATCTTGAATCGATCGCAGTTCAGAGAAACATTATCATTTACATCAAGCTAGACAGATGAAACCTGTTTATGGACCCAGCCCTGCTCACAGGAAACAGAAGGGTATTTCCCCCACTGTTTCAGTAGTCAATAAAATTCCCATGATTCAAGATTTGTCTTATAGACACACACAGAGATTTGATTTATAAGTCTTGATTTACAAATAAGTCAGAGTAAAGGAAGCCAGAAATAACAACTTCAGAAAGCTATGCATACAAAACCTCACCAGCTATTTTCTATTTTTTAAATTCTCTATATGTGCATACAAATGCAAATACATGTTTTCAGAAGAAAACTAAGTTCTTTCCTCTATTTTTCCACAGAACAGATAACAAGTGTCTTACTACCATATTGACAACATTTTTCATCCAAACTTCTCAAAGTATTCTTTAGAATGGCAGACCATTAGTGCCCCCTCACCAGCAGAGAAATTAAGCTTTCAAGTGTTGGACACCTGAGACCTTCAAGTACAATTTAGGACAGGTCAGACAGAAGCTTTATTAGCTATCATCATAGTGAGAGAACATTTGGACAGCATTTTCCCCTCTGCTTCTCTGTTCTCTGCTAAGTGACTGTAGAGACCCAGCACTTACACTGTTTCAGGGGAAAAAAAAAAAAAAAAAAAAAAAAAAAAAAAAAGAGGAAAACCACTCAAAACCCAATCATTTCAATATTAACAAAGTCAGGTATGTATCCCTAGGAAGGACTGACTCTTTCAGGAGCTTGCGAACTGCCACACTTCTAAGAAGTAAAACACTAAGGTAAGAACAAGCCTATAGGAGTGGCACATCCAGTATTATGCTAGCACGGAGGTGGGCAGCTGGAAAGAATCACAAACTGCTAGCTTTTAGTGAAAATGAGTGTTCCTTTGGTTAGGATAAATTTCTTAGTCGGACTTCTCAAATCTTAATTTTATTGCCACACAAGGCAATCAGAATAAACCAGTGAGTAAAAAATGACATGTCACCCAGGTCTCCTATGCACCATTTTGCTTCTCATGATAGCTATCCCACAAAAATTTTGGTAAAAGGGAGACAGAGGCAGCAAGTCTTCAACAAATAGGAATGGAATAACTTTAAGCAAAAACATGAAAGGGTGGGTGGAAATGATGTTTGCTTATTTGAAGTACTATAACTTGCCAAAAATTATTTGGAAAGCCTCAGAAACTAGAGAAACTTAACATAAGGTTTTGTAATCTTATGGTTCCTGTCAAAAAGCTTGCTAAATGGTGTGAGAACACTCAGTTTATTCACATCGTGATTTTCAAAAGGTCCAGAGAAAAAGATTGGTACCTGAGTGGTACCAATGTTGGGTACCAGTTGATACCTGACTCCAGTCAATTATAGTAGAAATGAGACCCTTAACCAAGGGCATTTATGGCATCTAGGACAGACAGATAGGAAGAAAAAAAGCCACACAAACACACACACACAAAAAAACCCACCACACCGCAGTGTTGGAATGCAGAAGCTAAGCCTGAGAAACCACATTCTGCAAATTTTTAGCATACAGACAGTATTTGCTAAGGGCTCCCTCCACTCAGAGCTTCATTTTGAAATAGTATAGAGGTAAATTCAAATTATGACAGTTTCTCAAGAAACTGATATTGGTCAGGTTAATCTTCTCTTACCAGCCATTCATCCCTGGATGCAGCCAGAATGCTTAGAAAATGTAAACCAATGCTACATCACTACAGTTTTGTGTTCCCATTTCGCTAAGTCACAGCCTACAGCAGGGGCAGCAAAAGGGTGATCATGAAAGCCAGGATTCTGAGCACAATTGTGACGAGTGTCTCCGCTATGAAAATTGAACCACACAGGTCTCTCTCATGTCTGCTTCTTGTAGCAAAACGGGTTTAAGAGATGGTGGTGCAAGCATCAGTTGACCAAAGCCTCCACAAAGCATGGATCTGTTGGTACATCAGCAAGCAAACAATTCTCCCTCACTTATGAGGGAGAAGTTTCCCTCCTACTTGTCAGCTTCAAAAGCACCTTCCCACTCCAAGCAGTTACTTGGAGCAGCACACCATGCCACTCTTAGAACAAGCTCATGTTTCAAAATTCTCAGGAAGAGGTAACGGAAATAAATGCATCTTTAACATATCTCTTCCAGTTTCAGCTTAATTTTGTCACATACAGGACCCTTCCAGTAAGTAAATAATTTCAAATGGGATCTCTCAGATGGATCAGTGTGAGCTTATTGACCATCAAGGTAGTAATTCTGAGGCACAGAAATCCGAGACCTCTTGACCAGAAAGGGAATAGAAAATATCTCTTACCGAAGCAGGCTTTTATGAAAAGATAATTTAGAGGCTTCAGGGCAATAAAGACAAGTTTAAGAGCAGTCGCAATCCATTTTTACATTATAGTACCTCTTAGTCCTTTTTCCTGAAATAACCTGCTTTTCCACCTCCCTCTACTGCAATCTTCCTTCTTTACCTGTCTTTCTTCAGAGCAGCAAGAGAATGAACATTATAAATTATTGATGTGAGCAATACAGAAATCTCATCAGGACAATTTTTCTCCCGAGCTTTTGCTGGAAAAAAAAGGTTGGACTGGGGTAGAAAGCTTACTTAGCACAGAAAAGCAAGTGCATAACCACCTGTAGCAACTCTAAACTTCCCACTGCCTTTCGGAAATCAGTGAGACATGTGGCATGGGTAGCAACCCCCCCACCAAACCATAAACAAAACCCAAGCCATATCCAGAATATTTCTCTTAGGCATTTGAGTGATTGTTACACTTAACTAGACTCTTAGAGGCTCAGTCAGACCCAGTGGTGAGCGTCCATGAAATCACACATATTCTTTCAAGTCACATATCAGAGATATTCTTTTTAGTCTTTCTTTGGAGTTTTACATTAGCAGAGGAACCTGTTCCTTGTATTCTCACAGAGGGAAAGAGGTTTTGTTCACCTTTTTTCCTTCAGTGACCCAGCTTACATCAAACACCCAAGGCTTAGTGCCTCAAGGCTTTAGCATTTCATGCCTGTCTTACAGTGACAGTTACAAATGGTCATGTACACGAGTTGAGGCCATGTCTGTATCCAAGAGGACCTTTAGAAGGCCAAGATACTCAAGGGCTTAAGTGGGTCCATTGTAAAGGAGTTGGTAACAATATAAGAACCTGCAAAATACCTATAAACTCCTACAGATATTGTGGTGTTTGGCTACTAGTCTGCACTGGAAGACCCCAGGTCCATATTTTTCCTCTTATACCTTTGGGTAAGATTTCACAGACTGTAGAACATGGAAATATATCTGCTGTTATCTCTCAGAACTCTTGTGCAGGGAAGTGCAGAAGATACACTCAGTATTTGAAGGTATAGGATCAAATGTGTTTTTCCATTCTCTGAAGACTATATTTACTTGATTTGGATATACATTACCAGGACCACATTTTTGGGGTTCATCAGAAGTTCTTTGAACATAAATGCATCCCTTCAGTCTCTGTTAACTTTCCCCTTGCTCCACTAAAGAACATCATCATCTAGGCTAATAGTGCCAATTTTAACTGTCAAAGCAGGCATCAAGAATCTGAATTTAACTTCACATCTACATTTGATAGGAAAGAGGAAGATACCACTTATACAGAAGAAAAAAAAGCAAAGCATATCAAATATGCAAGTCAAAGTCTGCAGACTGTCTGCTCAAGCTGTTCAAGCTAATTTGTTACAATTTCAATACGACTTAATTTTCCTTCTCACTGTTGCAAGCATGTCTGCCTTCACCAATTGTCTTTGCTTTCTTTCCCTAAAACTAGTGAAAATGAATCCTTATTTCTTATCTTTCTCTCCCTTTGCCTCACATCTTCCACCAATGTTTTTATGTCAGGTTTAGTCTCCTTATCTCAAGTTTAAGAGTTGTTTAATCTTAAATTCTACTTTCATAAACTATGGATAGGAAAACCATAGTTGTAATCTGCAGGATCTGTTATTATTTCATCATTTTATGTATTCTGCTCTTGATGATTACTCCTCCCCAACTGTTTTCTCACCTCTAAAATAAAATCTTTTGTTTCTTTCTTTTTCTTCACTATCTCCTGTTCTCTTTCACTATATTGTTTTCTCTTCCAAGGCTAGGCTTGTGTTTTGTACTTAAGCTTCAGAGCTGTTTCAGGGTAGCTCCTACTTTATATTTGTGAAGTGCCATGTAACTTTACAGCAATATCAATTATTTTTAGTGCTAGAAACAATGATTAGGATGCTCATTTTACAAGGCTATAAACTGGTTTCCACTTAAAATGGAAATGAGTAAAGTCCTCAACATACATCAATAGAACTTGTTTGTAAAGTTTCATGCTCTAGTAACTTTCATCTTCATTAAGGCTGAAGAAGTCAGTCCCATGTGTCGCATTTAGAGAAACACTGACAGAAATGGCCCTGAAGACATAATAACCCAGTAGCCCAAATAATTTGCACTTTAGATGTAAATGTCTATCTTTCAGAGGCCTGAAGCTTCATCTCCCAAAAACACCCCTAGAGATTTATTATCTGTATTCAAACATAGATACTTTCCATAACTTAAAAAAAATTAAGAAAATTTTAAAAAAAGAAAGAAAAAGGAAAACAGATAAGGAGAGGAAGGATAGCAAGCCTGACAATTTGATGAATCTGCTATAGCTAATCTCTTTATGGACTAACTGAGCAGCAAAACCAGTTAAAATAATTGTTGGTGAGCTCTAGAAAAGAGCACATGAAGAGTCCAAAGACGACTGCACACCTTACACAGCTGCTGCTTTGGTTCTAGTTATGTATTTTCATTGCTTTAATGAAAAAGTAACTTTTACTAACTGATCACTTCAGACTTTTCAGCAGTACAGAGTTTCAGTAGGAGTTCAGGTGAAGTTATTTTTATAAATCCTATATATTCTATATCAGAAAGAGTATCCTGTGTAGAATTTTACAGACTATATATTAGAAATGCAAAACAGTATTGCACATGCAGCTGAGAGTCAGCAAGAGTAGTAGAAATATCATTGGGAGACACATTTAAGTAAATTCCTGAAAAGTGCTGTGCTTTAACAGTCAAATACGCATTCTTAAAGCTTACAAAGCTTTCATAATTTGGGAGCTATGAAATAATAGTCCATTTTAAATAAACAGGAGGAGATGAAGTTTAAGATTTTTTTAAACAGTACAATGAGCAAAACGGATTGTGCATAGCTAACAAATATAGTACCCATTGAAAGTTAATCCTTCCCTCAAATTCGGACTGGATTTTCAGTGACGTATGAAGACAGAAACATCAAGACACCTCAAAAGAGGGTTTGGCCTACCACATTTCCACTTTAAATCATGCTTCTGAATGAATATGATCATAATTCTCATCTGTTGTTCAAGAAGAGAGCAATTGATTTTTGGATCAGAATCTGCTTTTAGTTAAAGATGTACAGTTGCAATATACTCTATACAAAGCACAGGATGAACTCACATAGCTGAAAATCTACCAATTGCAATAATCAAGAAGTGTCCTTCTTATGAAAGGTGGTTCAAAGTGTTGTTTCCTGCTGGGTCTGATGAAGCCTGGAATTGTTTCTTAAACACTGTGTTGCTACTGAACAACTGCAAGTCACTTCAAGGAGTAATTATTTCACCTATGCCTGTGGTGTAGATACCCCATTTGTTCTAGTCTTCTTCATGAGGCTGTTGCCCTAAGTCCTTGACTGAAGAAGAAAATCTAAATCGTACTGATATTAAAGCCTGTGGGGTTGTAATTATAACACAGAGAAACTCTTGCCACTGTACGTAGACTTATTGAAACAGCAAAAGAACAAGTCAGATGCTAAGCAAGGAAGTTATGGAAGAAAGCAAATCACTGCACATTTGAAAGTTCAAAATTCAGACTCCTTTGGCTTTTCCAGTCTAGAACCATGAGTTATTTTCTGCAAGACTACCTGAATTCACAAGCTCCTCCAGACTTCAAAGCAGTACCCAGCAAAGCAAAGGGTGATGTCCTCTACCTCATGTACTCATTAAGGCCTGCATTCGAGGAAAAACAGATTTTAATCATCTAACTATTTTTACCTAGTGCATCTGCCCTCCTAGCCACAGCATGTGTCCATGTTAGTCTTCTGTCTCCATCTTTCAGGGAAGGCCATAAGAGATTTTGAAAAACAAATTTCAAGAGGAGAGGTTCAAAATATGAGTGAGGCAAAAAGCAGTGTCTTACACAGCTTTGAATACTTAAAAAGTTAACAACTCACAAAAAACAGGCAAAAATGATTATATATTTATATGCGTATACACATACATATTTATGTATGTATGAAACTATATACATAGTTTTTATGTGAAAAACCTTTGGTCAACTACATTACCAAGTTCTACATATCTGTTAATAAGGCTAACAGAAAATTAATGAATTTTTCAATAAAAGATGAACTGGTGCAAAGACATTAGGAGTTTGACTTAGAATATGAAACTTCTTATTCACACATCTGCACAATTTTCCCACTTAATTTCCATAACAAATGAATCCCACTCACAGATTAAAATATTTCAGGCTCTGTTCTTACTGTATTTGATCATGAAGAATTACCTGGCACACTGACATTTTGGAGAAAAACCAAGTTTTGTACTTTTCATAGGCCATTTCCTTTTATAATATTTTAAAACCAGATATATTAACAAAATAACTATATATGCTTGCAATGAACCACAGTATGGAATTCACAGTCTAGGACACAACTGAAAAAAGGGAAAGCTAACTATACACTTCTGTTAGCACGACATCTACAGTTTTCTCTAACTTAAAATATGAAGGTGGTTGCTATTCCCACAGAGTTGAGGTCTCTGTATACAAAATACACGAAGGTACCATAACTAAGTATACAAGTAGCTCCACTCATACCCAGAGTAGTATCTGTCTGTTCCAGATTATGCTCGAGTATAACAATGAATTGAAGCACAGGACAAACACAGCTTCACACCACACATGAACTACCTAATGACAGGTTAATTCAGTGCAGCTGTCCTTACAAGCAGAGTATATCACAAATAAAGGGAACTGTCTGCAGATACATATTTATCACGTAGAAGTAAGCAAGGCAGGCGTAACTCAAACATCCCTTTACCTAAATACTTATTGTTTGGAATATTGGGGGAATGTTCGAATATGCCTAGTCATTTCATATTTATAACAAAAAGGTGCATTGTGAGGAAAGCATGATAAAATAGTCCCCAAGCTGTCATGCATCTATAGAAAAATTACTTTTCTTTTTTGGTCACTTTTCTGTGTCTTACTCCTTTAATACAGTATTTGGATTATGATATCCAAAAAGGACAGGGAGATAAAGCTGAAACTCACATTAAAAAAAAAAAAAAAGTTGTTTCAAAAGGCCAGGTTCTGGAACAATCCTACAGCAAGACTGTAATATTAGCAAGACAGAGGGAATGCAGCCAATAAAGAGGAGAAGGAGGGAGGAAAAAACAAAAACACAAACAAAAGGACCCCACCACATCTTTTATCACCAGGGAAAAGGTTAAAGGTTTGGTCAGGTACAATGACACATGACTCCAACAATATTGGGTATTCAGTCAAGCCACCTCCTCAAAATAAAAACAATAGTTTGAACAGGATGCTGTAAAAGACTAACTCCTGGCATCACACAAAGTGGCTGGGATTCCAGCTTTGGTGTTGTCCCTGTATGCAGCATGGGGTTGTTGTTTTGCTTTGCTTTTAAAGGAGAGTTTCAGAAGGACCCATTTCTACCAGAAAACAGATACGTTAAAAAGTTGAAGACATAGAACAATTGAAAGAACTGGCTTCAAAAAGAAAGTAGTCTTGCTCTACTTAAATCAAGTGGGAGAAAGGAAATACAATGTACCATAGGCTGATTCTCTGGTATATAGTAGCAAGACACAAATGTAATAGCAGCTTTTTGGAATTTGAGCAAGTATGACAGCACCAGTTAAATTTCTAAAGAGAGATGAACCAATAACTCTAGAGCTAGCCTCTGTACTAAAACTGGAAAGAATGCTTTGATTCAGACACTAGAATTTGGAAGACTGGTTCATTCCTCTACTCTGCTAAAGGCTTGGTCATTTTGCCTGCTGTAGGTGAATAAATCAAGCACATCAGAAAGCAGATGGTATGGATCTGCCTGATAGAAGTGCTTGTTCCATGTATCACGTGAATAACTCCTTTCTCATAATCAATATTAAGTGCCTTCCAGGCATGAACATATTGAAGAGAAGTGACCAAGTGCTTTGTGGTATATCAATGATACAGTGAAACTAGAATTTATTGTTCTAGAAACAAGCTCAGGAAGACTTGTAATCAGATGCAGTTAGTCAATGCAAGCCTGTGGAGAAAAACTTATCAGGAAGTGAACAAGGACAGATCAAGACTGTTTGTTTTTAAACACATATTTTAGAAGCTCAAGTAATCCAAAATATAAATCGAAAAGGAAGAGTGGCAGTTTCAGACATAAAAACAGCCCTGTGGCTTGATTTTGAGTTGGCAACAGCTTCTACAGTCAGCTGGAGGATATAAGAGACATCTCTTCCAGCAGACCAGAAACTGTCTAATGTGACCAACAGCGGGTAGCTGCAGATAGGAAAACATGACACATTAGTAAGAGAAGACCTGTTATTATTGAGAAACTCATAGTAGTTTTCAGAAACTTACTGTAATGCCAGTGAATCCCAGACAATCATTCAGCTAAAGCCAAAAAGGTATTTGGGATTGAAGTTCGTAATTAAAGCCTGAAGCCTGATCCCAGACCTAACTGGGTATACCCAAAAGGACATCCTTTCTAGTAGGATCACTCTAAACTAAGCACAGTCCCAAAAAACACTTGCAAGTCTCTTTGCTTTGGATTATTTCACATTATTATACAAGACAAGTTTAACACAGTGCTTATTCAGGCCTCTCTGTATTGTTTTGTTGTCAACCAAAGCCTGATCATGAGCTCTGAAGAGGTTTTGTGAGCCATCATTAGTTCTCTACCATGAGAGCACAGCTCTCCCACCACTGCCTGGGGTTGTCAAATACATTAAATATTAAGCACCTTTACCAGGTTTGCAATTTCCAACAGGAAAAAAAGCACCATCTTCAGAAAAATAATTTATTAAAACTATTCCTCACAGCAGGGAATCAAACAACAGCACTAAAGAAAGCTCTTAATGAGTTATGTTGGAACATACATTTCCATAGAAATAAAGGGGAGGAAAAAAAAGTCTGCAGCCTTAAAAATTAAAAAGAAAAAAATAAGACTGCCAATATGAAAGACTCCATAGCACGACAACTATAAAAGAATACTTAGGCACAAAATGTAGGAAACAAGTAATTAACAAAAAAAATAGCTGCTTAAAAAGCATTAAGTTATAAATACACAAATGCAGAATTTCTGTTGAATTTGTTTGTGTCTGTCTTTTGAAGAGCCTGCAATTACAATGGGTGCTCTAACTGAATGGGCAAATTTACAGTGACATCTGTAAATGCAGAAGGCTGCAAAGACAAGCTCATGCTAGCATTGTAACTAAATGCTCTTCTGAGGAGCTTAACTGCTACTTAACATAATTTGTAGATCTTCATCTGAAAAGGATGATTTGACACTGCCATACGAACAGGGTAAGAAAAACATATGTATTCTCTGATATAGACATTGACATTTCAAAAACAGTTTTTAAATTGGATGAGGGCTATAAAGAAGATGAGAAACCTGGGAAGATGTCCAAAAATGCCACTATGGTCATCCCATTAGTGGGGTCCCATACAGTCTCTGCACTTCTACATTGCATAGCACAACTGGATGATACAGCATGGACACTCCCCCCTTTCATTCCCAGCAGGCCTGCACCAGCTTCAAAATGCAACAGCACAGCAGCACCATAGCAGAGCCTTTGGCTTGATGTCTTACAAAACACAGTTGGTGTTGCAGGGTTATCTAGACCCAAGCAGAGACCTCAGGTTCCAAGGGACTACAAAGAAAATGCTGGCCTGAAAGACCCTTTTGCTTATCTTAATGACTATCTGCTGGCCAAAGTACCCAAAGGTCAGTCAGAAACCAGCTATTAAGGTGGTTTTCATTCACAAACATCAGGAAGTATATGAAAAACATTTCCAGCTTTCTATGAATTACCAAAACTAGGCTGGAAAAATGCAGCACAAGTCATCTGGACATCTTTAGCCAGTTTCTTGGCCACGTCATGGCACAAAAAACAGTAAGCACTTACATTTAGTTGCAAGGAGTTTAGAACCTTGTTTTTACTTCACCTGAAGTAGAAAGCTTACCCTAGGCCACAGTTACATTTCACATAAGACATCCTGTCTGCTAATACTTAGAGTGAAAGCTACTTTAAATTTTAAAGTTATCAGGAAGCTTGCTGCAATACAGAATCCAGCTTGAGTTAATCTTGTTCTGTCAATGCCGATTGTGGACAACAAAAAACAACAAGAAAAGGTTTAAGTGGATAATCTTTTTCTTTCTTTTTAGATTAACTGTATTTCATTTCCCTGTAAAGATCCAGATTTCATGGTCTGATCCTTCATTTTTAAAGGCAAGAGCCAATAGTCCTATTGAGATCTTAGGGCTGGGTTGGTGGCAGAATTATGCACATCCTATTCCTGCTGCAAGAAAGTGGACAAAAAGTTGGAGTGTACATATGTATGGCACTAACAACAGGGAAAAAAAAAAAAAAGGAGGGGGAGTACATCAAGTTTAACACTCAGTACTTCACATTCACATATTTCCAGTAGAAGACAGGATTTGCAAGTGTCTACCCAACAGATTTACATTTTAATACCACACCCACATTCATTTAAACCTGAGACTCAAGCAAGTAAAAAGTAGAAAGAAAAAACTAAGTCGTCAAACACTTGTAGTGTAAACTAAATGGTCACATAGAGAGTGCTCCAAAACATAACCAAGTTTATCAAGCCTGTCAGGTCTCAGCCAAGTCAAGTGTGCCTGTATTAACGCTCTCATTTCCAATGGAAAGTTTTTTATGCATAGCAAGGCATATGCACATTACTTAACTGGGGACAGTAACAAGCACATCATGGAAAAAAACCCACCCAATTTCCACTAAAAATCCATAGCATCCTAACAGAGTTTAGCAATCAAATCAGTTGCTCACAGTTAATGCATTCCTTTCCAAAATAGCTATATGAAATGCATTTTTCCACACTCCTAGTTCAGAGAAACAATCATCACTAAATCACCACAGTGATATTACAGAATGCACACAATGACTGGTCATACACTCCCACAGTTTTGAAGTTCTGCTGCACAAGAATTATATTTGAGAGAAGGGGAGATTATGTCATGGAACTATTCAATTTATAATAATTTATAGCGTGAATATACTAGCAGCTTAATTACTTGACTGAAGACACCTGCATCATCTGCCTATGAGTTCAGGATAATGACAGAGGTTTCCATCACTTTCCTCAGAAGGCCGCTATGGTGGGTTGATGCTGGCTGGATGTCAGGTGCTCAAAGCTGCTCTATCACTCCCCCTCCTCAGCTGGACAAGGGAGAGAAAATAAAGAAAGGCTCATGGGTTGAGATAAGGACAGGGAGATCACTTAACAATTACCATTGCAGGCAAAACAGACTCAACTTGGGGAAATTAATCTATTACTAATCGAATCAGAGTAGGATAATGAGAAAAAACCCAAAATCTTAAAAATATTTTTTTCCCCCACCCCTCCCTTCTTCCCAGGCTGAACTTCACTCACAATTTTCTCTACCTGCTTCCCCCTCCCCAAGTGGCATGGTGGGGTGGAAGTAGTGAAACAAGGGTTGTGGTCAGTTCACCACATCTTACCTCTGCTGCTCCTTCCTCCTCAGACTCATCCCCTGCTCCAGTGTGGGGTCACTCCCACAGGAGACAGTCTTCCATGAACTTCTCCAACATGGGCCCTTCCCATGGGATGCAGTTCTTCAGAAACCACTCCAGTGTGGGTCCCTTCCAATGGGATGCAGTCCTTCAGGAACAGACTGCTCCAGTGTGGGTTCCCCATGGGGTTACAAGTCCTGCCAGCAATCCTGCTCCAGTCTGGACTCCTCTCTCCATGAGAAGACAGGTCCTGCCAGGAGCCTGCTCCAGCATGCACTCTCCATGGGGTCACAGCCTCCTTTGGGCATTCACCTGCCCTGGTGTTAGGTCCTCCCTGGGCTGCAGGTGGATCTATGGACCTCTGTGTGCTGCAGGGGCACAGCATCTCTCACTGTGGTCTGCACCACAGGGGAATCTCTGCTCCGGAACCTGGAACACCTCCTGCCCCTGCTTCTTCACTGACCTTCTTGGTGTCTGTAGAGTTGTTTCTCTCACTTCTCTCTCCTGACTGCATTTGTGCAGGTTTTATGTGGTTCCCCCCACCCTTCATAACTATGTTATCCTAAAAGTGCTGCCACCATCACTGATGGAGTCGGCTTTGGCCAGCGATGCGTCTGTCTTGGAACTGGCTGGCATTGGCTCTATCAGACACAGGGGAAGCTTCCAGTAGCTTCTCGCAGAAGCCACCCTTGTAGCCCTTCTGCTGCCAAAACCTTGCCATGCAAACCCAATACCCTTCCAATCAGTGGAACTCTCTGGTAATTTTAGCTTTTTGCCATATGATTGCTGAAAGTCAGAAAGAGGCAGCAAGTGCTTAAGATAATTTTACAGAAAAAAAAACCAAAACCACAAAACAAACAAAACCACAAAACAACCCACACCACTTTTAAATAACAGCCAAAACAAACAAAAAAATTATTTGTCTAACAGACTTTGGATGGTACAACTGCTTAGTTTAAGAAGTTTCCACATGTGATCCTCTTAGTTATTTTTAATAGTTTTAAGTCAAGAACATGACTTTTAAAATAGGGGGTATACTGATATTCTCTATTTTATGTCAAATCTTTAATATATTTTGCATGAAAATGCTAGTATAAAATTACTTGGCTCAGTGCCCAAGGTAATTACACTCCTTATACTGCTGTCTTGACTTGTTGCCAAAACTGGCAAAGCAGGCATTTGCCTCAGACAACACTGTTAATGAAAACTGTCAAAGTCCTCTCAACACTCTTTATTTTGCTATACTTAAGTTGTCATCTCACTTGTGTGGCTTGCTAGACTTTTGTTCTCAACAATGTATTTCTTAGCAATATGCTCATACCTTAACAATGGCACACTGAATTGTTTTCCATTGCTTGAAGACAGCACTCTGAGTAAAAGAAGCTTTCCCTTTCATTTTGCAGGGGAAAAAAAAAAAAAAAATAAACCAAAACAAAACCCATCACCACCACCACAAACATAACCAACCTTTCCCCCCACCAACAAATAATGAAAAACAATTCCCAGCACAGCATTAACCTCAGCCTTGGAAAGCTGGAGGCGGATGAACTGTTATGCCTCACCCATCAAGCAAAGTTCAGGCCAGGAAGGCTGCAGCAAGGGAGTTTTAACATTTTGGACATCAGGGCTCTGGCCTTAACACAGCATGGCCAGTCTTCTGCCACTGGATCTTGTGCTGGCTGGAGATTAAAACATCCCGTTTTCACTTCCTTATCAGAAATGAAGAGGTACAGATGTCTGCAAAGCCAGTTAGAGGGAAAGTAAAAGAAAATGTAAAAAAAACAAACAAAAAAACACCACCAAACAAAAAACCCCACACACACCAAGCTCACAGCACACAGGTGTATATTCCTGAGATCCTGAAATAACAATTGAACACACTAATGAAGAAGCACACATTCCTGCAGCCACACTGAATAACAGTGGTATGTGGATCTCTTATTAATCCTGCTTGTGCACAGACTTAATAGATAGCACAGCTCTCCCTTCCTAGGGAAGAAAGTAATTTTTTTAGACAATATGGGTGTCCTAATAACTCCTACATGTTTTCTCTCACCCACAGGAGCTGCAATATGAGGCCCTAGTGTGGAACCCCCAGAAATGAACCCACAAGATGACGATGAGAGAGACAGTCAGTAAACACAAGAGTTGCTTACTCAGAGGATCCAAGAGCTTTTGCTTGATTGCCTATAAATTCCTCAGTTCTGCCTTATTTAAAAGCTTGAGCTCTTGCATTCCTGCTTGTCCTGCTTTACAGCTGTGTGGCTGAAAACGACTCCCCTCAGGTGGGAGTATTTCCTGAGAACTCCACAAAGTGAATGCTATAAAGTCCTTTGAACAATGGCAGTTATCTACAGGTTTTCCACAACACAGAAGCATTTGGCCTTAGCCTGACTGCAAACGTTTCTGAATCAGCTAAAAGAAATATCAGATGGCATCTGTAGCCTCTAGTTCCCTGGAGGAATGAGATATGGTACAATGCAGGTGCACTGTGAGGAAGTCATCGCTTCTCCTGACATCTGCATAAAAAGACAACTCTGTTTACTAGAGCAACCAAGTGTACCATTCACACAAAGAACGTTTGTCAGACTGTCTCAAGGAGAAAAAGCATTGCTGTGCCCATATTCAATCAAATTGGAGGCATGAAAGCCACAGGAGGACGGTGGCTTGAGGCTGAGCATCTGTCTCACACATCATCCAAGCACCATGGAAGAAAGAAAAGCAGGGGGGGCAAGGGAAGAAAAACAACCTACTGACTTGAAAACTGTATCAGAAACAAAAAGTACTACAATCATTTGCTTCCAATCCATCATGTCACTAGCCCACATTATTGTTCTCCCTTTTTCCATGTCTGCAGAAAGAAACAAATACAGCTATACCCCTCTTTGGTACTCAAGTTTTGCTACAGTCTCCCATCTGCTGTTGTACACTAACAGGAGAGACAAGCACAAATCCAGGACATGATATACAGGGACCTCCCTTCAACTTGTCAGCATTCCTTGCCTAGTCTCTGCCAGTCTTCCAGACAGGAACTCTGACTGCAGGAAATATCAGATGTGTTGATTACACTAACAAATGGAAAACATCCCATCTGATTTCAGAGCTCCATGCTACATGAGAAAGGCCACAGCTGCTGACAAAAATTTAAAAAAAATTGGAAGAGATCATTTGAAGAGACTAGGAAAACTCCTGGACATCTTCAGATCGTTATTTGATTAGGTCCTTGTTTACATTACATGTAAGACACAATAAGAATTCGTGCTTATGTCTCTGACACATTAATATAAAAATTAAGTACACTGATGAATAAACATTCCTTGTTGTAGCCACACAGAATCTCACTGGCATGTGAATAGAGAACATTTAATATGCTTAAACTGTAGAAAAAGACAAAGCGATAAGAGTGATAAGCTAGGAAACATGCAGTTTGAATTTTCATATTTTTGTTGTTATCTCATTAGAAAAATCAATAGATAACAGTAAAAACTCCAGCGAATTTTAGAAAGACACTGCACACAGAACTAGATCACATCAAGTGAACTGATACAGACCACCAAGAGAAATGTAAATTGTCCTCCAACCATTACAGTGTTCAAAGGGTATGTTTTTAGAAGAAAAAAGTTAACTCATTTCTCTAACAAAATAAAGTTAGCATTAGAAGAATTCTTGTTTTGTCACAAGTGAATGGAAGAAAGCAAGATGATGTAACCAAGGCAATCATTTGCATATTACAGTGCTGCAGGTGGAATCACCACCTCAACCTACTCACCACATTTCATCCTTTTGCTTCCAAACCCAAGGTCTTGAAAGGCAAAAAGAAATAACATCTCCATTTCTGTTTTTACACTAGTGAATAAACCACAAAATATGGATCAGTTTCCCATTACCTTTCTTAGGGTTGTCTATGTTCACTAGGTTTTCCTATGCATTTCTACTTTTCTGCTTCTCTCTTCAGATACACCCTAACCCTTTGCTAGGTCTAATTTACCAGTCTAAAAATGATATTTGCACAACCTGATCCTGGTAAAAGTCTTAGATATCACAGATTTGTTAGAAGAAAGTAAAAGCTCTCTGAATACCCTAGAGCTGATAAAGAAAAGGAATTTTGAAGTGAGCCATTTACTTCTTCTGTGATGGTTTCAAAACCAAAAAGGAAAGTATAAGAAACTGTAGCTGCAATTTTCTATCTCTGCTTTCCATTTTCTCCATTCCCTTACTTGTCACCTTATGTCTCAAGAAACAAGACAATAGAACTGTAATCTGAACAATTAAACAAACAGAAACACTAAGATAGCATCTGTGCAAAGGACATTCAAAAAGATTTAATCAAACAGTTGTAACTTCCTTCCTTTAAAAAATACTCTACATGAAGAAAAATCCAAGTTTTCCAAAATTTGTACTTGACTAGGTAGAAAAGGTCACTTAAGCAACCCAAGCAACTTGATAGTTTACTTACATCAACATTTGTATAGCTGTTTGCTAAGAACAAAGCACTAGCATACCATCAAAAGTTTAGGAAACCCAACCTTAGATGCTCAACTTTGGAAGAGGCTTTTTTAGCACCTTACATAAGATTTTTGGAAGCTCGTTATCAGCATCTGCTGCCTGTCTAGTCCAATCCTACCTAACCAGTAGCAGTTAATCCTATTTTTTTAAGTATGACTTAAATTATTTGTAGTACACAAATTTCTACTCCCAAGGTTTTACCATGTTTAGTTTTCCAGAAGGCAGAGGTCACACATACAAATATTTTAGAATACCTTTCCATCATTAGTACTACTACTACTCTTAAATAATAAGATCAAATCACATCTTCCTTTACTGCTTATACTCTCAGCATCATGTAAAAAACTCTATACTGACTTGGTTCACATTTAGAAGGCTACTATTTTCGGTTCTGTAAACTAAGCACTGAACTTGCATTTGAGAAAACAACTGAAAAATTCATAGCTACTGAATACTCACCATGCCACACAAAAAATCATTTTTCTTTTTATGCCTTTGACTTCACTCCTAATGCCCTCTTTTTGGTACTTATATTTTCTGAAAATCCTCTATTTAAAACAACTGCTTACAGATACCTTTGTGGCCAAACTTAAAGCTCTTTCTGCAGCTTGCTTGGGGGCAAGTTTTGTTTCATCACAGAGATCAAATCCACCTGGAAGTCAAAAACTTAAAGATAGCAGTCACCTGAGGTGGGGGGTTTTTGGCAGAATGATTCCATGTGTCAGCAATCTCAGTTAATTACCTTGTTTGAGCAGTTATCTTGATTGCCCCATATCTACCTCGGGCTAAAACATCTGGAGGGAGTGATGGAGTAAAAAGAAGTGTTGATTGTGATCTGCAGTTGTAGAAACTTTTTTCTGGATGAAAGAAGTGAACTTCTACTGCAAGCAAGTTTCCTTCTCTTGTTGCTACTATCTAGTGATTTCTAGTTATGTTACTTTTTCTGGGAAAGTTGTTGTTTTGAGGGGTTTTTTTTGCTTGCTTGGGGTTGGTTGGTTGGTTTGTTTGTTTGTTTAAATACCCATTTCAGTAAGGTGGTTTAGTGCTATGAAGTTTGAGTGTGTTTAAGTGTTACAAGGCAAACTATATTTCCTAAGGAAACAACAAGATAAAAGCTCTTCTAATATCCCCCTCCTATAGCACTATCCTATGTATATCATATGGCAAAAGATTATTAGTTGAGGAACTTAAAAGAAGGAAAAGGAGAAAAAACATAAATGAAAAACATTTTAGTATGGGGCTTCATATCCCAATTGAATACCATTTGCTTAGTGTTACTGGTTGTTCTACTAACACAACTATATGCTTTTTCATGGTAAAGTACACATAGAGGAAATGTTTTGGGGATCAATTCTTTGTCATAAGCATCAGATAAGAGGTTGTAAAAGTAGACCCTATTTCTATATTTTCTTCAGTTATTAATCAATAGTAACATCTATAGGGAATTTCTGGGTTTTAGCTGTTTCAAATCTGTTGTTCCGGAATTGCCTATTGTAGAAAGATATACAGAACTATTCCATAGGATATGATTCAATAAATGTTTCATTTTAACTGTAAAGTTTTTGTCCCCAGCTTGAGATAGTGTAAATAGCACTTTCAAAGTTTCAGACCAGCTCTAAACCTATACTTGCCATTTTACTTCTGATGCAATTCTTTCTTCTGGATAGGCAACCTAACAAGAACATATCATAGCTTTACATTTAATTCATGAGGAAATAATACATTTTTTTTTTCTTGAACAGTTTTCAGTACCAGAGCCTACCCCCATTTTTTTCAGGAATACAGAAATATTTCCATAATACATAAAAAATGTAGATGCTTTTTCCTGAAATCAACTAGGTCATAGGTTATAACGTCACTTTCAATTTTATATTTGAAAATTGAGGAAATTTAAGAAATGTTTAAAATCTGGAGCCAAATTCATTCAGTTTTCTGAGTGTCTCAGACCTCAAAAGGCTTTGTGATTTAGACATCTGATTGTTGAAGTTATTTTTTTTAAAAATGAGTCTGAGTTAATGAAAAAAAAAAATCTGTCACATCATTCTTTTGAAAATATTATTCTACTTGAATTGCAACATCCCATGTGCTATTATCTCAAGAAACAGCACACAACTTCCAGAAACCTTTTAATATAAGTTTTTTATAATGTTTTTTGACTGTTAACTCACACTTGAGCATCAATGTATGCTTGAACATCCCAGTATAAGGATAGGATGTAGTTTCCACTTTTCAAGACTACTGTGGAAAATAGAGGAAGCTGATCTATTACATGTGATGATTTTTCAAATAGCAGTATGGTTATTTGGAAAAAAGGAAGTTTTTGTTTTACTCTTAATGTAAGAGATGACTACTATCAGAATAGGCATGCGATTTCTTTCAGTAAAAATTAATTATCAATAATTTAGGAATGTGAGATGAATTGTTTAGGATAATGCCCTCCTGGGGTTTTTTTGAGTGATGACTTCAGCAAACTTCCACTGTGGCTTGGATTGTATGACTTCTTTTTTTTTTGGCATGTTTTCAGAAAGAATAGGAAGTATTTCTAATAATATACAGCGATTTGAAGTGAAAATAATAGCAGTTTTGCTTTTAAGAGTGTCAGTAAAAAATCATACTGAAGCCTGAATGGCATGTAAAAAGGGGCCATTTAATAGTTAGTGTATATTAGTATCAGCTGTCTCCTGTTTCTTACAGTACTACTCAGCAGCATAACCTGTTTTTTGTTGTAAAATAGTTGATGAATACAAATTTCTTAAATAGCCTTTTATAAATCTATATTCAAAACTGCTGAGTGCTTCATGAGAGGTGGGGAGAAAAGACAGTTTTGATCTCCACAAGCTTTCCCCCACCTATGTTATATGCAACTTAAAGTGATTTCTGTAAGCATCATTAAGTTGGGCTATGGACTTAAACTGTTTCACAGATGATTGTGTACTCACGCTGTACTTCAAGGCAGCTGGAAGCTGTGTGGCTTCTGCTAGTTTTGACTGAGGCCAAGTTGATAAGACCTGTTCAGTAGCAGAATATATTGGGTAGGTTATGGCACCAGAGTAATGAGGCCAGATGTGCCTGGGCAGCACACGGCATGGGCAGAGGCAGGCAGTGTCTACTAGACCATAGACAGGGAAGGCTTGAGTCTGCCCACCAAATATCATGGTGACATGACAGCCGAATGGTAAACCAGCAGAGCGTCCGTGAAGCAGAGTACAGCTCCATCTCTGCCCACCAAATATCATGGCGACATGACAGCTGAATGGTAAACCAGCAGAGCGTCTGTGAAGCAGAGTACAGCTCCATCTCTTTATGTCCAGTTCTGGAGGAGAAAGGATGTTAGGAGTTTAATCTTAGAGTCATAGAATCATAGAATGTCCTGAGTTGGAAGGGATCCACAAGGGTCATCGAGTCCAACTCACTGTCTACAGCTTCCTCACAAGGGGAGGAGGAGGGGGCAGGCGCTGAACTCTTCTCTTTAGTGACCAAGAACAGAACCTGAGGGAATGGCAGGAAGATGTGCCAAGGGAGGTTTAGCTTGAGCATTAGGAAAAGGTTCTTCCCCCAGAGAGTGCTGGAGCACTGGAACAGGCTCCCGAGGGAGGTGTCACGGCCCCAAGCCTGACAGTGTTCAAGAAGAGACTGGACAAGCCCTCAGGCACATGGTGTGAACTGTGGGGTTGTCACATGCAGGGACAGGAGTCGGACTCTGATCCTTGTGAGTCCTTTCCAACTCAGGACATTCTATGATTCTATGGCCTTGTGTCTTAGCAGACTATGCTGGATGGTGGCAGGGGTTCTCTGCTGGTTATTTGCCACTTGGTTAGATCTTCCTTGCCTGACGGTGGTGAGTGTGGCACTTAGGGACATGGTTTAGTGGTGGACTTGGCAGTGCTAGGTTAACAGTTGGACTCGATGATCTTAAAGGTCTTTTCCAACCTAAACCATTTTATGATTCCCTGATTCTATGAATTCTTTCTTGCTTATGGAACCAATTGGGATGGAGTTATGGTAGAAGATGTAAACTAGTCTGCATGCTGGAAACCCAAAATGCTACCTCTGTGCTTTTTCCAGCAGTGAAGGGAAACTTAGTCTCCTCTACTAGAATGGAGGCTTTGTTGTCCTTATTCAGCTGTACTCCTGATAGCATGAGGTATGCCTGTTGTCTTACATGGAGTTATTTATTTTATTTTCCTCCAGACCACAGCCTGAAACAATGAGAGAGAGATCCTTAGAAGAGAGCATGCATG
Organism: Caloenas nicobarica; assembly: GCF_036013445.1. NCBI lineage: Eukaryota > Metazoa > Chordata > Aves > Columbiformes > Columbidae > Caloenas > Caloenas nicobarica. The sequence continues at coordinate 91,675,446 of NC_088245.1, read as the reverse complement.
TTTGTGTGAAGGACACCTCATGGGGAAGGTGTCCTTCACACAATCATGAAGAGAGCACTCCAGCCTCTTCTCCTCAGTGAGATGACATGGCTGAGCAGTAGCCAAGCCACTTGAAAGTCAAACTCAGTGCGATTGGGGCAAGTGCCTAGGATAGGGATGGCACAGGTAGTGGAGAAAGGCAGCATGGTGCCTGTAAGACTTCTGGAGGTACAGAAATGGCAAAAATAGTAGTCAGGCAAGTAGTCTGGCTGACAGAGGTGGGTAGCTGCCCATCAACAAAGCCACCTAATCTGGTGTCTGTTCCCTAAATGTCTCCATCTCAGGATATTCATAACCTGAAAGTTTACAGCCAAGCTGACAAAGAGTGATGAGAGAATGTTGAAAAGGTCTAGGGATTACCCTGAGCATCAAAAAACACTGCTGGGATTCTTATTTTTCTACAGTAATTTCATTATGCTTACTGGTACACTGCTCCCAAATAGATTTTCTTTTTTGGAAAGTACATACCTTGTTGCTAGAACATGCATTTCATAGTCTTCTGAAGGATATGGAACTGGATCATTTTGAAGTACCATAGTTGACCCAGCACAAACAGTACTTGCTTTTCAAGCAGCTATAATAAAAACAGAGTTAGATTTCCCTTTAATTCTTGAAACATATAAATCAGATCAGCCAACTTATTGTGATGATCAATCCCCAGACCTTGCAGTCTGAGGTACAAAAAAAATCTGTCAAAGTTCTATGATATCAGAAGCTTTTTCTGGTTTATTGTCTGTTTAGTGCATCACAATGACAAATTAATAAGGAAGGGTATTGAAATTGTTGTTTTTCTAAATGTAGTTTAGAAATATTTACATTTAAAAGCACAACAATTATTTCTGTGTGACATAGATGCATACTCTATTAAATTCAACCACATCAGGAGGAAGTTGCTTACATTTGAAGGATTCTTTGATTCTAAATTCTGCATAATATTGTCTACCAGCTCCAAGCTAGCTGTTCAAGTCTATCAGCTTTTTACCCTTCACAGTCTAATTTCTTATATTCCCTAAATCCCTAGATTGTAGGAGTTTAAAAGCTGAAGGATTCATTAGGATTGGGCCCTAAGGTATTTTTGACTTTCTGTCCAGTGAAACACTGCTGAAACTTCTATATATTTCAGGGATTTTGAGTGACAACATTTTATATGTGCTCATGTTATAATTTGCTAGTTGGAAATAATGCCTCTTAGGAGGTGATATATTGTTTCTTTCTTTTTTTTCTGCCAAAGAAGAAATTACTGAAGGAAGCAGTAACTGGTTTGTTTTATGTCTGCACAGGACATTCTTATCAGGCAAGCCTCAGATTTGATAAAGTCTGACCTATGAGCAATATGGATGGGGTTTATTAGTTCTGGATTGATCCTGTGGATCAGATTAGATTCCATGAAAAAGAATCTCTGTGAAGAAACAAACCCTGCTCCCAAGCAAGTTAAAGGAGGAGCTACAGCCCTTGTAATAATGGTGATGGATCTAAACCAGGAAAGTTCAGAGATTGTAGGCAGCAGAAAAAAAGAAATCAGGAGTTAATCTGGGAATATAAAGTCATTTGGTCTACTTGTGCAGCACAGTTACTGTTCAGTTTTTGGTGAGGTGTGGGAGGAACCCACTAGGTGTGGGGTTTTTTAATGACATTTTTAAATGCAAGCTTGATGTTTAGCTTTCAGAATTGAAAATAATAGCCTTCTAAATGCTAACCAAGTGAACACAAGGGTCTCTACAGAATGTTTAGAGCAGAAGTAGGAAAGGAGGAGATGACTTGACCTCATTGTTTGAGCTTAACAACAGCAACATCCTTGGCTATGGTTGCACAACAAAGCATACAAATCATCCACCTAAATAGCATCTGGTTTTAATGTTAACTTCGCATTGACTTTGGCAGCAGCTTGTATTATGTATTCTCCAGCATACATCTCTGCAAAGTGAATTATGGTATGTTCTCACAGGCAGCACAAATGTCCCATTCTTGCATACTAAGTCATATCAGTCAGCACATGTGATCTCTATGTTTTGAGATTAATGCCTTCCAAATATATACTGCAATCTGCATTATTAAGTAATCAAAGCAATAAGTTAAACTGCATCATTTTGATGCCTTATCTCATTCAGAGGCAATATATTCAAAAGAATAAATCATCAACATTTAATTGTCCCTTTCTACTACACTTTTTTAAAGTAGCAACCTGATTAAACAGTTGTACAAAGGCCACTAAACTCCTAGCATAATGCCACAGTTCATAAGGTTTACAGTAAAGGGTTTTCATTTGCAAATGACATCTTCAGGTTTTAAAAATTATGCCAAAGGGTACTTAAATATATGTATTTATTTTGACTTTAGCTGACAGTAACATAATATTTTTAACAGAAAATGCATTGAAATTAGAGTAAAATTAATAGTCAAGAAAAATTCCAGCCTCTTTCGAAAACCAGCTAAATTAATAACCTATCTCCCTTGTTTTATTTATTCACAAGCCCTGAAAAATGCAGAAGTCAAAAATGTTAAACGGTGCTAATTCCTTAAGATACATACTAGTGTTAATAAACATGTAATGAAAAATGAGTTAGTACAAGCTCTTCATAATTTCAAATGAGAAACAGTTTAGGAATATCGGCCAATAGGAGGGAGGGTGATTGGTTTTTTTTGGGGGGGAGACTTTTAGACTAGAATAATCAAGCCTAGAAATTTTATACAAACCTTATAGTGAATAGACATGAATATAGCTAAAATAAAGTTGAAGTTTAGGATATCAACACCTTAGACATGAAAAGCTCTTAACCTATTAGCAGTCATCTCGATATTTTAAATTACTCAATACAGTAGCCATTTAGAAGTCTGACATTATTAAAAACCTTTAAAAATTGTTTTGGTATTTGAATACTGTTTCACCACACCAGTCTCAGACTCATTTCAGACACAAAGAGGAAAAAAGAGGTCCTTGATACTGCATACCTGTATCACCATCCTTTAAATCAATGCACAAAGTCAACTATTGAAACAGCACATAAAAGTTTTAGGGGTATGACACTATATTGGCATAACTAATTATAGATTTAATAAAAATGTTACTTTTGCTTTATCTTTGTTCATCCATTCAACACAAAAATTCTTTCTTTCCTCATCTTAGACTGTTCCCATAGCAGATTGCATCTTTCTTGCTTTTAACTGATTAGTTGAACTGTTTAAAGGGAAATATAGCAAACAGAGAAACATCATGCAGCACCTTCTGTAGGAGAGTCCACCAAAATATGTATGATAGACCACCCTTGTCCTGGGTCATTTGGGGGAGCAATGAGAGGAAGTGGTCTGAGTCAGGTGACCATGAACTGACCAATTGGAGTATTCCATCCCATTCACGACTTCCTGGGTATAAAAGGTGGAGACCAGAAGGGTGCACTCTCTCTCTTTTCTGCTGGGTCTTCTGCTGCTTCGCTTCACTTCTTTTCTGCCGTCCCTGCAAGCTGAGGCCTCGTGACAGGCTGAATCTACTTTCGGTTGGCTGCAGGATCCTGCTGGAGCAGCTGCTGGGAATTGCACAACTGGTTCTATACGTAGTATTTGTTCTGCTTTATCTTTCTCTATGCTTATTTAGTAGCATTGGTAAAATGTTTTCGCATTATCCAACTCTCTTCTCTCTGTCCTTCTTTTCCTTTTCTCTCAAAATTGCCTGTCCTTAGTGAAAAGGTGGGGCGGGGAGGGGAAGGGGGAACAGGGTTAAGGAAAATACATCTGCTGCGGTTTTTGATTGTCTCCCTGCGATCAAACCACAACAACCCTCTAGTACTCTCTATACTAAAATGCAGTTAGGTAACACAATATACGTAAGTCCAAGATTTTGTAGTCCTGGCATTGAGCTCACCAAAAAATAGAGTAGATGCATATTGACCAGACAAGAAAAATACAGGTGTGAGTTTTTTGTATAGCACATAGTAATTAGCCCTACACACCCTTAGATCCTGAAGGTTTAGAATTTCAAAGGAATTTTTCTTTGCAACAACAACCCTTCTGCCTCTCCCCCAAACCCCTCCCCTCCCCCTGAAAAAAGGAGAAAAAAAAAAAAAAACACACGACAAAAAAACTAAAACCAAATAGTAAACCCCTGAAAAACTAAGACCGAATATATTCATATCCATTCTTTATCAAAGAGAGACATAAAATTCAACCTTTAATTTCCTCAGGAAAACAAACAGATTTCCTAAGGGATTTAGGGCCCTGTCTTCCAGTAAAATTTTTGTGTCCAAAATTATAGAGAAATTTAAGATGATTGGCAGGGTTTGCAAAGAGAACAAAACATGTTTCAGACTTTGAATGTCAACTGTAACTTATATCCATCAAGGTCTGTCCAAACTCATTTGCTGCAGAAGAGACAACCAAGGAATCTGGTTTGAGTTTCCCAGGTCCTAACTACAGATCCACCTCAAGTGCTGTCTTACAGTGATGCTTTCAAATTGATTAAAATTGCACATATGACAATTGCAAATAAGACAAGTTAAATGAGTCTTAAGACACAAGCTGACAAATTCCATATTTTCCAATTCAACTAATTATTTTAACAAAGTAAATTCAGACCTCAGTATTTCAAAACCCATCCTAACAGAAAAGTACCACCGAATGAATAAAGGAAATACAAATAATAAAGTAATCATTGGCTTTACTGTATTTTAGTCCATTAGAACTATAAAGGCTTTTAATTTATAGAGCTTTAACTTTTTGGAGGTCAAATACAGACAGTGTTTCAATCTCGGCAAGAAGGTTTAAGCTGCCCATAAAAACCAAAGTCAATATAATATTGTTTGTAGATTCCTTTTTTTAATTTTTTTTCCTTCAGGGAAGGATATTTTGGCAAAATTTCACTGTCTATATTTTAATGATAGTGCTGAAACTTCATTTCCAAAACACAGAAGGTTAGAATAGGGTGAGTGCTCAGAAACAAGTAGCTGCAAATAGGGCAATCCTCCAAGGTGAAGGCTGTCTACCATTATATATTCAGTTGGAAAAAATCAATTGTAACTGTGAACAAGTATTTTGGAACAGAGTTTTATTTTAGTTTTCAAATTAAGTTCATATGAACTTTGAAAAAAAAAAAAAATGACAACTTGTTTTGCCATCTAAAAAGTGGCAGTTTTCCATAGCATGTTTCTGAGCGCAATGATGCACATTAATGGTATGGCTGTGGTGCCAGGCTGCTCCGTTAAAAGCAGCATATGAGATGAGCCTCTGATGTATGCTTAGATAGCATTCTAGTTCAACATATACAGTGAGTATTCTTTCTCACTGGAAATAATATTTTGTGTTTTGAGAACTCTAGGCTTATGTTGGAAGAATACAAGCTAGCTATTCTTTCACATTTTTTCTTTCAATGCATCATTCAAAAACTAAAATGCTGAATAGATCAGGTACTTGGTACATAATACTACTAAATGTGTGGAAGACAAAGGAGTCAAATCCAGGCTATCAGTCCTATATCATTTTTTTCCACTAACATCTTTGAGGACTTCAGAGCATCATGAAAATAGAGCAGTCCCAGGAAGGTGCCATTTGGTACTCCAGAGTGGTGTTCTGTTTGCAAAGAAATATCACAGGAACAGCCTGTTCTCATAGTGGGATGGAACTAAACCTCTCCATAACATTTTCAGTGCCAAGCAGCCCGTCCCCCATCTGTCTGCTAGCAGGATAGAGAGAAAACAAATGAAAAATGGAAAGGAGAAGCAACCAGAATTTGGGCATAGGAAAGAAACATCTGCTGAAGGGACAAAAAAAGAGATGAAGAGAATCAGACAAAGAATCATAAAGTAGGCAACAGAACAAAAGCATGGTAGAAACTTTCCCTCCCTCCACCCGCCCCCCCCCCCCCCCAAAAAAAAAGAAAAGAGGGGAAAAAAAAAGGTGGGAGCATAAAAATAAAGGAAATATTTGGGAAGAAAGGAAGGAAACAATGCCAGATGTGCTGTGGGTATTTACCTGTATAAATAATGAGGGAATTGATGAACAGAATGACTGAATAATAGTGTGCTTTGATTGTTCTAATATATGGGGGGTTTCATGTGTTTCTCAGCTTTTGAAATCCATGCTATTAAAAAAAATGCCTACAACCAACCAAAACAACAACAACAACAAAAAGATCACCACGTGAAAGTTATTCTCTGCTTTTGAACAGGCATTGTAGGGGGAAAAAAGAATCAGCCACTCAAATGCAAATTTTCTGAGTTTTCCTCTTTTTCCAACATGAATGGATAAGCGTACCTGTGTGTCTGGGTGAGAAGTGTGAGTGAAATAAGAAAGCACATAAAGGAGAAGAGAATAAAATGGAATCAAGTACAAGATCTTTAATCCTATTATAGAAACATAAAAGTAGCTGCCACAGATGAGATGACGCAGCAAGACAGTTGAATGGTGAGATCGATATGATGGACCGTCATTACTGAATACTTCAGAACTAAGAATTGGGCTTTTTAGAATTAGAACATTGCCTTTAAAATAATTAGACATTAAAATGTAAAGAACATTGAATTTTCTCTTTCTTTTTTTTTTTTTTTGAGATAGCCACACTTTGAACTACTGAACATTACTTTGAGGATTTTCTCTAATTTTTAACTTTCTTTTTCTTTCTTGTGTAACAAACTGAAGGCTTTGCTTCTATATACAAAGTTAGTAGATAGCACTTCCCTGAAAATCCTATTCATAGTAAGGTGCACAATACAATTCTAGGAGATGGTAAACATTATTAGAAAGGACTGTAATACACAAAATTGGGAAGCAGAAAAGAACAAGGAAGCTATTTGAGCCATTGTACCTCTGAAATCTTGTGTCGTCTTCTCTCAGAACACCTTAAGTGTGACTGAAATGGGAAGGATGACCTGTCACAAGGAGTTTGGTGTTGCACGTAACAGAAACATGCTATGCTGTTCCTTGCCTAGAGACTCAGAGGAAAAACAGGTGGTCAAAGCTTTACCAGCTATTATCCTCAACACTCATGATATTCTCATCTGTCATCCATCAGACAAGGCAACTCCCACATGCGCTAGGTGTCTGAAGATTTACACCATCACTCAGCAGTGAGAAAAAATACCAGAACACCTGTCTGGACACACGATTCAAGTGTAAATTCATGTTTGAACTGACTTTCTTCCATGTCACTGATCTATCTTTTGTTGTTCTTCAGTGACGGTGTATATGCAGTCGATCAACTATGCCATCAGGAAGATATGATTTCTACCTTCAAGTCTTGACAGCTTTGCTGGCAGCTAAAGCATGTCTTTTTGCCTTGCTATCTTAGTTTTACTACAAATAAAACAAGATAGCACAATAATTCATGGTTACTTCATGCATGCTGTCATGAGGATGATTAACCTAACGCATTCCCAAGGCGTTGCAAAGGAAAAGCACCATTCAGCAGTTGTAGGCTTTCTATTACTGATACAGAAATGTAACAGGTAACAGTCACGCAATCAGATTATCATGCAGTATATTCCTATTATTCTTTATTCTGGGTAACTAATTTGCTGACTCTGTAAGTCTCATTCCTGGAAAATGTTTATCTTAGTTACTACAGCGTTATTCTTCTTGTTTATATATAATCAAAATTCTAAACTCTTATTAAAAGTCTAAGATACAATGAAAATAAACCATTCCAACAGGCAGTACAGTACTCAGTATACACTACACCAACAAATGTTTTCCTCCCGCAAACACAAAGAAAGAAAATAAGACCAAATGGAAGACTACATGGGTGGCAGGGCATTTCTAAAACTATCCTCAATAATTGCCCTTAAAATTACTTTTAGTATTAGAAGTAGAATTCTGGGCCATACTAAGAAAAGGCCAAAAACTTCTTGCATAGGACACATTAGATACACATTTTTAAACTAGTTTATGTGTTTTCGACAGCTAAATCACTAAGAATCCATTATTCACCAGTTAGAATATGTTATTTGAAGACTTACTGGAAGTTGTAACCCATTTTGAAAGAAAGCAGTGTGTACCAAACATGAGCTAAACAAGTATGGCAGTGGCAATATAATTGTTTAAGTGACTCATTATTTATGATCACAACACTTCTGTCCGTCATATTTCAATGTGGCTTTCCCTTCTCCTTGTCTCTATTATCCCATATGGATCATGTCTTCTCTGGTAACAAGGTAGACAAGGCATACGACAGAGTCACTAAGATATTGGTTTTCCAAATATTTTGTTGTTTATTTCTTTATATTGTAATACGAACTGTATTGGCTTATTCAATTTATAAAAAAAAAAGTCTTAGTTTGACCAGGGCAGCTCCTAGTACTTCTTAGCAAGTTATCACAGCTACTCATTTTAATATTAAAAGTGCTCCCAAGTTGTGGTCAGTCTTGAAGAAGTATAAATGTATCAAGTGTTTAGAAAAGGGAAAGGAAAAAAAATTAGATGTAGATGTCCTCCTGCACCTTGACCTTTTGTATTTTGTTGTCTCATAAATCATTATACCTCCCAGTGATGCTGTCCTGGTGGTATATCAGAGATAATTCACAGAATATATTTGCCTCAGAATATAGCAAGAGCATTTCAAAAAATATTTTTATATATAAGACATACAGCCTTTGATGTTTATTAGTCTCATTGCATATTTAGGATTCACATCAAGGTATTGCAAAACCCTTGCAAAACATATTTTGTATGTGCTCTACTCATTGTATGTATTATAGTAATTTTTATTGATTTCTATTCATGAGATACTTGCAAAAATGATAACATTCTCAAGATGATTATGTATTCTAATTTTTTATCTCATTAATTTCTTCAGAGCTGACCTCTAAAATGGTGACATTGTCATTATTTACACACCTTAACTTGTGCTATACTGGTTATTTTTCAGTACTTTATTTGATTTGGTAAATCATACAGGGTTTTTGAAACACATATCTGAATAATTGTCCAATTTTTTTAAGTGATGTCTTAGTTCACTGACTTAAAGGCTTTCATAACTAGTAAATAACATGCAGTTTTCAATAATAATATCTGAAACATTAATTTATTCCAAACTGATTTTTTTGTTTCTCACTGCTGCAACAAGTACACTGCACAAGTTCATGCAAAATGAACACAACAGTCTTTTAACGATGTTAAAAACTTGAATTTGAAACCAAATTTGATATTTGCAAAATGCTTTTAACATTGTTAACATTCTGCTGAAGTGGCTGTAAGGTCATTGTGTGCTGCAAAGCATAAAGGTATTCCAATATGCACTTCGCTTCTCTACATACGCTTAAAAGTCCCTTGAAACAGAGCCACAAACTGGTATAAATCGGACAGAATAGCAAAGCACTACCAATTATTATTTTAAGATTAGAAGAATGAATGAATAATAATAATGTTACTGTCCTTCCTATAAAACTTTGGGACATACATCTTTGCCCTCATTCCAATTTTGGGGAAATTAAATTTAAAACTTTACTTTCTACTGTTGACAAATAGTTTTCCGCTTGGGATTTATTTTCCAGTTCCACCATCATCAATACTCTGTCCGCGATTGCTGGTTGTAGCAAAATGTAAGCATTCAGTACTTGTTTTTTAGACAGTGTAGTACAAGAACTGTACATTCATCCTAAAAGATTTAGGGAGAAAGGCTGCAGATGGTAAATCAAGTTATGTTGCCCTTGATAGTAGAGGCTAAAGCAATGCCTTTCATTCTACTTTGTACTGCTGATGGTGTCTGTGGTGATGATCTGACATTATCATGCAAGCTAAGTGATAGCACTTCTTCCATTTTGAATTCAATTTATGTCAATATCTTAGAGCACTGCTAAAATCTAGGGTTACTTCAACGTGTTGTGCCTATTGTATCACAATACAGATTTAGTCAAAATTCAGTGGGTTGTATAATTGGCATTTAAGGTGCTTTTTACAACTAAGAATCCCCTTCTAAAGCAGGGAGGTCCTCTTTCTTCAGGAGCAGAACAGGACAGATTATATAGATTAGAGCTTTGATTTGGAAGGAGGTGTTTCCCGCTCACGGTATCTAAAGCTGACAATTTTTTCTTACCGTACAACAACATAACATATCAACAGGGGAGGGGTATTTGCCATTCAATTCTGATCTAAGGAAGCTGTTTAATATACAGACATACGCCTTTAGCAGCTTTGCTGTATTTTGATTCTCCTCCATTTGCCCCATGTTTTAGAGCAACATAATGAGCTGTTGTCTCAGACAGCTGCTATGGAGTATTTACACTTTGGCACCACGACCAATTTAGCTACTGGGCATGGCATTCAACCATGTGTCATATCCATAGTCAGTTAAAGCATATGCAAATACTGAGTATTTTGTCATCTCACACCTAACCTTGCCTTAAGCCTGGAAAATGTTCACTAGTTTAATACAGAACAAAAATAATTGTTAGCATGTTAAACAATAATCTAGCCTTTCAGTCTCTGGTCCCATCCCACACCTTTTCAGACTTTGTGATTCTCCAATTTTTACTGCCCTCTCACATTTTTAATATTTGTTTTCTAACTAGGTGCTTGCTTTTAATGCGTGCAATATGGGAAGCTATTGCTTTTATAGATTTGTCTGTGTGTATTGTTCACCTGTCATTGTCACTATCGGTATGGCACTTTCCGTTAACATGTTTCTACAGTTGATGACAAAAATATTTAACAATACAAGCACTGTCAGCGTGGCTGAATCAATTATTCTGAGAAGAATACCTCTAGAAGATTACGCTGTACATAGAGAGTGTAACAGGAAAATCAAATTGCAGATGACTTGAGAGGGAGTCAAAAAGTGGACTACAAAGTTAAGTGAAATTTCAGACAATGTTCTGAAAGCCATCTCTGAAAAAAAAAAATCTGTGTATAAATCTGGAGATAAGACAAAACCTTCAGCCTTTACCCACAGGACATCAGCAAAATCCTTTCTGTGGTTCAAAGCTAGCATAAACAGAGCCTAGCTTATTAGCATGAGATTTACTGAGCTTTGGACTATACACTATAACGATAAAACTTGAATAATTATAAAGTAACCTTTAATCGAAGGAATAAGACGTAATACAAAGATACCATTTTATGAAAGTTGATGGTATTAGAATTGTGGTTTCAACCAAAATCTTCACACTTTTCATTGAAAAAATATCTGAGAACCAGTTTCAGGGAAAAAATTCTAATAATTTCTGAAATATACCTAGAATATGTGTCAGATCACAGTTTGAGCATTTCATGCCCCTGTTCTGTGGGGCGAAGGAGGAGTGGGCTGGGGTTCGAACTACCTCTGCCCTTGATTTTTGAGGTATTGCAATTCATTTTCTTTCTTACAAGAATTAGAGATAATTGTGCATCAGAACTGTAGTCTGGTGGATGAATGTGGCCTGTAGGAAGAAAAGTGAGATACATGAGCTGAAGAATGAGGATTCGCAGCTGAGCCATGTAAATTAAAACAAAAATCTTCTAAAGAAGATCAAAATTATCTAAGAATAGGTCATTGTCTATTAGATTATAAGATCTTTACTGCCAACAAGTTCCCTAATCTTTGTTTATAGAGCGACTAAAAAATAAGAAAACAAACCCCAAAGCATAATTATTTCCTATCATAAAAATAACAAAACCCAGTATTTTTTCTCATAAATGTATCTATATAAATATATACCTATATATAGGGGAAAAGGAAAGGGAGGGAGACAGACCATGTGTTTTCAATGTTTTCAAATCCAGGGAAGACATTTTTATAATGAGTTAGCTCGCAAGTAGAATATACAATATTAAACAAAATGAAGATTATAGAACATATTTATCTGTGGTATAACTTCATATATATCTTCATAGAAGATAATAAACATATTGGATACAAGAGTTAAACTTAATTCAGTCATAACTCCAGAAGTTCTGAAGATAAAATGTAGTAAGTTTTCAATGATTTCAACAACCCACAGAAAAGCTCAGTTTTCTGTGGCATCAGTTCTCCAAAATGGTCATTGCAAGACTTTCTGTAGATGCTCATGGCTCAGTTGCAGTATGACAGAGGAGACAATAAACATGTACAAATTACAGTGCATAACTCCTCAGGTCTTTCTGGTACTTCTATGTGAGTCTCAGTGTTCACCACACATTACAAGAAATTTGAGTGAGTATCTAAGGAAAAAACTTCTGTGACTGCACTTCTGTACATTACTTTGGCCTTATAACTTGTCCTTATAGCTACCTGTTCTTTAAAGATGCCATCACCACATGTTAGAGTAACTGACAATTTTAGCATTTTATGTTTACAAGGAGAAAGTCACAATGAATAGTGAAGAGTGCTGCTGCTCAGTCTTTGCACACCAAAAATACAAATGAGGTTTTCTACTCAGTCTCTGTAAAACAGCTTAACTGGATTTGTTTTATTAACTGCACTTGTAAATACAGCCTGATCTGGCCTGTAATGATTGACAGAACTCACATTGACTTTGTCAAAGAGTACAGCTCCATAATCTAGCATGGCAAACGAAATTTTTTTTTGGCAGAAGCCTAGGCTGCCGTGAAGAGGAGCATCAGTACAAATTTTATGAAGTTATCTTTATGTACAGTGTTTGTTGAAAGGCATGAGTGTGTTCCTTCCTTCATAACCATTCCTCATTACTAATAGTTTACTTGTCTTCTAGGCTTAGTTATTAGCTTGTCTTGGTTTTGCTTAAAACAAGACCAGTTCTCTTTCAGTGAATTTTCCTTTCAGCTAAGTTCTTCTAAGTAACTGCACTTTTCTGAATTTGGCTGCATGTTTTTTCAGACACTGTTCACTCCAGAGCTGATAACGGTAGCAATGGTATGCAGAAGAGCCCCAGGTTTAGACTTATTGCTATGGCAACCAAGGTTACTGATAAATTTTGCACATCCCGTAAGTGAGAAGGGCATATTTGCAAGGAGGAGTGGACAAAACCGTTGACCAAAATTGACCAGCTGAGTATTCCATCCCATACACGTCATGCACCCTATAAAAGTGGGAGATCACGAGGGTCTCGCTCTCTTCGACCATGACCAGCATCTGAAGAGGACCCTGGCAGTTCTGCTTGCAAACCAAGGCCTAGTTCCAGGCCCTGCATCCCTGAATCTAGTTCTGGTTTACTGCTGAGTGGCAACGTCAGCTCCATCACTGCTGTGCTGCACCAGGAAATTCAAGATTGGTTTTGTATATTTTGTATTATTTTTTTGTATTTACTAGTAGCATTAGTAAAGCATTTTTAACTTTCCAATGTGTAAGTCTCTCTCCCTTTTCCTCCTATTACCTTTCCTTAGTGAGGAGGGTAGGGGGTTGACAGAGAGCACCTGCCACAGTTTATCATTGCCCTGCAATAAACGGTGACATAGCTGTAAGCCGTTCTCATCAATTTCCATACAAGCAACTGCAGGATTTCAGAAGACTTTAATTTTATAATTTTGCCCATTTTTAAAGAAGAGTACTTTCAACGGATATGGCTAAAATGGCAGTACCTGTATTGACAGAAATTTAAAGAAAAACTCATTTCAAATCTTAGCCAGCTCATTTATCACACTTAAGCTGCCAAGAATTGCTGTGTAAAATCTATCAGTTTCAAAATGCTAGCTACTGCATATTCAAAGCCTCTTCAAAGAATATTTCCTTGGGTTACATGACACGAAACTACCCACACCACCCCCCCTGATCCTGCCTACACATTCAAATAATTCAGATAGCAGGGTGACAGCAATATGAACCTATGGCATCTGAAGGGTTATTTAGACTTTTATTTTGATTATTTTTTAAAAATAAAAAATGAGTACACAAAACTCGTTGGGATTTTTTTCAACCTGAACTTTCCAAACATCTACATTCTCTCTTGGAAACAGCTTCCGCTAATGATGCGCGCTGGCTGCTAGGCGGCCTGTGGGTAATGATTGCTGCAGGAAGTCTCGTTAATCAAAAATTTCACCAAAATAGCTTAACAATCTCACCCACCAAAACTCCATGTTGTGAACACACGTAAAACAATTTCATCAAGGATCCCATTCTGCCACTTCAACTCCGTAGAGCTGTACTTGGCTCAAGATGAGCAGCTCTCTTTAGTTGAAGGGATTGGTTCAGTCAGGAGAGGATTATTCACTCTGAGTGAGAATGGCAGAATTTGTCAGGAGAAGCCAGAACAGCCTTTGCAATGTCAAGCCAACATGTTATTTTAAAACAGCTGGGAAATGGGTATTTCTGGAAACAAAAAGGGCTATAAAGAAAGAACAAATACTATCTTTATTTAAGCAGGGATGCTGTTTCTATTTCATCTAATTGTGTTAAACTGCTAATAGGCTAATTTGAAGAGCCTAGCACATTCAAGAGGCTGGTATTTAATTAACAAAATCACGCTTCACACAATGCCAGACAAGGGGTCAATCCTTGAATGAGTAGGTCCCTAGAGGGGAAAAAGTATGATTAACACTGCAGAAATTTCTCATTCATTCTTCTGCTGCTAAATATTATTGATTTGGAAGGACACTATTGTTTCTTAGTTCCTTGATTTGGCATAGTTTTCCCTCTTTTCCTATGCCAGCTTGTCCCTTTATCTGATCCCTGCATCTTCCCTCAGCTAAATTTTGACCTGTATCTAGCTTTATGCATTTGCAGTTATATTTATAAACTCAAATAGAGCTGGACTCTGACAGCGTTATTCATGGTGACAATAGTTTCACTGGTGCCAGTTTAATATCCCTCTAGAAGTTCCAACTCTATGTCAGGAAAATGGCTGCATCTGGCTTTGAAGGATTTTACATGCCACTAATAACGCTGGGCAGACTTCAAAGGACTCATATAAATGCTTCAAAGTTCAGTTACTATCCAGTCAGCCCAAATGCCTCAGCTTTAGGATGAGACCTTGTAAGAGTTGATTACGTCAGTTTAATTCTGTTTCAAGGGATTGCTCAGAATGAATAAAGGTAGCAGAATCCGGACCCCATTTGGACAGCATACACACAGAAAAGTTAAGCAGTGAAAAGCTGTGGGGAATATCGATGAACAAGGAAAAGAGATTGTTTGAACAAAAAGCATTTTAACAAGCAGAAAGACAACTTGGTGAACACATTCAAGAGTCCTCGCAGGCATGATTTCAGAGCTAGAATTGAGAATAATTTTCAGTCAGGCAAGTTTCTTCCTTGCTCCTTAAATCAGGGCGATTTAAATATAAGTTTGCTACTGCTCAACTGAGGTAACATCCAAGAGAATACCTAGAAATAGCAGTGAGGACTTTTAAAGCTAGTTTTTGCCAGTGGCAAGACGCTTTCACTCCTTGCAATGATAAAACCACTCCTGAGGCTATATTAGCCACAATAGCCTTTTGCCAACAACCAGACTTCTCAATTAGCAATAAGAGTTGCTTCTGGCTCATTACTTTCCATAGTTAATACTGTGCTTGTTATTCTCAAGTGTTTCAAGTTAAGATTAGTGACCTTCTCCTATTTATCACACGACGATTTTTTGGTGTTGACAAAGGCCTCAAAGAACAAGTTTGTTTAAACATATGTGAACATATATGCATAAAATTTTGGATGAAAATTCACACTTATATTGCATGCAAAGATTGCAGCCTTCTCTTTCTGGCTTTTCTAGTTCTTACAGACCCTAGTCTATGGACAAAGTACCAGAATGGTAAGGTATAACGCCTTTCTATTTTAAAGAAAATGGCACATTTCCGCAATATATGTGGTTATGATTCCTCCCTGTGATGTGATATGTACACAATGCCTGTGCAAAATATCAAGTATACCATTTTTTGAAAGAAAAATATTTAAGAACCATTTAAAAAATCATGGGAGGGTAATGGGAAATGTGTGGGCTTAGCATTTTAGCCTTTGATACTAGCCTAAGAAAAAGACAAACTGCACTTAGATTCCATCAGCAAATAGGCTGCTCAAAAATATTCATTGGACACAACCTCTTAATAGTTCCTTTTAGGTTTCAGTAGTAACTAGCAATAGGTTCTCCTTACTTCACAACCAAAATAATTGTTTAATTACTTCACAGCCCTGGAAACAATTCCCTTGAAAAATGTAATTTCTTCTCTCATTTACCTAGTGTGTATGTAGGATTCACCATGAATGTTCAGCATATTTAGAGCTTCGGTTGCATCAGTGCAATTATAGGAAAAGCAGTTTTATGGTATATACTGGGAAAAAAACGTCAAGAATACGGGCATCTAAATGTAAGAACTATGAAAAGTCTTTGCCATCATTTGGGAATCATTAAGTATGTTAGAACTGACCAGTAGAATTCAAATTCTTTATTATGAGAATAATTTCAAGTGGATATTTCAGGAAATCACTTTAGAACCATCACACACCCCCAAAATAAATCCTTTGTAATCCTGTACAGCTTTAATATATTTGAATATGTATGACTAGAATAAATATCTGAATCAGAGGATAAAATCTTTTCTATAGGTGAGCGACACCTTAAAACCAAAAAATTACTTATTGGACATTTCATTTTAAACCAAGCCTTCCACATCTGTACCACCCTGTAATTGCAAATACAAAAAGAACACGATCCTGTATCACACTTTTAAAACTTAGATTAAGTGATTTAAATGCATGTGCATGATTCTTGTTCAGTGCAGTATGGATTTGCACTGTTTTTCCTACAGCTTGACTACAAATCAAGATATATGTTCTTCCTGGAGAGTAAGATGCTACTTCAATTGTTAAAAAACAATTCATCATAATCCAAAGCCTCCCTTAGATGCACTCACCTAAGCAATGACAGCATGGCTTTACTACTTTTCTCTGACCTGTGCCATCACTCTCAGGTGGTATTTCAAACTTCATTCTGGAAAAGATAACTTATTACTAAACTAGACTGAAGTGTGCAAGTAGACACATGTAAAGTATGCTGCAATAAATTTAATTTACAGCACAGTGCTAGCTACTAACTGACTAAGTTTCTAACTATAATCTTCAAAATACTAATAAACACTATTATGAGGAAGAAAATATTAGAAAATAGATAGCTTTCTCCCTACAGTACAGATACACAGTACTTTAAACAGTCTACGTTCTTCTATAAGAAAAAAAGAAAGAAATTACATAAGCAAATAAAATACATGTTTGATTTTATTCTCTGGAGGAATATAGTTTTTCAAACTTGAGATTGAAGCTTAGAAACCTTAGACTTTTAAATTTAAAGGCCATCTTGATTTTTTTTTTCCTGAGATAGTGAGTGGTGGGCTCCAAATTCAAAATACATGCCTCTCATTTAGGGTCCCCTGTTAGATTTTCTGTCAGCTGGCTGCAGGTAACCATATGCTAAGCTACTCGGTAGCATTTCCTCTTGGCTTTCTACCTCTGAAGACTTAGAAAATTTTAGGCACAGAGATTGAGCTAGCATTTAGCCTGAGTCTGGCCGTGCAACTCCCGCCAATTATGCAAGCGTTCACCAGTGCTCAGTGCCGTCAAAAGCTTTCAATCCTTGTTCCTGCAATGAACACTCCCTGGAAATTTTATAGTCAATAGGTTCTATGTGGCTTTCAACACCTTTCTTGCCCCAATTTGTCTTATGTATCTATCATCTTATTTCTATCCATGTACCTCCACATGTGAGGGGTTCCTAAAAATCCTGAAGTCCTAAATCTGCTGGTGTTCTTACACTTTTACAGCTAGCTAATAGTCTGTGTTAAACAATTTTTCCAAAAATTTCTTTACAGAATGTGCTCGTGGTGCCTAACAGCCTCAGGAGGCAGCAGTGAGTGAAGTCCATTATTAGAGAGAGAAAAAAGTTCTTTTTATTCATCAGATTTTAAGATTTTCATTTAAGATAAGACCTACTGACTAAAAGGCCAGACCTAGTAATAATTAAAGAACCAAAGAATATATTCAATATAAACTTAGATCTGCTTCACTTGGAAGCACTTCAGAAGAAAGCATAGTTAGGAAAGAGAGAGCATTAGGGCAATCTGAGGATTAGTTACATGTTAGTTACATTTAAAAGCATACAATATTACATCTTCAGGCCTCAGAAACCACTCTGAAGTCAAGGGTCAGAATATCAACAGAAAACAGTCATTTCATAGTGTTTCAGAACATAGCAGAAATATATATATATAATTTGCATGTCTAAGAAATGAACCTTCATCAAAGAGAGATAAACTGGGATTTGAGGTTGTGTTTAGATGGAGCTGATCAGAACACGCACCATCCTTTGTCTTAATAATAAATGACACACCAGAGCAAGGTTCTACAGTAACTCTATGACCAGAAAACTCACAACAATAGTGTGGTCCAAAGGGGCTGGACTGGTTTAAATGTGTTCCAAATATTTCGCCTGGTTAACTTTGTAGTAGGTAGACATTTCTTAGTCCCTGTGTGGAATGGAGTTGTACTGGATTCCCTATAGATAATTTCCCAATTTTGTAAACCACCCCTCACCTCCTTTTCACTCCTCAATGTTATTGTGCCTTCTTGAATGAACTCTCCAGGGCAATTTCTCTGTTTCCTTTTTGCATAGTCACAAAGGCTTTCTGTAGCCATCCTGTCATATGAAGACACTGTCCAAATTTGGGGATGGAAATCTTGACCAAAACCATTTTAACTATTTAACAGTTTGAACTTGCTTCAAATACTACAGTAATAAAACCAGAAATAAGTTCTTATAATGGGACTCTGAGTCATGAAGAAATTTGAGATGGATCTGCCTTGCTTATTTCTCATATTTTGTGTTTTGTAAAGACTGAAAAGTCTTGTAAACTCGAAAGGCAGGTTTTATTAAACTATAAGTGCACTTCTTTTTTCTGAGAAAACTGAAACTATGTCAAAGGGGAAAAAAAAAAAAAAGAAAAAAAGAATGGGCTTATCATGTGTCCTTACAAGCAAATGTTTGCTTTCAGACTTTGTTTCAGTCACTCTGTGAATCACAGCTAGAGCTTCACGGACCACTCCAGTGCTTCAAAAAGAAAGTTTTTGTTTCTTCTTCTGTTCTGCATGCTCCCCACTCTTGTCACCTGTTGCTTTGTGAGACACCAAATATCCACCTCCCCATTCCTGTTTGCTCCCTCCTCTGCCTCATGTAGAATCTGGAAGCTTTTCTCACCAGCAGCTATTCCATTTGCTCACAAGGAATTTTCCCCCCTCTTGAAGGCATTTCTTCTTCAAAATGTCTTCTTCCTTAACAAATTTCAACACCAAACCAAGAAAAAAGAGAACAGATACTGTCCTTCACAGGACTACCTACGTTGCCCTGTTCAATTTCTCCTTTGCAATGGAGAGGAATCCTCTTTTGGAAACCTAATAAAAAACTTCAGAATCAGTACTCTAGTCTCACAGTCCTGAAGGAAACTATTAAGTAAGTATGAATGCTGTATTGTGTGGAAGGACAGCTTTTTGGAGAAATCATTAGTCTAGAACCTCAGAGACCAGATGTTTACCATGACCATGGCAAACTCAACCCTTTTGGTTTCTCCATTGCATTCTGACACTAATAACGTCCTAGGTTAAATGGCTCAACTAAGGATGAGAAATGAGTTGCTCAAATACAGTAATCGGGTACATATTAGTAACAATAGTTGTATAATAATCTGAAATAGGAGGTTTATCATTGACCCAATCTGAAAAGAAAAGCACAAAGCCTGAACTGCTTCAGGCTTAAGCTAGACAGGACATTTAGCAGAGTAGCTCTGCAGCTAATTCTTTCATCTACATAGGATCTTGGAAGTACAGGAGGACCAAGAGTATCGCATCAGTCTAGAGCTATGAAAAAGAAATATTATTCTATATGTATTTGTGTTAGATTTGTTATACAAAATTAAATTTGAGGGGACTAATATGTCGAATGCAAAACAGAAACACAAAATATGGTGGATGCGATTGTAGGCAGTGGCCTGATTATATTAAGATACTCTTCAGAATTAAATCTGTCACTTTTTTGTAAGCAAGATTTGGTTTGCAGTGTACGTGGGTCTAGCCAAACCTGTAGTACTGACTTCTCTATTAGCCAATAATTTCAGTTTTACATACAGTGTCATAATTTCCAGAATCTCTAGTCTTTCGCTTCCCTTGCCACTGGCACCAGTGAAGAGAATTAAATGTCACTTAAGTCTCTTTATTAGCTTCCAGAAAAGTGCTTCTTACTTAACATGCTACCTGATAATGAGACAGACAGAGAACTTCCAGTGTACAAGGTCAGTGCAGGAGAACTACACTTATTTTTTCAATTCAGAGTCCTTAGCTGAGAGGCTCATCCTGAGACTACTAATGACTGACTTCAGAGATTCCATGTCAGGACTGTAAGCATAACACAGCAGCCTAACTAGTAGCTTACTTTTTTTTTTTTTTTTTTAACAAAGAGAGTATTAATATTTTGTGAGCACTAAGAATTGTACTGGTGGCAAAGTCCTGTATTTTCTTGTACAGCTATTCCGGGAAGGAAACAGGATGAAGAGGGCCATGGATTTTCTCTCCACAAATGGTATAGGAGGTTTTCCCTGTGTACAGCATTCAGAGCTATGACCACAGCTGACATGAGACAATCCTGTTTGTTCAAAGTCTGCCACATGCTGCTGTAATAAGTGACCACAAGTGCACGCTTGCTTTTTTACCAAGAACCAAACTACACCTTCAGTACTTCCCTAAAACTCTTTCTCACAGAATAATTATTATGACTGGTTGTCACTTTCCATTCAGCATCCCTGGGTACACTTCAGGTTCATCTTTTCAAAGCTATTTATAAATCCTGTAAGACATATAAGCATTTTTGGTCTTGCTGTTTTGTCAAAAGCTATTTGCATTACCTTTTCCCACTGTGATGCCATTATGCTCAGATACACCCCTTAACACTAGGTAGTTCCGTTCCAAAAACCTAGTGCCAGAATCTATTTAGCCCCCATGCAAATTCTTCGGAATGTGAATGTGAGTCAGTCCCACTGCAGTGATGTGCAGCTAAACACGTCACACTACACACACATAGCATCGAGCTACACGCAGAGCACAGAGCAAAACCTTAGTAGTACAGACCGTAAAATTAACTAACACATGCAAATAGCCATTCCTTTAAATAAGCACAGATACTTCACTTGTCTGCTGAGAAATATAGCAGACAAAAAATTAAACATTTGAAGTATCAAGTATGTGAGGTTTTGATGCCTACATTTTTACACATTTTAAGACTAAACACAAAAATATTAATCAACACTGATACCAATGTAATATTTCCTGCTGGGGAAAGACACAATGAAAAACAGTTTATAGTTTGAGTGATACAGATGCCCACCACATGGTAACACTGAGAGGTCAGTTAGCTCTGTCATCCTCAGGTGAACACTGAATACTGAGGTGAAAAGGTGTCAGTGAGAGATTTGCTGTAAGAAACTAAACATTGTGGTGTGTTTGGTTTCTAGAAAAAAACTCTGGCATCCTGCTGCACAATAAATACATTTAAAATAAACAGTATGTCAATTTTATTTACTGATTTTACTTTTTCTTGCCATTCTGTTTCAATAATAAGCACTGTATAATATGGCATTTGTTGCTGCCTACTTCAGGAACAGTAAAATGAAAAATAATTTTAAGCTCCTCGATATTTTGTCACACACACAAAAATGTAAGAACAATCAATTTGTCTGTAGAACAGCACACCTTATAAATATAAAACTGTCATAGAACAAGCAAAGAAGAGGAAGAAAAATAAAGTTGTGCTGTCGTTGCATAAACTAACAACATAAAAATAAATGTACCAAAGAAACAGACTCTTGAAAAGGTGAGATTGTTCTGTTAATCTACAGCTTTCAGTGTATGTAAGATACACTCCAATACTAATGAGGAAAACCTGCATTTAATTAAGAGAAAAGTGGAGTAACAAGGATAGAATTCGTCACAAAAGGATACAAGTGAACATCAGAAATATACAAAATTGTATAACGAAGATGTTCAATATGAGAGTATTGCATACAGATTTACACAGTTGTAACTGGGAAAAGAGTCAAAACTCCTGTCGTAAAAATTTCTTCCAGTTCCTAACAGGGATCCACCAAAGAATCTTTTTGGATCATTTGACTGCACACTGGAGTGTAGCATTTTTAACTTACGTTGCAATCTTTATGCCAAAATGTTGAGAAAGCTGCATGCATCAGGAACAACAGACAAGCCAGATGAAGGCAAAGACAAGTGGCCAAAATACCGTAATTAAATCCAGTAAGTAATGAAAAGGGATGGAAAAAATGTTTAAAACAAGAAGGAGAGTGAATAATGGCAAAAGAAAGGGAAAGAACTATCTAGACAACTAGTATTAATGAAGGAAAAGCCTATTTCAAGAAAAAAAAAAGGTAAGTGCACTATAATAGGTAGATCATAATGAGTTTCTGTAATATTACTGCAAATGAAAGAAAGCAAACAAAATATCTCCTGGGGAAGCATACAATGCAAAGCCTAACCCTAGATTTTGAAAGTCCATGGAAATGAAACATATTGCTCATACCAATAACTTGAAACACCTCTACTTCTTTGCTTTAGGATGGTAATACCTCATGAAAATATCAATGAGAATGCTCTCACTGGATTTCTTGTTATTATGCCCGTACTTCTCTAAGTTTGGGGTGTTTAGAGTGTAATTGTATTTTTTATTAATTGTAAGCCTTCTATGAGACTTTAGAAGCTACAATACATTTAGTTAAATTACAAGTGTGTTTAATATTTTCATTTTTCACTAATTCACAAAAAACTACTCTTAAAAATGGTTACTTTTTCACAAACTGGCATTTTTCTGTCATGAGAGTATTTTCCCCATAGTTAGGAATAATTAAAGCTGATGAAAGCACCAATGTCTAAAAATCCAGTCTTTATGTACTCATAGCAGCCCTGGTATATACCACCACTGTGAAGGCTATCAGAAAAGAGGAAAAAAAAGGAAAAAAGATGCAGTGGATTTTTGCAGGACCTAGTGTTTTCATAATTATCAATGGTGTGTGAAAGTTGGGATTGGAGTAATAAACAGTATACGCTAACTCACCCTCACTATGGTATGTATTAATACGTGTCATCTCAAAAGCGTAGTTTGTTCCAGTTCTGTAGATTCAGTGCAACACCAAAAATTTTAAGTTAGTTTCATGATGCATACCACAGAATTGGGTTTTGACATCTGAGTTTTTTATATGCTTTTTTTCAGCTGTCTAACAGCCCCAGAGGCATAGAAGGGCCAGATTTTTGCTTTAAAATATATATAATATGTATTTAGTTTCCTAAAAGTCCTGGTGCACAACATTAAAACTTGCTATTTCACACAGTACTTTAATTTTAATGGCTTTCAATATTTTCTTTCTTAGGTGTTAGAACACCCTAAGCGAGCCAGGGGAGGGTGCTGGGGAAAGAGAATATAAATATACATACAGAGAGATACATATATATGCAAACATTTTCATATATTGTAATTTAATTTAAAGGATCATTAAATGCTGAGAATTCTGACTGAATCTCAACAGAGAAGTACACTTTGGAGTATTACAGAAGTAATAAAATAAAGCCTCAGTATACTGAAGCTGTGAACTCTGAGGCTCTTTTTCACTAATATAAATTCTCAGATGTCAAATGACTGAGTGGCCTACAGAAATTAATGCCAACGGACCCAGACTCATCCCTTCAAATTTCTTATACTGCTTTCTCTTCCAGTTTCTGTCTTTGCTGTCAACATCTAAATATTCTTGTTTGCATTGCAGCCTATCAGCATTGTCTCAATATGTTCTATTATTTTCCTAAACTTTAATAGCTTGAGTCTTTCTACAAACTTGGAAAAAAATAAAAATCCAAAGCAAAACCAACGAAAAGGAAAAAAAAAAAAGAGGTCCTAAAACCCCCTAAATATTATATATCAATTAAACAGACTGTGCATATTAACATAAAATCTGGATATTTAATTCATACAGGGCCAATTTCTGGCTTCCTTGTTGCATGTGCCACCATATTGACAATAAAGATCTTGAGCATATTACAGATTTTAGCTACTTTCTCACAAAGAACAATCTCGTATTGTAAACATGCCCTTAATATAAACAGAGGAAAGTTGTCTTGAGAGCTTTTTCCACTTTTGTGGATTACTTGGAGGTAAAGTACTCAGCATACAAAAGTGAAAGCTTGGTTTCTTAGAAAAACGTTTCCTGATATGTCTGTCTCTAAGCTCATCATGCGTTCCCTCTCTCTCTCTTACTCTTTGCCTTACCAGCCATGGGAGACAGGGAAATTAAATTGTAGCCCTTAGGCCATTCTGAGAATTTCCTTACATGCTGAAAGGTATTAGAGTTGCAGATATCCTTTTTAACAAATACTTTGAGATTGGGCCTCTTACATATGCAGTTAATTTTATTACCTCATTAGACAAAAAGAGAGAATAAAACAACAGCACCTGTAAACGAGTAATCGTGATTCAGTGAAAAAGATTGTATATAAATGACAAGAGGAAATGTGCAGCTTAGGAGAGCATCAATTTGGCATAACAATTTTTATGCTTTAGTATTTATTATATGCAGCCACAACATGTACCCATGAGACAATAATTGAAACACAAATGACCGATGGCTGATGAGGTAATATTTGTCTGGATTCAACAAGCTTCATTATTCAAAAAAAGTTTTTTCCTTCTCTTCATTTCCTTTCCATGGAAGCCTACTGACATTCTAATTAAGGATACTGGACACTAACAAATGATAATAAGTTTAGCATATCCCAGTTATTCAATTCAATATGTATACTTCCCCTCACATTACAAAGAGAAAATCATAACATCAATTTCCTTTTAACAACAGCATCAGAATGCATGTTTGTTACTATGTATTTCAGCTTTAGGTATAACGTCTCCCAACAGCATCCTTACAGGCTCAGCAGTGCTTCTTGTGTGTTTAATCCTAGCAGTGCAGTATTTGTTTTCTTTAATGCTACCTTTCATACTCTATTAGAACAATTTCAGATTTTCAATTGGCATCAATCCCAGTGAGTCAAAGGTTTTTTTAACAAAGTACTTTAATTATTTTCTTCTTCAAGGAACAGTTTGTGATGCCCTCATCTGAAAGTATCAGGCAATTAGCAAACTCAGCACAATATATTGTGTTAGCACCCTGGATCCTAAAAATGCAGACAGTAAAATATGCTGTCTACCTTTAAAGAAACAGGCAAACAATTCTATAGGAGAAAATACTTCTCAACATGATGTCCCTGACACTGCAGATGGATGAAGATGAAAGTTCAGAATAAAATTAATAGATAATAAATTTGGCTACCTCCTGTTTTAAGGTCCAAACAGCACCATCTCCCAGAGCTTTACATCTTCAAGATCTTTGTGGGGAATGGTTCTCATGACAGGGGTTCACAGCTATGACAAAAAGATTTCTGCTTATAGGGACAAGACATTCTTTCCTCAGGAGCTAGTTTCAAGGAATCATAATTTAGGAAATCAGGCTGTTATGAGCAAAATACGAATAGAATTCCTCAGAAAGCTGAATCTGCCAACACCTGGAACAAAAAAGGGTCATGAAAAAAAGCCTATAGTCATGTGCAAGGCTAGAGGAGGTGGCCTAACACTTAAACTCTGTTTGTCTGAAGCCTAACTCTTCAGAATAGTTCTAGTTCCCTATTTTAAGCCCATAATGATCAATATTTGGCTTAGGATATAGAGCGTTCTAGCCAAGATTCGCACAATAGGGGAACTGTAAGGGAAGGAAAGGATCTCATTTGTAAACAATTCTGTAAATGCTTTTATTCTGGCCTTTGGAACATACACATTTCCCCCAAGAAATGGCACCTTTATTTTCCCCCTGCTGAAGCATTCATGAAAACTTACCTCCTCTTTTAATCTTGAGCATTTTGGGACTAACTAAAGATGTTAGGCTAAGCAATATACAGAAACAGCTGAAGTAATAGCTAGCATCTCACAGAAGCCTCCCAAGTGTAGGCTTCATTTCTAAATAGACCACTCAGGACACTCAGACCAGGAGTACAATTGCTAAGGCTTTTTTCCAATAGAAGCAGCATGACATTATGTAACCAGGTATGAAAGTTTCATACTGATGAATCAAGACATTTGGGATGCAGGGAAGTTGTTAAAAACTTCTGTTCACGAATTCAAATTAATTGCCTCTTACTTGGAGGGCAAGAGGTGAAAGGAGATTTTTCATATATGTATTTATTTCCTGAGAAACACTGGGTATAGCGACATGAATACATGCATGGGGGATCAGCTTACCGTCTTTCACTCTCTCTCTTCAAGACAGAAAGTAGGCTGAGAAAGCTGTATGCAGCCAAGAAGGGCCAGAAGCTGGAACCATGTGTTAGCAAAGCACTAGCAGATGCAAGGAAAAAACTGTACTTTTCTGTCAAGAGCAATCATCTGTTCGGGTACGTGTTCAGGCAGTGGTATGCCACAGAAAATAGTATTACCCAGAGAAAATGAAAAACCGTAATGCATCACCTGGCTAGTGATAGTCACCCTTTATTCTTTTTATTCCTTTGGGAGAAATCTTTTAGTTTGCTCTTTTCTCCAAAACATTTATCATTATTCATAGTTATTCGAGCAACAGAGAGAGAAGTAAATGTTCTTGAATAGCCAACTGCAAGACACTGACTTTTGGTCTGTCTTCATCTGGAACTGCATCACATATCATTTTTCTAGTCCTGGAGGTAAGGAGAAGAGTTTAGGATTAACAATTCAGAGCTTTTGAGGCATTTCATGAGAAGTGATTTACTGGACTGACCTTATTGGAAACACTCGTGACAGAATGACAAGAAAGAAAACAGCTTAGAAATTTCTCTATGAATAGGTGGCTTCCACAAGGATTGTGCAATACTGACATCATTGAAATAGATTTAATTACAGTCAACTATTGTGGTTTTGCTCTGCAAAAGCTGAATTTAATACAAGCCATATATAAAGGAAAATTCATAAAATATACAAGCAGGTGTTGCCTCAGAGTTTTCCAGCTCTGGATAAAATAAATCTTGGCGAGTTATAGCATGACAATTAATTAGAACTCTATTTTAACAAGGAAAACAGCTTCACTACCTGTGTTCTGGAAGGAACAAGAAAACAACAGTGAAACACTTTTTCCTGATCTGATTTACAAATTAGTAGTAGCTTGAAAATCCCACACTAGGCAGGGGCACTCGGAAAAACACCAACATTACTGCTGGCAGCAAATGCAGTTGTAAAGGGCGTGCAGGTTTAGCACCCACAAGATGACTATCTGTGGTTGCTTTTGATCAGTCCTCAAAGACTCAAGCAGCGTGAAAACCTGTTCTTTAACAGTGCTTTACTGTTGTGTTCCTTCCTGAGAAGCTCTCCAGAGAATCCCCAGATCACCTCCTCTCTGTAGATTTCCTTCTTGGAATTTTCCTTGGAATCTACATTTGATAAGTCCCATGACAAAACATACTAAATTCCTCCCCAAAGTTTTGTGAGTTTCTTCTCTTCGATATCCTGAAGTGGTTTTCACCCTTGTGCAAGTTTCTTCACCTAAACTATCTCACTTTAGTGATACCAAGTATCTTCTTTGATTATCACAAATTGCACTGTCACATAGGTATGGCATAGCAAGTATACCATTACATCTATGCACACTGTGTACATTGCAGGACTGAAGCCAAAAAGCACAAGCAAGTAGTTGTCAATAGAGAGGCATAAACACTCCTCTAAATACTAATTTTATCCTTAAGCCACGTTCCCTCTGTTTTTAAGAAGTGAGTACAGGAGGAGCCAATATTGTACAATCTTTGTGCTTCTTATTGCAGTGGGTTCTTGGAAGTATTATTTGAAAGTCAACGGCTGAAATCTGGTACTGAGAGCTGTCATCTGCTGCCTGCCTACAAACTGCCACTAGATTTTCCTTTCTATTGCCATAGAAACACAGGTTGGTGTAACTCAGAGGAAAAGTGTTTTAAGCAAGCAGAGTTTTCAAACTTTGACCGAAGATGGAATATGCCTTTGTTAGAGGTAAAGGTCGCACGGAGAGAGTCAGGCAAGAATAACACATGTCATCGAACCCCAGCTGTCAAAACCATGACCCTGGCCAGGTTATAGCATGGATACCTTCTGGCCAGGGTAGCCGCCTTCCCAAGGAAATCAAGCGTGTAGGGGAGCTTTGTCTCACCTGGAGGCAGGACAGAGCTCGAGAACACATCACATGTGGGAACCTGGAAAGGGCTTGAGAAGACCCACAGTTTAATGGTCACTTCAGATCCTGCTTAAAGATGTTGTAACCAGCAAACGCATTAAACTGAATGGGCTGCATTTCTCATTGCAAGCATAAAGCATTTCTGAACTACTAGAAAAATAAACTCTTTCAATGTCTCTTATATAGCCTTATATAATATTCCATTACAGTATTGTAATAGAATAATATAAGAATAGAAGTCAAAACTTACCCAGCTTTAAGGTGGACCACCACCCCACACTCTGTAACCATTTCTTAAGTCTATCATGTGCTGAAACATTAATGTAGCTGCTTTAATTACACCTAACAGTGATGTACTGAAAATGTAATTTCTACAAATGTTTGTTAGCTTTCTATCATCCAGTTTTTCTCTCTGATATTTTGAAAATTCATTAATCCATTTAACTTCATACACAGCAAGATGTCATTACCTGGGGAAGTTACCCCAGCTTTTCCATTTTTTCCCAGCTATCATTCATGGTTTTCAGCAATCATTTGACTTTTGAAATCAGCACAAAGAAAACTGCAGTTTAATGACTTATTTGAATCTACTACTCATGGCAACTTAGTTAGCTGATATATTTTTGGTTCTTTATTAACAGAATTGAATGGTGTCTTGTTATTGACTACTTGGGTCCTCTGTCTATTATAACTCAATGTGCAGTTTTTCACAGAGTTATTTTATGCTGATTTTTTTATTTTAAAATTTCTTTACCATATCTGAGGTTTTGTTTCCTTCCTCTTACTTGAAGAACACTAAGAGAGACCTGGTGGTGTTTCTTCTTGATCAGTGAAAAGTCCCTTATCCTACGCACAGTTTCTAAGTCAAACTGTGTAAGCCATAAGCTTAAGCACCTTGAAGCTTCTGCAACACTATTTTTCTTGATTTCATCATGCTCAGAGAACATACAGAAGTAAATAGATTCCATATCTGGGTATTGCGCCTGCACTCTCAAATTGTCCCAAACTACTGCCCTAAAAACTGACAATGAGATAAAGTTGTAAATGAATAAGAAAGTGCAGCAGGACATGCATATTCTGCTTCTGTATCTCATCTCTTTCACTGTTACCAGAAGACTTGCAGAAGCTCTGTTCTAAGCCACAGCATCTTGCATGATGCTAATGCAGAGTATCCTTAGTTTGAGTTAGGAAAAAGAAACATAGTCTGTCTTGACACTTGTTGTATTTTATTTTGTTGTTAAACTAATTTTTAAAAGCTGAAAAGGCGAGGTAAAATATAATATTTCAAGGACAAAAAATGTAACAATCTTGTGTCTCTGTGACATAGGTATCCCTACACACCTGTCTGATTCCTGTTTTAAAGAATTCAAGGACTAAAGTCACAGATGTTGTAGTTTAACACGTTGCTTCCGGCCCAAGAGGATGAAGTAACAATCAGGGTTAGCAAAGGGTTACCACAGCTATTATTTCAGGGTTTTAATATTAGATTTTCATTAAAGTAAAGTGGACATCACTTTTCCCTCAGTACTGCCTACAACTTTTTCTTTTTAAAAGAAGTTTACTCTAACCTGTATCACCACTGGATGAAAAGTCATGGTGCTTAAAAACAACACTTTGGTCTTTATTTGGTTTATGGTATAGAAACTTTAGGATTGTCTTTCCTTCTTCAAATTATATATGTAAAGGATACAAATGGCTTTCTTGAGATTAATGACACCACAGGATTACAGAATCATGTAATCACTTGCACGCAGGAAATTAAAAGCAAAACAAGAAACATAACATGACTTATAAGGGAGTGCAAAAGCTGACAAGTGACAGTGTCACTCCTCCGCCAGCTCACAGAACTTAGGGAAGCAATTAGTATCTGATGACCTGTGGACATTTACCCTTCCTTTATAGTCCATTTCAAAGTAAGCCTAAGAAAAGTCCTTGGATGAAACACCTTTATTCTGCTTTGACAGTCTGTCCTGGTTTTGTTAAAAACAAGTTTCTCTTTTAGTGAATTTCCTTGTCAGCTAAAGCCTTCTCATTAACTGCATCTTCTGAAAAGTTAGATACATGTTTTGGTAGACATAGTAATGGTATGCAAGGTCATTGATAATGATGCATCTCGCGAGATGTGCAAGCAGGAGGTGAACTGAAACTGACCAACTAAGTATTCCATCCCATTCACGTGATACTTCATATAAAAGTGGGAGATCACGAGGATCTCATCCCTTTTCCTTATGGCCGACATTGGGAGAGGACCTTGCGAGTCGTCCCTGCAAACTGAGGCCTAGTGACAGACTGAATCCAGCTCCGGTTGGCTGCAGAGTCCAGTCCAGGACTTAGGGTGCCGGCCTTACATCTGCTGGAGCAGCTGCCGGGACTTTCAAGATTGGTTTTATATATTTTGTATTATTTTCTCTATTTTTATTAGTGGCATTAGTAAAACATTTTTAATTTTTCCAACTCTCTTCTCTCGGTCCTTCTTTCCCTCCCAATCGCCTGCCCTTAGTGGGAAGGGGGGAGAGGGAGGGGCTGAAGGGGGAAAAGGATGGGGAGAGTGGGTTAACAATACATCTGCTATGGTTTTATTGTCACCCCGCAATCAAACCACGACACAGTCCTGAATACCTCCTGTAACCAGGAGAAGAATCTCAAGGGGATCGCAGGCACTCTGAAAAGAGAAGAAAGTTTAGTAAGGGAGATCAGTAATAACAAAGGTGGAGAGAACAAACAGAGGCAAAGACAGAAGCGACATGCAGAGCATTAGGAGACAAAGTGTTCAAGGTAAGCGGAGGTGAAGAAAAGCATGGTGTCTTTTTTCCAGTGGAAGCAATTGTGTTTCAAAAAAATGTCAAGATGCTGCTAAAAGGTGGGAACAAGTACACAAAGAGGAAGTTTAAAGAAAAGAGTGGATTCGTGAAACTGCCACGCAAACATCTCTCATGGACTATAGGCTAAAATTTTGCCTTCAATCAACTACTGCAGTGAATGAGGTGCATAACCATTGGCACTTGCATTTTCACTAGATTACTTCCTTGCCATGTGTTGTCAGGGCATCCTAAAACATGTTTCCTTTCTCAAAGCTAGCAAGCCATGTTTGGGGCTATTTGTTTCAAAAACTGTAATCTCAGACTTCTTTGACATTACTACTATCTCTTGAAATATAAGCATTAGTCACATGCAGTTTTCAGTTTCTCAAGTCGCTACTTTTTAGACTTGAACATTTAAAGCATCTCAGAAAGTTTAGATCTTCTTCTAAGAAAAAAGGAAAATTTTCACTCCTACAATTTATTTTTTTTAAGGGCTCGGTCAAGCATCAAGCCACAATTTCTGTTACAATTATATGGCAAGAAAGGTATGCTTGTAGGTGGATAGCTTTTGAAATGGGCTGAATAGAGCAGCAAGGGCAGGCATCCTCATAGCAATCATGGCTGACACTCTATCAGACAAGATACATGCAGAGCAGCCATGGAGTGAAGCATCATCTGATGCTCCTGACTCATTTGTCAAGACCAAGGGTTCCAAACTCAGAGCCTACTGAAGAAAAAATACAGGGATATATCCAAGGCTCTGCCAGACAAACCTAGGAAAGGCAAAGCCTCATTAATTTTCTGAGCATTTCTGAAGGGTTTTTCTGAACCTCTGGACTCCAGTTCTGGGGAGTTCTGGCTGTACTTAAGAGTCTGTAGCTGAAGACATCACGGAAACCACTGTGAAAAAGCAATGTGGACCCAGTGCAAAGTGAGGGGAATTTTTCTGGGCCTGTCTCCAAATATGATAACTGCTGACTAAACTTTGCAATTCAGTGGGATTATTTTTTTTTTTTTTTTAGTCTATTATTTCAGGGCTGCTGACAAACTCATGGCTTCCCAAAGGCCTGGTAAACCCAGCAGCATAGATTAACTTCCACTCTGAGTCAGGCACTCCAAAATAATGCTCCCATAATTCTGTCACTTTTTCTCTAAGCTTCGAAAGCCAGTTATATGAAGTGCCAATTAGAGAGAGAAGTCATCTTTGGCAAGGGTTTCTAGTCACTTCAGCATGCCATACACCAGTCGGGAGATTGCTCCATGGAGCGGTTCTCCCAGAACTTGACAGTTATCTGTGTTCTGTGCTACTGCACAAAATGTGTCTCATTTTGTTACTACAAGCAGTAGCTATCCCATAGAATTTTATTCCCCAGGAGCACCACATGAACAAAACTTTGCCTAAATACTCTACTCTGTCCTGGTGAGGAGTACTGCATCCAGTTCTGGGCTCCCCAGTTTAAGAAGGATAAGGAATTACTGGAGGGAGTCCAGTGGCAGGCTATGAAGATGATGAGGGGCCTAGAGCACCTTTCTTATGAGGAGAGACTGAGAGAGCTGGGTCTGTTCAGCCTGGAGAAGAGAAGGCTGAGGGGGGATCTTATCAATGTTTATAAATATCTCAAGGGTGGATGTCAAGAGGATGGGACCAGACTCCTTTCAGTGGTGCCCAACAATAGGATGAGGGGCAATGGGTACAGACTGAAGCACAGGAGGTTCCATCTGAATATGGGGAAAAACATCTTTACCTTGAGGGTGCCAGAGCCCTGGAACAGGCTGCCCAGAGAGGTTGTGGAGTCTCCTTCTCTGGAGACATTCAAAACCCGCCTGGACACATTCCTGTGTGATCTGCTCTGGGTGAACCTGCTTTAGCAGGTGGGTTGGACAAGATGATCTCCAGAGGTCCCTTCCAACCCCAACCATTCTGTGATTCTGTGAAATAAAGATTTGCAAAAATGACTCTTTGGTGCAAACATGGTCACACTATACCTCATATTTAGAAGTTGCTGAGGTAGGAATGAATTTACTCCTTGGAGAATTGCACACATGGAGTTACTACTGCACAGAGCCCTGTGCAACAGCATCTGTTCTCTAGCGAGCATCTCTTACAGTGCCAGTGAAAGTTTTCTCATCAGTGTTTTGTTTCAAAAGAAACATGTATCTAAATTCTTGAAACATTTTAAGATCTTTTTGCCATCATGACAAGTGAGACAGAATTCTCCCTTCATAAGTAATGCAATTATTTTCTCAAGAACAGTTATTTAAGAGAAAGAGGCATATTTTGCTATTTCAAATGGTGCAAACTAAGTGGACTTGAGGAGAGTAGTCACTGCGAAGTGTTAAAGAACAACAAATCCTTCCCTGGTGGTGATGTTTGGAGTCATGGTAATGAAAGTAAAGGACAGGTTGATCCAAAACTTATTGCAAAAAAGCTAACATTATGGCTTTCTTTTTGTATATTTATTTATTTAGCATTGCCGGTCTAGAAAATCACACTAATTCTAGTCATGATTTTTCATAAGCCAGACTGCCAATTAAGTTAAAATCTGTGGAAAGTTTGTGATGATTAATTAATAATTTTGAAAGTATTATGTAATAATTTCTGTGGAACATTTATTAGACTAGAGAGTATTTTATCTCTCTGTTAGAAAGTATATAAATCAGTAGTTTCAACATACTGCAGAAACTTGGTAAGAGAATGTAAAACATCTCCAAAATAATCTATTGACGAGCAAGCAAATAAATGTTAGAAAGATAAGTGCACTAGCACTTAAAGTGCCCAGAACAAGAGAAGTTAAGGCAAAATCTATGATATTAGACAGAAAATATTATCTTGCCAGTGCTTTTACACAGAATTTTAATTGGCTGCGTAGTGAGTGCAAATTACCATTTGTGATTTGTTGCCACTACTACAATGTTGCATTACAGAAAAGTAGTTTTTGGGAAAATACGTAACATATCTGCTTCATTTTCTATATGCTAGTGCAGAAGCTCCATGAAAAATGGTAATTGCTGTATAAAAAAGCTCTAGCTAATTCTCAGTGTTCCACACTCACTCTGCTATGCCACAGCATAGAAACTGATAAGGCAAT
This sequence comes from Caloenas nicobarica, assembly GCF_036013445.1. Lineage (NCBI taxonomy): Eukaryota > Metazoa > Chordata > Aves > Columbiformes > Columbidae > Caloenas > Caloenas nicobarica. The sequence continues at coordinate 91,641,444 of NC_088245.1, read as the reverse complement.
TGTTTTACAATATTGCCTTGAAAAATAACAAATAAAGATCTCATTCTGATTTTTCACTGTCAGAGGTGGAAGAAGTGAAGGGGAAAGGTTGTTTTAATCTTTCACTGCTGGTTGATGCTGGAAGTGACACTTCTCTTTTTCTTCTTTAACACACAGCTTCAGGGAAAAAATGCAGGGAAGAAACAGCCAGAAATTCCAGCCCAGAGACGTTGTTGTAAAAATAGCTAAGTATAGATCTCTGTATGTTGAGTGAACATCCTGATTATATTTTCTCAACCTTATGCTGACTGCCCTTTCAATCCAACCTCCTCTCTTCATGTTTGTCTGTCACAGTGTTTTTACTCCTCACTTGAACCTCTTCTTATATTCTTCCTCGGTCTTGTCACATTCTCCCTTCTTCCCTGCAATGTCTTACTACATTTCCCTGCAACGTCTCACTACATTTTTCCATTTATCATCCCCTAACTAGAGCTGGCTAAGGAAAACATATAAAATATGCTGACTCTTTGTAGAAAGTTCACTGTGATTTGCCCTGCTGCCTTAATTCAGCTTTATCTTACAGGCTGGAGATGTCGTCTATTCCAAAAAGCTTACTTCTCCAAACTTGCATAAAGCTGTACAATCAGGAGGCTGGGTTCTTTGTTACTCTCTAGCAAGTACCAGTATGCTGACCACTGTAATTCTTCCTTGGTATCAACAGTAGCAGCTTAGCACGGGATCCGAAATACATCAGCTAGAGACTGTGGTAGATCATATGCAATTTAAAAGATTTGGAGAGCTACAAACTTTGTCCCAAAGGGAACCTGGTCTGTCTACAAAGATTCCTTTGCCACAGAACACAAAAAATTGTTATAAATATGGCCTCAAAAATTGGTTCACATTATAAGAGAAACACTCTTCCAGTATATCTAGCACAGCATCAGACGCTTTGACATGATATGTCATTGTATTCATCCAAATAATCTATAGTAAAGAGCAATAATGATGTTACCAAACATAAAAGTAGAATACTCTTGTAGTATGATCAGTTTCTAAATTGAATGGTATCAAAGAAAATTATCTATCCAAAAATAAAACATCTCTTTTTCTAGCAGATAACAAACAGGTTTTCCTGCTTTGCCAGAAGCATGTTAAAACCTCGCTATTCACTTCCTTTGTATAGATTTCATTTACTTGGACCTTACTATCACTTCATCTCCCTCTGTTCATCACCAGACATTATTAAGCTTTCTTGAACTCTAAAGGTTAATTAGAACATGATTGTTCTCCTTTACAGTGACTCATACATACACTCCAGAGACCCAGAGCCATCTTCCAGTAAAAATGTACACTCTTGCTGTTGGAGTTATGAAATAAGGAACACAGTAACTTTTTGTTCACCTGGAGAATCAGGGAAGTAGTGGAACCAGCAAAAATTGCCTGATGCATATCATGATCTTAAAAGACTTGCTTACCATGAGGAAGCATCATCCCCACAAGCCTCATTCATCTCCTCATTTCTTTCTTTCCCTCTGAACAACAATATAAAAGATGTTCAGACCTCTCTATGATTACCAGTTTCTCCCTTTTAAGTAATAAATTTTTAAAATAATTAAATAAATTGAACTCAGCTGTTATCACTTAGGATCTGTTCTGAAAGAACTGATTTGAATTTTGATAAGCAGTTACTATGGCAGGACTAAGTAAAATCTAACCAGTAATTATATAATTTAAATTAAGCAGTGGGGTGTCTTGCAAAAAGGGTTTAAAGGAATTGGGGGGAGATAAAACTGCAATTATGATTCATATTTTTCATACCATATGCAAAACGCAACAGTAAGTGTCAAACTGCAGTCGCAGCAGCAGCTGAGCAGTTTATGAAATTTGTTACTAGGATTAGCCGGGGGTTTCAGATATTTTAGGCACACAAGTGTACTCAGCTTGAGTTACCGCTCTGCTCGTCTATATACCAGTCAGATATAGAAAAGTGCAACTACACCATAACAGAAACAGGAAAATATCCTTTTACACTTTAGGATTCCAGACTTTCTTTTTTGTTCTCTGGCTTTAGATTTACTTTCCTACCACAGGTTCAGAAGATTCAGTAGATCAGCATTATAAATACTTAGCTCAGTTTTTGATGACAGACTTAAACTCTATGTGTAGCTAAAACTTTATAATTATTTAATCTTAAATATTTAGTAATCTTTATTTTATTTGGTTGTTTATTTTCATTATAAGTGGCAGTTAGGGCCAATTTGACTTTCAGTCTTAACAGAGGCAGTATTCTGACAAAAATGACTTTTGTTTCAGAGCCAGGGCACAACCTTTATTCTCTTTGAAGAAAGAGTATCTAAAAAGAAACCATTTTGAATCAGGAAAATACAATTTCATAGCTTTATATTTTGATTTAATTACAAATTGCAAATCCAACTTGGTAAGGGCCAAAAAATATTACAGGAATAAACCCAAATTATTCTAACCTCAAGCTTGTGGGTGAAAACCTTGTTTGAGGTTGGGTTGGCTAGTCAAACAAAAAGCACATCTTGGTAGCTTTAAAAGGAAGGCATAAGACAGAAAGCACAGACTCACCACAGAAATAATAGATTTCAACGTTGCAGTGAAGTCCAGTTTCTCAGTATGAAAAGTATCCAAAATACTAAATTTTCAAGTACTAAGCCTTATCTGATGCAATTATATCCATGAATTCTAGCTGCAATCAGATTTTAGATTTGCATGTGTTCATTTTAGACAAGGTCAACCAAAAAGAAAAAAGAAAATTGGCCAGAAAGAGGGAGATGTAGAGTAGTGTGAAAGTCACTAACATAGCAACATTAGTTGAATCTAGGTCCATGGATAAAATTCCGTTTTAGGACACACACACACAAAAAGTATCTCTTAGGCAAGACTAAAACGTATCCATAAAAGAAAGACACTTGTATTCTTCACTTGGCAACTCTAAGGGAAGGATTGAATGGACATGAGGGAGATAGAGAAAGGGCAAACAATCATTGGAAAGGAAAGGAAGCTGGGGAAGACAAAATTCATATGGCATTTTTGTCAAAATTCCTCCCAAATATGAAATCCTGTGCAGCAAACAAAGAGGAAGCAGACAACAAGGAATGACCAACAAGAAGCAGCTGAAACTGGTTTGAATAAGTTTTTTGGTAAGAAGATGGCCAAGAAAGAAAGGAAAAGAGACGCCTATCTGTGCATGGTATTGCCATAACAGGTACTTTGCAGTGAAGCCAGAGATTGCTTTAGCAATCTTAAAACTCAGCAAGAGGGCAAAAGACTCAAAACCAAGAAGCTTCAAAGGAATCAGGAAACAGCTGAGCCGAACCAAGGGCAAAAAGAGAGCTAGAGCAGATCATGAATATGTAATGTTCATGCAACACAATACTAGAAAAGCCATGTGATAGGAGACTTGAAGAGGCTGATGGGCAATATCTGGTAAGACCAGCTGATTAGTAAGACAGGGAGCAACAGCCATGCTTAGTGAAGCCAAATATCTCTTTTTGACCACGTAAAATCAAATAATCATACTAAAACAGAGCTTCAGATTCAAGGACAATGTGGACATGTACGCGAAAGTCCATCTGTGTGGAACAAAGTGAGAGAGAGACTAGTATGTGAGGCAGTGATGACAAAAAAAAGTGTCACTGGTAAGTTAGCGGGAGACAAAATAAAAAGCTTCTGTGTACTAAGTGCTTTAATCTGAGTAGTCAGTAAAGAGGCAGTTGAAGTGGTGAGAGAGACACAGGTGAGAGGAAAATGGTACAAACATGATATAAATTCATGTAGTAGGCTGGAAAGGGAACGAAATAAAGGTCACAGTAGAAAGAAGCTGAACAACTGGACAGAAAATAGACATTGCAAGGCAGAGCAGGAGTGTTGTGAAAGGCATGAGTGAGTACAATACAGATAATGGTTGTAAAATATGTTGCCCCAAAGGAAAGGAATGAAAAAAAACATCTCTTAGACGAGTAGATGGGGAAAAGGAGAAAGGATTTTTGGGAAAAAAGGTTTTGTTATTGTCAGTAAGCATTTTTTACATTGGGTAAACCTGAATTAGCTTAGATTCATTGGTACTGATTTGGGAAAGTGATATTTCCATTGCAAGTTCAAAATCTATGAAAATCTGATTTTATATAAACGGAATTTCCAAATAATTATATACTGACTTACAGATTATAACGTATATCCTGTTAGACGTTAGCCCTGAATATTGTCAGTGTAACTAAACACTTCAGAAAAGAACATCTCAAGCTCTAAAAGCCTGTACAATCTGAGATAAAAGATAATGTAATAAAATAGCTAGAAAGCTATTACATCTGGTGGTCTTTTTCTTTTCTAATTAGAAGAAAATTTTGGTTCCCAAAGCTAGATTTTGTTTTTCATTTCCTTTCTAAATTATTAAAGCATGTTGCCTGTTCTTGTTACTCCTGAGCTCAATTAAGGCATAGACTTCAAATAGTCACGCTATGCATGCAAGCAGTGAGTGTTTAGATTCAAGTTTCTGGCAGAAACCAGTTCAATTCTGTGTGCCCACAGTGCTTTTTGAAAGGTGTTCAAGAGTCTCACTAGTGTCACAAGAGATGTGGAAAAATACAAATGAAAGCATTGCATTTGAAAGAAAAAAAAATCACTCAGGAAAGAAAAAAATCAGAAGACATTGTTCTCACTCTCTTTTGAAGAGCCCTGATCAGTGGTTCAATGATTTTCTCGTTCGCCTCTCAAACAGGAACACTTTTTGAGCAGCCATTTCATGCCATATATTTAAAAACCTGGTGAAAGTAATATTACATCTATTGAGAAAGCTTATCCTCATCTCTGAAAATGTTTTCAAAATAAGCATAAAGTTTGCTTCTACAAAAGTTAGACACAACTGCTCTGTTTCGTATTGCCCAATCTATTGTTTGATTCAATTAATAAACAAGTAATCTTGTTGGCATAACACTCTCTCAAGAATCTTGATAAACACTTCAGTTGGGTATCTATTAAAACTTCTGACTGCTTACAACTATTTTCTATTATGGTAACATGTGTCAAGCATCAAAAAATTATTGCTTGTTTATTTCCCATGTCAGTCTGCCTAGACATGCAATTTCCATTTTCTGTTTACCACTCCTAAAAATTAAAATATCAAGAGTGGTAGAGAAATTTAACACTAATTGGTAGCAAAACCAGCATCATCATTTAAAATCACACTATGCCATTAGACTTTGTTATGATAAACTACCGGGTTCATTTAACTCGTAAATCACTTAGACCTTTCACATTAGATGAAGAAATGACAAAGGTAGAGTTCCTCCAATCAGCTAGTAATACATAAAAATTAACTAGTCACCAGCTGTTCCACTATAATTAATAGAAAGTTGGAATATGGATTTCTTTATGAGCAAAATGAGATTATACACTTGGGAATATGTTCAATCTCACTAGGACAAGGTAGTGCAATTAGAGCAATGAAGTGTAAAATTATTGGAAAACCCAAAAGCTACTCAGATACTAGCATGGACATATACAATTTAAATAAGACTACATTTCTTCCATCACCATCAACATGGTGATTACTTAAGAAATTCTCCAGGTTTCCTGCTAGACCTGAATAGGGACCTGTCTTCACAAAGGAAGGAAATGAAGACCAAGTCCAAATCCCTGTTCAGTTACTAGGTATATTCAAACTCCCTTCAAGTCATCACACTTTACCTGGAAGAAAGAGCACATGTCTGAATTTTTGATGGCCAGCGATGTACCAGACAATAAGAGCTCAGAAAGCAATAGGTTTGGGAAGCTTGGTAAAACTGGGAATACATAGTCACCTTAGAAAAGAACATTATTCAAAATTCGCAATTAAATAAACTAATAACTCCTACCAACCTTTTGCGCTACCATTTTATCCAGAGTAGCTGAATATGTGCAAAAGCTATGCTTTCTAGTATTTTGTAATGTTTCAATAAGGTACCTATGGACATGAGCAAATTTCTCAAAAACATTAACAAGCATGTACAGATGCTTCACCATAGCTTTCTCATTATAAGTGATTTTGCAACACTTTATACTACACAGATGTCCCATTCACTGTGAGAAGGAATGTGCACTCTGTTTAAATCCACCTGAAAGGAAGCCAGCCTAAGAAGATCAGAAGAATAATATTAGTGGCCTACCTGTAACTGATACTGTCCAAAGACCTGAGTAAAAAAAGAAAGAAAGTTCTGTAATAACATTGGCACCGTGAATTCAGGCCAGTGACCATTCCACAGCTTTTAGCATAAACATATGGAAGTTTACTACAGGACCTCAGAACAGTAAGGGGCTATGTAACGTTGATAAAATCCTCATCAGGTTCTGAGAACTACTAATGATTTTACGAAAGCAAACTTCCAGTCTTGAAAAAGGATACGCCAGAGAATTATTATGTTCCAAGGAGAGTTAACAATTAAGGTGAACTTTGCATAAGAATCTTCCAGATGAAATCAAAGCTCTCTGTCATAAGTGTCAGGGCCCTGAGGGCACCAACTAGCCATACTGGTCCAGCCCAACGTCCCTCCCTCACCAGACCCAATCCTGAGTCCAACACAGCCTCAGAGATGCCCAGTGCCCAGGGATGATCTGCCCTCAGCTGCCCCCTAGCCTGCCCTGCTCACTGGTTGGGGGCGGTGGGACAGGCCCTGGCTGCCAGACTCGACTCTGGTTCCCACCATGGGGACCCCCACCACCTGTCCCGGCACCCCAGCCCACAGTGAGCTGTCAGACCCTGCTACACACCAACAGGCAGGTCTTTTTCTTTATCAAGGTCTTTTTCTCCAACCTTCTCCTCTTCTCTTACCCACATACACTGAACATGTAAGATACAGTATGTGCTTACTCTTGCTTGATTTATTGTTGTTAAAAAGACTGCTCTGTCAGGTCCCCTAATCAGTATAATCAAGCATGTACTCATTACTTCCTAAGCACGTATTGCAGTTCCAATTGTTCAGATAAAAAATGAAAAAAGGGAACAGTAAACCCCTCTGCTAGTTGTTTTCAGTATTCGTTCATTTCACTGTAGTATTTTTAGCTTGCTGCTTACTATTATTCACTTATTCCGGAGCCAAGACTTGTCAAAGATTTCAGGAACTCTGGGTGAAAAATTACTTTCAAGATCTTCAGCTGGGAACAATGACAACTCTGGCTTTGCCTTTCTCTTGCAAAACACCTCTCAGGACAAGCACAAGGCACTTGTAACAATGCAATAAAACTGTTCTGTGCCATGCAGTAGCTTGTTTTATTATTGTATGAAACATCATTGTCCATAGCCTTCAGTAATACCACAAAAATGCAGTTCGCTACAATAATCTTATTCGCAATGTATCTGTTCTCCTTTTTCCTTTACATTTGAAAGTACTGCTCCGAGACTTCACTACAGAATGTTATTCACAAGATTGAGTACTTCTGCCCATTGAAGGAATACCTCTGAAAAAGTGAACACTTTGGTTCTAATTGAAGAGAACTTAATTTCTTCAACATGCCGTGTTATCTACCTTTATAAACTCCCTTCCAACAGCCCCAATTATTTACTTTTTAATCTAGTTTTCCTTTACTGAGTGATTATAAGACAAGTCACCCAGTACTAGAGTACAACCATCATGTTGGAAAAAAAACATTTAGGCTTGGAAATAAGTCTAGCTGTACAACAACTGGGGAGTTAAAAAAAACTGACAAAACCATTATGTTTAGAGACAAAAGAATGATGTAGGAGAGTTGACTAAATCAATAACTAATTGTAAAGTATGCATCCAATCCTAGAGTTGATCCAATAATTGAAATCTGCTGCTGGTCGCCTGAGTCCTATTTAGCAGGGTCAGCTCGTAATTCAGGTGACTTTTGTACTTCCCATTGATTTTGGTTAGCAGCAGACTTGTGGTTTAGATAAGACTCTTCATTTCTCTGCACTAATTTAGCCTCAATGAGAGCAATTACACTTGATTAAACACTTCTGTATTTAATCTTTAAAAACTTGTGCATAGATATCTGTTTTGAACATGTACTAATAACACATCTTTGTGCAGATAAGAGCTGCTAGTTTTATTTTCCTCTTCTGGTCACAAAATTCATTTAAATTGTATTGCAGTAGCATTTGTTTATGCATTTGTATTAGAATACATGCAACTATTTCCATGTAACCCCCATATTTTTCAGGGAATATCATTGTTATCAGACCCATGAACAGTTGGTGCAGTAGAAAATGCAATTAAAAGCAGAACAAATCTTTAGAAACTAGAGAAGTTGTTTGGATCACAGAAGAAAAAAATTTACTAACTTTCTCTTTTTTATCATGAAAACAATACACTGTTCCTATAAACAGAGCAGGAAACTTTTCCACACCACTTATGAATCTTCCAAAGACAATCCATTTATTGTGATTAAGATGAATGTCAAAACCCAGTAGATGTAGTAGTAGTTCTTGATTCTATATTTCATTAATAAAAACATATTGCATTTTCAAAAAACCTGAAATCAAGTTCACAAATCAGGATCATCTTTGTATGGCCATCCCAGCCCTAACCTATATTAGCTAATTTAAACCCATTTACTACTTACCTCATTGGAGATTTGCCTCATTTGTTCTCTAAATCTGTTGCTACCATAGAGAAAGAATAACAAGAGTCATTCTTCAGTCTTGTTAAATGGACTTTCCTTGCACATAACAAGCCTCATTTCTCAGCCTATCATGCTGAATGCAGGAGCACATATGTGCATGGGGAGCAACTCAACAGAGAAGCTGCTCCAGATGGGTCAGAATGGCTTCAGAAATTCTCTAGTTTATTCTTGTTTCCCATGCAGCGCAGGAAGTATGAGAAAGTTGGAATAACCCTGTCACATCCATGACCCAATCACCTTTGGTCAACAGGCCTAAGTCAAACTATCTATCAGCTTAAGACAAACCTCAACTAGGTGCAATTTGCCAGGGTCATCCTATAAAGGCAAGTGCAGTCCCGGAATCAAGCACAGTAGAGAACCAAAACTAATAGAAATAAATTTCTGAAGTGTGTCATGCTGTTTCCCCACAGCAAAGCAATATATTTACTCTTTCTTTAGTGAACTTGGAAAATTCTCTTTTATATTGCGTGAGCTGAAGGCACAAGATAACAGGGTAGATGTTGTCTTCGAGAGTCCTTCTCACCGAAGTGTGATGGGACACCAGATATCTTCGATGCTTCACTGTGTGTCTTGAATACAAACTATTGACGTATCATGGCCTGACTGTAGGGAAAATTGTTAGCATTATTTATATACACGTCTTGCAGAAAAAATGTATTTCACTTTTCACTGATACGATAAGTCAGTTTGTGATAGTTCAGTGGTGCCAACGGATGTTCCCTTTCCCTGTCCCTATACTTCCTGTTTCCACACCTTCAACTATTAAAACTTTCACTTCTTTCTGTGTGTCTGTTGGTCTGCCTGCACACACATGGCTGCAGTTGTGCCTTATATGTTGCTTGACTTGACTACTGTTTATAGTTGCATAGCAGAGGGAGAGGGCAGTGTCTGGGAACTCAGATACCAATGTTCACATTTTGCACAGGGGTTAATTACCCAATCTCCATTAATTTTGCCATTTGAGCTCATATGGCAAAATAAACTCAACCCTCATAGATTTTTTTCACTGATGTGGGTCTATCAGGTCTCAGGTCTGATCTTTTCCCTATTTCTTCATTAAAGTTGCTACATTTCACAGCTCGTTCAATGCAACATTTAGTACCTGTGATGTATATTTTCAGTGATCTACCGGGTCCTCATTCATCAAGTGAGGATACATGAAAAAGCAGAAGTAGACTCTTTCAGATGCTCAAAGACATTGTGACACTTCTAGCACAGGCAGGTTCTTTCTGCCTTTTTCTTCTGCTTTCCTGGATGACTCCAGAAAGGAGCCAAGCTCAAAGGAGCCAACAGTGTGAACCTCCAATAGCCACAATGGCAGGTGAAGAACCAGGATGCTCAAGCACAGACAGCAAAGATCAGAGAAGGAAACAGAAAACCATATTCCAACTCATAGGCTGCCAGTGCTGCTTCTTAGGAATCCTAGCAATTCAATACGACAAGAAAAAAGGAAAGTCACGACAAAGCTGTAGTCTGAGACAGAACCAAGGCAATCATCAGGATGAGAAACAATAGCAACTTTTTACATCTTTCAGCCCTGTAGCGTGTGCAATTCAGGTAAATGAAAATATCCAAACCTAGGGGTTTTTTGCCCTGCTCTAAAAACCCGAATAATGTCCTGCTAGTATTACTGTAGTTATTTCTTGTTTTATTCTCACTTTTATCATTTCAAGCTGAAGATTTCTGTGATGCTCTGATATAATTTGCTATTCACCAGACAGAATATGCAACAGAGGAAAGAGAGAGGAATATGAAGTAGTTCTACGTTTTCAGACCTACAGAAGCTTGAGGCACCAGTGTAAGCATTGTTGGTGACAGGTAACTGAGCAAATGATAAAAAAGTTGAAATATTTTTATTTAGAAGCAAAAATAAGCAGCCTGTCAACCTGAACAGCTGTTCAGCAAACGCCATTTAACAACTTGACTATTTAATTTTTTCCAGGAATTCATAGCCAACTTTATGAGCTGGGAAACTTGGTCAACTTTTAAAATAAAAAACTTCAAATATCAGACTCCATGTGCATTAAAAATATCAGAAGGAACTGAGAAAGGAAGAGGATTGAGTCTTGTTTTACAAGACCATGTTCACAAAATTTTCTTTGCAAATCCAGCAATTATTGTTTTTTTATTTATGCTCTGATGCTTAAAGTAAAGTTTCTTTGTCCCAGTTCTCCCATATAAGTCAAGAACACCCCCATTAAAGCTTTTTTCAATATTCCTTCATTTCTGGGACAAGAAACAAGGGATTTAAAAGATGTCACGTTTATCAATTTATCTGATATTAACCAGAAGTAAGCTGTGAAATACAAATAATTTCCCCATCATCTTCACTCTCTTTTTTCCTCTTTTTTTTCTTTTTTTTTTTTTTTTTTGGCAAGTTTGCTGTCAGCCCTCTTCATCCTAAATACCTTGGACCCTCCTGCTGTTTTCTTGCCTAATTCTAACATAGATGAAAGATGATATTTTCCAATTTTTTAAATGGTAGGAACTTAGACAATTTATGCAGAAACCTTCCTCTAAGTCCATTTTTAACTCAGCTTGGCCCCTTTGTGAATGAATCTGGAATAAATAATGTCATTTGATGCACTCCAATAATTAGATATTAACTTGTTCTCCTGAGTGGGTTCTCATGGTGAACCCATTGTAGAGAACTGCAAGAACTCCATCGCTTGGAGCTCTGTCTTGTCTGAACCAATAACTCCAGCAACAAAAGGAAAATCTAAAGAAAAACGGCTTCCTAGATTAAAATAGCTGGCAGATTAGGAAACCTCTTTCTGTATCCTGACTAGAAGCTGTTGAACAGGAAAAAACCCAGATATTTAATTCTCAGGTGAGCAGAACATTAAAAACCTTCCCACTTCTGGAGCATAAAAGTAAGCAGTTCTAACATAATTTCTATTCACAACGGCTGGGAAGTGCCCTTTGACTCCTGCCTAACACAGAGTACAGGACTTCTATTGGCAAAATTGCACTCTGACAGGTAAATTGCAGAGAACAGTTTGGAATTATGCTGATACAAAAAAATATACAAACAAAAGATCAGCAAGCCTTAGCATATTGCAGGCTTGCTGCCAAACCTCTGTGCTCTGCAAATATGAGAGGTTTGAGGCATTAGTGTAGAAAGCACAAACGTTCCCTACCCTCCAAATAATTTGCAGAAAGTGTTGCATCTATGAAATCAAAATTTGTTTTTAAATATGCAGTTTTCTATGAACATAAGATCTTTATTAAACTACAATCTGAGCTAAATAAACTGAGTTATTACCCTGGAATTGCTTGCTTCAGGACTTTTAGGTCAAATTCTGTCACACTAATTGATGGTAATAGTAAGTGATATTACAGCTGTGTCTGTACAAACAACTTTACTTACTCTAAACCCCCAAAATATACTTCAGAATGGTTTGGTCCCATGAATGTAGTCTCTTTGTTCACTTAAGACTTAATTCTAGTGCTTAGAATTTAAGACCCTCTGGGCTATCGTTCAATGGAGCTGTAAAAATATCCATGTCTCAAATCCTGAGTTAGAGAGTCTTTAGACCATGATTTTCCACACGAAAAATCAATCATATAACTTATGCAGCGACCTTCGGTTTCTTCAAAACAGTTTTTTTAAGTGCTTGTAACCATCACCTTCCCCAGTCTGTACCTGAGGCATAGTGGTAGCACTTCCACACAGTATCATTTCAGATTATGTGATTAGCTGTTTTGAATAGCACTTTGGAATCTTCTTTTTTTCCTAAGAAGTGTTATTTTAAAATAATTTGTACATATATCATGTCTTCTCTTTTTAAAAGCTTTTGAAAAGACCAGTAGAAAGACTTATCAGCAATTTACTCTGAAGGTAGAAGGGACAGAAGAAAGTGATTGTTAATCTAGAAAATCCCCTGCCATCTGTGCTTGTTTGATGAAACAGAAGATGCAAGGCTTGGATGCAAATCTCTAGTATTTGATTTCATGTTAAGGCTTGAGCTCAGCTGCTTAAAGATATATCTGTGCAAGTGTGAAGCTGTATCTTTAAAACGAGTAGGATACTTCAGCATGAGATCTATACTTAAGGAAGGGAAGTATAATGCAAACTTTTGTTTCAGTATTGTGTCTTTTAAGAAAACTCATGCAATTGCCCAATTTCTGCACCAGACAAGGGTCATTTCTTTATTGTCCACACAGACTGTGTAACATTAGCAAACAAAACCCCTCCAGCTACATGTCACATCTGCACACATCACACACATGGCCTGAACTTCATGATCAGTTCCAAGATTAGTCTTTGAATACCAGTTAATACCCTGGTAATATTAACCATTTGTCAAAATACTGTACAAAAGCAACATTAATTAATTAACTTTTTAAGGCAAATATTCTCAGTTTAAATATTTTTTAATTGTCATGTCTTCAAACTCAGCCTGCACTCTGATTCTAAGTCTAGTGTATCTCTATCACCAAGTTATACCCTCAGTTATATCTAGGAGACTTCATGTTTGAAAATACTGTATAAGCAAAGCATGTTGTGACATCCATACCATACTCTTAATAGCCACATGTGGAAAAAGAATCGGCCATACTTTTTGTGTTTTAGCTTATCTTTTTAAGGACAATAGTCCTAAAAACAGGCCGTGGAAGAAAACTGTATATACTTCTAAAAACAAATGTTTCTAATGACAAATGTCATACGATCAGCATGGCAAATGAGAGACAAAATGCCATCTACAGAATTATTTTAAAGAATACATGATGTTGTTCCCATTGCTTTGTGCTACTATGATTCAGCCTCTTGAAAGGATTATGCAACATTTTGACACTTTTCACAGTAAATCCTAAAGATCTTATATATGGAAGATTTAATTAATATTTTCAAGTAGTAAACCTGTGTATAGACAGCTTCTATTCTGATTTACCTGCAAGTTTACATCAGAGCCCATAGAATATACCCAATGACAATTTCTGCATGAGCTATTTTCTATAGCTCAATGGAATTGCTTTTTAAAAGTTCACTTTAAGGCTGCATTCCATTTTCCTTAATATATTATGACCATCCAGGCTGTTTTCTCCTACCTTTCATTTCCAAAAGTACGAATGCTAAAACCCAAACCAGAGAAGAATTATGTACAACTCCCACAACATTTGACGAAATTTAGACAGTCAAATAAGGAAAAGTATTGTAATTACTAATCCTATGAATCACTGAATAACAAATGGAAATGGCAATAGTTTGCTGCTTGGACTCATTCTTCTGCCAGCTTTTGTATGTTTCCTTTACAGTGCTGTTTATGTTGCTGGTGGATTTGGCAAAATGTGATATAATTCAAAACAAAGTGTTAGCCAAATTGTATTGCAAACATCTACAGTTTTCACCACATGTTCTTCATTAGCACAGTAAACAGTCTTGGAAATACAGATTAATCTAAATGCTCTTCTAAGTTTCCTGTGACCATTGAATCTTCTCCCACCTTGCAGTCAGCTCAGCCTCAAAATTGTTCCAATAACATAGTCCTGCAGCTGCCATTGACTAGTGAGAAACATTGTTTGTAGTGCAGTGAGAAAACAAACTGATCAAATATTAAAGGGAAAAAAAAGATATTTCATTTCATACAAATTAAAAGCTACTTGATTCAGGTGTTAGCCAAGAATAAAATATGATGATGTGTTTAGATACTGCTGTGTTAATATTCATAGTTAAATGAAAATTTTACATACCTTGAGAAGTGATGAAAATGAGATGGCATGTGACTTTAAATTCACGATAAATGCTTCATTTAACAGTTTTAATCAACTGCTATGCACAACTTATCTACAGGGAAAAAAAAGATATTTTAAAGCATTCATTAAAATTAAGATGGTAAAGCATTAACACAGAGTTCAATAAGAATCTTTAAAATAGTGTAGGTATGAAACCTAGCTTCATACATACAGTCACATAATTAAAAATTACATATATCATAAAATATAAATACAACAAAATTACATATAGTCAGACACTCTTCTGATAGCAACATTTTATCTCATTGGTGAAACAATGAACTATTATTATTACTAATACAGCATAACACAGTGATTGATACCTTAAGGTTACAAGAAAGAATCATCTGTGCTCACCTCTTGAAAAATCACTGTAGAATTTGCAACAACGATCAGAAGTTATTCTGCCAAGCTAATGGGACATCTTAAATGTAAATCTGTGACCCTTTTCTAAGGATGGAGCACAAGGCCAAAGATGGTGATGCTTAGAGTCATTTTAGTGATCTGGTACCTGTGAAGCAGCAGCTTTTGAAAAGAATTGAATACATCGTACATCACTGGAGAGTTGTTTGCTTCTTCTAAACAAAATAAATTCCTCTAATTATTTATGTATGTCAGTGTATTGCTGATTCACAGCTTCTTTAATTTCGACTATGTTAGACATATTGCCTTGAATTTGGTCTGGATCTCTATCATTTTTCTCTGCAATGGGGTAGTCCTTTCCTTGGCAAAAGATGTGACACCTATTGTGAAATACTAAGTAGCCAAGCAGTTGTTTCCTTAATGACAGTGGGAAAAGATGTTTTGGATAAAGAAGATTTTAAAGAAAATAAAATAAGTGTCAGGGGCTTAAGCTGTATATTCCAGTTCACAGAGGAATATTACTGATATTGCACCATTTGTTTTCTATGAAAATGAAGTAGTCCAAAAAGTTGTTTGTTTTCCCACAGTACAATAATGAATGCTTGTAGGGATTTATTCTAGTAGTTGACAGCAAACCCAGAGGCTGACATGGACACTAAACAAAAAGAAGAGGGAGGAAAGAGCCTCAAAATAAAATAAACTTTTTTTAAAAAGGCCAGTGGGATAGCCTAGCTGTGGCTGTCATAGATGATTATCAGTTACTGATAACTCTGAATTCAAGGCTGATTGCCATTTCTAATATTCTCTTCCTGAACCAGAAGGCTTGCTGTATGGAAAACCCATGGGTCTTGCTCATAGGTTACTGAGTGAATTCTACAGTTCTGATGGTAAAGAGTGTTTTCATCAAAGAAAAACTTACTAGAATTTGTGTATACTTTAATAACTATATTGCAAGGGAATTCTACACAGGTGCCTAGAGCATGTAGAGTGAGCACAGAATCACAGAATCACAAAATGCTAGGGATTGGAAGAGACATCGAAAGATCATCTAGTCCAATCCCCCTGCCGGAGCAGGAACACCTAGATCAGGTTACACAGGAACGAGTCCAGGCAGGTTTCGAGTGTCTTCAGAGACATTAACATATACATTCCAATGTTGTCTAAAGGACTCTATGCTAACACAATTTTTTTAAGAGACTTTCTTTGCTCTGAACTACTAGAAGTTTGAGGTTATTATAGCTGAGGAATGACTCCAGGTCTGCTTGGTGCACTCATGAACTAATATGCTATTTTAATTCACCCACAATAACCTTTTTGCCTATATTTACCAGCAGGAATTTAAAAACCAAGGTATTCCGTGAATTGTGTTTATGCATGTTACAGGCAAACCTCAGAACTGCTGTAAACAATGAAAACAACTAACAAAGCAGTAATATAATAGCATAGAATTATTAGGAGTAATAACTTAAAAGGTAGTCACAGACATGATTCTTGCTTGAACTGATTTTATTCTTTGTTATTAAACACATTTTGGTAGGTTTCTGGCCTAAATCTGTGCAGACGTCAGATGGCTGCCAGTGAATAAAGTCATAGTTGTTAGCCCAAGATCCAGCAAATAAAGTTACCACTCCGAGGAGCCACAGCAAATGGAAGAATTGCAGAGAAATTTCTGGGAGGAGTGATGGGGGAAGATGATTTTGAAGTATTATTTTGTGTAAAATTTGTGGAATTAGTTCAGTAAATTGATTTATCACTGAATATCCCAAAGTATAGTGAGGCAGACATACAGTATATCCAGTCATAATTATTATGGGATAATTAACTTTCAAAATGGATCCTCTTAAATAAGCACATTTTAGGAGACTGGTGACATTGTAGACAAAACCAGTTTTCTTCTAATGCTTTGCATGGGACTGGAGTTTGGAGGCAGGAATGAACATATGAACAGAGAAATGGCAGGCTCAGATTTTGAAAGCTGTGGAGCCTGTGTAACTCTGGACAAACCATTGCAAGTAACAGAACTGGTGGGCAGCCAGTTTAAAAAACAAACAAACAAAACCACACAAAACTACCACAGCATAATCTGTTGAGCTGCCTAATTTCCAAGACCTACCAAAGGAGACTTCAGTGCGATGCAGAGGAGGTTGTTCACAAAAGGAAATATCTTGAACTTGTCTGTGGCCTTTCTCCAAGAGTGTTGAGGGCAATTATTTCTTCAATATCAATCTATAATTTCTGCTTTATTGTGATAAAACCAACTAGTAATAGTTTAATAAATATTTTTTAGATTATTATGCCGCTATTAACAACAAAATACCATTACATATGTAAATATTTACTTACCTTTCTTCTTCTTTCTTGCTCCTTTCCTAGCAGAGGTACCCTGAGGACTGCACCACGGGCCCTACTGAGGAGCAATGGGTTGAGTGGCCGGCACCTGGGCTCCTCCACTCTGCCCAGGGCCCAGGACCCCACATCAGCCCCCTGGGGCCATCATCCCCTGTCCCAGCAACACCATAGCAGAGCCAGTCTGCAGCTCCCCACAGCCCTGCCCAGCCATGGACCCTCCCAGGCCAGGCCCACCTGCACCAAGCACAGCATCGCCAGCCGGGCAGGGAGGTGATTGTCCCGCTCTGCTCTGCACTGGTGCGGCCTCACCTGGAGTACTGTGTGCAGTTCTGGGCGCCACAGGATAAAAAGGATATTAAGCTACTAGAGAGTGTCCAGAGGAGGCTTATGAAGTTGGTGAAGGGTTTGGAGAGGAAGCCGTATGAGGAGCGGCTAAAGTCACTGGGTTTTTTCAGCCTGGAGGAGACTGAGGGGAGACCTCATGGGGCTGCAGCTTCCCCACAAGGGGAGGAGGAGGGGCAGGCGCTGAGCTCTTCTCTTTAGTGACCAATGACAGAACCTGAGGGAATGGCAGGGAGATGTGCCAGGGGAGGTTTAGGTTGGGCATCAGGAAAAGGTTCTTCCCCCAGAGGGTGGTGGACACTGGAACAGGCTCCCCAGGGAGGTGCCATGGCCCCAAGCCTGACAGTGTTCAAGAAGCATTTGGACAACACCCTCAGACACATGGTATGAATTTTGGGGTTGTCCTGTGCAGGGACAGGAGTTGGACTCGATGATCCTTGTGGGTCCCTTCCAACTCAGGACATTCTACGATTCTATGATTCTATCCTCCACGGAAGCCATCGCCAGCCATGGCAGTCGCCAGCTCCTCTCATCAAGGTAAGTTTTAAATGTATGGAGGTAGAGCAGGAGGAGATTCAACCCAGGGCTTTTAGTGCCATTTAGTGTCTGGGCTTTATTCTGAAACAACCTTCCCCCCAGCGCTTGAAATTTTAGTCAAGATTTAAGAGTTGCTACTGGTGCACAGGGTGCCTCAAAACACACACTTCCAACTGCTGAATGCATCTTGAAAACTGGTGTGTCTGTCTCCTCAGAACTAATGCTAAACAGACCTAATGCCTTGGTGATTTAAGAATAATTGTTGCTTGTATCCATTTTAAGTGCAGGAGGGGTGGTTCGCTTTGCTTTCAAGTTTCCACCGCAATGGGCACATACAGGGGCAAGGCAGGCATTTTCAGCAGCCTTGCGGGACAGCCAGAGACCTGCCAGGCTCCTGTCTCCTCTCGGCCTCGGCTTTGACTCCCAGTGCAAGCCATGAGTTGGCACACAGGCACCGAATGAGCCTCTGGCTCATGGAGCAATCTAGCATCATGTGAAGCTGCATGGAGAAACCTAACTCTGATTGCCCCCTCTGCCCCAAGCAATTTGCATTCATGGACTGTCAAGATTGGAAAAATAGCACTTTAAGTCATGTCACGGCCATAGTTACAAGGATGAAACTACAGCTTAGTATTTTCTTCAGCACTAATTAGTCACCGTGAATATATTCTAGAAACTGTGCTTCAATGTCGAGGCTAAATGACTTTTTTTCTCGTGGGAGCAATATAGCTATGGAACTTCAGAATATGAGATAAAGTTCTAAAACACCAGTTGTAGAAGGGGTTTTGACACTTAAGCACTTCCCTGGCTTCTGGGTATTATGCTAAATAGAATATATACTCTCTGATGAAATAGGCCTGTAAGACAGAAATTGCATAAACCGGGAGGATAAAGTTTTTCATGTTTTACTGGCTTGTAAAAAGGGGCAGATGTGGCCTCCCAGACTCCTGTGGCACTGGCTGGGAGAAGACACGCAGGCACTTGATTCTTTCTTCCATAACTAGTTCATGCCTGCCAATACGTGACATCTAACAAATCTGATCTTTTAAAATCTCTTGCTTGAACTGACTATAGTGGTTCCATTTCCACACAGTCCATGTGGATGAGCAGGATCCAGAACTATGACAAAATTGACACTAGTTAATATTTACCAATATTTCCCTTTCATTTGGGTACAGATCACTCTGTCATTAGTAAACACCTACGACACCGCATTACAAGAGTTTTGGGGAACTATTTGCTTCCCATCATGTCGTTAAGGCTTATACCTGGCAGAGTGGGCAAATTCCAGCTTTCTGTATTGGGAGACATTTCACCCTTCATTACATTAAGCTGTCACTAGGGCCTGATCACTAAAATAAGCAATCTTTCAAGAGAATAAAAGAACCCTGTACACCACAAACTGTTTTTTCCTGTGCTTTTCAGAGGAACAAGTAGTCAATGTAAATAAATCCTCCCTATTGACCTCTTGCAAGAAGACTGCCTCAGAGTTAATCTCAATGTTTGGATTCTCTCTTAAGAAACAGAGTTAGGGAAAACAGATTCTCTATACAATAGTCTTCAAGAAGGTAAATGCAAAGGATAATAGGATAGTAAAGACCATAATTAAGTCTGTAAGTGTGGTGCTACTAAAGAGAAGTACAGGACAAGCTTCACACAAGTTTCTGGGGCATTCCCACTCTGTTGTTAGAGAGAGCCAGACTAAAATGTCTGTTCAGTTCTTTTGAACTTTAGAATAGTGGAAGTCTAGATAAAAGACTTCAAGCTGCTGTTCACTTATAATCTGATTATTTGACACTCAGCCCTCTACATCGGTTACTCATAGGCTTATACTGAATGCAAATGTGTGTCACAGTGTCACAAATAACAAGTCCAGTGAATTCATTATACTGTACTAGCTGGGATAAACACTGTTGAAATCATGAAAGAACTAAGAGGACTGAATAAATAAAGCCTTATTGTAGCTACATTGAAGCTTTCTTAGCTGTATTTAACAAAATATATGGGACACGTGAGATATGGCAAGTTTCTTACATCTTAAAGACCAGGAATCTTTTGTGGCTCCGTAATAAAGCTCAACATTGCTGTTTCTATATTGTTGATGAACAGTGCATTAAGTCATTGTAGAGTATCTGAAAAAGTGTCTGCAAATGTAACAATGCATTTGATATTGCAATATCTATAGGCTTCTAGCGATTTATTGCCTGATATTCTGCATCTAACCACTTTCAGAAACACCACCTGAACAAATTACAGCCATTATGCCTTCATCTTCATGCTATAATATCACTCCAGTCATAAGATCTGGTTTTGGCTCAATAACAAAGTTGTTGGAAACTATACCCTTGAGAAAGACATTAATTTCCTTTTGTAATGGAATCAAACACAAAAAATCTATATGCTTAATAAAATTTAATTCTGACTACACAAAGACAAAAACAAACCTGTACTAAAGCTTTGCTGAAGTAACAACACCCATGAAATAGAATAATTTGGCTCTTTTTTATATTACTGTGATAGCTATAGAGGCCTTAATATATGAAATTCTGGCTTAAGTGACTTAAGCAATACAGAAGAAAATCTCTTGCTGGAATGTCTTATTGGAATCCATATGTCCATCACTATCATTATTTGCTCCTGTCAGTAAATGTTAACCATATTAATCTCACAGAACCTCCTTTTAGGCCTTCTATTTCACCCTAGACATACAGAGTTGTCAGCATCACCTTTGAAAATTAGTGCCTTTTTATTTCCTCCACCTGAGTATTTCTGAGGCTATGCTGTACAGATGACTTCTGTTCTTTGGTCCTACTGATCCTTTTATCTTATGATTCTCAATACTCTTCCAGCAGTCCTAACTTGTTGACTAGTGTAACCCTTGCCTTGCTATAAGGAGCTTTAAGTCTAGTGACAGGAAATACTAATATTGCTTGAAATGGCAGACTGTAGCTTGGCAAACATTGCATATCAGTTCCAACACCAGTTAATTGGTGAAAACAAGCCTTTAATATCAATCCTAATCATGAACTCTTTCAGCATTGCTGCAGTAGAAGTGAAAGGGAATCAAAAGCTTGGAAATGGAGTGTGGGTTTAACACCTGCAGGCATGTGTCAAGCCTCCTCTGGTTTCACAGCTCTCAGATAGTGTGTCAGTTTGGGAGCATTGTGGATGACTTATTCAGTGTAGGTAGGTGTTATCAGATGTTGCCTTTTCCTTTCACCTTTTTGCAGGTTCACCAGAATAGGCTATATTGGCTGTCATGCAAAGCTGGAATACTTTTCTTGGAAAAAAAATAAACTGGCAGCAAGCAGCTGCAAAAAAAGTCAGTTTGTGAAAGTAACTAAACTGCAAAGGTTTTACAATCCAGCTCCCACCCAATTTAAGCAGAACAATATTTATTCAAATGATGTTGTTAAAACACAGTATTAACATAACTAAATGCTGAAATGAACAAGGCTTCTGACCTTAATAAAAAATATATTAATTATCCCAGCTGAAACACCAGTGAATCAAGGTCAATACTTATTCTAGTAAAAACATCAAACTTCATACCACAGTCATGAACAATAGCCACTGTGGAAATGTTCTGATCTTTCCACAGATGTCTTTTTGATAGGCCTCTTGTAGAGAGCATCTCATGTTCTTGCAAAGCGTCTGGGTTTTGGATTTGCCAGTGAAGTGTATGCCCAAACCCTTACGGCAGGCCTAAAAACTTGGCTTCTTAGATCAGGAATGAATTTGGAACTGTTGTGGACATTGTTAAACCTCCACTCTTTTTCCAGCTTCACTTCTTGAGTGGCATGTTTTACTGTGCCACTGTACAAGATGCACCCATGCTTAACATTATGACAAAGGCCTTTGAGCATGCTCAGCATTTTCAGAAGCATACACGGTATCTGTGGTGGTGTAGCTCATTATATTTTGTCTGGGTCCGAATTCTGCTCCTGGGTGGAGGATGATGTTTCATTTCAGTTCTTCAGAAGTTTTCGGGGAGAACAATTGTTAGCTTATTGAGATGTTGACTTAATATCCAGTCTGTGGTTCCTGAAGTCCTTGAAATAATTCCAGCAAACAGCCTTCTTGACTTCCAAATTTGCCCAAATTTATGATAGAGACAAAAATGAACGTATACTGAAACAACTTCTATACAGCCACAATCAACATAATTTGTTTCTTTCAAAAAAGCCTGGCTGTGGAACAGAGATATATATTAAAAGGGTTCTAAATGAGGAATAAAAAAGAATTACTTAGCACTAGTTAAAACTCTTAAACAATAATTTTATCTCTGTTACTCAAGATTCTGCTGGATTGCAAAAGAAATGAGCATTGTTATTTTTGTAACCAAAAAATATGTTGCTCACAGAAACAAAACAGAAAACAATATTCCTTATGCAACACATTTCATCATAAGACAGACCATTTTAGAGATTTTTTTTTCCACTGCATTTGCCAGTAATTGCCCTTCCTGTATGGCACAGATGAAGAGTCATAGCTCTTTAGAAGCCATTTTGTGTAATAAATGTTACTTGTTTTGTTTTTCTTTATTCCACTTAATTAATGCTAATTCTACTTTTCTCCTCTTTTCTGTCAGACTAATGCCTGTTTATGCCTTTCTGGAAACAAATTATTTAAACACCAAAAGTCCAAATATAATTTAAGTTCTATGACAATACAGCAATATGTGTAGGAAGCAGACAGAAGGAAGCTGCTTATTTAGAATCAGTTTGGCAGTGTAGAAGCTCAAAACGTCCATCCAGATGGAATGGAGATTCTCTAAAGGTTTTGTATTTTCAAATAGAATCAAATCTTATGTCTTTTCTAGTCAGTCTTTTCAGAGGGATATATTATTCTGTGGAGTGATACAACTCAAGCCATAGAAGAAAAAATAAAGAAGGCAATAAACTACTGGCATAAACTCAAAAGGTGATAAGTATTTCAGAAAGCTCTGTATAAATAAAACTTATTCTACCAATTTGGTGGTAAAAGTTGCAGGCACGTATGTTTTGTTTCATGTGCTGTCTGAACAAAAATTAAACTATTTCTTTGGCCAAGTTTCAATGACAAGACACATTTCTCCTGAGACTTGTGATTTGAGCACGTGTGTGTCCATCTCCATCTTACTGAGGCTGAACATTAATTATTCATTGAGGTTAATTTACATGAAATTTAAGAAGATGACCAAGTTCTACAGTTGACTTAAATATGCAACATAGCTGTTGTAAAGTTAAATATGTCTACTTCAGAACGAGAGTATGGCTGGAGTTTGAAACTGCAGTGAATTTTTCTTCCACCATGCGTGGAAGTGGAGAGACTTTCTTGCTTCCTGACACAGGGGCAGATAAAGATTTGTTATATTTTGTTTGGGGCATGAGATTTCATTAGATCTCTTTTGCAGGAATACTTTTATGCTTCTTTAATAAAAGAACCTTTCTACTTTTCTTATGGCAGGGGTAGGAAGAACAAGGAACTATATATGGCAGTATAAGTCTGCCATACCCATAAGCTCACCTTGAAAGGCACACAGTAGAAATAAAATTAACTGCTTTCTAGGAAAGCTTTCTCTTCTTTGTTATGCAAACAGATAAAGGTGTTGCAAAACCTAATGCTCCATTCTGGTTTTTATCCACTTCTTTTTAAATTTGTTTCCCATATTTGGCTGAAATATTCCTTGAATTACAGAAACTGTGTTTGCTTTAACTTTCTTACACTCATGCCCATCTTTGATTTTTTTTTTTAAGCTGAAAGCCTAAAATTTTGAAGAAAATGAAAGTTTCAGTGCTCTTGAAACATGAGTGCGTATGAGGGACATTGCTTCAGCCTGTTCAGTGTTGTAACATAGAAAAAGAAATAAGATGCAGTCATTCCTACAGGCTACAGAGACAGAGAGATTCTATTACAGTGTTTCTATAGGCAGGCACTCTGAAGAGGAACAGATCGAGCAGCATGCACTAAGCTGCAGTCTTGGTGGAAAGTTAGTTCATCTAAGTTTCATATCCTCTTATCCTAACCTAAAGGTGAACAGATTTATTAAGGTGAAGTTACATGGTTCTGCAGAAACCTTCCACATTTCAAAGGACTGTTGACAGGATGGGTGATGTCATTTATGGGGTGGATAGTCTAGATATAGTATCAAAACAGGAGGCTGAGGAGCTAGGGTTAGTTCCTATAAAGCATTGAACATTCTCAGTTGCATAAAGAAACTCAGTAATCAATAACTTTCGGTGTGCAATTTATAATGCCCAACACTAGCAGAGATTGGAGACTGTTGAAAATGTCACCAATTATCTAGATAAGGGCTAAATCCTCCAGGGGTGAAATGAGAAAAAAAATAAGTTTACAACACTGCATTGTCTTTATGAATTCTGATCATATTTTCCTATAACATCAGTGATACATGAGTGGACTTAAAAATTATGTAGCTCAAGGAATAAAAATGGAATATAGAAGAATAATTAAAATATGTTTGTTCAGCTGAAGTTTATAAGATGGATAATGGCAGAATGATCCAGATAAAGCACAAATGTTTCTGGTTTTACTATGCTTGCCCTTTCAGTTTGATCTAAAGGATCACGATATGGAATCTAAATTTTTTGTGTCTGTCAGATTCTGAACTCACAAATGTGTTACTCCCTGAACTACTCTGTATCTACTGAGTATTAGATGGGTCAGGTGTCAGTCTTGAACAAAGCCTGAAATGTGCAAAGCGCATTGTAAGACAAGGCCTCAATTCTTAAAATGCAAAGATGTAGTGAATTTTAATCCATATTTTATACAGAGGAGTAAATGTGTCGTTGTTGAGAGAATTGTTGAAGGTCACGTAAAAAAAAATTGTTGAAACCAGGTGCAAAAGTCAAATCTGCTTCCATCCCAGTTTTTTAGTCATTTACTCTTTCCTGGTCTTAATCTTAAGAATAGCATGTCTAGCTAACAAGGCTGAAGAAATTGCTTTATACATTTTAATAGCGTCATTTAGAAAAATGCTGCTTTAATAAAATGACTTTCTAGTAGACCTGCAGTGTAGCGTAAGAGAAATGTTTAGATCAGGTAACATGAGAAATGTGTTCAACCGTAAGGGGTAAATTCAATGTGGTGTCGTATTTGATAGAAAAGCCATCAAATCCATACCCTGAGAAACTGCAAGAGGTGCATACCTCCTCGAATTTAACAGCCTTCTCTAGCTTTAGGCTTAGATGGCGTGCTAAAAATAGCCAGTTCTTTCAGACTTGGATCATTTTTCCAGTAGGCCTCTTGTCACAAGTAAGAATTTCATTTATTAAAACATGGTCTCACATTTGACGTATCAAATCGTCATCTTCTCTAAAGGTAAGGGAAACAAATGAGAGATCTCTTCCTTTTGGTTTAATATTCCAGTACTAAGACAAAGATTCATAAAGCAACCCCTGAATAAGCAGCATCAGGGCCTGGCCAAAGTGTTTCCCTTTTGTGGTGCAGTGCTTTGTAGTATAGCATGAGCTAGTGGTGAGGAGGGGTGGAAACACAAGGAGAAATGATTGGACAGCACAGATGCCATTATCATAATAAATGTCAAGAAAAACTTTCAACATAGGTGGGGTGAGAGAGAGTGAGAGACAGTATGTGAGAGAAAACAAGCAGCACTTGTTTTATAATGATTGGGGAAGTTAAATGGGCCCTGTGGTGTGAAAGAAGGGACTCATCCTTTCTCATAAAAATTGTAACTGAAAAATCTCTTTTCATTAAAAGAGTTCAGGGTAACTTGAGCTCTTTCACTTGGAAAGTTAAGGAAGTACAAGACCGTGTATGTGAATATGTATAATAAGAAACAGCATCAGCTAATGGTATGCACATATCTATACCTGTGGCTTTTTTCATACTCCTGTTTTAAGAGTTTTTGCTGAAATTACATAGTTTCCCATGATTTGGCTTTGGAAACTCCAAACTGAGACATTGTAAACCCAAAAACTTAATTGTTACTAGAGTTTGAGGCACTACGGGTTGCCTCTTTCTCCCTCCAGATCTAAACTGAAGAAGAAAAAGTGGTAAAGACCATTGGAGGAAGTACAAAATTCCAGCCTTCCCTGCTAAGTGAAAACTCTTCCTTTGGTGTTTCAGAAAAGAGAGTCCACCTGATTGAATGCTGAAATTAAATTCTGGGGTTTTTTCACTTAAATAAAAGCATCGCACAGAATATACTCCCCATAGGGGAGTTAGGATAAGTTTATTTTGTGCCTGCATTTTTGGGACATTCTCCAACATCTGGATAATAAATCACAGTAAGTTGACTCAACTTGCATGAAAATATCTTTACTCAGATCACTGCAATGCCATTTACTGTTTGTTGTTATGGAGAATAGGGAAATTAGTGTTTTTACAGCTAAGTGATGCTTCCAAGATTCTTTAAATTTGCTCTTTTCCAACTCACCAAAATATTTCACTGGATGTCCATTCATGACAAGGTTATGATCTTAAGTGGGCAAAGTCAAGGTATAGTGCACTTGAGGAAATGCAGCACAGCGAATGCTAAAAGTTTGAAATTTTGGTAGTAGCATGGTGAAAGTAGAGTGCATTGTGTGTCAGACTGCTCTAATGAAGTGATGCATGCTTGTGAGTCAAAAAGCACACCAGGTACTTCTAAATGGCATCATTATCTTCTTGTATATATTGTGGGTTTTCCAAAAATATTTTGGGAGACACCTTACCTATATTATGTGTTATTTTTCCTGCTTTCATAGAATGCCGTTACAAAATGATTGTTGGATGGACTGTGTTTAATTATGAATGTTTCAAAAAGATGGATCCAATTTCAAAGCAGTATAAATTCAAATTTTCTCCATCTTTTTAAAAACCCCTGTAGTATACTAAGAATATTTGAATTCCTGTAAGGAATAGCTTTCACTCCCGCTTCATTTTTGTCACATGAACTGGCATTTATATATCTGTGGTATAGCTGCATTCCATCTTTAAGGGATGGAAAATCTTCTACTGAAAATATTTTCTCAATAATTTTACAAACTAGAACTAGACTTTCTTCCAGTTTTGCTGTGTAACTCAAGACGTGGGTTTGTATACTTTCACCTGCATTAAATGGTAGTAGTAAATAAGGCCTATCATTTGAAAGCAAACGTACATTTGGACTATTGTACTGTGATTGAAAATTACCAGAGGAAATGGTGACACAGTAACACAGAACTTCTGGGGCAATTAAGAGCTGGTTTTGGTTTCCATCTTTTCATTGTCTATATTTAATACAGCCTTGTATAACATACAGATACATACAGATGCCTCCAGACCGACCTCTTGTGCATTCCTTTTGCCTATCACCAAAACTCCCAGATTAAAAATCTATGGCTCATTAAACAGGAAGGGAGGAGTATATTGCCTTAGAAATATTACAGTCTGTCAGGATTGCCTTGTCCCAGAGCATAGACTTATCTGTAAAACCTGCACACAATTACTTTTTAATGATTTTATCCCGGCTCATTAGGAGAGCAGCTACCACTGAGATTTAAGAGTAATCATGCACCTGTACCAGTGATACAGATACTGTGCATCTTGGAGAGGCACATCAGCATTTACTGAACTGGCTTTAAAACTTAGAATTTGTAAATAAGATAGAAAAGAAAGAATACAAAGCTTGCAAAATATGTCCATGTGTCCCCGATATTGTATGTAATAACAACAGCAAAAGTTTCCCTGCTGGAATTTCATTGCCATTGTCTTTGTATAATTTATTGAATAAAATTGTTGGACACTGTTTAGAACAATAAACTTTATAAATTTTGGATTTGAAGTGTATTGTAATTCTATGCTTGCTTTTAAAAGGATCATAATGAGTTATAACTTTGCTGAATGTATCTGGAGTTCCATCTTGCTTTTATTTTAAGCTGCCTGAAATATAAATTAAGTTATCTTTTTCCAGTTACCCATGAGAATTTGGTTTCACACAGCTGGCCTGACTAAAGAGCAGAATTTTGGAATTTCTGGTGAGATATGGCAATTGCATACACATAACTTGTAGCTAGTGATTGAAATTAATTCGCCTTCATGTGCATAAGGACAGGAAGATTTTGTCCATTAACTGCTCTCTAGCTAGCAGGTAGCTTAATCTTGCTCAGTTCTTTCAGAGTCTTGCAGGACCCATAATCTTACTCACTATTTGAATAGCTGTTGCATTTTGAGATACCCTGCATCATCTCTAACTGCAATGGAAGAAAAGTTGTTAGAAATTTCTCCTTCTGAGAGAAAGTTAATTCATTATGTGAACTGTGTTTAACAGTTCACATCCGTGCATGATCGTATATGAACATGTGCACAAACGCACATACATGCGAAACACTGAGAGCAATTTCACAAATAGGGAGAAATGGAGGAAAGGAAATTACCCTATATCTTAAAAAATCAAAGACCAGTTCCTTGGGAAGAAATTAAAAGTTCAAGATAATGGCTTCTTTTTTCATGGTGCTGCATTTTGACCCTTTAGTTTTCAGATTTTCTTTAGCACTGGGAGAAGCAGAAACATTTTAAAAAGACCTTATTAAGTCCTTTTGGAAGAAAAAAACTACAACACTAAGTCCTAATAAACACAAGTGGAAAAATGCAATAGTTAGAGGATATGAATTCATCTGAACAAAGTATCTTTTTGCTTTTTTTATTATTTAAAAAGAGAACACTGTCATAATTTTGTCCTTAAGTGAATCAAATTGTAAATCAAAATGCTGTGAGCACACCAAAGCCATTATATTTGTAACTTTTACTAGACACAAAATTAATCTGGTTGTTCCTGTAGAATCTATTAACTACACACTGAAGGATGGTGAAGTTCGAGACTGTTTTATACACTAGAGAGTAAATAGTTGTAATGAATATTACTCTTTACACGTTATTTAATACACAAAACTATCTGGAATTTCATCAAAGGTGCTGCAGATTTAAAAGGACTGATAGCTAAACCACACATTTTATATGAGCAAAAATGATAATTTTTTCTTGCTGTAATGTGATGACCCGACTAATGGATGGGGGAAAAAAGTAGTTTTCCCTAGAAACAGTTCACATCTTTTATTACCATAGGAAGGAATAGACCTAATGATGCTCTGAAAGCAGCTGAGTGTGGTGAACAAGAATTTCTATTTAAAAATGTCTGACCAGGGCTGTGCAGATTTTCCTTCCTCCATTTCACACTGCTTTCTAACAAGTACAACAATGAAATTATTATATTTGTAGAAAGCACACGTCATGCATATAAATTCTTAATTGCAAAGGATTTTATGTGGTTTTTTGTAGTGCATAGAACTTGGGTTACTGCAGTGAAATCTTCTTGCATCATTCACCCATCTTCAACTACATCCCAAATAACTTTGTGTCATTTGATACCATCATAATCATTCTTGAGATCCATGGTGAACTGATGGGGCAAAGTCAGCAAAGAGCAGCAGCTAAGTGATACTGAACACTTGGGTGTCCCACTGAGATAATGCTCATACTTTTTTTATAATAGCAAACTGTGCCAGAAGAAGGAGGATTTTCTGACACAGAGAGTTAACACAATTGATTTTTAGCACTACTGATTGTTGTTGCTTGACCTGCTAGTTCAAGTCCTTGATACTGAATGGTAATGGCTGCTCTGCTCATCAACCAGTGCTGGACAGGTGCTGTCATGGGTTTTGGTTTGGATGAAGTCTGTCTCTCACCTTCACTGCAAGGGACCAGTGACTTCAGATGCCTCAGGGAGTCAGCCTCAGCATTAACGTTCAGCGTTTAATTTGGTTGGTTTGCATCACTGTCAATATTTAGTGCAACGTGATATTTTGTATATGCTGTAGAAGCATGTTTAGATCCTCGCTGAAAATTATTTTACAAAGACAGTTTGTTTTCTTTCTGCAAGTAAAACTATCAGCAACAACCTCTTTCACACGACTTGAATACCTATGGGTAAGGTGGATCAACTAAAGAAAGTCAGGGGACACTCTTAAACTTCCTAAGTATGACTTATATTTAAGGAGGTAGATGGTGGTGAATAAATGCATTCACCTTTCTTGCTTGTCTTTTCAACCAACTAACAATCAACACTTATGCTTGTTTTATTGCTAGTGTATATGTTTTTCTATGTTTATATATGGTATTCTAACTACCATATTATACTATATTTTATTATATTGAATGTTACAAAATTATTCCTTCTTGAATCAGTATTAGTAATGCATTCAATTGAGATAGTTTACTATTTCTCTCCTAAGTCTATATACAACTCATAATGTTAGAGTGGAATACAAATTCAGCCTTTTCTGTTATTTGGTCCCCCACTGTTCAAGTTTTCATATATAGCAATAAGATTTACTCAGGAAGTGTTACATTTTGATTTGAAAATCATATTTAAAATAATACTTATTTGAAAGTTATATTTAATTTTTTTCCTCAATTGGAGAACCTCACTTTTGATAGTACCAACTATTCAGAGTAGTTGTGGGTAAACTAAGTGGTAGCTGTAAAAGTTTTAATTATCTTTACACTTAGACTGGTTTCATCACTGGCACCATACAAGTCTGCTGACCTGACAGGGATACTGATAGTCAGAATATCTTTCTGCAGTTATATTACTGCACTCATGGCTTGAAGACCTCTCCAGGGTAGAATATTAGTCCTATAGAATGGTTTCAGGTCTTTTTTCCATCTTATCTGTTAAAAAAGTTATGTCAGGAAAGGTAATATATTAAGACAAAAAAGTAGTATCTGGCAGCTAAGACACTCTTGTGGCCTTTATCTTCCAGTCCTTACAGACATAGCTTTTCCTACAGCTCAACCCAATCTGCTTCTGGATTCTTTCTCACTTAAATTCATGCTGTGTTTTGGTTTCATATATGTGTTTGATGGACTTCCTTGAGGACCACATCATAGCTTTGAGTATCTGTGCAAATTAAAATGTTCCCTGCAAATAGTTTGTCCATGTTAACCAAATCAAAGAGTAGGTACTAGACAATAAGTGGTCCACTGAGCTCCCAGACAGAGATTAAGCTGAGGCAGTAAGGGACGTGTGAGAGCCACTACAGCCATGGGACTGAAGTTTGTGAAAGAAGCTTGCCCAACACCAACACCAGTTCTTCTAGAAGGATGCACAAATGCAGCTTCCACCGGCTAAGCATTCCAGAAAATAGCCTAACACCACATGGATGTTACCAGAAAGAACACAAGCCATCTCTGTTTTGGGAGGGATTGAGATGTATGTGAAATTAAAATAGAACTGACATTATGAGCAATTGCAGATTGAAATCAGAAACCACAAGAATGCACAGGCAACACTATTTCTTTCAAACTGAACTTGAGAAAATATTTTAAGTGTTATGAAACTTAGATTTATCCTTACAAATTTATCAGTCAAATGCTGTGTTGCTTTATTCAGTGTGCCATTCATAACACTGCCATGAAGACAGTTTTTTAGACAAGCAAATCTAGTGTACAGCTGAATGAATCTTAGGAAAAGACAAGAAGGAAATACTTTCTTTTCAAAAACACCATTAAAAAAAATTCCACTAGCGGAAAAACAGAGGAGAATTGTATAAAGGACTAAATAACATAAAGAAATAGTTGGAGAAAAATAATATTATCAAAGAAGGTGGAGCAGCTCTGAGAGAGGTGATAATAACTCAAGAGATTTACTCAGCTCAACAATGCTTTAGTTGTCAATGCTAAAGTTTATGCTAGCAATGGGACCTGATAAAAGATAATCAAGAAAAGAGCAACGACAGCTGGGTTCCAAATAAGCTATATAGACAAGACCTCAGAATATTATTGATTTTAAAATAGTAATTCAGAATGGGGCCTTGAAATATCCCAACTGTCTAGAAGTAACAAACAGGAAGATCAATCATAAATGTCCATGAATAGAGACATTATTTTCCCAAAACTAACACACACAAAAAAATCAGATTGTGTTAAAAATCACAGTGTTAGAATACCAAAGAAAAACTGGATTAAATTTCTGGTGGAAAAAAGTGAGAGGTTATGTATCTTTGGGAGAAGTGGAAACATGTGCTTCAGAGAAAAGTAAGGGAAAACCCACAAGCAAAAGAAAAACAAAGAGAAGGTTAGATACTCCCTTTGATAAAAATGGTATCAACCTTTTTGATCTCAGAATAAACATCACCTTTCAAATTTCAGCCATTTGAAGTAACTACTTGACATACTTACTCCAATTTGCCCTGATGTATTTAAGAATTTAATAACATAATTGACACTAAGGTGTAGGTTGCACACTTCAAGTCAGTGAGGAATTGAGTTAACATAGGTTGATGTCAAATAAGAGTTTATCTTCTCCACTCTTTACTATGACCACCCGCTTAAGAAAATCCTCATATTATGTAGGCACCTCGTGACTTTATTTGTTCTTTGAATATCACTGTTCAACAGTGACAAAAGGATTCAGGTTCAGATGTACATGGTAGAATGGCATGTTCAAAAACATATATGCTTTAAAGGAAATAACAGCTCTGTGTTTGGAGTGCAATATTTTCTCACATGGAAAAAGACACAGAAAAACCTTGCCCTCTAGTGGTTAGAAAACCAGGAATCGGGGATAAATTCTATTTTCACAAATTGGTGCCCAGTTCAGATTTTCTCGTAGCTTTAATAGTTTAGGTTTTTCGAATAACTGAAGTTTTTCTTAGTTTCAGATCTGCAAGAGGAAAGACAACCACTCAGAAACTTAATATTTGAATTCATTTTTCATTGCAAGAAAAAAAAATGTTGATACAGCTCTTGAAAGTAGATGGAAATGAGTTTTTAGAAGAAGCTGAAACTGGTTGCACTAGCAGCCATTTGAATAACAGGAATAGCTATATCTGGATATCTTGCTGTAATGTGCAGCAGTTTTACTTTTCAAATTTTTTCTTCTAGAAAGGCAGAATGCAGACATAATTTCGTAGACGATATAATCCACTTTGCAATTAGTAAGGAAAACCTGACCCTGTCTGATGTAAATCTATCATCTTCCATTTAAAACTAAATTACTTAATAAATAAAATAACACGCCACTAATGGAAAGCCGTTTAAAGAACACTAGTCCTGCATTTCCAGAAATAATTCATCTTCTTGGTGTCCAATCTGTGTATATCAGATCAGGAACTGTGTACAGTGATGCTCATTTCTGTTCATTACCCTACTGCAATCCAGTGACTTTCAAGATGATTACTCTGCATTGGTCTAGTTTAAATGGAAAATTAGGACATGTCAGACATACCTCAAACAGAAAAACTAGGTATTGAAGTAAACACAAGATTGTGAGGAGCATACCTAATTACATTTTAAGCAGCATAGAATGAATAATCTTGCCTGTATATTGGCTACTTACTCAAACAAATAGTCTACTACTACATTGACTTCATAGTTGTTACATTGTGTATTAAACAGGATATTTATCTCTTGTGAGAACAAGGTATTCACTGTTTTCACTTGTGGAATCAGCTGTTATGCCAGAACATTATCCCTGGCTGATACTGAACAGCCCATATGTGTCAGCAGGAATATAAATTTGGTTTATCCTTTCTGTTATGGCAGACAGCCTGTTAGTTTATTCTTCCAAAGGATGCAAAATTGTTGTTTCCTTGGCCAAATCTTATTTGCCTTACTCAAAAAATTTTCTTCCAGGAAGTTTATTGGAACTAACTTTAAGAAAGTAATATTTTCCATGGTTAATTGGAAATCATCTAAGCTTTGTATTTGTCATGGTTTCACAAAGGCTAAAACAGGTAAGAAAGATTATAGTTATTTTTTCAACATATCTTTTCCTTTACTTGAAAAAGAAATCAAACAGTCTCATTTTGGAATATAATTTTTTTATTAACTCGTGCAAATTGTACACTAATTTTCATAAGAGAGCTTACTATTGCAGTCAGTTACTGCTGTGTAAATAAAACAGTCAAAGAAAAGGCAATTGTTTTAAAGTATAATCAAAATCTCTGATACATTATAACAAATTAAATGGCAAAAATGCAAAGTATCATGTACTTAGAATGCCAATGATTTTGTTGTCTCAATAACAAAAAAAACCTTAGACCTGTTTAATTCCTGACTTTTGCTCACACTTATCTTTTCCTTTCTTACACTATAATAGAGTTTCCTTAGTGTTTCCTACCAGTCACTGGGGAAGCTCATATAACCAATAACCTCAACCCTCAATAAATTGGATTATTTTCACTGGATTGCATGAAATTTGACAGAATATTGCAATTTACAATTTCATAGTAAATAAATTATTCAAGGCAGAATATTCAACTAACTTAAATAATTTACAGTCTGAAAATGGTGTAATAGGCAAACCCTAATGGAAAAAACCCAAAATATTGCAGTATGTCCTGGATACTTAACTATGGTGTACTTAAGAAATCAAAGTCTGTTATCAAACTATGCTCATACGTGTTATCCTTTCAGCAATTGATTTTGGTTTTTAAAAGATAGCAAAGTCTAATAAGCCAAATGACTGCTGTATATCTTAAGGGAGTACTGCTTCTTAGAAATTTAGGAAGTACATTACCTATTACAGAACGAAATTGCCACTTTCTAAGTTATGATTAATTCCCATTTAAGTCATAAAAATTCTGTGTGAGAAATATAACACTGACAATAAATGGCTGTGTATTTTGATGACCTTTGAACCTCACGGTAGTTTTAATGAAACTCTGAAAATATATGAAGTAAAATAAAAGAGTACTAGTAATAAGATAATGCATCAATGTGATTCTGCAACGATAGCATATATACTATGTAAATGTGTTTAAACAAATGTGTTAGAAAAAAAATTTTTTCCTATGTACATGGCAGATGACACATCACCATAAAATGAATTGAATGGAATTTTAAGAAGGAGTAGTTTTGCCCAGTATCACATATAGCACATGTGTCTGTGGAAAAGTACATTGTGTTCCCTTGTGAGAAGACATAATTAAAGTTCTACACTGTCATTGCAGGAGTTAAGCAACCTGTGAGCAAGGAAATGAAGCTTAACATGGTCCATTTTTAAGATATGAAAATGTGGATTTTTTTTCCCCTAAAGACTCTTTAAAGGCTCCTTAGCTACAAGCAGGAGTCCAAGGAGTTTCATATTGCTAATAATTCTGTTCCCTTCAGTTATATAGCCTTTTACTATTGGCATACATGAGATATAGTGGCTTACATTTGCAAATCTAGGCAATTTTAGAAAATCTCATAATTTGACATAGTTCTTTTAGATTCTATCTGCAGCTTGAAAGACGTTCTCCAGTGTGCTGTGTATCAGATGCAATAAACACTTGTTTTAGTTCTTACAAATTTGTGTGCAACCTCCATGCCTTCTAGAAGTTTTAAATGGATAAAATCTAATGTGGATGATGAGAACATTGAAAGA
Source organism: Caloenas nicobarica (assembly GCF_036013445.1). Classification (NCBI taxonomy): domain Eukaryota; kingdom Metazoa; phylum Chordata; class Aves; order Columbiformes; family Columbidae; genus Caloenas; species Caloenas nicobarica. The sequence goes on along the minus strand of NC_088245.1, from coordinate 91,606,139 downwards.
GGAGACAAAATATTCTCCCAAATACCCCATTCCCTCTTAGACCCCATCCATAGGAATCAGTCCATAACATAAATATCCAGGAACTGAAATTCCTTGTTGTTTGTACATAGATCATCTACAAAAATAGAAATATTCTGTTAAAAACAATGACAACAACAACAACAAACTACAACCAACCAACAAAAACAAAACCAAGAAAAATCTGTATCTCACTAAGTGTGCTTATTACAAAATAAAGCAGCCATGTGAATCATTCAAGGGGCAAGCAGCCCTAGTTATAGATGTAGGATGCAGTTCTCCTGTTGGCAATGCAAAGCACAAACCAGTATGTCCTGCCTTCCACCCCATCCCACAAATCTGTGGCATCGAGAAACTTGAACTTTGAGCTGAAAAAATTGCATTTTAGAAGTCCAGAATTTCTTATCATTTCCAATTGCTAGTTCAGACATCTCCTGGTGTGTTACTTGTTGTGAATTCCATTCAAAGAGCCTCATTATTCCCATATGCATTTTAGAAAACATACGTGCCTAAATCAAAAGTAAACTTCACTCCAGGATCCAGTCCTTAAAAGTTTTATGCTAAAATACCAAACTCATGACTCGGTGCTCAAGCTTCTAGACGTTTTTATGCTCTGCATCCAGGATAAAAACAGACTACGAGACCTAGGATTAACAACAAATCGTCTCTCTGATCTCACAGGACAAAGCAAATGAGGAAATGCACAAGAGACTCTCTAGAGGTCAAGGTTGAAAGCTCGTTACACCCAGGAGCTGTGATTACTGTATGTTTCCTCAAAAAGCAGCAGTTCAGCAGCATGCCAGGCAAGTGGTCCCCTGCGGCTTGTAAAGCAGGGGTTTATGTCGCTGTGTATCCCATGGAGGATTAATGATTGCACTGTGTTTCTGTCAGTCCCTGACTTGACGGAGAATGTCTTGATAAGTGTCACTATAGATTCCTCAAGTCAGAAGGCATTTGTGAGTGTATGAGTTTCCAAAAAGAAAAAATATAATGGAAGGAGTTTTCTGTCAAAAATTGCAGCACTGAATAAGTAGGATAGGCTGAAGAGTGTTCATTGCCAACAGCGCCAAAATGACATTTGTAATGTAGATCAACAGAACCGATTGTCACGGAGGCACCCCAAAGTCAGTTTAGGCAGACAACAAGTTCCAAAACAGACTTTATTCTAGCTGGAAAAGTGCGGCAAATCAACCGACTAGAAGCAGGGTTTATACAATTAGTTAGCACTCCGACAACATAAAATACAGGTTCAGATATCAGTTGAGGAGATTATTGGGGTACAGCAAAATAAGAATAATGAGGATCCACAGTGTGCATGCACACACTCACAAGAAATAAAACCAGAGCCCTCTGACTCCAGAGTACTCAAAAGAAATAATCACTTGCCCGGGTTAGGCAAGGACTCATTCAAGGATATATCCAGTAAATAACCACTCACCCAAACGAGGAGGTGAGGCGCTCTCAATCCTGGGAAGTCTTCTTAGATGGCATCCCAGTCTAAGGAGAGGGCTCCAGTTCACAGACCTGCTGCTCCGAGAAGACCACTCCAAAGGGGGCCTTTCACAGGAACCCCGTTTTATAGTCTGGTCAGATCTGGCTGTGGGCATTACATGGTCCAGAAACTTTGCAGCTACTCTGGGCACCTCTTCTACTAACGACCCTGTAAACTGACTCAGGGTCCCATTAAGGTGCTAAAAGAGTCATCAACTGCCCCATTGAAGGCTCCAGATCTCAAGGGGAATGTGCAACTGCCACACTGATGCTTGTGACTTGGGTCAAAAGATTAGAAGACATTGGAAAACACTGGACAACGGAATAAGTCTTGGTATCACCTAAAAGCCCTAAAAGAAAGTGAAGATAGTATAAATACAATTCCATACAACCTTTTATATTCACTGTACTGTAAAAGGAGAGATCTTTTCAAACAAATATCTGTTCTGGATTTCATATTTTTATAAGAAGGATACATGTCTTTTTTTTTGGTAACAAAGCTTTCATGTTAATAACTTAGGGTCAGAAAAGTGCTCAAAGATCTCAAGCAAAACCTGAGGCAATGAAGAGTATATTAGGAAAAAAGGACATTTTTCATGTGAAAACTTGGCAAAGTAAATCAAAAGTTTACTAACCATGGAATAACTATACCAGAAAAGACTTAGGAAAAGAGAATTTCGTTTCTGATAGCAGATCATGTAAGTGTCCCCTTACATTATCAGATCAAGAAATGTGTGTATGTCCTCAGCAGGAATTTTTCCACATCACTTTCAGAAGCCTAGCCTATCTATACGCTCTCCTTGGCAAGATTAGGGTTAAAATCTAAGGTCAAATCCTTATGGAGGCAATAGTTATTCGGAACACAAGTTCTGGTTTCAGAAATATCAATGGTAAAATAATAACATGATGGAGACAGTGCAAAACTAATTTGTTTCCATTAGACCTGTTACTTTTATTAGAACTTTTTACTTTGTTAGAAGACCTAATGTCTGGTACTGGTTCTGGAATTTCAACACCAACGGATTTCTCCATGAAAGGAGGAGGAAATAGGGAAAGGGCCAGGGAGAAAGACAATGTGAGACCATTAAATTCTTAGGTGGAGAAAGCAGCTTGTCTTAATATGTGCTCTTGAATTCCCAATGTCAAAAAGATTTTCTGACATTCCAATTCCTGATAAATGTTATTGCTTGTAAAAGTTAGTGCTGGTAGTACTTTATTAATTTCATTATCTGAAAGAAAGAAACCGGGTTCAAAGGCTAGTACTTAGCTGAGTCTTTTTTTTTTCCGTTTTGTTTCTGTATGCTGTGATCTCTCTGAATTTTAACCTCTGAAGGGATTTTTAAAATTATGAATGGGAGATAAGTTGAACTGCTTCTCTCACATTTTTTCACTTCCCTCACTTTACACTCCTTTACTAGCAGTGACTTTTTAGAAAGTGTCATATAATGTCAAAAAATGGCTGCTCCATTTAATCCACTTAAAAACGAAAATTGTATTAATTATAGCTTTCCATCACAACCACTACTTATGCAAGCTCTCTATTCCTAATTTCAGATATTTGTAACATTATAAAATTAAGTTTGGATTAATATCTCTGAAATAGAAGTTTCAGCAACTCCCTAAAAGCTAAAGATGTCCAGTACTATCTCTTGCTTTTCCTGGATGCCTAATGGGGTGAAATTTACTTTGTATGTCAAAAAAATATAGTTAGCTCTTTTTTAGTCCTTCCAGGAATTACTTACTGTGTCAAGTACAGCTACCCTGAATGGCTAAAGAGCTCTTTAACTGGCTTGAAAAAATTGTAGCTGAGAATGTCCTGTGTAGCCATTTGCTTTTTATAGGGTAAGTTTTCCATCTATGTAGAATGGGAAAGAAGGAAAAAGTGTACATCATGACACACACTGTGGCAGATGAGATCAGCTTGAAGAGACTGTACAAGTAGTCTTGTCAGCAGAGAAAAAAGATCTGTTTGCTGTTTGAATTGCTGTTTCTTGGAAGATGAGCATGGGTTTATAAAGTGTATGTTTAAATAGTACAGCATTGCGTACTTCTGATGCTTGCAGAAATTAGCTACAAGATTTCTCAGTATGGATTTTGAATTTATGGTGCACAGGTGCTAATCATTATAGCCACTTAGCATTATGTGAAATCTAAATGTTTTTTCCCTACACAAGCTACATATGCACAGTGACTACTCCTGTTTGGAGTGCTTAGCTCTGTGAAGAATAACATTGCCAATATCACCTTTCACGGAAGTGTCACTGATGCTTCAAAATAACCAGATAAGCAATCTGGGTGTTCCAAGGGATTTTTTAAAAATATTTGAGCTATGGCATAGTTAGACTAGCATTAGGAAAAATGCATTAGAAATGATCCTAAGTCCGAGGTTCAGAGTAGGCTGCTGTAGGGGCCCCGACAGCATCCACCCTCCTGGGGGAAGGTGGTGAGGGGGATGCTGAGCTCAGAGCCAGTGCAGATGAGGGTGGTCCTTGTCTGCTGCTGGCCAGGGGGAAAAGATCCCCAACAGCACCAGGCTGCAAGGACACTGCAGTCGGAGCCAACCCCTGCCTGCAGGAGCTGCTTTTGGCCAAAGTTTTCATGCTTGGTCCCTGCCTCAGCTGCAGCCCCACTGCATCACAGTCCTGCCCTGCTCAGACATGGGCCTGCTGAGCCCAGCGCTGACCACAACCCAACCTGCAGTCCCCAGAGAGGTGCCCAGAGCTAGGGCTGCCACCAGCTGTCCTCCCACCTGCCCTACTCACTGACAGGTGAGGTCTTGCCCTGCTGGCCCCGGGGGTGCCCTTGCTGCTCCCAACACCCCAATCCAAAGGAGAGTGAGGACAGCAGTTTTGTTCAAGTGAGAATCAGACATGCCTGTTGTGATGAGGCAGGACTGAGGTCACAGAATCACAGAATATTAGGGATTGGAAGGGACCTCGAAAGATCATCTAGTCCAATCCCCCTGCCGGAGCAGGAACACCTAGGTGAGGTTACACAGGAAGGCGTCCAGGCGGGTTTTGAATGTCTCCAGAGAAGGAGAATCCACAACCTCCCTGGGCAGCCTGTTCCAGTGTTCCGTCACCCTCACTGAGAAGAAGTTTCTTCTCAAATTTAAGTGGAACCTCCTGTGTTCCAGCTTGAAGCCATTACCCCTTGTCTTACTGTTGGTTGTCACCGAGAAGAGCCTGGCTCCATCCTCGTGACACCCACCCTTTATATATTTATAAACATTGATGAGGTCACCCCTCAGTCTCGTCTTCTCCAAGCTAAAGAGACCCAGCTCCCTCAGCCTTTCCTCATAAGGGAGATGCTCCACTCCCTTCATCATCTTTGTGGCCAGGAACATCAGCCAGCAAGTCAGGGTCAGGATTAGGCCCAGTGTCAGTGAACAGATCAGACACAGTCTGGTGACAGGGGCAGGTCCATGGTGACAGGGCAGGTTTGGGTGAAGCCAGGAAGGCAAGCTGTCAGTCAGAGTACCCTGGCTTTGCACAGGCTGCAATGCACCAGAAGCGATAGCTCGGGTGGGGGCCAAGATTTAGAGGCCCAGCTTAAAAGCAGGTCCCATGGGCCAGGGGCTGTCTCTGGCTGAGGCCTCCCTGCAGTGCTCTCTGGGGGACTTTCCCCATGCCAGCTAGCAGGAAGGCAGCTGTCAGTTGCCCTCTGAGTTGGTCCTGACCTCCAGCAGCAAACTGCCAGAAGAGGTGCTCGTGGGGCCATACAGGTGCCAGCGCTCACTCCTTAGCCCTCAGCCCATTTTGGTAGCTACTCAACTACCAAAGCCTTGCTGAAATAGAAAAATGGTTGTTTGCAGTTCTCTGTCCTGCTTAGAGAGTGACTTCCTTGATGTTTCAGGCAGTCCATCACACAAACAGAAATAACTGCCACAGATACTTTCAGGGCTGAACTGGTGCTGTGTGTCTGGCTAGAAAAGAGCCCAGTGGAGCATCCTTCATACACCCAGGAGCTTTTCCAGTTCTCTCATAGATTTTTATGGTTTGCAGTAGACCATAGGGAAACCAGTAGAATTATTCTTAGCACCATTGAGCTTGTAGGTAGTGTCAGCTAGTTTTATATCACATAAAGAAAGGGTCATCTAACCAACTCCTGTAGGACATTGAGAATACAGTGGAATTTCCTTGGGGCACTATGGTCTTCAGTACTCATAGTATGGCAGCAAACAGTAATCACAAATATTGGTAAGAAAGTTAGACGACTTCATGCAGGGGAGTGAGGCTGGGCCATGCTGACATTCTTAAAATGGAAATGAAGTTTGATGTTCACATTGCCACTTGTGATTGCTGAGGACCAGAAACTCAATGAATGATCACCTTGATAATTATAATGAATCATTGTGTCCTTTTACGGGACCTGGGATAGGTAAGTGTCCCTGACTGATGCCATTACTGAGATCACTCCTCTCTCTCTAAGGCAATGCATACCCACCTGTGCCTGGGCTTAGAAATGTGTGGCACAAGCCCATGATGCCTTCCTGCAGCCATATGGTAATTCCATAGCAAGTGCTTATATTACTTGCCTAGAACGATCAAAACCTGCCATTTTTGGCCTGAATTCTAGCAATTCAAATACTGGTGAGCTGTTAAAAATGGTGGTATGTGGATAAGTAGGTGATCGAGGGCTAGAGGGGCAAATGATAAAGGATGTTAGCCAGTTCTAAGGAGAACAAGGTGTTCTTCTAGTGCTGTGATGCTGGCTCTGCTTTCTGTTTCTTCCCTTGTTCATTTCCTAACTCACCAGTATCACTCTCATAACCTACACTGATAAAATAATATCTGGATGGATGTCAAAGAAATATGGATATTGAAGGATCTGGAGATATGACGTCCATGACTCAGGAAATGGTACCACTTTGGGCTGGGTAAACCAGGCTGAACAGCTAATGTAGTTTGTAGCACACAGTACTCACTGCATGCATCAGACCCAAACCCCAAAACATCAGGCTGAGCAGTGTTCACTGGTGCAAGCCTTTAAAGTGACCAGAAAAAGTGGTACAGAAACTGTCTGAGATTGGTAATCAAAGCATCCTGCTGAATTTTGGAAAATAATACCTTCCTTGGACATTTTTTTATCCTACATGGGTAGATAATCTGAAAAGCATAAGCTGGAGAACATATGAACTGAAAGTTCTAAAACACTGTGGAATTATTCAAATAAATTCTCACTTCAAGATGCATAATAAATATTAAAAAATAATGTTTATTTTCAAGAGGAACCATTTTTAATAAAGAATTTTTACACATGCTTTTAATACAGGCTGGATTTAGTTAAGATCTGAGTTTGTGTTGATAACATTCTTATGCCAGGTCTTCTTACTTAGTTTCTCTTTACATGGTCACTCTCAAATGACTGATTTCATATGAGTTTCTGATTATTATAATTATATTCAAAAATTAAAGCTGTAATAGGATTTGAAATATTACAAGACAGATTTGGTCTAGGTAACCTTTCAGGAGAAACATGTATTCACCCTGCCTTGTAATTTCTAAAAAATAATCTGAATCTGTCAAGAGTGTAGACCTGTCATTTAATCCTCTTTTAGTAAATCCAGGTATTAGTAGCTAGAATAAGATAATACAGAGAAAAATAAATTATAATTGTCAGACACAGTGTAGTAGTTTAGTATATGTGAGTAGCTGTTACAGGCAACAAAAGGAAACTTATCTTTCCAGGCTAAGTTTATGTTACATGCTCATGAAATACAGAAGATATGAAGTAAAGGTGAGTGATGACTTTTCATGGACCAAAGGTTAAACGAAACCACTTGAGTGTCCTGTAGCAAATAAATATACATTATTGTATTCAGATTAGGGTACAATGATACAGTCATATCCAATTATGTTGTATGCATTAAGATTTTTGGGTTTTCGTTTGTATGCCATGACTACATTTCTCTGTCATTTAACCAATTTTAATTTACAAATTCTCATTTGCAGATGATCAAGATCGTCCTGTACTTTCATTGGTAAGATAAATTAGACACAGTTGCTTCTCTAAAATATAACTGCCCTGCTAGGGAAATGTTAGTAATTTTTACTCCTGATTTTAAATGTCTGTCTTCTTTGAAGTTTGTTTTTGTTGCCTCTGGATTCACGTAAGCACCGTAGTACAGAACTTGCCGTATTGTGTACTTCTTGCATATTAGCATATGTGACTGGAAACTTCTTGTGGGAAAGCTTTACTTACACTATTGATTTAATAAAAATGTTCTAGATTAAGTTTGATGCGATTTTTCTTTTCATTGTTTTTCTTTCCATGGAGTATGGTAAGGTCAGTAATCTACTTAGTTTAATGTCCTACTGTCAAATTTGCTGTTCTTCTCACAAGAATTAGCAGAAAAAACACACACACATAAAATATTGGATCTGTCATTAGCTATCTCATGAGGAAAAAATAATTTAAAGAAAACAGTAGTAATATATGAAGAGGACATAATTACATAACAACAAACTTTTAATCAAACTAGCAATATTTTTTATGAATCCTCTTGTTCCTTTTTAAAAACCACACATTGAAATTTTCTGCATTCTTCTTAAACTAGTAAAGTTTTATAGACTGATCCTAATATTCTCTCTACTGTAATATTTCACTCTCCCACTAATGCCAGCCATTACATTCAATCTGAAAATAAGAACATGTTCTTTAAAGGCATTAGATAACATGTATTTTTGTGCAATATAACATTACTTTCAAATTTGAGTTGGAAAGTTGTAAAGGTGCTTCTTTTTCTGCCAAAAACATTTTTCCAGATACAATAAACACAGCTTGTATCAACTAGAAGGTAACAGAAAGAGATGGTTATACTTTCTGCTTTGAATTAGATCTGGGCATTTCAGTAGGACAAAATTATCATTTTCTTAAATACCTCAACTCATAAATGTCTGGAATTTTTCAGAACACTGACTTTAAAGGTTTTCAAAGTGCACTTTTATAAGATCTAAAATTACAGTTGGTCCCTCAGTGATCAGGGTAAACAGTCACATGAAATGTGTTTCTCATGAATTTAAATTGTTACCTACTTCATTTTCTATTTGCTAATATAAACTGGGGCATTGTCTGGAATAAATATGAAACCAACTATCAATGTATTTTAACCACACTTCGAATTGTACAGCAGGCCATTACACAAATATATTTTTGTGATAGTTTGGCTGCATACTTTACTGTTAATTTATTTCTTACTTATAGCAATACAATATTTCTCTTCTTGGACTAGTGTTGCATGTTTTACTACCTCAAGAAAAACTTGAAAGGACAGAAGTATCTTTTTACTGCAGTTCAAGTGTTCATTTTGTAAGTACAGAGTGGAAAATTCCTTATCCCATTTCAGCAGTTTACTCATGTGGTGCAGCTAGAACACTGTAAAGACCTCTTCTCAACATTCATTTGAAAATTCTTCAATCCTTTCACCTCATGGAATATTCATTGTCGATATATATGAGGTTTTTCTGTGAACTATGCATACTGTTTTACATTCCCTTGCTTGCACAGGAACAAATGAACTGTTTAAATTGCACAAATTGAATTTTAATCAAGGGGAGTGAGAATAACTTTAAAAGTACTTAAATCATATTCAGAAGACAAAACAGTGTCTATTCTTAGCTATGTGATAAAAACTTAAAGGTATGCTCCTGATGTTGTCTTTTAAGATGTTAATATTACAAAAAAAATAGGATACTGCCAAGAAAAGACAGAGATTGAAAGGCAGAGTTCTTTTTAGGTGTGATTAAAAATAAAGCTATAACTGCTTCTTATTCATATTTCCATTTTTGTTAATAATTTATCCACAATTCTTTCTGAAGCTCATGTAAGTTACTCTTGGCTGTACAAGTCCCTCTAGTGGCATCTTGTATGTAATAGATAACCATAAAAGCTTAATTCTGCTTCTCATTCTTTATCCATATACTGCTTCAAATCCATCAGATGAACAGGTAGAACGGCATTCGGCTTTAAACTCATTTAGTAGTCCCTGTAACAGTTCAACTTGTGTTCATGTTATTCATGCTGCACATCCTTAAAATTAATTTATTTTCCTGAAAAGTTGGTCATTAGTTCTGAAATATTAAGAAGTTAAGGACTCCCTCTTCTCACCCTTTTGTGGCTTCTGACTATAAAATAATTTTAAGTGGGTTTGGATTCTGCTTTTTTGAAAATACTCTTCCTTGCTCAAAATAGCTAGAAGCGACAGAATTTCTAAAGCAGTGTCAGTGGCACTATTTTATTTCATCTTTTTCATCTCCATGAGAACATAATTTATCCTAACACTTCTAAGGGCAAAATGCATTAACTTCTCCCTGCTGTTTACTTTTGATATAGCATCAAGTAAATATTTCAGAATTACCAGCAGTCCACCTAGAAAAGATGCTTTGGACATTTAGGCTCAGTTTGTTAAAAGCATCTGTGCTAAAATATTTCAAACGCTTGCTTGAGTTATTGCAATGCACTGATTATCCCATGATCAGCAGCTCAAATAGATTTGTTCTCTTGCAAAAACTCCTTTTTCTTAGGAGCAGCTACATTTCTAAATTTAAATATCTGCTCGTACATTTATTTAATCACCATTTATTGCATTTTCTGTCCAGGGATTACACATCTCTTTCAGATTCTGGAATTTAAAAAAATCACAGATCAAATGATGGTATGATTCATACTGTATAATGCTATATAATATTGTAAGATTTCAGCTACTAATTCAGTTGCTAGGTTCCCAGATATACCACCTACCTTTTATTATTATAGTTTTCCCCTATTGCATCAGTAGTTGATGACTACAACAAATATATTTAGTTACATGTATTTACAGAAATATCTCATTGTTCACAAAAATGAGGGTGGTATCCAGGCAAAGGACTTTTGAAGGGCTTTTTGGAGGGCATTATAATTTACACTTATTCTTATGTTATCTAATAATTATTAACAAAGCTGAAAAAGTATTTAAGGTGATCCAAATGAATAGATTTCAGGAACCGAAGCGGAAACTTTTTTGTTTTATATGAGGTAATTGTTTTATTTTAAATCATCTTTTAAAGATAGAAACCATAGTCTTACTGAAAAACTCTTAGTTTTCACTCATATCAGTGGACAGGATGGTTGCACACAGGATGGTCCTATGTGTTGTGGATTGTAGATAAAACGTATGGAATAAAATGTATGGAATAAAATGTATGGAATAAAATGTTGACAACATTCGTTCCTCAAAGCCTAAGCAAAATTGTTTGTTTACCCGCAGTATCCCTAAGCCTGGATGAGACCTTTTTAAACAGTCAATGCACATAGGTGTTTTTTATATAACTTACACAGCAGCATAGCAAATTATACCGTGAATTAAACCCTGATGAATAGAAGCAAACATGCATCTAGAAAGTAGGTGTTAAAATCCTGTTCCACAGTATTAGAAAACACTGCAAGGATTAGTAAGAGGTGGCCAGCTGAAGCTGTGGCAGCAAAGGATGTTAACTAGAAAAGTCAGGCAGAAATTCTTAAGAAACAATGAATCATAGAAAAAGATAAAGCAACAGATACTTGTGTAGAGACAATTGCTGTAAGCAGAGAAGTTTCATAGTTCAAAGTAAGCCCTCCAAGGGGTTACTGGCACAAAGTTAAGTCATACACAAACCTTAGTTTTTCATTTCTTACTATTATCGTTACTTGAATTTTTGATAAAAGAAACTTAAACCCTTCCTCATAGAGTTTTGACAATATATGCATTTTCTTCATTGATTATTTCTTAGACCCATGACTGCAAAATAATGCATGTTTTAGTAATTCTGGTGGTTTTCTTCTCTCTAGTGACATATTATGGGATAAATCTCACTTCGTTTGTGCCAGATTTAACAGCAGTATAGCAGCTCCTTTTTGTTATTTCTGCTCTATTTTAGCCCAACCTGTCACACCTGCCTGAAGAGACCTAAACAATAATCTATTACAAAAGAAAGTGGCATCTCCTTTTCTATTCAAGGTTCAAGCAAACCTCCTGTTACAAAGATTCCTTTTATATCTGTCCTTTTAATTTGTTGGAAATTGAATGAAACAAAACTGCAATCCGACACATCGCATTGTACCGTAGACTAGTTGCTAAGTGTGGGTCATATCAGAAAATGTATAGCAATTTATTTCTCATTTACCAAAGTTTTAGTGAAAATGATAATGGTTTTTGCCTTGCAAAACTTAAGAAGGTCTTTTGTTTCCTGCTTCCCATCAGTAGTGTGTCCCGTGTTTCCTTGATGTTGTGTCTGATCAAGGAGCCAAGAAATATATTCAAACCCTTTAAGCTCATAGAACAGAAGTGGGTTGCAGTTAGGACAGAAGGTTACAGAAAGATAGACGGGGAGAGGGGCATTCACAGTCAGGACAAAAGGATGAGACTGTTATTAAACTTCGTGACCTTTGGTCACTACCTGCTTCATTCGTTACTGACAACTCCCACCTACATGATCAGTGCAGCTACCTGCGATTAATGTTGAGTTCAGTGACTTTGGTGTCGTAGCAAAAGGCTGTGGCAAAGGTCAGGACAGAACTGAGTTTATCTTCCTGAAGGCTACATTCTAACTTGCACAACAAGTGATATTTGCAATACCTTGCTGCCTTGCTCAGTTTTACAGTCCTGAACACTACTAATCCTGTGCATTGAATGAAGCAGGGATCAGGCACTAAAACATTTTATAGTAACAAAATAAAAAATATGCAATACTTATTCACAACACAAAAGTCTCAAATCTTTCTTTTTAACAATTGAGTCCTTGTCGTTTCAACTGAAATTATTTTTTTAAAATACAAATGGAATTTCTGAGGATTTATAAAATAGGCTTGTCAGCACATAACATTCTTTAACAATTCTCTTAGTTCTTTATAATGAAGAGCATTTGGATCCCTACCCTGCTACCCTAACTTCATTTCCTAAGAAGTTTAGTCCATTGTAGTCTAAGGGAAAAATAATAGAGTAGAAGATAAATTTCATAGATCTTTTAGGCATTTTCAGGGTGCCGTGGCTGTCCACTCAAAGCATTAAGCTGAAGAATTTGCCTGGTAGTCCTGTCTAGCCCACTCCCACTTTATGTGCTTCATTTCTAGACAGATACAGTGAACCTTCAGACTAAGTTAGAACGGGAGATGTCTCCAGGAATACAGCTGTATCCACAGACACTGAAAAGGGTCCATTGATCACAGTGTCTCAACCCAGCACCTAATAATGTAAATACATAATTTATAAAAATAAGAATGTAAAAAGCTGGGAAATTCACATAATAAAATTATGCAAGTAGCTAGACTTTGAGGATGTTCCTATAGTAGTTAATACCAATCTGCAAGTTGTTATCAACTTTATAATCTTTAGAATTTAAAAATATTTGAAAATTTAAAAATTGCTAAATGTTAATTTGCCAAATACATAGTTAGAATATGCAGGCTACTTGACATCCTCCCAAAACAAATTGTTTCTTATGATCACCAAAATCAAGAGCAACCAACTGCAGTGTTGTGTCACATATTTGGAAAACTTAGCATATGTGCTAAAATTTGTATGTACATATATACTTTCATACACACATAGATACACCTATATAAATATTTAACAGCAGGTATGAAGGCATAATCCCATGTCTAATTACAGTTATGTGCAAAATTCCCTTGTACATCCAAATGCATTTCTCAAATGTCTAATAAATGAGTTGTCATTGCTGATGGAAAGCAACATGATGTCCAAGCAAAACGGCAATTTTAGGGCTTCTGACACTAATAAATGTTGTGTTTAAAACTGTTAGACATTTTGTGGATATTTTAAGTAAATAAACTTGATGACATAACGCTATTTTTAAAAGTTCAATTAATAGGTTCTGACTGTGTTCTGGGCATCTTTTTCGTATTTTAAGGGCAAAGTAAATGTTGCCTGAGAGGTCCAAATTCACTGAAGTCATTACAAATGGCTACTTCCTATGTGTCAGTCTGAGTCTGTGCCAAGCACTGACATTTTCAGACTTGGAACAGTTTGATGCTAACACTTTTTCAAAATTAGTTACAGTTAAAATATTCTGTGTAGAATTTAAGACTAAGTGATTGTATCAGATTAGTTGGGTGGTGGTATGAAGGACCATTGCATATAACTGAAAGTAATTTGACTCATCATTTCTGGCAGGAGTTCAGATTATATCAGCTAAGTTGACATAATTGCCACCCATGTCCCACGTATGATATCATTAGTATATCCTATTGCTAGGTTTCCATGAGAACAATTGGTTCTCATAGAGGGGATTAGCTCAACTTGATGTGCAGAAATGTACACATCACATCACACCAGTTACTAAGACAATGCAAGCATGAATAGGAGCTACTGTTCAAACAGAACATTAATCTGTGGTAATGATAAACACGACTGCTCCCGTGCCTGAAGCGATTTCTGCATTAAGCTGTATGTTAGCTAAGGGCAAAAAGATATGTCTTTATAATAAGTCTGGTTGTTTGCCTTTATCGTTATTTGTATGGAGCCAACCTCGGTGTTTTCTCATTTTCAGCTGCAAGGCAGCAGTACCAAAAGGGAAAAACAATCAGGAAGATTCAAATCTTTAAGTAGATACAGTATTAGTTCAAGTAAAATAGTGTACAGCCACGGGGTTTGATTTCAGAAGCAATATATATTAAAGCATGTGAAAATGCTTCCATTTTTCTCAAGTATTATAAAACTCAAGTAGAGTATTTAGATACAGACAACTCCAATTTGTCCATAGCTAACACCACTCAAAAGTAAAACTCCAGTTTTATCACAGTCTACAACATGAATGAATCTTTTTGACCTCACTTCTGGTTTCACCATTTTTATTATTACGATGTGAAATTTAAGTTCTTGTCTCTTCATGAAAGGATCCAAATTTAAATTTAAGTATCTTTTAAAGTTGTGAATGTTGGGGTTTTTTAAGTTTTAGGAGTAATATTTCAACAGTAATTTGAAATGTAGGTTATTAAAACTGGGCAGAAAATCATTTTAATGTAACCCAGAATGTTTATAGCATTACCATTATACATTCCATTATGGTCATATCTACTATTCCTTCTAATTACTAAAGAAATATGCCACTATGATCATTAATTGGTTTAAAATATTCTTAGAAAATAACCTAAGAAGCTTTATGTGCTGTTAAGACTGCAATGTAAGTTTTCTAACTTCCGGGAGATGAACAGTTCAGACACAGCCTTGAAGTCTGCCCTCACTTCATCGCTCTCTGTTGTGTCAAAGGGAGGTGCAAATAGAATCTATTTGGGTAGTGAGAATAGAATCTGGTTCATTCTCTTGTAACCACTTCTTTTTTTTTTTCCCTAACACATTTTGTTCCTGAATAAAATTATTTTATCATTTTGAGATCCAACTCAATTTGCAATTAATTCAGCTGGAATTATTTAATTGATTGAGACGGATAAAGCCCCTATATAAAAGCTTACCTGTCTTGGACTTCCCAGCTTGATTAGTATGTAATTCTGCTGTCTCTTGCATTTTAATTCAAATGCTTTACTAAAGCACAGTCATACCTACATCTCTGACATATGTCTGCCAACACTATGAGGAAAATTTTGACTTATCCGTTGTCAGTGATATCATGATACTTATCCTTGTGGTCTAGATTTTCCATTCCTCTCCTTCAGGATGTGACTTAATTCATTCTACTGCCTTTGTCTGTAATCCCTTTGACCCTCTGCAGCAAGATTCCACTCACTAAATTCAAATATTGAAAATATTCTCTGCCAACCAATTTGTTATTCTTGAAAGATTTCCAGGATAATTCTATTACTATTAGACCTTCCTGCGAAACATAAACTTCTTAGACTGTATCTTTTGCTTGGTCTATTAATCCAAGTAATTAGATATATTTGAAGAAACTGCAAGTGAAAAACATGGTAACCCATTTGTGTGTATCAGCCTTTAAAATGTGGATATTTTGTTTATAAATTAATATGGAAAAGCAAAAGGAAATACTGGAAATGAAGAAAGGTTGTCATAAAGGTTCTTCTGTAACTGCTATGTGTAAACTTCGAAAAATGTGTAACATTTTACAATCTTGTATGCTGTATAATCTTAAAATAGTGATTCAGTAGTTTTAGTGTAAAAATAATTTAAGTCGATTCAAAATTTTTGCATGTAACAAGACGGGAATGAAACTACCATACTGCACATTTTGTCAGTAATTTCCCTAAAGGATTGTTCAGTATAATTGGTTCATTGTCACTTAACAAAATTGCACCTTCTTACATCGTGTAGAGCATTAGAATTGGTGTGCTCAGAATAGGTCCATCCTATGCACAAGCCAACTCTAGTCTAGAAACATAACTTACACAATTAACAGGCAAGACTTGGTGAATGACTTTCCTGGATCCTCTATGTGTAGGAATTGTTGTCTGTAGCAAAATATTCTGCAGCATAGTCAATTCATGACTAGTGTTGATGTTAGTTCTGTAATTCAAATAATATTTTTAATGTCAGAACTCAAATACCTATGCAGCCTAGTTTTAGTATTTTTATCTTTCTTGAAGATTTCTTTGAATACACAGTTTTCTTTTTGACTATCATCCCTTTTTCTTTCATTATCTTTTTCTGTATCAATAATAAGGAAGATAATAATCCTGAGACCTTATTAACCTTCTAATTTTTTCCCTTGATGTGTGTTGGGAGGTGGATTTTTGAACACAGAAAACACTGAAAATCTGCAAATACTTAAAAAACTTCATGTGAACAGCTGCACATACCATAAGCATATTTGGGGACTATGGTAGGAAAAAGTATCAGTAGTGATCTAGTGTCAGTGTGTTATTAGATATGCTAAAAATTAAAGATATTAGTAAACTAAGTCTCACCCATTTGAACAAAAAAAAAAGGTGCATAATTCTACAGAAACAAGAATATAATATAGAACAAAATAGAATTCCTTTTCAATTTTATGGGAAAGTGTAATTTATAACCCTGAATAAGAGAAATACTGTTAAAAGGTTCATTTCTGGTTAGATTTCCAAATCTGCAGTGTGTTCTGTTCACTAAAAAAAGCTATTGGCTGTAAGGGATCAATATTACATTGTATTTTTTCTTAGCATACATGTTATAGTTTAGGCCAGTATGCACGAGTGTTACTCTTCTAAAAAATCCTAATGCAGGTGTCTTGGTGCAAATATTACAGTAATTTTAAAATCAGTTAATTTTATTGAGTTTATTGTAAACCTGTTGTCAGTTCCTTAGTTAAAACATTTACTTTGATCACACTAAACCACACACAGATGTGAATGATGGTTCAAAGGACTAACATACAACACAACACTACATTAGGGGAAACTTAAATACAAAAGGAATGCCTTTACTTTTTTTACAGGAAGTCACAGTTTTATTATAATTAATACAATTGTGGTACATTAAAGATAAATTATGTTTACCCCGAGAAGAAAGAACAATCTATTGCATGTAATTCTCTGTCTATGCTATATTTCCCTTCTTGTTTGTTTTTAACAGAAAGATCATCCCTGTATTTGAAAAAAAACAAAAAACCAAAAAAACAAAAACGCAAACAACCCCCCCCCAATAGAATAGGTACTTTTCTGTTCCTAGGACAGACCAAATTGTGGTTTGTTTTAAGAAGGGCAATATATGGATTTCCTTACTTCTACAAAAACATACACTCTAGAAATCTGAGGATGAAGGTTCTCAAACTGTGGCTCCTCTTCTTTGTGAAATTATTCCTTACAAAATTTATTGCTGTACTGTTTACAATACTAAGTGGCTTTAAATTTCAGGGAAAAAAAAGGTATACAAATAGGACTCTACCTTTTTATCTTTAATATTTTTGCTTTCCTTTGTTACATTTAGCATGTTTGCATACATCTGAAAGATTAAAGCATGGTGGTTAAGATTCAATTTGGAATTCACAATAATGCACAAGGTTATAAAAATTTAATCAGTGTGTAGATTAATAAATGGTGTTTTTTCAAAGTTGTTCCCCTGGAAATTCCATAGCCGGTTAAAAGTTGGTGAAGGGATGCTTTAGAGAAAACGCCACCCCTTTAGCTATTTTGTTACCTAACAGTTTCCTGTGGCTTCTGGAGTTTGAGGTTACCAGGAGGCAAAGTTGTGCTTTGCATGTGAGAGGAAACATGAAAAAGATTTTGTCTATGCTCCTGTGATGTCTTTCACTGCCTCCTTTTTGTATTCAGCTATAGTCTGACATGACATGTAAGAGCAAAGGAAGTGGCAAGCCAGACCTTCTAAGCTCCTTGAAGAAGTCTAATTTGGCTTCCTTAATGGCAAGTAAGGATGCAGCATGTGCAGCATGCCCATATCACATGTATGAAGGTGTACATGGGGATGCACACGTGCACAGAAATATATGGAGAGCAGATACACGCATATAAACATACATATACATGTGTTACTAGGGCTGTCTAAGGCAAACCTGTTATTAAAAAGCCCAAACCTGTATCATGCAACAGGAGATGTGGGGGAAGGAATCTCAGTTTACTTTTGCTGTGCCAATTGCCCATTTGCATTAACACACAAAAAGTCTTTTTCAAAGGTTGCAGACAAGCAGTGGTACTGATTGTGCGTGGTACCCAAATGACTCATCTTAATTTGAGGGATCTTTATATTAATGTATGACATCCTGCACTATTTTCTTCTGGCAGCCTGGTTGGGAAGCATCATATTATACCACTGAACCAAGACTTGGAGCAGAAGAAAAGTCTGAATTCTCACCTGTTACCCCCAAAAGCTAATCTTGTAATGTCACTGCTACTTTCCTTTTGACCATGTTAATTCTAAACCAGAGCAGTACTGTGACACATAGACTGTAATGATTCATAATGAATTTCAGAGGAAATTCTAAAAAGTGAACTTTATCTTTTTACCTACCCCATGAAACTATGGCAAAATACTGATCACTATTTCACTATTTATAGGTATTTTCTGAAGCTTTCCCTGTTAACCTTCTTTTTGAATAAAGGCTCATTTCCTTATAGGATGTTGTTAAAACAACTAAATATGGGAAATATTGCATTGTTATAGGCCTGCTGTAATCTCAGAATATTTTTCTAAAAAAAACCCACAAATATATATTTCTGCTTTCACTTTGGTCGTTCAGTTACTTTGAAAATAATTTTTTTTTAATACTCTTTCTTCTTGCATTACAAAGTACTTGTTTCCATATATAACTTCTTTGAACATCTATTTAGGCACCTCAGCAGGAACTTTGATATCTTCTGGTGCAGTACCTTGTAGCTGCATTACCCATTGACTTCAGTGGGATTTACAGACAGTCAGAAGCCTTGGGAATCAGACAGATTTTTTCCTCCTAATTGTGGATTTAGACATCTGATTTTCAGGAGTCATATTCAGAAATACGGATATGAGAACATTTCCATTTTTTTTAACTTCGTACAAATCCAGAAATCGAAATGCTCGATAGATTAAAGCAATTAAGAAGGAGGCTCCGTGCCTGGGGTGTGCTGTAAGGCCGAGCCCATCCCAAGCGTCAGCGCTGCCTCCCGCCAGCCACGGACCCCTGGCAGGGGTGACGGGAGCGGGCAGACCTGACGGGGACACACACCCGCCACCCGCCTGCCCGAGTCATCTGCCCCACCCCCAACCCTGCACAGGCTCCTGTTGCCTGAATGAGAAATTAAAAACAAAATTAGAGGCAATGCTCCGGAGATGCCCAAAGGCGACCGGCTCACGCTTGCTGGTCTCCCGGTACCCCCTCGGCGTAACTTTAAGAAGCGGCGCCTCGCCGGCAGCCGCAACCGCGTTTCGCGTCGGCTTCTCCTGCGAGACGCCCGCGCCGCTACCTGCGGGTGGGGGCCCGGGCCTCGGCCTCCGCCCCGCAATCCGCCCGCCTTTAAACGCCGGTAACGGCGAGACCCCGGCAACCGCCGCAGCGGCCTGAGCCGAGCGCACCGGCCGCGCTCGCTGTTTTGGTGGTGGTGTTTTGTTTTGGTTTTTTTTTTTTCCTTCTCCTCCCCTTGCCTTGTCAACTAACCCCCTCTAGCGCTGAACCTGCCGCATTTGACCCGCGGGCTGCCGGCAGCGGCGAGGCCGGGGGGAGGAGGGCGAGGGGAGGGGGGGGGGCGCTTCTCCTCGCCTGCCGCCCGCCCCGCGCTCCCCTCAGGAGGGCGGCTGAGAAGGGGCCGCCGCTCCAACGGCTTTCCCTTCCCTTCCCTTCCCTTCCCTTCCCCCCCCCCCACCCGCCCCTCGCACGCGCCGGGCCGCCCGTTGGCTGGCGGGGCGCGTGTGCCGGAGCGCCCCCGGCGCGGGGCCGCGCTGGCCTCCCGGCGGACCCGGCACCCGCCGGGCTGGGTGGGCGCAGCGGGGCGGCCCCGTGGCCGCGCCGGAGGGGGCGATCGCTCCACGGGCGGCAGGGGAGCGGCGGCACCACCAAAAAAAAAAAAAAAAAAACCCAAACCAAAACCAACACCACCAACCCAAAACCTGCAGCCAGCTGCGCGGCACGCAAACCGGGAAGGAGCGGCGAACATCACACCAGAGCCGCCTGGTTTCTGATTGCTCCGCGGCAGAGGGGGAGAGACAGAGACAGAGAGGGGCGAGCGGCAGAGCCGGGGACGGCGTCGGCGGGGTCGGGGGTGCCGCCCCGCAAGTTTCCTTGATGCCTTCGGGAGCGTGACGAGGCGCCCGGCCCTCCTCCTACCCTCAGTAGCTGGGCGGCGGGAGCGAGACCCTCCACCGTGGGAAACTGAAGCCCCTCGGCGGTGCCGCTGGCCGGGGATGCGGGGGCCCGTGCGGCGCGGACGGGGGAGGAGGCTGCTCCCGCGGAGGAGGCTGCTGAAGCTGCTGGGGGCCCTTCTGCGGGGCTGAAGGTGCCACCGGCCGGAGCCGGCGGAGGAAGCGGGGTGCGACCCCCATCGCCGCCACCGCCTCGAAGTTGCCGGAGCGCTCCCAGCGCCGCCGCCCCTCGCGGCACGGCGCCAGCGGGTCTCCCAGCGCCCCCGCCCGCCCTCGCTCTCCGGGCCGCCGCCGTGCCCCGGGACGCTGCCGGTGGATGCGCTCGCCCCGGCCCGGACAGCCGCGGGCGGCAGAGCAGGCAGCGCAGCCCGCCGGGCCGCTCCGGACCCCGGCGGGCGGGGGCGCCGCGGCGGCGTTCCCTGCTGGCCTGAAGGAGGACGGGGAGCCTCGGCGGGCCGAGGACTCGGGGCCCTCGGCGGTCACCAACCATGGGGTGTTGTGAGGTGAGGGGATTGCTCTGGAGAGTCGGCCTCTTCCTCCCCCTGCTAACAGCGCGCCCCGCCGCCGCCGGTCACGTCGCCAGCAACCACGGTAAGGGCGGCCGCGGGGCCGGGGAATGCGGTACGGACGGACTCCCGCCAACTTTCCGGGGGCCGCGGAGTGCGAGGGGCCGGGGGCGGCCGCTGGCGGGGGCGGGGGGGGCTCCGCACCTGTGCCTGGCAGCGCCGCTCGGCCCGGGGGAGCGGGGTGGTGTCTGTGGCGGCTGTCGGGGTGTTGAAGCGCCCATTAAGCGGGGCGCGGTGCTCCCGCCGGCCCCTCCCGGGCGCTGAGAGGGCAGAGGGAGCGCGGAGCCGGGCGCCGCGGCCGGTCGGCGGCCGCCCCTTCCTGCCGCCTGTGCCCGCGACCCCGCAAAAGTTGGGTGTTTGGCGATAGGGGAGTATGGGGGCTCTGCTGCTGGCCCCCCGCCCTGGGCGGTGTCCCCGGGAGGGGTGAGGTGCCGTCCCCCGCCGAGCGGAGCCGGGGCAGGGAAATAACGCTGGGGCGCCCGCGGGCTCTCCACAGTCACCCCTCGCCGCCGGGGTTTTTGACTGAGCCGCTGAACGGTAGGTAACTGGAAGTTACCTCCCGGGGAGATGGAGCGGTGGCGTCTTTTTACCTGAAATATTGTTTTAAGGTTTACTCCTGTCGGACGCAAAGCGTCTTTAGAATGGGTTTGAGAGAGCTCACCGCGAGTTAAGAGAAATTGCTGCTCGTCAGCGAGCTGTTGGCAGGTGCCTGACTGTCCTTAGCATCTAATTTTTACGTGCTACGGTCTGATTGTCCGAAAAAAATCTCATTTAAGGTCTTTGTCACACGTGCATGCTCATCAGGTCTTAATGAAGACAGTATTTTAATTCTTTAGGTTGTAAAGTGTGAGTTTAAGAAAAATGCCTCTGGATTAAGGGAATCATCATATTTAGAAAAGCAAAAATATAAACGCATAGCACGTCAGGCGGATATAAA
The DNA here is from genome assembly GCF_036013445.1 of Caloenas nicobarica. Taxonomy (NCBI): domain Eukaryota; kingdom Metazoa; phylum Chordata; class Aves; order Columbiformes; family Columbidae; genus Caloenas; species Caloenas nicobarica. The sequence goes on along the minus strand of NC_088245.1, from coordinate 91,584,415 downwards.
ATTTTGTTAGGACGAACTGAAAGAAATCCATAACTGATTGTGAAACATCATGTTATGTTATCGAACATCTGGATAGAGCAGAGCATTTCCTGAACTATTAGTTTAATTTACATCTCTCAGGTTGCGGAGGATGTAGGATGTATCTGTTTCCAAATTAGGAGAGTCTTCGCTAGTTTTAATATTATTTTTGAACAATTTAGGTTTTGTGTTGTGGGATTTTAGTGTGGTGTGAGTGGAAATATGGGAACTGAAGGGTAGCAGTGAACGTTGCTTGTGACAGAAATTGTTTTACCCACTGTTATTTAAAGGAGCGCAGAAAATGGAATGATGGAAAGTAATGATCACAGAAAACTGGTTTTAGTCGTGGAGTACCATCAAATATATAGTTTATATATTTTCATACTTATGTTTTACAATGCATTTTCAGTTTTCATTGTATCTATATAAGTAACAATTAGAAGAGAGAATAAAATATATAGAAAATAGGACAGGATAGTATGGCCACAAACACCCTGAACAATCAGGGTCAGTTATGGCAGGGACATTCCAAGTTTAGTATTATTCCTTTACCTCTTCTACGCTAAATATGATGAATAATTTCCGTTTTTAATTGTATAACATACAGTCATATCAATGTTGTATTAGGTTTTGCCCTTACTCAAGTCTTTGAAGATATCAGATTTCCACAGTAGCACAACAGTTTTCCTTTTATGTCACTCTCATTAGTGCACACTACAATACCGCAAGGCCTGACAAGACACATGAATGCAGTTTAAACAAACCTATTTGCATGTGTTACAGAATAACGAAGACACACTGTATGCATCAAAGGTAAAGAATTTGCATTGAGTAATGCAAGTTAGATTGGATTTCTAAACTATAATTAGATATTCCTGGGGTTAAATCGGTAATATTTAAATCGTGTTTTAAAAAGCAGGTGAAAAATGGGGAAAATAGTTACCATAAAAGCTTAGCCCAAAGAAAAGTCTGTCAAAGATGGAGTGTGTTTTTCATGTTGATGTAACTTTTCACAACAAGTTCAAGTATCGAGGTATTGGCTGCATAGAATACTGAATTACCTAACTTTTGAATAACTTCTCTTTCTGCACCTTGTTTCAAAGCTTCCAATAAAGTGAGTGACATCTTATCTTTGGTTCTCTCATTGTATGACAGAAGTCAAATAATATATAACTCAATAAAACACATGTGAACTGAAAATTTACTGAATTAATACAGGTGCTCCAAAACGCACACCCCAGCCAATTAATAAAATGCTAGCAAAGGAGTCTACTTGTAATGATGACTTTCTCTAAATCGAGGAATTGCATGGAAGAAAATGAGTACAATAAAGAAGTTGCCCATTGTGTAAACACTTGAATGTGTAAGTTTAAAATGCCAGCTACTAACATTTGGAATCCCAGCTGTGAAGAGTTTTTTGAAATCTTATGCAGTTAACTGAGGAAAAAAAAATCGCTTAAATTTTCATAAGGTGGTATTTTTGAATGTACATTGTGGAAAAATGTTTGCAATAATTACTGTCGGGTTTTCAGGAGTAATTATTATAATTATAGCTTAGCTTGTCTTTTCTATCTGATATATTTGGTCATCTTTTAGTATTTACAAACATACCAGCATTAATACTAAATTGCAAAGGAATGTTTTCTTTGGGTTTCTTGATTGTTTTGGGGAAAAATGTGGAAGGGGAGTAAATTTATTAATCTGACTTGGTAAGCAGTCCTTCCACTTAATCCTTAATGGTTTCTTTCATGTTATTAAAGAGGGGTTTTCAGATAATTAATATACTCTGGTCTTATAAATTATTGTTATTACTATGTTGGGATTCATATTTTTTTTCCCAAACAGATATATATATATACACATATATATACATATATATATATATATATATAGGTATAGTTCCAAGACTCTTAGGTTGTCATCTTTGACCTAGTAAATCAGTGTATAGTGTCTTACGGTGTCTGTAGCAAGGCAGACACAAACAATACTATTGACAGTCAAGTGAACTTATTAATCTTAATGGAGCAGTAAGTTCAAAACCAAATTATGCCCATGCCAAGGGCTAGTTTTTACTGCTAAGAAAAACCCTATAGGTAGGCAAGGCCATGGCGCTGCATAGGAACAATGTACTGCTGCAGTCTGAAACAGAGCTGCTTGAAACATAAGCCTCAATTAGTGATGTAGGGTGAGTGCTTGCATGTTTGTCTAAATTTTCGTTAGTTGTCTGTGACATTCAGTTATGAACAAGTTGCATTATTATGCAAGATTTCAGTCTGTGTTGTAGGTTTGTTCTTTGGTTGCCAAAACACAATGAATTGGGCAGTTACTCTCAAACCTAGAAATACAGATAGTAACCTCTGAGCTGTGAACTTCTTTGTGCGAAACATGTATGAGCTTTTAAGATAAAGATCACATCAGGTTTGATGGTATCCTGTGCTAAACAAGCATGCATGTGTGTTTCCACGTATATGTAAACCAGAAACAATTTTTGTACTCTGGCTTCTTTTAAGCTGTATCTGCCATTATCTGTCACCAGAAAATTAATTTCTGAAGTAAACTATAGAACTTGTGGAGCTTATAAGGTGTCACGTCTATCAGTGAACTGTGGAAATAAGTTCTTGTTTCTTCAGTTACCAGGTATTGATACATCCTGTCAGGTTGTGGAAGGTTGGTCTTTTTATGCTTCTTTCTAAAAGGCACCAATACTCATATTTTTTCGTCTTTCAGAAAAATGAGGGAAGAAATAATGTCAAATGTCAGTTTCAAAATTTGTATAGCCTTTATTTTCACAATGATTACACTTGATTTAAATTGGGTAGCTCAAAGTAGGTAATAAAGCTTTTCGATTCTGGTGTTAGAATCTCAGATTACTAATGACCTTCAGTTATTCATCAATTCAAAGAAGTTGGCTTATTTTTATTCATATATTTATTTTTACGTAAGTGCAATCCATCATAGATAAGCACTCCTCCTGAATACTGCACTTGGAATTTTCCTGTAGCAATAAGGAGACCAAGGACTAAGTGTCTGTAGAAACTGAAGTTCTCTCTGAATGAAGCTGGTGTTTTACTGCTAGAAGATATCTATTACTTTGTGGATTTAAGGTACTGTGAAGAAAAGTGTGCTGCTGCCTGTGTCATGCTTGTCCTGGTGGATTCTGCTGTTCAGTTGTCCAGCTAGTATTTTGTATGAGCATGTACATCAATATGGAAAAATGAGAAAATTAAATAAACGAAACTATTGCAGTAAAAGTGTGTCATTCCCTTTTAAGTGTATAGATAAAATCATGAGCAATATCATAGTTTTGTTTCAAGCTATTAAGAAATTTTAAAAAATATTTTTACCCCTATGGCCCACATTCGTATAGACTTGAATGATAATGGCAACTTTGGAACCTCTGCAGTTGTAGATATGCATGAAATGACTTGTTACCCAAAAGCCTCGGCTTGTATGTTTTAAGTATGAGATGAACAGATTTGCAGTTAATGCTTCATAATATATTCCTGGTATTCTATTTGGCAGTGTTGAATGCTGTTGGAGTATTTTGTTAATTTGTTTTGGATGAATAATTCCTATGTAAATATTAAAAATTAAAAAAATGTATTGCTTAAGCAGATTTAGTTTAAAACCAAGTCAGTATGAGAGTTCACATGTAATTTGAGGGTGTGAAAACACTACAGAGAAACTGAAGAGTTTCCAGAAGCATGCAGCTTGGCCTTGTTCAGAAAGGAAGCAAGTCAAAATTCAAGCTACATGTTATAAGGAAGTATGGAAAAATAAACTCAGAGTTGACAGTTAGTGAGCAGTGGCTTTTCCATCTCTCATGATTTATTCAGAGATCAGTGTTTTCAGTTTCCGCCAGCATCTTGTCTGTGTCAGGAAACAAGCCAGCGTAGTTCCTGGAAACCAGACTGACACCAGCGCAGAGGAGACGACTGTCCAGCATCTGCCCACTCTTCTGAGGTCCTGTTCAAAGCGTCTGCTGCTGGCTGCACTCAAACCAGCCTTCAGTAGCGGAGCAGATATACCTTGGGTTAGGTCCAGGATGACCATTCTTATCCTCCTGTGAATATAACAGTTAATTTTTGGCCAGATGGCACTTCTTTTGGCAAGTCAAATAATTTACAAATAAGAAGAAAAAAGCGTGCAGGAAATTAAGGTTTTTTCTTATGGAAATGTGCTCTGTGTTTCCAGACACACGTTTTTAGATCTGATTACATACATTTAATTACTTAGATATGAACTCTACTTGAGGATTTGTTTAGGGTATCTGACGTTAGACTTTTCACTTGAGAATTTTAGAAAAGTCTAAAAGTTCAGTAAATTGGCAGTAAGATATAGGGTAAGTTAATATCCAATTGTTTGGCTACATTTTTTTTAAATGAACAGCCTGACATGCTTAAAATCTCCTTTAACTGATTAGCCATCTTGATTATAGAAACTGATATACGTGTGCAATATGAGAAGCATTTTATTGTTCTTATTTCCCAATATAGCTCAGCTATGTTAGGATATGTGCTTATTCCAACTGTGTGTGTAAGGTGGAATGTTTCCATTAAGATCACTGGATTTCTCTAACTTGATGTTGACACAAAGAAGAGGCTGGCCTTTTTTTTTTGTTATGCCTGTTAACCTGCTAAACTCTGTGTCACAGAGACAGAATGATAAATAGTTTGGAAATAGAGAAGTAGGGAAAGAAATTATTTGTCCAAAATCCATCCTGACCTTTGGGACCCATGTTATCATGCAGGAGAGGTCAACAGAAAAATATCTGTTGTGAACAATATGTCTTCAGAAGCTGATTTTGAATCTGTAAATGGTATGCCAATCTTCATGATAAGGTGTTGGAATTGAGAATTACTACTGAAAAGAAGGTTTCTCTTACATGGTAAAAACATGAAGTGGTTTGCAGGATTTCTTTCTTGTCTGTACAAATCAACTTCCTCAACTTTATGACAAAATGATTCCCCAGACCTTCCTTTTAGATTACTTCCTAATTGTTGAGTGCCACTTCTTTATAATTTTTTGTTTTGTTAACTTCTATCTTGTCAACTTGTGTAAAAATTCAGAATTTTTCTGGTAATGTTTGTTTTTTCTTACTTGGAATGGATTTGTATGATATGTTAACCAAAAGATCTATATTTTGTTATTATTTTTGGGGCTTAAAAATGCATTTGTAAAAACTTCTTTCAATTTCTCTACTTATTCCTTAAAGTAATCATCACTCCATCTTCCGTTGTAACAATGCCAGAATCTTTCCAGGCCATACAAAAGCCTGTAAAATTTAACAGTGAAATTATCTTCAGCTGGTCGATTTCTCTTGTAATCTCCTTAGTTAGTCTTCCAGTCTACCACTTATTTCAGCAATCCTTATACTAGTCCAAGGATGCTTTCATTATCGGTCTTGTAACACTCTTTTTGTGTGTGTGTGTGTGTGTATCTAGGTAGGCTATTGATCTTTCCCATGTCTAAAAACAAGTCTGTTCAAAATAGGTAGGCATTAAAGAGAAATCGCCTCAATTAATCCAGCATCCATTTGTAACATAAGTACTACATTTAGTGCGTTACAGAACACAGTTTAGAGACCAATGTAGGATTAAGTCACCTGCTTGTTTTATGTGGATACCTGAAGTTTGTTAATCCATTGTACTAGGAAAAAAAAAAAACCACACAAAAAACCAACAAACCAAAAAAACCCACCCAACCAACATGCCAAGCCAAACCCCCCCAAAATAACAACAAAAAACTCCAAACAAACAAAACCACAAAACCCCTCAAAACTACCCCAATCCATCCCAACAAAACCCAAACCAAAAACCCTTAAAGTTTTTCCTACTCAGTAGGAATCTTTTTTCTGATTTTATTTTCTCACCCACAACATAATACTTCTCTATGTTCTCATTTCTACCACTCTGTCTTTGAAGGTGGCTCCTGTTTGCTGACAGGTTCTCCAAGAATAGCAATAGCAGGTTAGTGAGGGCCGTGTGCACAGCAGCTCCTCACAGGTCAGTGCAGCTCTGCCGGAGAGCACAGGCAATGCTTCTGCGAGAAGCACGAACACAAGCATAGCAATCCGGAGTCAACTTTTTAACACACAGGTATGTTAACTGCATTTAGAATCAGACAGCATTCCTCCATGGTAACAGGTTTTTGAAATTATACAGGTTTTAGCTTAGAATAATATCAGTGCTGTGTCACTTCTGTGCAAGAAGTGGGCAGTAGGCACCATCTGTAATAAACACTGTGAAGGTGCACATATAGAATGAGGACATAGTAAAAGGTGTATTTACTGGAAGCTCTGGCGTCTCAATCCATTTAATGGCTTCTGCACCTAGAACAAAAGGGGAAAAGTCACATATAGCAAACAGTCTCATTGATGCATGTAATGAGTGATTTGTCTTGGCTGAGGACCCTTGGTTAGAGTGCACTTGCTGCTGTAATTTGTATTCTCTGGCTGCTGGTTGCTTCTTAGCTTAAAATAAAGGAATAAAAGAATGAATTAGAAAGCATTCTGTAAAATCATGCATTAGCATTTTAATCTCAGTAAAAGGAATTATCTGTCTGAAATTTCCCAGGCCAGTTCTCCCAGTGGGTTCCAGCTGCTGGTTTAAAATCAAATTCTATAGGAAAAATTCTGCTAAAAATTAAAATTTAATTGTTCAAATGTATTTTGGACATATAAAAAAATATGAAGGGATACCAAGCCTTTTTTTCATGGTGCTTCTGTTCTTTGTTCTTGAAAATTGATTGAATAAAAAGCATTTGGATGAGGGATTCATGTTTCAAAATGTGGTTTGAATCCAGCGCTTTCTGCTAAACAAAGTGGGACCGTATAAAACGGCATAGGCCTTCATGCTCTGTTGTATCTGGCTGCTGAAGATCTTTGAAGGCGAAAGTAAGGAAAATGTAAGCTATTGTCTCTATTAGATTGCTTTTGTTTGTATTGCTGAAGTTGCTAAACGCTCACTTGCCAGAATGATACAGCAGGAACACCCACTCCCAGGGTTATGATAGATTTTGTCATTCAGTTTAGTGGACTTTATTTGTTAGAGGAACATTTAGTTTAGGTAAATATGATTACTGTTAGTATTTAGGAATGAAGAAACATGATGAAGGAGGTGTGGCACCCATGAGCTTCTCAGCCAAACTTGTACTCAGGCTGCCATCAGATGCAATGGAAACCCAAACTCTTCTGCTGCTGAGGCAACAGTAGGAATGTTACCCTGTGATTTTGGTATGTCATAAAAAACAAATTACTGATTTCCAGACTAAAATTTCCAGAAATAATTAGCTTAATTTCCTTCTTTAAGAAATATAGAGAAACATCTTATGCTAAGGGTAAGAATTTGCCTTTGTAAAATGGTGTATATTGCAAGTTATAAAAATGTGTTGTATTCAAAGGCAGAGGAATGACTGTGTATGCAAAGAAAAAAGGTCTACTGGAGAGAGGTATTATATAAAAACTACTTCTGAAGAAATCTGGGATTGTAAATTCAACCAGGAAATCAGATGGTATTCCATGTCACGTTAATGGTTCCTCTGATGCAGATGAATACAATGATGTTATCATATATTCTGTTTTTCTATAGGCTATCTCAAGGGCATCTCATCTAGTGTAGAGAAATGATAGCCAGTGGTTAGAAGGAATCTTAACATTTCTCAACTGCCATTGTTTAATACATGGCTCTGTGCAAACATCAGGCTGCACATAGAGTTATTTTTTCAGTGTTGAATCTCTTTAAAACTATTACTTTTCTCAATATTCTTTTGAGCAAGCCTTCTGTGTCTTTATAACCAGTGAAATAAGGAGAAGACTTAAAGGCCAAAGCTTTTCGCTTAGGTGATGAGTTCATGACACCCACTGCATATTCCAAGGAAATAGTTTTTTGCAGGCTGAGAGGTAGGTGGCAGAGGTAGATGCAACATCTTAGTTTTCAGCGTAGTCTTCAGGTAAACTAATTCTTTTTCTTCCTGTACATAACAAAGTTGTTTTCTGCTAGGAACATTTTGTTCCTATTTAAAAAATCCATGATCTATCAAAACTGAGTTTATCTAAATGGTGAATGCAGATGAAATGGATTTGTACCACACAAATTAAAGATCTGAAACTTTCATGCCATTTTGTGCCCTTGGTCGGTTCACAGCCTTCCTGCAGTCAAAGCCTCCATCCCCAGCAGAAGCTTTGCCCAGCTGGTTCATGGTGCTGTTTGGCTCTACAGTCTTGGAAACCAGCTATCTTTGATGTAGGCCGTGAGCCATGGTGACTACTTCACTTCTGGTTTTTCCTAACTTTTAAGTATAAGACTTGCTAATCCCATCATTGTAAAAATGTAGTTAATATGAAATTTCCTTTCCTACTGCAATTTTTATATTTTAAAACGTGCATTTTTTTTTCTCTTCCTATTCACGTAGGATGATGGTTTATTTAGATCGACAGTGTAATCCTCAACTGAATCATTTGAATTACTTAAGGCAAGAAAGAGGCCATCTTCCATGACATGAGTGTTAGATGATAATGCAGGCATGTGCCTTGCCTTTAGATAATGTTAAGCAGCAAAGGAATTTTGAAACTTGCAAGTAAAATGAGTTCATTTTCAGGTCACGCACCAGGGTTTTCCTCTCTAGATTGCATAAGAGCTCTAATGGTCATGACTCCCATTTGGTGGCTCTTTTTATGGCTTCGGTTGTCCTTCCCTTTCCTCTTTTTACCTTTCTTAAGGTTATTCTTCTGCTAGTTGGCATCTGTCCATCAGTGCGCACAGTTTCTTTTTTGTCTTGTTTTGTTTGTGTGGTTGTTTTGTTTCTCATGATTCCATTCCTTATTTTGCTGCATTTCATTTGGGATGTTTGTCTTCCTTGTACCTTCTACTCTCCCTGAGCTCTGCACGAGATGAGAGAATATAGCTGAAAGCTTTGTGTACTTGTTGACTTGGAAGCCAGAAGATACAGTGAAAGGACCATCTTACGCAGCCTCACAATCTTAGTAAGAAGTATGCTTAGTTGCTCTGGGGTAACAGTATCAGCACAGTCAAATTGATACATAAATTCTGTTAAGAATAGAATACACCGAGCACAGATAAGCTTTGGCAGTCCCAAAATTTCAGATTGCTATAGTGAACGTGTTCAGCTTGGTTAAATGTGAACTTACAGCAAAGGACATCAGTGAATGTCTATCAAGATGCTTTAAATCACAGAAATGCGAGTGTTCTTTAAGTAAAGATGCAAAACATACTTTCCCTTTTTTCGCTCTCGGAAATGTTTGAACAATTTTAATTTTTTTTAGAATTCCACTTTTAACATAGGGTTTGCATAGAATATTTTAGTTTGTAAAATGTTGAAAAGGCAAGAAACTATGTTGTAAGATGAGAGAGTTAAGTAACATGAGCCTAACCATAGTTAGAATGAAGATCACACTTGTAGGTAGTTTCCCATTTTGTTCCTTTCTTATGGCACACCTGTTGTTGACACAGTACATACAAAGTTTCAGTAATGCTTAGCTTATTTACTACTAATAATTTACCTTACTAATTTTGTAACAAGTAGTTTTGATTTTAAGTAATGTCCATCATATTAGAGCAAATTAGGGAATTATTTTTAATAGCTGTAGTCTGATAGATGTACTTTATACTTGAGAGATGTGCCTGAAGAAATAATAAAATGATTGAAATTGGTGCCACAGATGGATATTTTGAAAACAAAAGAGAAAATCAATAATAGATTAGGCTTGATTAGATGTTGACATTTAGAATGGCACATAGATAATGTTAGAATTTACTGACAACATGCAGTCTTCTTCCTGATTTGCATTTGTACCTCCATTCTTGGTTCAAGTGGATCATGGTACATAGATTGTAAAGGTTAATGAACAAATTACCATATAGCTCATCTGATTGTTCAGGCTTTAGCCTGAAGGACTGAATGTTTTATAATCTAGTTTGTCTTATGTGTAATGTAATTTGTTTAATTTTTTTTTTATATGACATTCTGTATTGCTTGAATGTTTAGATGAGTCCAAAGTAATTTATGAACTAATTTTCTGTCCTACTCTTCTCCATACACTTGTTTACTCTGCTGCAGTTTAAGCATAGTTGTGCCTGACGTGTTTTTTCTAAGAGAGTAGAGAGAGAGGATCATGGTCTTTAGTTGCTTCCTTTCAATTTAATAAATGCATCAAACAGTGATCCTAATATAGAGCATTCTTTCATTTGCTATGTAGTTTTTTGTCAGCAATATCTGGCTGTTTATTCCTATTTCATATTTCCTCTTAGTTAGTTTTTAATGCAGAATAGTGCTTTTATCTCCCTCAACAGGATTACCAAATTGATCTTTTCACCTGATCGGCCTTTGCAAAAATTTAAGCCTCTTCCAGTTCATAACTAAAAGTGACTGAGAAGTCCCAAGAGGGACTCCCTGCCTCTCTCCCTTTCAATTCCAATATTTTTCTTTTTTTTAACAAGTAATAGTTAGAAACAACCACCATGTGGTTATTATTACTGATCAAGAACTGGAGATTCTTTGGTATGTGCACTTTTTAATATTTTTGATTTAAACCCAATTTTTGGAGTTTGAGGGGATCACTTTCTTATCAGCAGAGTGCACGCTCAGCAAGGATGCTGATGACATAAAACGGAATGGCTGATATGCCAGAGGGTTGTGCTGCCATCCAGAGGAACCTTGACAAGCTGGAAAAGTGGACTGACAGACACCTTATGAAGTTCAACAACGGGAGATGCCAGGTTCTCTACCTGGGGAAGAACCACCCCATGCACCAGTGCGTCCTAAGGACCACCCAGTGGCAAAGCAGCTTGGCAGAAAAGGACCTTGGTGAGGACACCAAGGCAAACAGTATCCTGGGCTGCATTAGGCAAAGTATGCAGCAGGTTGAGGGAAGAGAACCTTCCCCTCTACTCAGTGCTGGTGAGGCCACACATGGAGTTCTGTGGCTAGTTTTGGGCTCCGCACTACAAGAGAGACGGGAACATACTGGAGTCCAGCATAGGGCCACAAAGATGATGAAGGGACTGGAGCATCTCTCTTATGAGGAGAGGCTGAGAGAGCTGAGGCTCTTCAGCCTAGAGAAGAGAAGGCTTGGTGGGATGTCGTCCTTGTGTATAAATACCCGAAAGGAGGTTGCAGAGAAGACAGAGCCAGGCTCCTTTCAGCGGTGCTCAGTGACAGAAGCAGCGGCAGTGGGCACAAACTGAAACACAGGAGGCACCGTCTGAACATCAGAAAACACTTTTTTGTATTTCGAGAAACACTACACTGTGGTGTTTCTCAGCCACACTGTGGTGGTTTTGGCTTTTGAGAACACCACACTGTGAGGGTGCTTGAGCATTGGAACAGGTTGTCCAGGGAGGTTTTGGAGTCTCCCACATTGGAGATATTCAGAAGCTGTCTAGACAGGATCCTGGGAAACCTGCTGTAGGTGGTCCTGCTTGAGCAGGGAGGATTGGACAAGATGACCTCCAGAGGTCCCTTCCAACTTCAGCCATTCCGTGAATCAGCAAAATGTGTCACTAAGCAATATGAATTTTAGCTATGAATATTTCTGTTTCACTCAGGCTTGTCTCTTCCTTGTTTCTGCACTCCAGATGAGTGAATTCTAAGCTTTTCACTGCATTTAACTAAAGGCCTTGGACAGGGAAAGAACATCTATGGAGGAAGAAGTTAAGTTGATTAGAAATGGAAAGTGAGTTAATCCTTTTTCTTTGAATTGTAACTCTGTAATATTTAAAACCCAAAACCAAACACCCCCCCCAAACAAACAAAACCAACCAAACCCACAACAAAACAACAACCAAAAACCCCTAAGTAATAATATGTTTGTATTTTTTCATCCATTTTGTTGTCTTCATCCGTTTGTGTGGACTGGCATAGGTTGATGTGTGCCATTTCGAATTGATAAATAATTACAGCATCAAAATCTGCCTTGGTAAAAGTGAAACTGTAACTAATCAGTGTTCTCCCAGATACTTCTGCACTATGGCACATTCTGTAGGATCATCTCAAGAGGAACCAGTTAGGACATAATTGTACTAGGCACTGATTAAGTATTTGGATTTGAGAGAAACAAGCTTGTGTGTCAATGAAGGGCACTGTGACTTTCTTAAAGGGAAGTGTAGGGAAGGACAGCTGGACCATTTGAGGGTCAGAGGAGAAAAACAAGACCAAAGCTGGAGAGATAATAATCACATAATGAATATACAAGATATATATATACACACATATACATTTTTTTTTTCCTGGAAGGCAATGCCCCAGAGAAACACAATGGCTTCTAGATCATCCATGACTGAAGAAAGTGTCATAAGGCACACCATAGAGAATAGGAATGTTTTAACCTCCACTATACTATAATGATGCCAAGCCAAGGTTGGTAATAGAAATTAATCGTAAATACTAGTAGGTTCTAATAAACCCAAACTTCCAAATATTGTGAGATAGAATCAGAAGTAGAGCCAGAAATAGAGTTATTTTTACTTCTTCTGTCTTGCAAAATGTGGTAGACAGTTTCAAACTTTTCCATCTAGCCAGGGAGAAAAAACCCAAGGTTCTTGGGTAATAGCCCACTACAAATGCTGAGTTTTGAGAAACTAAATCATATCTTGGGACTTGGTTGCATTAATACAGATTATGGTCATTTTATTTGTTTTCTCTCCTTCGCCGTTTGTATTATTTCCATGTTATTTGAATAAAAGTGAAATGTAGCCTTTTGAGAAAAAAGGTCATTTTGAGACTCCGTTGAGATGTCTGGCCTATGTCTTCTTTACCTCCACACATAGCTCAGAGCAGGACTTGACAACGTGCTCTGTTAGCAGAAAATTTACATTAGTGTTCTGCACAGCTCCTTATCAGCTCCCAGTGAGTGCATGTCAGTGTTGATGGAATCAGATTATTTCATTTATGTAAAGGACTCACCCTATGAAGTTGGAAGGTCCCATTAATTAACCTGAAATTCCAGAAGTTAGAATGAATGAAAAAATCCCCAAGTAGCAATATTCTATCACAGCAGAAAAATAACATAGTATATGTCCATTTGCAATCAAGGATGGCTGAACTGCACTCAGTTATATACATAAAATTAAAGACACACTGTGATTCAAAGGTGCCGTGTTTGTTTTCTATGAAAGGCATAAAGAGAATGGGTAGAACTGGAGCTGCTGCATCACATAACTCAGATCTAAGTACCAGACATTTACCAGACCATGCCGATGGTATGGGGTGTGAATGTTACCAGTATTAAAGTGTATCAAAGCAATACCAAAGGCTAGGAATGGAAGAGAAAGAGAAGCAGAATTTTCTGTTATGGTTATTGCTGTTAAGCAGAAGCTTGTTACAACTTTTTCCCTTTCTGTTGTAGGAATTTTATTTTGCCTTTGAAACACTAAAAATTGGTTGAAGTGAATACTGTGGTTGAGTGAAGTGTTCTGACGTGCTGTAGGTTTGCAGGTGGTAGGTTTGTGTGTCTTGCTCATATTGTCAGAGTGAGACCAATTGCCACCATGTGAGCAGATGAGAATTTTCTGTCTCTCCAGGTCAGATGAGACTGCCAAACCCATTTGTGGTTGGAGATTTTTTCCTTCACTGTAGCATGTAATAATATGTACTAGGTTCATAAGGACTATCTTAAAAGAAATAAAAATAAATAAAATCCTGCTATTGACAGGTTCTTCGTAATACCTTTCAGTTAAGCATCTGCTTAGTTAAGGGTCCTCTTTCTTATAGTGTGTTTAGGAAAGGAAAAAATTAGTGAGTTGGTATTTAAGGTGTGTAAAGAGTTCATTCTTTTGCGCTAATGTATTTAAACTTTTAACTGTGATGTGGATGCTTGATTCTGATCTAAGGAATTTTTTCTTTTCTGATATCCAGTGTTCTTATGTCCAAATGAGTTGTGATTACATCAAATTCAGTGATTCAGTGAATATACTGTCCAATTGACTTGATTATTTGAGCTGCCAGGTACTGGCTCAGGTTGTCTTCACGGTTATTCAGCATGCACAAAAAAGTTACTTTGAATGTTTGGGATTTGGGGTCTTTACTGCACAGAACATATGTCAAAAGATTTTTTGATCTGGTTTAAATTAAGACAAAACTATGAAAAGAAATTAAGACATAAACTTGCTATTAAATGCTTTATTCATAAAACGAGATTCTTGGTGAGATTCATGGAGGTAGTATTATTTGAGCAGAGGTAAACATTTATGCAGCTGTAAGGAACATAAGTGTGATTTTCATTGCAGTGAAGTCATACAATTTATGATTACAGCTCCTAAAATAGTGGTGGGATATCCCCTTTTTTCAGATAATAAGATGGAACAGTACATTTTTATAAGAGAGGGGAGAATAAAATAGGAAGAAGGAAGAGAAGATTAAAAATCAAGTTCTTCTGACTTTCTCTTACATGAATAATTTACAAAATTTTGGGGGAAAAAAAAAATCACTTGTTCAATAACATGTCATCTCTGTGTGTAAACATACATGTTTTTAGACTCCGAGCAGGTTCTAACACTTTTGAAAAGTACATTGTTTTTAAAAAAATATAAAAAATAAATTAATTCCTCTATAGAGTAGGGAAGAATTGTCGTCAACTTGAGTCCATTGATTCCATTTTTATTGGTCAAACTGCTACAGTTCGTAAAATTCAGTTTTACAGGCTATTAGTCCATAATGTGGGTTATGTCCTTTGGAGACTTAGGTTAAAGATAAATGCAGTAGTTCAGGAAGATCTATATTGTAGTTCTGTGAAGAGAGTTCAAGAAGTATTTAAGTACTTGTTACTCTGTTCCTAAAGGAAGTAGAGTGGAGGGTAGAAGTTACCATTGGCCTCGAGGGCAGGAAAGGAAACTGACAGTAGAAGAGCCAGTTTATCATTCAGCAAGTTGCTTAATTTCCTTTGAGGTGAAGAAAATATTTTACTGTAGCATTACTGGCATTGAAAGTTTTTTTAATTGACAGAAAAAATAGTATTTGCATTTGTGGTATACGCTAAGACTGTTTACACAGTGGTTCTCTTGATTGTAACTGGAACACAGGATTGGGAAAGAGCTCTTGTTACCACAAGCAAATGCCTCTTATGATGCTGTTCAAGAGGGTGATTAGTTTTCATCTTAAATCTAGGTAAGTGATGTTCCCTTACTAACCCCCATTGGAAGGTTGTTCTGAACTTCAGTCCTATGAAATTAAATTGCATTTATAAGCTGCATTTATTAGTGGACAGTGCTTATTCATTTATACTTGCATTGGCGTTGTACCAAAGCTTAAGAACATCTTTCCATTGTCAATTTTTATCTATAATAGCTACATTATTGTGGGAAGAATCATGTCTCTTGGGTTTTGGCATGCTGTTTTCACCTCTCATTCAAGAGATATCTGATCATGGTGACAGTTACAGATGCCTTTGCCTGTCCTTCATGCCATTTTAATTCATTCTTTATTGAACAAAGGTGGCCAGAACCACGTGGAGTTTTGCTGGTGATATTTTACTGGTACTTTGTGCAATAGTAGTATTTTTATGAGAAATACATGACACTGTCTATGATGACATGTGTCTCCTTCATTCCCACATTGTTTGATTGGTCCTTGGTCGGCTTGTCATCAGCTAATATGTGCATGTCTTAGCTTCTCTGTTTGCTGCTAGGCTTGCACTTCATAAATGATGTTCTCCTTAGCTCCCTTTGGATTGTCTTATGATTTGTATTTAATGTCCTCTCTTCTTTATTATCTCAGATATGAAGAATCATTTCTTCTCTCCCCATAGCCCCCCACATAAATTTACATCCTTCAGTTGACAACGCCTCCCAGCTTTCCCAGGAAAATAATCTCATTAGAACAAACCTACTTTGTCCAAGGACATTACTTAAATATTAAATAAGATCAGTGTCATGACTGACATTTGAAGAAATGCAGTATGAATTGCACAGTTAAATACTGTCTGTCTCAAAAGCATGCCTTTTATGTACTTCCTTACCTCTTTTGCTCTCTTTAAAGCAGCTAAAAACTTTTACAACTTGTTTCAGTTTCCTAACCCAGATTTATTTTGGACATTTGTACAACAAAATGTACATGATAAGCTATAATGTTCATTACCAATATGATGTTGCCACACAAATAGTAATGTAATGATATCTTTACTATAAAAACACAAATCATATTTCATAATTTTTGTGGAGTCAGAACACTTTTCAGTTTGTATAATACTGAAATAAGGCTGAAAAAGTAATGCATTCTCAAAGTCAAATGGAATTAAATTGTCCTCAAATTCAGCTGTAATTTTACCATAATGCATTATAATTCAGATTTCAGCTTTTTCTTCCATATTTTGATTCTGCTTGGCTATTAGGATCGCTTAGTACTTACTCTGTTTTATTGCTCTTAGATGAAATAAATTAAGCTGTATAGCAATACAAAAGATAATATTCATTGTTATAAATTTGGCATTTACATGAATGAAACATCTTAAATTCCCCCTTCATCTGTTTTAAATTAAATATGAGATTTGAATCACGTGTTCTGATTGAGAGCAAGCACTGGAGATGAAGAGACTCTGGACAATCAAAAAAGCACATCAAGATTCTGATCAAGGCATGCATTATTGTTGGTAGCAGACAATGTTAAATAATAATTGGTTGCATTCATGTAGAGGGTAGAGAAACCTGCCATGAGATAGTATTATATTCATAGTCTGAGAACCAAGATTTTGAACAGGTGGGAAAGTGAGAGTAACAAGCACAGTTTTTTGAATGGCTCAGGCATGGTCATAGCTCTTGTCAGAAAAGAGGCTGTAGGCCAGTGTAGATTTATGAAATGTGCAATAAATTTGTATTCAATTTTAATTATTATTTCCAATTATCATTGCTTTTTTTAACTAGGAATGTAATTGTATACTTAATTTTCATCCTAAAGTATTTCATTTTAACATGGATTGTTTCATTCCTTATTTAATTCCCATTATAATCTCACTAATCCTTTTTATAGGTAGACAAAAAATACGTGTAATTAAAAATAATGTTTGACCTGATATTGTTCTTAGATTCAATAGTCTTAAGTTAATGTACACTATCAAGGCTACTCTTTACTCCAGAATAACCCTTGTCATTACTAAAAAAGAAATCCCATTTCTTGCAGACAGGCTTCTATCATGCAGTATGAAATGAGAAGGGAAGACAGCCTCAGTTGTCTTAGTTTTAATATGTCCTGTAAATTGTCACATTTTGAAAGTCGGTGATTTAGAACTTTAGACAAATCAGTTAATGATGATATAGTTTGGATTCTAGATACAATTCTGGTGACAAGTTGTCTTAGTGAAGGAAATACATGCAAAACGTGTGTTAGCTGCCTCCCCTTTCCAATTTGTACATCATTCCTGATGTGCAAAGGATAATAAACATGTTTCTTTTTAACAGAGTCAGTGTTCATTATCTTCCTGTATAGACCAACCATCCATTATGACTTTTCAGTGCCTTTCCTGACTGTGTAACAGTCTGCAATCCACGTTTTCCTACAATTCCACTTCTGTCTTCCGTTGTGAATTTTTTTCTGTTCAACATAACACTCCTTCCTTCCTTCCTCCCTCCATCTCTCCCTCCCTCGCTCGCTCCCTCCCTCCCTCAGGGCTTTAAGCAGCCTGATCTAGTGAAAGATGTCCCTGCCTGTGGCAGGGGCATTGGACTAGATGATCTGTAGAGGTCCCTTCCAACCCAAACCATTCTATAGTTCTATAATTCTATGATATACTAGATAGCCTTCCCGGACAGATCGAGCATTTTCACTAAATGGTAGTCTTCAGATAGGAGCAAAAAAAATTTTTAAATTATTCCCTTTTTCCCTTGAATAGAGTAATTCTTCTCCACAGTCATGATGCTATTTGTCCCCTTATCACATTTTCTGGGCTCAAACATTTCAGACAGAATGGCAAAAGAGGGGAAAAAAGTTTTGAAGAAAAATGGTATAAAGCAAATTTTAATTCAAACATTAACTTTGCGATAATCATTCAAATATAAAGGTTGCCATATTCTGCAGTGACATTGCGGATGTAGTATTATGTAGCCTGTATTTGGCATTGCCTTCAAAGTCCCTTGGCAGTGCTCCAGTGATCATCGGTGACAATCCCCTTGCATCACTGGGTTGTATAACAGGCACTTGAGTCTCAAGTAGCTCTTTGAAGCAGTGCTTTGAACTAAGTCAGCCACTGAGTGCTACTGCATTTCCAGCAGTAGTGATGCAATGCTGTACCTGCCAAATCATCGTGCCCAAGATGTGTTCATTTCAGGTCAGTGGAAGTCTCACAAATGCTTTCCACATTCATGTGTGTTACACTTGACAACCCCTTGTTACCAAAAGCGTTATTTTCAGTCATATCAGAAGTGAATGTTTTTACTCTGTTTTAGCAGGATTTTTTTTTCTTTAATTATTAAAAAAAAAAAGTATTACTACAATGCTCTTATTTCCATCAGATTTTTTCTTTTGCTGGCATCTAAAGAGCTATGGACTAGGAAGAGATAGATTGAAAAATGTTTCCTGTACCATGTCCAAATCATCTCTTGCACTCTAGAAAATTTGAAAAAAATCATATAATAGTAGGAAAAGCAGTCTTTGATTCAACAGACCAGGAATAACTGTTTACTACATGAATGATGGCATTCTTAGATCTGTTTTATGCTCTTCAGTTATCTTTGAAATTTTAATCTCCATATATGTGCATTAAAAGTATATCATTCAAAGCTCGAAGTCTGTACATAGTCAAAGTAAGTACTCCGTGCTGTCCAATCTTTTAAAGCAATTTGATCTTTGGTTAGATAGTCAAAACTTATTTCCTGTCAAGGGATGACAGGATGTTGTATATTTATTTGTTGATAATGTTAAAAGTAGTGGAAAGCTGATTATTTTGTAAAAACAATTGAGCCTTCATGCTGATGTTCCGCTGTAGGTAAAGAGGCCAAGACTTTCAAGGCTACCAATTATTAGCATGTACTTTAGCTTGACAGACTGACCTAGCACCTGTAAAATGTTCCTGCTGTGAAAGCTTGGTACTTGACACCACAAATTATAAATGAAGAGCTAGTGGAAAAAGTGACAGACTGACTCTCAGTGAAATAGAGAGTTACAAAGCTGAAAAACATTAAAGTGACTGGCTGTGTGGATATTTAATCAAAGGAGATAAGACATTTTTTATCATCATGAATATAAACTGGGGATATCTCTGGGAGTATTTGTCATGAGCGGAACAACTTTTCTTTCTAATAAGCATTTACTTGCATTTACTTTGGTATATATTTTTGAGACTCTGTGCTAAAAAAGCATTTAGTATAGCCAAATGTTAACCTCATGTTTTCTGAGTTGCCTTTGTGTTCCTTCCTGGAAGGTTTTTTTCATATGAATTCTGCTAAACTGTTTTTCGATACATCATGGTCACTTTCAGACTACAGAAGTAAGGCAAACTATATTAAATATTTCTCTTCTAAAGTAGATAACTTATCAAGCAAATGAGATGCCACTTATATCGAAGGAGAAACACTGATCATTTTGCTCGAGAGCATTGACGCCTTTGAAAGTTATGACTGCTTGTGCATTGATACGCCCACAGCTTGTGGCTCTACTGATGACTTCCCTTAACTCCTGGCAGCTAAAATCATGACTAACTACATCACCTTTAACAAGCAGAAAAAATACAACTGTGGCCTTGATAGCCCTCCTCTATCCTTTGTATGCCACTTGCATTGTTAGGTCATTAGGGAGGTCAGGAAGAATGCCCTTTTATCTGAGTATGAAATCCTAACTTCATCCTGCTTATATGGCAGATCTGCAGTGGATAATAATAGGGATAATAGTAATAATAATAATAATAATGTCCTGTCACTTCTGGAGGCTCATTTATCTGACTTGTGGATAAATTCTGGGTGGTAGTTCAGACTGCAACAATGCAACAGATTGAACAGCTGTGCTTTTCCACCCTCTGTACCACTTCATGCAGACATTGTTAGCATTATTGTCAGCTTGGGAAATGAGGGTAGTCAAGATCTGCCGTTTATGGGCTATATGAGCTCTGTGCTTTCTATACTGTAGCTTTTCTGCCTGCAAAATGGGAATGACTCCATTTCATTTTATGATGTAAAAATATGGACTGAGTGTGGGTGTCATGTTTTAACCCATGCTAGCAATTCAAAACTGAGATAGCCGCTTGCTCAGTCTCCTCCCTCCACCCCCAAATAGGGGAGAGAATCGAAAGGGAAGGGAGAAACTTGTAGATTGAGATAAACACAGTTTAATAAAAGAATATTAATATCCCACTACTAATACTACCACATATATATTGGAAAATAGAATATAAAATAAAAGATACACAATGCAATTCCTCATGAACTCCGTCCACGCTGAGCAGCCAGTCCCAGGAAGCAGCACCTGGTCCCGAACAGCTGATCCCAGAGAGAGGAAAGAGGGAAAAAGACAGAAAGGCCCAGAGGCCTCTGCAAACAGCTGGATGGCAAAAGGCTGAACTGAAAGAACTCCCAAACAAAACTCCACCAAAACGGAGCAGAGACCGGAATGGGTCTCTCTCTCCCCTTTCCCTAGCTGGAAAATCCCGACTCTCCTTAAACATGAAGCACAATGCTAATGGCATGGAATATTCTCATTGATCAGTCTGGATGTCAGTCAAGGTCTGCCCCATCTATGCCTTCCTTACTAGCCGCCTCACACTTGTGGGCAGAGCAGTCAAAACAGTCTTGGCCCCCAGACAACAACTAAAAAACAATAACTCTGTCCCAGGGCATTATATTCTGGTTCTCAAACTAAATTCAAACAACAACCATGCTAGCTACAAAAAAGAAAGCTTTCTAACTGCATGAAGAAAATTAACTCACTTTCAGTCAAACCAGCACAGTGGGTAAACCCTTATTTAGCTGCCTGAAATTAAGAAGTTATGCTGAACTGCAGAACTGGTAGAAGACAGAGAGTAGTAAAGAGTCTTTGGCTTCAGTGGACAGGTCTGTGCCACTGCAGAAGTGCCTGCCTTCGTGTTTCATGCCTGAGACTTCACTGACTGTTGTTCACACATCTGGCTGGCCTGTATGTCAGAGTTTCAGCCTCCTGATTCTTGCTCTCAAGCCTGTCTGAAGCAGCACGCTCTGCAGCTCTGACTGCACCTCCGACAACGTGCACCCTCAAAGGCCTTGCCAGGGAGCCTGAACTGGTCCCTTGCCTCAGTTCTTGAGCTAGACATCCTCAAACAGCTCTTCATGGGGCTGTGCTCCAGTCAAGCACAGACTCTCTTTAGTTGCTTCAGCCTGTGTACCTCTCCTAACATCTGTCTGTTCTGCTCCTTAAAGTCACTAAACAGCTAATTTTTCATTATGGTTATTAAGTAACTACTTGAGTAAGCAGTGGCCATCTGTCTTCCCAGCCCCTATTTGTCACTTTATCAGCTGTTCTCTTCAAAACTTCTTTCTTTAAAAGGACTGTTGTAGAAATGGTCTGTATTGATTCTGGTTCTCATTCTACTTAAAAACAGACAGATGACCTGGTCGAAGGTGCCTCTGTATCAGGCTTCTCAGTTATGCATGGGGCAACAGCAACAAACCCTTGCAATACCATTTCACACTTTACTAATAGAGAGGCTAGGTCTTTGGATCAGTGCAGTGCAAGAAGGAATGGGTGCGTAGGGTGGGTTTGATTATCCCCATGGACTCCTGTGGGAAGTTTCTGCCCCCCTGGAAGAGGAAATCCTAAGAAATGCAGAGTATAGGAGCAATAGATAGGGAACTATTAGCTTCGTAATTAGTCTGATGGACAGATGTGTATAGGCGTTATTATACTTTTCTAAAAGCTTTTGTATGTTTTTTTCACTTATGGATGGTTTTCATGTAAGCTGTTCATTTTATCAGCACTCAAAAAAAAAGACATAAAAGCAAATCCTTGTAAGAATGCAGAAAATGAAAGGTTAACAGCAAACTGGAGAATTTTAAGTCTAGCATCATGACTCCAAAACCAAGTGCAATCTAATAGGATTGACTTCAACACATGGGTCATTTGTATTTTACTAGTGCTAGGAAAGACAAATCCATTTGTCTGAATTTCACTTGTTTCTAATTTCTCTAATGAAGATATACTCAGGTTAATAAATAGAGCTGGCAAAACTGTCAGGTATTCATGTTCATTTAGAAAAATCTACCCAAAAATCTACTGTTGACATGAACATGATGGTGAATTGAGTATCTATTAGCTTTTTCAAGTCAGAATAAAAATTATTACATAGGGCAGCTGAGCTCCTATCATAATTTTATGACTCCCATTTTTATCAGGGTTAGCTCTTGACTTCCATGTATCTCACATGTGAAACCACAAGCTTAGGACAATAATACAGCTATGTGGCATAAACCAACTCTGGTGTTATTTTCTCGACCTGTGAACAACATTAATTTATCTCACTTCATTTTAACAGGAATCCCTGCTGAAAAGGAATATTTTAGAAACGAAAGCTGAGTCACTGGTTAGAGAACAGACTGTTCCCCTTTTTTGCCGTCTCATTCTTTGTGAATTGGTGTGGAGCTTGTGGTTTGGTTTGTTTTTAATGAGTATTTTAGCACTATTCTAAGTAATTTTAATGCTATTAAAAACAGGCTACAAAATAATGGCAAAAACTGAACATAAAATTTTACTAATATTTCTTTTGAGTGTAAGGATTCTCATTTCCTGAAAACAAGTCTGTCCGTCTCAGTTTTGGTTTTTTTGAATCTTACTGTGTCTTAAGCTCCAACTTTATAAAATAGATATTTTAATTTGTCCAGTATTTCAAATATTTCCTGATCCTAAAATTAAAAAATTGTAGGTATCAATCATGTAATTTGAAGTAGACGTAAGAAAGGACGCAGGTGTGTTCAATGGGCTGTGTACAGTTATAAAGTGCAAATTACAATAATTGCTTATCAGAGCATTTTGTCAAGTGTTTAAAGTACTATGATTGCATATTTTACAATAAAGTGGCATTAGGAAGAAAGTAAAAATGCTCTTGTTAAAATAAGAAATGTTTGTGGTTGGATACTTTAAAGCCTAAACTTACTGTAAAGCTTTGCAGCCTGCAGCCACAGACTTATCACTTTTTCAAAATCCACTGTCCTGCCTTCAGAAAGGTAGGTGTTACAATACTAAAAACAAGCCACGGTAAATGTAATAGGTTACTAGCTGACCGTATCTTCTAATTATGGTCTTTTTATTGTTGAAATAACACCTAACTGTTGTCTATAGTTCTCTGCATCTGAAAGCCAAAGGCTTTCTACAGAAGAGCAGATTTTTATGACCATCCATCAAAATTTACAGTAATGATTTCAACAATCATTTCTAGATAAAGAGAACTTAGACATGAAGTAGACCATTTACAAAGTCTTAGAAGATGCTGGTAAAAGACAAATACCTTAATCCCGTGGTGCTGTAGAAGTAATAAAATTAATTATGCCTGCTTGTAGAATTTTGAGTGTCAAGTATTGCTGGATTTAATTCAAATTTACATTTTTTAAATAGAGACTTTGGAGGTTCTGAAACACACATTAGATTATTTGTTTAGCATCAGAGTATTTTTTCATCCTACCATGACTACATGCCTTGTTATTTGGAAATAATTGTAAAAGTGGATTTTTGTTCATGCAAATATAAGTTGAGTGGATGTTCATGTAACTCCCCTTTCTACAGATATAATCATATATAATGTTCATTACTCATTCTTCTAAAGTAACGTGATGATGCAATTGGGGATCAATTACGTAGCTTGAATAATGAATATAAAAATCTGCATGGTTTGTGAAGCAAGTGTCTTATTTCTTCCTTCTACCTGCATAAACTCTTGAATGCTGAAAAGTATATGGAGTTGAAAAACCAAATATTTAGCAAATTAGTTGCAAACAGAAAGGAACACATAGACATGCAACAGTGATATGTAATGAGTATAATAATCAGTTTTGGTCTTCAATATATCTTATTCACTTAATTGTCCAAATGAAATACCGTATCATTCAGAGGTTCCATTAGTTGCTACTTCCATTTCACTAGCTTCAGGGTTTTGACAGTATATGGATAATGGTATTGAAGATACAGCTGGAATCAATTGCCTCTGCCTCCATCAGTTCTCTCAGTAGGTACATGAATTAATCTTTTATTTTTAAAAAATTACACAAATTAAGTCTCTCAGTGTAGTATCTTATGATTTTAGATAACAAGAACAAAGCAGAGCATTTGGTTTACTTATCTTGCTTATTTACATGGTACAGTCACATAAAAATATACATTCCACAATCCAAATTCAATGAAGTTTTCCACCAAAAAAGCACAAGAAGAGAATAAATCAGAGCTTCATTTCACTTTTTCTATTTAACACTTAATCCAGTGAAGTTACTCTGTTGTAACTGAGGGCTCTGCAATGGTTGACAATGCTGATAATAGTGCAACATGGAAATAAAGGGATTCACCTTGATTTTTCAGGTGAGAATGGGAGAAGGGCAATGTGAAAAAGCATAATGTGAAACTGAAGATTTTGGTATGAAAATGTTGGCTTACGTTCTGTAATAGTGAGAGATGGAGCAGTAGGATTACAGCAGACTTCCACTCTTGGGAGATTATGCGTATTTGCACATGAGGTATGGAAGGGATGCTGGCTCTAAAGTAGCAGGAGCACTATGAAAGTGTAGGAAAGCATAAAATGACATAGCAAAGAGCATAAATTTTAATTTCTTTTTAAAAATGATCTTGCTAAGAAATAAGTAAAAAGGTTCTCTAGGGAAAAAAGGTTAAATAAAAAAAGTGGGTAGTGGCAAAAGAACCACTGTTTGTTTTGATCTTGTTAGCTCGGGGCAACAGGATTTGAAATTATTTGAAATTATATTTATCCATGTAGTAGGGAACAGTAAGACTGAAACAGATAACTGAATCAAGTTAGAAAACAGGGCAAGTTATTCCTTAAGCATCTCTATGTAATATATGGAGAGAAAAACAGTGCTGTGGGGGAATTAGTTTTTGAAGATGCTCACTGGAGACCTCACGTAACTGAGAGTAGAACACCACCAAGTTAGACAGGCAGTTATCCAACATAAAAACTATTGCACCCAATCTAATAATGTTGCAAACTTTGTAGGACTGAGAAGGTGAATTTATCATGAATGACATGTTGGGTTTTGCACATGAAAAATTATTCTGACCCGTTCTCATTCATTAGAGGAGAATTCTAGTCATGTGTTTCTGTGAGTGTGCAAATGCGAAATGTGAAAGGTGAAAGTGAAAATTCCTTTTTAAAATTCTTGATCAAAATCATAGATCAATAAAAAAGGCCAGTTCTGGATAACAGCTCAACCTACATTAGAGGTAACATGAAAGCAGAAACTAGAAATACGAACACTTGTAATAATTAATGGAAAAGAGAGGATACATGTGGAAATCAATACGTTAGAAAATATGAAGTGTAGAAAATTGAAAATAGAAGCTAAGTGACTTAGGTAAAAGCCCAAGTCTCACAGTACTCAGGATAATGAGAGTTTCCCTATTGTATTATGAATAAAAATGTTTGTGTGAATGGTATTGAACTATTTTTAGAAAGGTGCAGAAAATAAGGTGTTCAGAATTGAGAAAATTAGAAATTAGTAATTTATTCACATAACATGAAGAATATGAAGTGCTCCCCATCTGGCATAAATAGTTCTCTTCCATGAGTCCTGAAAGAATTGGCTGAGGAGATGTCTGGGCTACTGATAGTAAATTTAATGAGTTTGGGGACTCAGGGAATTAAAGAATATTGGAAGAGCGTAGGTGTTAGTACCGGTTTGAACAGAAAAGCAAAGCACTATTAACCAGGTAACTAGGTTTTTATAAAAATCACAGCATTGGAGAGGATTCGAGAAGTCATTTAGCTCCCCTGTTCTGCCCCAAGGCAACATGAGTTTATGTAGAAACCAGGTCTGACAGAGTTTAAGGTGTTTTAAAAGCCTCCTATAGTGGAGATTCCCCAGCTTCCCAATTAGTCACAACTATCCCTCTTCTTTACAACTGTAGGAGTAGCAAGGATTTTCCTGAACTCCAACATAAAGCTCTTTTCACTTTAATTTAAGTCCCTCCTTTCTTTTTGGACATTAACATAGTGAACAAATTATTCTCTTTTGCCTTAAACAGCCTTTTACACCCTAGGAGATTGTTAGTGGCTGGTCCTTCTAATGTAGCCCCCGAGGTAAATGACTCCAGTGCTCTCAGACCCTCCAGAGCCTTTCTAGAGACCTCATCATTCCTGCTGCTCACCTCTGGTGTCTTTGCAACTGATCCAGGCATTCTTTGAAGTAAGGCACTGAAAACTAGACACAGCACTGCCACTAAAGGCTTGTAAATGCTGCAGGGAGGGGAAGGATTACTCTATATATTTTACTGGCTATAATCCTGTTTGTTTATCTCAGTCAAACAGCATTGTCAATACTTTGTTTACTCTATGATTTGCTATGACTCCTATATACTTTCCCAGCAGAATTGCTGTCTAGACAGGTGCTCCTCATCCTTTACTACTGCAGCTCGTTAATCTTGCCTAAACCAGATAGCTGTTGCATGCAAAATAATGGAAATGCTGGAAAATGATTCAATTGATATATATATAATGAATGCCATTTCATTTGTTTTATGGAAAACAGGCCTGGTCAAAATCCCCAAGCATTTAAATATTTTTTCCCAGTTGATTACACATTAATTGCCAAAGGTAACTTGTTGCATGTCTCCCTCTTCTTCCTGTCTTCCTCAAGCAGACAAGCCATAGAACTAACATGTTTAGATTTTGTAAAGTATCACAAAGTATCACAAAGTGTTCTGACAGTAAAAAGTTTACCATATTTTTTAGTAAATGGATTTTGAAAAAGTGAGGTCTAAGAAACCTTAAAGTAGTTTTCAGTGACTGTTAAATCACAGAATTTTAGATGTTCCTTATATACCATTCAAAATTCTAACTGGTCAACGTTTTTCATTAGTAACATGGAAATAAATACAAAATCAGTAGCTGACAACGGAGTAGTAGGTAGTTAAAGAGGATGTGCAGACAGGCAACAGCTTTTATCACTTAATAAAGGTCAGCCCCTTAAAAGTGAAAACTTGTTTTAATATAAACAAATGGGTCGTTGTACATTAAAGAACAAAAATGCAACCCAAACTGAAGAATAATGATGGAAAGGAGCGATTCTGTTAAGAACAGTGATCTTGGTGGACTGATAACTGCCTATGAGTGCAATGCTGCAGCAATTAATAGGCTAATGTGACCTTGGATATATAAACAGGATATAAAAATAGGCAGGGTTCTTTATCTTAATGTATATTGTTAGAAGGAATGATTTCATTATACTGCAGGCGATACTATTTTTTTTTTTTTAAATGAAAAAGACCATATAACCCGAAAAAAGTGCGAACACTTCAGAAGAGAGCCACAACTCTCTTGGGGGCTGGAAGTGAGAGACCTGAGCAGCTCAGTGTGTTTGTCTTACAAATATGAAGTGGGGGGGATGGGGTGGAGTGACCTGGTCTGCAGTCCTGCCAAGTTGTCTTCTGAGTTACAGCATTTTTTCTTGATTTTTTTTTTTTTCCCCCCCACACTGGTATTTTTCTGCAGCTCCCTGAGTTACTAGTGTTGTCTTAAGAGATTAATGTCTATTGTTCTATTTTCCTTGCAAATTTTTGGCTTACCCTCTATAGAAGTAACAGTGAAATTAGTCCACAATGAGCAGTAGATCAAGCTGAGTGATCTGATGTCAGACTGTGATTCCATGAAGTTGGCCAAAATCCTTTTTTCATTTAAAACTGCTAGGTCAGACTGTTAAGAGATGTGTAAAGAAAGGAGAAAAGAAACTAATGAAATTAATATTTGGAAGGCTTTTTCCTTGATTGTACAGACGAGATCCTAGAGTTCATTTTCAGAACAGTATTTTGGAATTAGAATTAAAATTCCACCCTGTCAGTCCTCGGAGCTCTGCTCATCATAATTTTAAATAAAACAGTTCCCTCAGGACTGGGCAAAATCTCTGAAAAGATTAATTTCAATTGTAAAGTCTAATAATAGCAGTGTAAGATATGTCAAAAAAAAAAGTAATCTGGAGCTCAATATGGCATAATGAGTTATAATAATGTAATATCTGTTCAAGTATGTACTGGGAAACAAAGCTAAACACTTTCAAATTCTAAGTATGAACTGTGCAGTTAACTAAAACAATAGATTTACAACTGTATGTTTAAGTCTATACATTATTGTTGGGCAAATGACAGTATCCCAAGCTCAGTTATTTTAGGAATGACATGCGAGTGCTAATTCTAGGTTCTTTATATCCAAAGAGATTTTTTAGAAGGTTCTTTGAGTTCCTTTTGAATTGTGACATGACTTCGTTATGGCAACCACCACTCTTTCACTCTTGGTCACTCTGCGTCACCTCAAAAACCTGCCTGCTGTAAGTGGAGGTCGCACATGTCCGTATGGAAATGTCCATAACATTTCCTAGTGCAACCAATTTATTTATAGCTTTTTTGCATAACTGCCGTAGTTCCAGACACACACTTTTTGTTATGCTGGCAGCTAATGGCTTGTCCATAATGGCCACTTTGTGTGAAATCTCATTTGAGAGGAATGGGGCTTTTTATGGCATATAAAGGAGTATAAATAAGTAAATGTAGGAATAAAGCTCACTAAATATAGATAGCTTCATGGTTCCATTAACTTTTTAAGGAATTTGCTCATTTTAAGCATCATACGTGTAGTGTCCACCATCTCTTTTTAGTCTCTTTGCTTGTGAATTTCCAGTTCTTTCAAAACTTTCACTATTCTTCAGTCAGAGGAGAAGCACTCATTGCTGTATGTAATTCAGATGTATACACGTGGACATTCTTCTTAGGCTGGATTTTTTGGCAGGGTGAATATTCTGCCAAGGAGCTGCAAGTTGGAAGCTTCTTGGCAGTGCAAATTTGTCTGCCATCAGGTCTGTGCTGCTGGGGATAGACTGCTTCTTAATTACCTCATTTAAAGACAGCTTGGGTATTTCTGTCCCACACTGAAGTACACATGTAGATATCTCCAAATCACTGAAGTGTGTGAGGATTTTATTATTTTATCTGTGTGTCCTCATTTGTATAGCCAGCCCTGTTGATGTCACTGCTTTACTGGGGTTTGTATTTCTTTGCCATAAACATAATGTTTACTAGATCTGCCAGTATTTGCACGTTTTTGATTGATAATTATTTTATGTCTTAAAACACCAAGTACTGTTGGAAAGATAGTATTTGAATTTTTATGATTTTCATTTCTGACTCTAAAGGGGATAGCATTCTAATTCTTGTTAGTAGTTTGATTATTTGAATTCTCCGGTTTGAGGTTCTAACAGATTTGGTGGCTATAGGTGAGCATGTGTGAGCATACAAGATGCCTGATATGTAAAATGTGCCAAAAATTGCATTTTATTTAACAAAACTCTGTTGTTTGATGGGGATCATTTGGTAGGTGTATAGAAGAAATATTATTAGATCATGGTTCAACTAAATTTAAACTTAACATACTTTCAGTGATGAATTTACTCTAGTTTTTAGTTTTTTTAATGTAGAGCTTTGAGCTTGCAAATAGCATTTGATTAATTCAGGTAAGGAATTAATTAATTTAGGCTCCACTGAAGAAATTAATCAGTTTTCCTTCCTGTATTTTGGGACTTGTTCCTTGGAAGTATTAGTTTTGAATACCTGGATGATGTTTATTAAATGATGGTCCTGCTACCACAAAAATTGTAAAACTGAAAATGACGCTCAATCTCTGATGCTGTTGTTGAAAGGGTTCGTTTCTGCCTGCAGATCCACAGGTTTGGCAGTAACATAGAGTTGTTTTCATTTGATTATTTATTTAATTCTGTATTAAAGAATTAAAATATCATCAGAATAGCACTCGATATGTAGCAATATACAGCCTCAGCTGAAAACCAAGTATATTTACAAATAGTTCATGTTTGCTGGGTGGAGAGAGGAGGGGAGGAGAGATGGAGAGAAGAAAACAAACTGAAATATTCTCAGAAGCCAGCTGAGCATTCGGTCATCTCAATGAAAAGGAAATATCTAAACACAATGGTTTAATTGTTTTGGAAGTTACAGATCTCCAGTACATTATAACTCAAAGGTTTACAGAGTAAACTGCTGCATCACAGGCCAAATGGGAGGATGCTTTCCTGACTCTGCAACAAGAATATGATAGCCTGATGCAAATAGAAAATACTATGACAGTTGTAAATCACAGTTTTGTAAGTAATCAGAAGGCAGCAATAGTCTCAGGGGGAACAGTGATTCCATTTTTTGGAAGTAATTTATCTTCAAGTTATTCACAAGGCTTCATAAACGGGTGAAGTGGTAAAGAAATGGAGAGCAGAACGCTCCCTTTGTTGAAAATCCTTTTAAAAATGTCATTAGTTTCTTCAAATAAATCATTAAACTTTTATTTGGTCAATGTTGAGCTTGTTACCTGACTGTAAATTTGCTGATCAGACTATTTTGGTTTCAGGTTAAAAGTCAACATGCATTCAAATATAGAGGTACTCTAATTGTCACTAATACAGAAGATGAAGGAAGATGCTAGGTCAAGTTTCCTCTAATAAGCTGGAGAGTTCACACAGTTTCCATGCCAATGTGTCTTTTCCGTATGGCAAAAACCATGACCTGGCTGCTCCTGCTGTATTGCTTTATAGAAACACATTATATATAGCTGTACATTGATTGTTTGGACAGATAAGAGGTAGAAGATAGTGTGCAACAGCATAAAACCCCCAAGTGTATGGATAGTGGTGTCATGTTCCAAACCAATAGCTTCGTTTTTTCTCCATCATTTAACCATCCAAAGAAAAAAATGGAATTTGTGGGCTATAAGGAGGAACTGAGCATTCAAAACACACTAGCTTGATAATTAAAATACCTACCCTATACAATGCCTAATTTTATGTTTAAATCCTAATTTAGATTTCTTAAATTAGAGGGCCAGATGAAAAAATCCATTAGAGGGCAGTAGTACATGTACGTACAATGTCTCATGTACTATAATATTTAGCTTACAGTCACCTTCCTTATTACTATGAGCTATGTTCTGTATAGTTTTTGCATTATTGGTGAAAGGAAGAGAAAAATTACGCTAATGTAACTTAACATATTAAAATAATGCAGAAACACTTTGTATTATAATATACAAGTACCATAATGCACATCCAGTCATATATTAGAAAGACAAAATGAATATGGCAGAAATGATAGGAAATATATGTAGCAGCTTTCAGCACTGTGATATTCCAGATAAAGTATCAACTCTAAAGTTCTTAGTCTTTCTGCCTTATACAATTTTGTATTGTATAACTTTATTTATGGGAGGTTATGTGTTTGTGGTTGGTTGGTTGGTTTGGTTTTTTTTTTCTTTTCCCTTCTGTCCTCTCCCCCGCCCCCCCCCCCAATTCATTTGAAGCTCCGTTTTTCTTTATTTTATTAGCTGTAATGCTTAAATCCACGTGCAGACTTTCTAGATTTCCAGGCAAGCGATTGCAGAATTGTGCGTGCTTGTTCAGTTACCTTTTAATGATTAAGCATTGTAGTGTATTGTGATTTGACAGTGATTTCTGCAAAAGATTTAGTTTTTTATGAGTTGTATCTTCCGAGGCATTTGGTAAAGATATGTAAGCCACAAAAGCCTAAACGTTTAGATTCTGTTTTTATTCATACTGTTAACATTTTAATTGCTTTAATAGCTTTAAGCAGATGTACCTGGTTAACATGGCTAGTTCAGTTCTTACCAGCTTTATGCTCTACTATCTTGTATATGTCCAATCCAAGCAATTTCGCAAACATACCATTTCTTTTTCCATTTTCAGTTGTGTTACTTGATACTACAACTGCCATCGGAGAACTAGGATGGAAAACATTTCCTTTAAACGGGGTAAGTCACTCACCATTTTGGTTTTATTGCTTGATTTTGGCATTCTGACACTCTGGAAGTGGATGGCAATTATACCTCAGTGGATATTCTTGCAATATAGACATGTAAGAAAGATTTTAGTTGATCTCAGGACTGGACCAGCCTGTGTTTTGAGTAGAAATAACAGATGCAAAAATAACATGAGTGCCCATTGTTATGTCCTTCTCTTGCTTTTCTGATTGTTTGTTTGGTTTTTCTTTTTTTCTTTTTTTTTTCCCCCTGCACTGACCATTCTAGACTAAACTTCACTATTCTAGCTTTATGTCTTACACAGGTTCACTGATCTGTTAGTAAAGACTGACAGGAGGCACTTGACATTGTGTACAGGGCCCCAGAGTGTTACAGGTGTGTGGTGTACTGGGAGATTTTGTGGTCAGACAACATTTTTACTCTTTGAAGTTCAACCATCAGTGCTTTGCCAGTGGCTACACTTCCAAAACCTGCCTTTACTTTCCGCCCAGCTAATGCATGTAACGAAGAGGCACTTGTAGTTTAACTTTTTAATTAAGATACAGTATACCGGACCATTTAACAGCTATTGTATCAGCTTCTAGTTCTGATGTCACTGTACATATAGCTCTTCATTGTTTATCGCTTGTTTATATATTAGCTGGCATTATCCCTTAATTACTTGCTTCTCTGAAATGAGCTTAGAAAACAGTTTTGGTTTTAGTTATTTTATTTCTTGTGATCTGTTCCAGAAGGAAGTAGAAATTGTATATCCTCAGCACCTTAATAATCCGTTCTTATAAAGTGCCTTTGGTGTCTCTGCCCTCAGGGATTTCAAGCAATGTGACATTTCTTAATCTTAGCCTATTTTCACCTTTATGAGTTACTCTTTTTCAGAGTTTTCCAGTTCTTATATTCTTAGACATAGCTTCAGTCTGTTAGAGATACTTCCGTGTTTCACATTTTGTATGCAGTCTCATGCAATTTGAGTTATAATTCTGAAAGTTTTATTTCCTTCAAAAATCCTAGACAAAGCAAATACTCTCATATACCATGATGAGAAAATACAGCAAGGAATTTTTTGCTCTAGCCTTGTGATGAGCTCCATTTAGTTGAGCAAGAAGGCTGGCATTTGAAAGCAAACAAGATATAATTTCAGTTATTCTGTAAATTCTTAAAAACTTCAGTTACTTGAATAATGATAGCTTCAATATACAATCACAAGAAGACCCACACTCAGAGTTTATTTAAAACATATCTATTACAACAAATCTATTTTGGTTGTTTATACATACCCTTAACATTAATTTTGCACCATATTGAGGTTTTCAGGTGTCTTAGGACACAGCAAAGAATTGGCAGCACTTACTAGAATACAAGGAGTGTATGTTTGAGTCAGTACTTGGGATTTAATTGTTAGAGAATTTCCCAAAGTTGTGTGGGTTTTTTTTTTTTAAAAAAAAGTAACCATCATAAATATGTGGGAGAAGAACAGCTTGTAACATCAGGAAGACGTGTGGAGTAAGGCTTCCTGGGACACCAAATAGGTGGAAGAGGCTAGAGTGAAAATTGTAAGGGGAGAGGAACTGGATAAATGAAGTATGGAGAGGTAGATAAGAGACGTGTGCATGTATTCTTAACTAAGGAAGAAAATATGTCTGAACTGTCGATGAATTAATCTAAGCTGTAAACTGGATAAAGGTTCATGTGCACTACAGCAAAGAAGTTTTTGAACAAACTTTTGTGGAAGTTGTACAGGTGAGAATATATGATTTGGAGAAGCATGATCCATTTACGAAAGAGACTCCAAGATAGTGGTCATATACAGCAGCACATGACTGGGCATGTTGACAAACAAGATCCTCCATTTCTCACAGTGGAAGGAAGGAAAATGACTTAAGTCAACATTCCAGTAAAGGTTGCTATGAGCAGTAGGACCTAGAGGCAATGCTGCACCTCTGAAAGAGTGGGGAAAGAAGGACAAACGAAAAACTCCAAAATAAGTAGTGGAGACAAATGACTTACATGAAATGAGAGTTACTTCTCTCACTGAGAGTTGTGCAGAACTGCTGATTAAACTTGATGTTTGCTGATTTTTCAGAGTTAGTGTCATTCTGACAAAATTCATTAAAATATACCAAATGTATATTTTATTTTAAATGTTTGATCGTGCTAAAGAATTGCACAAAGGTATTAAAGTATGAAAGATACATTACTTTGGCTTATAAAATATTAAAGATACTAAAGTTAAAAACTAAACTGGAAAGTATTTCTAAACTGTTTCTATTATATTTATATTATTCTGGGATCCTGTAACTTATGCAAAGGTAAGAAGAAAATTGAGCTTACAAGTGCTTATGTAATTAACAGAATATGATATTTGTATGCTTCTTCATGTCACTTTTGTATGCAGCCTCTGAAACAAAAGGCCAGTGTTCAAATATGTTGTTCTATGTGCACAGTGCTATCTAATCTGAGTTACTTATCTGTCCTAATATAATTCATAATGTCCTAATTATTGGTGTGATTGAGATTATAATTGCAGAAATAAGAACCTATTTTGTCCCATGATGGGCACATCAGCACTTTCTCTTTTCCTGGAGGAGGGTGACAGGTTTTGGTTTGTTTGTGCTTTTGATAGAGACTTTTGTTCAGATACTGCATGCATCTCACGTGTTACTTTAATCAAACTTGTTTTTTCTTTCTTCCCAAAATAACTGTATGTGCAGAATTTACGTGTGTAAGAAAAATGTCATTGACATATAGTTACTACTCTGAGGAACATTTTTGAGGTTAGGAGAATGAGATTATAGGTTTTTTTTGAGACTGTGGCATTAACAGAAGTCATTAATTTACTGGCATACTCAGTCACAAAGAATGTTTCCAGTAAATTAAATAGCAGCTGAATTATTAATGCTTGGGATTTGGGTAATATTGAGTATGCCTCAGAGATTTTAAACTAACACCTACGGTGAAGTGGGATAAAAAATTAGGAGGTATTCTTTTAGAATTTGCAGAACCTTAACCTTCACCTCCCAGTCTTTTTATTTATAGTAGATTCATAATGTAATATTTGCAAGCTTTCAGCAGTCTTGATGACCTTTAGAGGTACCTACCCAAGCAAGGAAAGATACAACACAGTAGTTTTGTATGTGGCATTTGTATGCAATCCCATCATTTAGCTGCAAAGATGAGTCATGCACAACTGTGTTATCCGTTCCTTGGTAATATAATATGTGATTTTATTTTTCCATTTTCTTCCCAGTTATTTGTACAACCTTCCTGAAGCATGAGAATACAATATTTTTTTTCTTACAAATGTGTTTTCTTTATTTGCTTGTCAAATTCTTTCCTTGTATTTTGAACAGGTAATAAATTAAGTGCTTGGAGCTACAAAAATGCAGTGTAAAACGTTAATATCTTTGAGCTTGATAGAATCAGCTTTTGTTGATTGGGTTCCAATTTAGCTTCTCAGTGATGGGCTGTGTAAAATTTCTTCTTTGATAATGGACACATCTGATACTTCCTCTGTTCCTTGGGCTATAGTTCAAAATGACCGATTGATTTATGAAAAAGCATGTGCTGTGGAATGAAGGTAGATCTTCACTCAACAAACTGTCACTCCATAACCTTGAAAATAACAGAATAAGGTGGGTTTTTTTGATTGGTACAAAAAATGGGAAGGGAACGCCCTCAGGTTGCAAAAGAGGCTGTGAATGTGAGCTGGTGAGCAAGTGAGTGTGTTAACCATTGTCCAGTGTTCCAGCCGAAGTCAGTTCGCTGATCTTGGGAACAGGGTTATTTTTCTCGGGTTTTCTCACTACAGCCTCTGGTGGTGGGACCGTTAGAAGGGCAGCTTTTTTCCTAGGGGATTAAGCACTGTTTAAATGGCTAATAAATTTTTGAAAATTAGGGAGGAAAGAATAAAACCTGAAAGCCTAACTGAAATGTAGTGATCCACAACCTTCACATCTCCACATCTCCACAACCTCCACAATCTTCACATTAACAAAATTATGTGCCTCGTTGTCCAGTTGTTGGTTTTTTTTCTTCTAACGTCAATGTTACCATGTTTTGTTGTTTGTTTGTTTGTGTTTTTGTTTGTTTGTGAGCAAAGTTTGCTCATGAGCTATGGTTTGGAGACTACTGTGATAAGGGCCTGTCTATTCCTGAGAAACTTCTACCATAAGTACTCCTGCGTAACCCTGACAATGCCTTATTTTGCATGAGCTGGATGTACTTTGCAACTCTTAGTTTGGAATAGTGTTCTTATTTGGAGAAGAAAATGAATAATGAAAAAAATATTCTGCTTCTAATGTTAATCTAAATTTTAAGTTGCATTTAGCCACTTCATAAACTCCAGAAATCTTTAAAAATTAGCATCATAGAAGGGGAAGGTGACTCATAATGCAAGGCTCTAAGAAATTATTTACATGTGCAAGGGGCTTGTACAAGCTACCTTGCCTTGTCTTGGTAGGCAAAATGTGTAGCATCAGCAGTAAAAAGCTTGCTAGAAGTCCTCTAAATTGTTCGATAGCTGTGTGAGTGATGAAACTATTTTAAACCAGTTCCAGCACCTATTTGAACAGCTTCCTTGTTAACTGGTATTTTTCTTGTTGATTTATCCACAGAGGTAATTATGTTTTAAATATCTTCTGTCTTTGGGGGATCTTTTAAGATTTTTAACACTCACTAGTATATAGTTGTATGTTTCTTTTCTGCTATGAATTTGTTGAGACTGAACTTGTCAAAGTACTGATTTTTTTATCCTCTCTGTTAAAATACTTGTTTTACAGGACATGCATCAGTCAACAATTCACTTTTTAGCTCCTTCTTAGCTAGACATTTCTATAGTTTATGATAACACATTTTTAAATGGCTTAGTAGTGTTTGTCACCAGTACGCACCTCCTAATCCTTTTTATGTTTCAGTCAGACACGATACTGACGTTTTCCAGGCTCAACCTGTAAACATTTGTTTCAATGTAGCTGCATCCATCTACACCTTCATTTTTAAGTGATATCTCTGAAGGTGATTGGACCAATATGTCTTGGAACATTCATATACCGTACTTAATTTTTTTAGCTATTAATTTTCTTAAGTGGATTGATTATTTTTTAGAATTCTTCTGATTTCCTTTGGAGTCACTTAAAACCAAAACACTTAGAGAGAAACTTAGGCCCATTCCTTTATTGAAACTACCGATAAACAAAGCAATTAGCAAAGAAAGTGGCACTCTCCAGTACAAAGTCATTGGAAGCATAGAGAGTAGAAAACAGTGTAAGAAGCTAGCTAAGAAAGTTGACTTAAAGAGAAGAACAAAGAAAGAAAGGCAGTACAATCTCACTGTGTGATACGATAATGCATGTATCAGGTTCGCCTTTAGGCACAACACACACAATATATTAAGGAATATGAGGTGGGGAAATGATAAATAAGAGAATAGAGCAAGTAATGTGAAAATCGTAAAAGATGGCAAGATAAGCAAGTAAAACATAAGCAAGTATCTGAGATAGAAGACTAAGGCGTGCACAGAGAAATCACAAACAGAAAATGAGGTTAGTGCATTAAACCTGCTCAGGTAGCAGTATGGCATCATAAGAAAAAGATCAAGAGTGTATGGTGATACTTGGTGTCCACAATTTAGTTCTGTATTTCATATTATCTTGTTATCTACAAGCAGAGAGCTACATTTTACAAAAGACAACAACAAATATATAGTACAGATTATAGCATGAAAGAAATGTAAATTCTCCTAACTGTAGTTCCCAGTCATTTGGATTTGTCTATGAAATAGAAACCAGATAAGTTATGTGTATTTCTAAACATATACATTCACATATCCACATAGCCACTTCAGTATTAATTTTATGGATGACTGTGATTTGAACATTCCATGTAGCAGCGTGAATTACAATATTACCAGTACTCCTAATCTTCACCTCTAGTACTGTAACTATTAGAATTCAATACATCAATTCTTTATGACCAGAAGGAACAATTCATCAGGTGGTCGTCATATCAGAGACTGTCAGATTTCAAGCCTCGCCATTGCATTTACTCAGTAACAAGTGTTTCACTGAAGTATATATTTTTAAAAGACATCAGAAACCATGATTTCCCTTGGTAATTTGTTCCCTTAATTAATCAGATCACTGTTTAGAAAAGGGTTCCTACTGTGAGATTCTTCTTTCTCAGCCTCATACTGAATCAAAATTGATGAAATCCTTTGTTGCTTCTCCTCCTATGTCTCTGAAGTGTGAATCATCATGCGGCTCTTATTTTTTGAAAATATGGATACAAGTATGTGTTATTTACAGTCAATTTCATGATTTTTTACAGTTACAAGTCATCATGCCACTTTACTAAGTATTTTCCTGTTTAACCATCAAAGAGATCTCACTAGACTTTTTCACTACAGTAATATTATTGGGAGCTCGTGTTTGATTGATTCTCACTGTGACTCATAATTGTCTTCTAGAACTGCAGTTTTATATCACATAGTAATCTATTTGTTAGGTCAAAGTGGTATTCCCTCCCCTAGATATGTAAATATACATCATCCTCCAATAAGTGTTCCTGAAAAAAATATTATACCATCCTGTGTGACTTTTGTGTTCTAAATATTACCAAACAACTTATATTTGAAAAGTCTGATTATAAAAAAGTCAGTGTTTCCTTTTGATAGCTAATATATGATATTTATTCTATGATACGGCTGATTGATAATAGTTCCTAGACTCTGTAATCTCTGCTTGAATATTGTAAACTAGTTTTAATCACGCATCACGTGATACCCAGTCTAATGGCTGAAAAAGGTCACAGCGTGTTATGTTCACAAAACCATCTTTAGAAACACAGCTTAAGGTTAGGCATTGTGAGGTGAATAAATACTCTAGGGCATTTAAAACCAGAGTTAAGAAATCTAATTGTATTTATCAGTTCCTAGTCTGCTCTGTGCTTGGAGAACTGTGACTCTGGAGCAAGGCATCATAATTCAAAGGCATCCTCTGCTGCTTTAGTGGCATATTGTGGTGAGTTTGCCCCAGCCAGCAGTTAAGCCCCCACCCAGTTTCTTGCTCATTCCCACCCAACAAGATGGGAGAGGATCAGAAGGGCAAAAACTTGGGGATCAAGACAAAGGCCTCCTACCAGAAGACCGATAGCCAGCCAATCTCCAAGCAATAGCTACTTTGAAAAAACTACCTCATTATACCCCCAGCATGACATTATATGAGCTGGAATATATCCCTTTGGTCAGTTTGTGTCAGCTGTCCCCACCTCTTGCCCACCCTTAGCCTACCCTTTGGGAGGGCAAAGTGAGAAGCAGAAGCAGCCTTGACACTGTGCAAGCACTTTTCAGCAATAGCTAAAACACTGCTCTGTTATCAGCACTGTTGTGGTCACCAGTCTGAAACACAGCACCATACAGACAACTGTGAAGGAAATTAACTCTATCCCAGCCAGACCCAGAAAACATGTTTAAAATTAAAGTTGTGTGAAAGCCAACAGGAAAAAAATCTCAATACCAGAAAAAGACTTGCATCTGAAGGCGTTTCACTTTTATTCCAGGCAAATAGCTCTGAATCATCTGTGCAACAGAGAATTGCATCTGTGTGGATAGGTGTTGCAGAAATAGTAAGCAAAGTTCTAAGAACTGAGGATGTTTTTGAGAAAAAAAAGCATCCAAAAGTCTAAATTCTTCCTTCTGTTACTGCAGTTCAACTGCAATAAAGATACGTAGTTGAATTTATGAAAGCTCACCAGCAGGATTTCAGAGGAGTCACAGAGGCTGTAGTTTTAATAACAAATTTAATAGAAAGTAGGGATTTAGCCTGTCAGAGCATTTAACAGGGTTGAAGGAAAAAGAAAGAAGCTAATTAGATTTTCACACAACATGGGAAATTTACAGAGATGGCATTAAGAAAAATATTTGAAGTCACGTATCTGAGCTGTAATTTGGACATGATCAGACACCATGCTCTGCAATGCCATATTTAGAATCCTTTTTGATGGTCAAGACGTGTTGCATGAGGAAAAAGGTAAATTGAGGGATATTTTTTGAGGTTAATGTACATCTTCAGGGATTAAACATTTAGGTATATTCAAGATCTAGTTAAATGTCTAGGAGAGCTTTTCTGGAGCAATTTCTGTTGCTCATATGAGATGACTTGCCTAGCGGAGTCAAGTTTCCATGTTTCTTGTAGGAGCATCTCTTAGAACATAAGAGGTTTTCTTGGAAACTGTGTGTCTGCATATGTAACCTGAAAACCCTGGTTACAGAATTAGTTGTGACTCTGCTGGGAATTTGAGTATCTATTGGAGAGTTAACAACAGAGCATGTTCCATCTGAAATAGTTAAATTCACACAATGTGCCAGGCACTGCGAAGAAGAGATATTATTTGTCATCCTCTTATTTTCTTTTTTTTGGTACATACATTTGGGCAGTATCCTGATTATTTTTCATTTGATTTTGTGTGAAACACCTAATGACAGATTCCACAGAGGACAGCTATTGGCGAAGTAAACCGTCGTGTTCTTATTTG
Organism: Caloenas nicobarica; assembly: GCF_036013445.1. Classification (NCBI taxonomy): domain Eukaryota; kingdom Metazoa; phylum Chordata; class Aves; order Columbiformes; family Columbidae; genus Caloenas; species Caloenas nicobarica. The sequence continues at coordinate 91,543,929 of NC_088245.1, read as the reverse complement.
CATATTGCAAACACATTTGGGCCCATTCGTGCTTGCCACTGTGCACTCACAGAGCTAAAGCATTCATAGCCTAAGCAATGAGATATAATTTGCTGTAAATTAAACAAACAAACAAAGAAAACAAAACCACCTAAATGTTTGTAGGAAAGCAGATATAATGGAGGATCATAAACATATTTGAATGGTTCAGTACAGAACAGCTATATACTTAACTAGTAATGTGTAATAGTAAAGCAATAGAAATAGTCTCTAAACCACTCAAGCAAAAGCAATCTTTTATATTTTTACTGTATTATGTAGTAAGTCTGAATTTTATGATAGTAATGTTGCATATACTTTTTGCATTATTTTTCCATTCCTGTTAAATTTAGATGGTGTTGTATACAAATATACTTGTAGTAAAGGTAAAATTTCTTGTATATAGCTGGAACTATGGGCCACCTGCGAAGCAGAAGCATTTTTCTTACTAGTTTTCTAGTAGGATAACCTCTTACTAGGATATCAAGCTAGGAGCTTGTAATCTCTATTTCAGCCTCCATGACTATTCAAATATTTAACATAAAACATACCAAGGGGGGCAGGGGGAATCCATGTTGAAGCCACCCAGGTGAAATTCAAGTGTATCGACTTAATAATGAAACAGTATGATCCTTAATAAGTTTGGCTCTTGCCCAAGATCAAACTTCCTTGCCTCTCTCCTCACACCAAATACTGTGTGGTTGTTGTTTTTTTTTAAAGCATTTTTGAGTAGCATCAGGAACATAATAAAGAAAAAGGAAGCAAAGCAGACAGTCTTGTAATCCTTGATGCAGAGAAGTGCTATTTAAAATACCAACCTTTTTTTCCTTAAAAAAGTTTGTTTATACTTTGGTTAGAACTAGTTCATGCACTTAATACCCAGAAACTGCCAAACAGCAAATGTAGAACTATTTACTTAATTTTCTTAAGATACTGATTTTTGATGTATCGTGTTTAACGCATGTCCTTTAGTTGTAATGCACAGAGAAAATGGATTATTTGTCAGTGTATGTTGTATATTATATAGCAAAAGAGGGCACAGTAGTGGCAGCAGCAGTATTTATATTTTCTGTAATGTTTCTCATTGTAGCTATGAGAAACACTGTAAGTAGTGGAGCACAGTAAACATTTAAATTTTTCAGTCGTGCAGCTCCACAAAATGTATGCTAAATCCAGCTTTGTATTTTCAAAAATACATTGGTTGGAAGTTAAAATAAATCAGAGTACCATATATGGGTTGCACATCTTGAAATCTCAGTGCATGAAAAGTAGCTTTTAACTCTTTGTAAGTTTTATATTAATATCTTGCATTCAGAAGTGTAATGATTCATTTAAAATGTCTGAAATATATTTTCAGCAGTGTCGAATTGCAAAATCTTAATGGTTTCTGACAACAGGTAAATACTGTGAAATTAAAAAACCCAGTCATATCCATTCTTAATTAAATATAATATTGTTCTGATGTAATTCAGCATTCACTGTACACACACGGAGCTATAAAGAACATCAAATTGAACGTTAACTTCATTACAAAATCATGGAAAAGAAAGGATAAAAGGAAAGTGGAAGAAAAGCAATATTTATGGAAATACCAGGGGCATACTAAACACGATTTTATTTTTACTAAAAACCGTTTTATTTTTAGAGACTAAGAACCACTATAGTGAACTCATGGGAAATACCCCATGGAATTCCTGTGTGCTTAGGAAATGGTCTAATAAATGCTTAAGTAGTTGATAAATATCTAGGTATGCTGAAAAGCAATCTCTCTGGATTTTTAAAAAGCCACAAAAGATTTTTTTTTCCCAGAGAAAAAGTTAAAAGTGGCAGCAGCAAAATATGGTTCACTGTCTCAGGACCAGTTACTTCTTTTTACTCATATGCTGTGTTCAGTAGCTGAGGAAACTAGGCAAACTGCTGCTTTCTCGTTATTATTTTTAGTGACAGGAATAATTTATTTTCTAAAAATGGATCTTCTATGTAAAATGAAAATGAAAAAATTAATATATTATTAATGGTAGCCTGACTTTATATTGGAAGCCTTTACTTAGAAGTAGCAGAAAGATTTTAAAAAAATATATTTCTTTCACAGATGTTTAAATATATGGAATGGATTTACAGAAAAGTAACCAATTTATCAAGAAATCTGCAAGCTTTAAGCATTCTCTAGGCCCCTTTTAAATACTTCAGCACACACATAGTCCCCTTTTCATATTGCAGTAAATTATGGTGTGAACTGTGGGGTTGTCATATGCAGGGACAGGATTTGGATTTGATCCTTGTGGGTGCCTTCAACTCAGGACATCCTATGATTCTATGATTTATGTTCTGATGGTGCTTTAAATTATGAGATGTAATGTGAGTACCAACAGTTGTAACAGTTGTGAAAATGGTACAGATTTCGTTTTGTATTTCTGGAGGCTTGACTCTCCTGGGTTTTTTTTTAGAAACAATGAAAAGTTTTCCAGTGGACACACTAAGACAAGATTAAGGTGGGGGTGAACCAACCTCTGGGTATCTTAATGTTGGGGAAGGATCTTATCAACCAGATCTATTTAAAAAAAAAAAAAGGCAAACCAATAAAGACTCCCAAACAAAGCCATCATTAAATAGAACAAATATGTATGAATTCAACTAGCAAGTTATTTTAAGAAGTCTATTAATGTTTCTTTGTACTTTGACCAGTGCTAAGAACTGGGCATATTGGAGAGTGAATAAAAAACAAGTAACAAAGTTTAAGTTAGCAGAAACAACAACTAAATAATGTGATGATATGCTTCAATATGGCCTTGTTCAGTGATTTCTCTGCTTGTCTGTTAGTACTTTTTGTCAGCTTTCCATACTCTGAAGAATACTTCCAATTTCTTATTTTTTCTTACAGAAGAGTTCAAACATTTTCTTTGCCTCTCAGTTAATAGATGCATGGATTATCTTGCATTATGCCTTTAACTAGTAACTCATGAAGTGGTGAACATTAGACATGGAATTTACACCATAAATTTGTCTAGTAATGTACATGTTACTGTACAATAGATGTTACTCCATACTCGTGTTGGGTCTTCATATGTCAGAAGAATGCTCCTAATAATTTTATATCAAAATAGGCTGATAGAGTTCATTATTAACACTAGCATAACTAAGGAGATTGCTTTGGTTCCCTGTTTCATGTAGGATAGCTAAGGGGATTGACTTTAGCTCCCCGATTCTTGTAATGATGATTAAGGGGATTTGTTTAAACACCCCATTTCATGTGGTGTAGCTACTGTAAAAGGATTAGTTTTGGATTCCACTTTCACATGGGAAAGCTAAGGGGATTAGCTTTAGCTTTTCATTCCATGACACAATAACTAAGGGCAATTGCTTTCGCTGCCCATGTGGTTGCGATTTTTCTTGCCTTTTCTGTTCTTGTTTCAGCTTTCCTGTATTCTTACTGCCCAAAGTCATTTTACTTCAAGCATTCTGCCCTGCAATTAGAAGGCCCATGGCCCATACTGAACTTTCTATCCCTTAAGGGAAATCAATGAGAAGTAATGAAATTCCATGTGTTTTTGTTCTCTTCCTCATTGAAACTCAAAACGTTAGTATTTCTTTGGTTAAAATCAAGTGTAGGAGTTGCCATAACTGATCACACTGCTAGTCCATCTAATGCAGTATTTGATTTCTGGCAATGAACATGACCATGAGCTTCAGCTGCAGATGAAGGACTCGGAAGATTATTTACACTCCTTGTTGGAGCAAAACTGCAGAGATTCTTGATCAAGTCCTGTGAAGGTATTACCTGAGCCACAAGTAAGTTAGGTTAATGGTTGAACTCAATAATCTGGGAGGTCTCTTCCAACCAAAATGATTCTATGATTCTTTGATTTTATGATAATAGAGCCAAATCAGTGTGGCACCAAATCCAAGCCAACACGCACTCTGAAGGGGCAGGTTTTGTTAGGTAGGAAGCAAAACCCTAGACTTGAGTGCTCTCAGAAACTCTCCTTATGCTTCTGCAGTTGCTTCTGTGACTATACCAGTTCCAGTAGAAAAAGCTCTGAGGTCTTTGTACCAAATTGCATTGTGCAGCTAGCACAAATTAATATTTTCAAACCTCTTAGAAGCAAATGGGATGTCTATATGTAAATTCAAAACAAGTGCTTCATGTACAGCCAATTAATTTATTCCTGTGCTGTTAAGTAAACCAGGGTCTGTGCCATGGCTTCGAAGGCAGGTGTCTCCAAAAAGCCATTTTTAAATACTTGCCCAGAACATGTCTAGGGCAATGCTGCTTGGCAAAGACCAAGGCCACACTGGAGGCTCTGCCAACAAATAAGCAGTACAGATGCTGGTGCGTCAGTGTTCAAAACTACTGCCCTACCCTCATCTACTGTACTAGTACACACAGAGCCTTAGGGGACAGCATTCTTAAGAGCATACTTGCTCTTAAACACATGCTGTTTTCCAGTTTTGGTCCTCCACAATGGGATACAACAGAACTATTTCAGCAGGTACCTGCTGCTTTTATTAGCTGTCAGCTCAAAAGCTGGTTATTTCTGTTATTTGTGCGGCAACATCAGTCTTCTATGTACAGTCACGGTTGTATAAGAAGATGAGAGATGTGCCAATAGACACACGCTTCTCTAGGACTGTATGTGCTCAGATCTGGTGCCCTGAGTTGTACAGTTACTTGTTTTGAGATCACAGCACATTCCGGAATTTCTTTTGCACTTTGTGCAGCTTGGGAGAACTCAGTGTTGGAATTTGTCCTTTCAGTGCCCTAAGTCAGCTTTAAATTTCCAAGGGTCTTTTGCTGTGGTATCTTTCCCTAAAAATAAAATGCAACAAAACAATTAGAAAGCAAAGGTGATTTTTTATGAAAATTTGCACGTTTCTGAAGACAAAAAGAAGAATGCAACGGAGAAGTTCTTCCAAAAACACTAACCTGCCAAATACTGTACATATTGAGCCTTTTGTGGAATAGATAGTAGCATGTTAAGACACACATGCAGCAAACCACCTCAGTAAAATATCAAATTCTCTGTAATGTGTTTGAGGTAGCAGTAGTATGGGAAATTTGGCTTTAACCCAAGCTCAGCTATTTTACCCACAATATAGGATGACAGTATGGTGAAGAAGAAAACAACTAAGATATTTTTTTTTCTGCCTCTTTGGGTCCGTGCAGGAAATTTCCTGAGGGAAAATGTTTCGTTCTTCATAATTAATTCGATTTATTTACTTAAGTCTGTTTCTAAGGGTGAAGGATTTCCTTCTTTGACTGCTACGTAAGAGACAGGATAACAGGGTAAGAGTTACTGCAATGGCTTTAATCTGAATATTCCTTCCTCATGGGAATCATCATGCACCTACAACCTGCTTGCCTGAGCTGGAGATTATTAAATTTTATATTTGTTGACTCCCTTAGAGTAACGTAATTTCCTGCATGTATTTTGAAGCTGTGAATATACAATAAAATATGGTACTAGGGATGGCAAATTAACCACAAGCAATGGGATAGATTTTGTGTAAAAGTAAAGCTTGAATCTTTATGGTGTATTGAGACAGGTTTCTCACTGCTGTCAGATTTATGCCTTTTGCATAGTACTGCTGTACATAGTACGGCGGCTTAAAATTTTCATCACGTATGTTTTGCGCACACAGAGTTAGGGCAGTCAGAAAAAAGACAGAACTTCAGGGAAGACAAATTTAGACATAGGAACATTTACTAAGAATAATGAATTGCAGGGGTTTTTTTTAACAAAATGTCAAAAAATAGGATAATAGCAGTAACTATAATCCATGATTATAGTCAACTGCATTACATTATACAGACGAAAGAAGTCTAGAAAGGTTTTTTGGCTTTCAGCCAAAGTGTTCTCTTAAACTGCTCCACTGAAAATAAGTTTTTTTCTTTTCAATATCCTTCTTTTTTCTTCTCTTTACAAAGTAAATCAATTAAGTATTAGTGATATGTTGCCAGTTAGGAAAAAAACCCACAACTATCACCATAGTTCACTTATCACCAACTCTTGGGAAGTTTCACAAAGGGAATTTAAAGTAGAGACTCGACAGTTTTTGAGAGCAATACTAACATAGTTTAATTGTACGAGCTGTAGTGCAAAATTTCTTAGCATTTTGATGTTCTGTGAACACTTGAATGAAACCTTATAATAGTGTGCAAATTTAACCTACATTCTCCTGACTCACAGGATGCATAGAGGTTCAACATATTTAATTACATATGCTGCCTAGGTGTGATTTTTTAATTTATTTTCTTGTAATATTATGAAGAAACATATTGTTATGATTTTGTTTACAAGAGTTGAAAGTCAGGTAGGGCATGCTTTTGGAAAGATTCTAAATTTTAGCTAAAATAAATGGTTGCATTTGGAAAAACATTTCTAATTCCTTTCTTAGAGTTGTAATTTTAAATTCTACTATTGTACGTATTGTATGTAGAAGAAATTAAATATTGTCAAAGAAAGGTGCAGTTAAGTGTTAAACTACTTGTTGAAAAGCAATGTACTTTGCTCAAGCTACTATTTTCTGTGATTGTACTGAAAATGAAATGGATTAGCTACTAAGTTTTGATTTATGAATAAGGTCAAAGATATCAAAGATACCAAAAATGTTTCTGAAGATTAGCCAAAATTTGTGTCTGTGCAATTCTGTGGGTAATTTTATACAGTCTTTCAGTTACTTTGAGTAGAAGCATTTTTGATTATTTCTTTCCTATGTTTTGACCTCTTCAAATTGCACTTCATTACTGGAGTTGAATGTTTATTACACGTTTTTGATCTGCTTACATTTGCACCAATATGTCAAAGCTGGTTTGTTTAAATTTTAAAATTCTTGTAGTTCCTTGGCATAGGACATTCAAATAGTATTGAGCAGTGTCATAAAAGAAGTTCTACATCAACTACATCACACCTGGTTTCCTTGGAAATAGAATTCTACAATTTTTAGATGCTGCGTGGTTCATATGGCAAAGGAAACACAGCCCTGTAAAGGTCATAGCCTTGTGTGATAGAGTTTGTAATTACTTTCATTGCTCTTGGGAATATGACATTAGAAGAATAATACTTTTATTCAAAGTCTTAGTTTGTCTAAAATAATGCCACAGCTAATCCTGACTGACGTGATATTTGAGACAGCAACTTTCTTAATCCCAGGATTTTTAAAAATCCTTTTTAAGAGTAGAGTATATTTTAAGACCTTAAGTTAAAGGCAAATGTAAAATTCTTAACATTCATGGATTTCTCTTCTCTTTTTCACTTATTAAAGAAAACAGAGGAATAAATTCTACCACTTGCAGGTGAATGCAGAAGGAACAAGGACACTTTCTTGGCCACCATCTGAATGGAGTATTTTCATATCTACACCTTGGTATAGATGCAGCTGGCATCTGGCATACGTGATGGAACTCCTTAACCAAAAAATGTATGCAATATAGTTTAATGACTATGTCTGTCATACCAGTTAAAGTCACAAACATATTTGATATGGACAGTGTATGCCTTCAAAATGTGTGAAACCCTACAGAAACTGCAATAACAAAAATCTCAAAACCACTGGCGTATACAAGTGGCATATATAAAGTATGTCTTCCCAAAAATAAAATCTTCTACCTAAAGTGAGAATGGAAGCAGGATAGTGAATATGAGCAAAAGCAAAGAAAATATTACAGTTAACTGCTTCTGGAAGAGGACCACAAATATTTGGGCCTGTGTTTATGGAATAAATACATGCTTACCTGGGACCACACTGCGCATTTTTAGCTTAATTTGGCAAGGTACTTACTGCATTTTCTATCAGAGATGGAAGAATGCCAGAACAGGAGTTTTATACATGTAAAAACAATCAGAATCTTTAACTTCAAATATGGGTCTTTAAACGCCCCCAAGGTTTACAGTATGCATCTGTGGATCTAACTTTCCATTTGCCTTAGATGGAGACTACACAGCCAAAGGACATCTTGTCAGAAATCTCTAGCAGTATACAACAGTGTTGCCCAGAGTGCAACTGGAAGGACTGACGTTTTAAGGACAAGGGAATTAAATAAAAAGCTTTAGCTGAAAATGAATTTTCACGTCCATAAAATTTCTTAATAAAATTAAAAGAGGATTTTCTTCTTAAGTGAATTGATAAATTGGCATATCTTATAAAAAGGAAGCTCAATCTAATTTTAAATACCCTATAGACACATGATATAAATAATAAGATTTTCTTTTCTTGTGATCCGATTCTAATTTGAGAATTCTGAAAGGTGTCTTCTTGTCCTCTGTAAAAATATGGTGCATTCTTTGCTGTCTCAAACACAATGGTAACAGTCTTCAAGATATGTGACAATGTATTTTTTTTATATCTGGTATCTTGTTAAAGAGTTGTTGAAAGGTTTAGACTGCAGGTACCTAAGAGAAAAAATAACACTACACAAAAGTACTAAATGAATTTTGCTGTGTGAGTCCTGGAATTAGTCAAGAATAAAGGAGTGATCAATGCATGCCACATTTTTACTTTGATTTTCTTCGTAGACATATAATTAAATAAATTTTCCAGCAGAAAACTCACAGTGTTTAAGGTAACTATGACTATTTTAAGTTTTCACGCTTTCAGTTTAAATTAATAAAAATACTGTGTTAAATGCAGAGAGCATTTGTTTAATTAAGTACTTGCTGACTTGTTAATAGCAGTAATGGTAATATAATTTATTACTATCTGTAGGTAGTTCTCTATTATCGTGTATGTCTTGTGATGTGCTGCACTTTAGAATTTACTGCAATATCACAATTGTTATGAGTCTAGCTTTTCTGTACCCTGCTGTCTCACAAGTTTTCTGGCTGCATTTGTCAGTTCATTTGGCTTCCTTCCACTCCTTTCCAGTTGTCAGCAGGCTTGCAACATGTTCATTTCTGCTAGCTGCATCGGTTAGATTCCCCTCAGTGTTCAATCTGCTCTGCATTCACTTTGCCACATTCTGTGCTGAATCTGTAATTGTGTCTAGAAATAGTAACTGACAGTTGGTCAGCTGGAAAATGGGACGACTAAGAAATTATGATATTCATTTAATGTACTTAAAACAAAAATGACAAATCATAGATAGGATAATTTAATAATAAAGTACTTCATTCATGGCAACAGTGTTATGATTGAATTTTCTGAGACGAGTGAAATTTTGCTTTTTAGAAAATGTTAATACCTCGTAACTGAAATCAGTAGTCTCCATCTTTAAACTTGCACCGCTATCTGTAAAATATCCAAAACTACAGCTAGCCTTCGAGATGTCAGGATCCCAGTTACCAAACACTGAGTGAGGATTTGCTCCAGTCTCCTATGTCCACGTCATATAAGTTAGGTTAACTGGGAGGATTTTAGTGCCCACGTATTTTCATATTGCTATATCCATTGATTGTGGTTTGAGACTTGCATGTCAGCTGAGAATATCCTGTCATCAGCATGTCATCTTAGTACAGTATTAGAGTATCATTGCAATTCTGAGCATTGGAGTTCTTTTTCTTTATTATGTTCATATCATGAGCATAACCTCTAAATCTCCAACTTCTAAAATATATATCAGTTAATATCTACAAAGCATTGTAGATACTTCAACATTTTTTAAAAAGGTCCTTTCAAAACAATAACAAGCTGACCAATACCCCCAAAACGTAACCCTTTGGCCTTTCTCTGTATAACTACTTATCAAAACCAAATACCCCTGTTTGGAATTTGGAAAGAGAGACATGTTTATCTAATTAGCATAGTGACACTATATGGTAGTATCTACTTTTAGTATGCTAAATGCTTCTTTCTTACAGCTATGCATTTGTGTTAAGAATATGTCAGCAAATTAATACTAAAATGCTCCCTTGAAAATTTTTGAATAAAAGATATGCTCAGATTGTTCGTTAGGAAGGCCTTTTGAATGAAATTTATGCTGGAAATGTTCATTACCGTAACTGCTTTAAGAAACAGGGATTAGTAAGAAAGTGCATCTGTTTTTAAGTCATGTCAACCAGGTAATATTTCATGTGTCGCATTCAGGAGTCATTAAGAACTGGTTTGGGGCAGATATTTAAGGGCTGAGAATAAATAACTAGAGATTTTGACAACTAGGCTAGCGCTGCTCTAGTTTAAATGATGAAATCCACAGTGAAAGAAAGAGACAATACAGGGATTTTGAAGATGCCAACATTTGAAGTGAGAAAAAAAATGCATAAGAGATTTTTTCCAACAGATGAGAACATGATCATTTCTTTAAAGTTTGTGAATGATGAGGTCATCTCATCTTGGTAAATATTGCTGTTACTTTTTTGTGTTATGTACAACTTTATTACCAAATACAGACATGCATTAGAATTCTAGTTTTTATTCAGGCTGATGGGCAAAATCAGATAAAACACATCATGCCAAATGTTTACCAGATGTCTGTAGTGCTTCTGAAGAATTGCATCTATAATATAACTAAATTGCCAGAAAAGAGGGTAAAGATAATCAGTGTAAGTAATTGGGGGTGCATGAAAGTGACATAGGACAATTGGTAAACTTGATGCAATATAGATTAGACATGACTTTTATCACTATTTCAGAATGTCATAGTGTATTCGCTTGCAGTGGAATATACTGGTTTGAAAAGCATACATTGATGCTTCGGTACAATATGAATTTCAATAAAGCTTAGTTGCAGAATATATTTTCAATATAAATTTGACAGACCAGTTGCTATTTGGGAGACTATTTGCATCAAAAAAATTAATAAAGAGTGATGGTAAGGTATTGCTTTAGATAGACTAGGTGATAAAATACACTGTAGAAATATTTCAGATCAGTAAAACAGATGATTTCACAGGTATCTCCAATTGATTTTGGCACAACACAGGTACAATTTTGGAAGTTGGGTCCATTCATAAATTTGTGAAGACTATGAGATTAGGAAATTATTAGAACAAATGTTGAAAATGAAAATTTAGGTATTTTTTTTCCCATGAAGAAAAACTAGCCAATATTCCCATGATGAGTGATATGATAGAAAAGACTACTAAGTTTGCAAAAGATTAGTTGGGCAGGTTGGAGTTGGGCACCTTGGAAAACAGGATCTTGAAGATCAAACTTGAAGAAGATCAAACTGAAGAAGTAGTCTCAAAAATTATCTGAGATTTTTTAAAAACAAAGAAATGAGATAAAATACTACATATGTGATAATACATAATCACAGAAATTTTTACAACTTCAAACTACAGTTGTGATGCTTAGTAGTATGCATTATATCTCCACTGTATATAAACATATATATTATCGAAAGATAAATATTCTGTTACAGAATTTATACATTTTGCAGAGGGTTCATTTAAATTGCAATCTCTCTCTGTCCCATGGAAAATGAATAAGTTGTTTACATTCAGCCTGCAAATGATTCTGATGCTGTTATGAACAGTCACAAAAGAAAAGAGAAATCATAAGCAATCCCTGTATGCTATACTGTACCTAATTTAAAAGCTACTAGAAGTTCCCCATGTTCAGATTAGCTCTGCTTTCACCTTTGAGAGAATTTGCTCTCACTGCTTCACCACTGCCTTATACAGTGCCTACAACAGATGAAATACACCAGAGTTTTAATAAGGTTTTACTGTAAGTGTTTTATGGAGATCAGGAAAAGCTATCATATAATATGATGAGTGGACACTTAACCATAAACAAATAAAAACACCGTAGTGGTTTTTGTTACAGCATGTGATTATACTAGCTGTATGCTTTTTGCTACAAGAGAACGAGAAATCTGTCTTGCAAAAAGTGTACGTTTATAGCTGTTGTAGTGAGAGACAGCTCCAGTGGCCAGAATCAGAAATTTGACCTTGTCAGATTGACATTGACAGAAATAAGACCAGAAAGGTCATATCCATGTGTTATCTCTACTTTCATTGATACGGATCTTTTGAGGCTAGACACCTAAGGAAAACTTGGAAGCATACATTAGTCTAAGTCTCTTATAACTGTGAAGAGTTGTGATATAGAGATAATTGGTCTTTGTTAGAGTACTAGAATTTGGTTTTGTTCATGTTTCCCACTTGATGTTAGGTGCCTGCCATCATACAGAAAAATTAATTCCCTGTGCTGAAGAGATGTAAGTGTACAGTAAGCTAAGCTGCAACAAAGGCTTTATTTAGTTTCATAGGTCATGGTTAACCCATTTTTCGTATTTTTCCTCTAGCTATTATTAGTCACTTAATCTCATACAAGTGGAATGGCAAAAATGAGTCATGAGAAATGGTTTGAAGGCCAAACAGCTTAGTTATTTGGGTAGGCAATGACACTAGTCACACTAATAGAGAAAGAGGTGCAGAGTGCTGATATGATTTAAACAAAGAAAATAGAAAGCCAGTAAAGATGTTCGGAGCGGGGTGACAGGCTCAGAGCAACAGGCAATTAAAAGAAGGCCTAGACTGAAATGGGCTTGTACCAGTGAGAATATTGCCTTCTGAGTTCCAAAGTTCAGAAGACAAGGGATTGTGCCCGTGATCTTTAAGGAAGCAATCAATATTTGAATGCAGTCAGATGACACTTGAGTGACAGATCCTGTCACTGTTAAGAGTAAATGGCATATTCTCTTTTGACAATGCTAAGATTGGTGAAGGCAATGCCTGTAGGTCAAGAAAGAAAACTCATAAAATTATAAAACCACAGAATAATTTAGGTTGGAAGGGACCTTTGGGAGTCCAACGCCTTACTCAAGCAAAGCTAATTTCAAAGTTGGAACAGGTAGCTTAGGGCTTTCCAGGCAAATTTTAAATATTTCCATGGATGAGATTCTTTAGTCTCTGGGCAGCCTAGTTCAGTGCTTGGCTGTCTTCATTGTGAACACTTTTTTTTCCTTCATATCTGACCAGAGTTCTCATTGTGGCAACGTGAGAGACAGTTTCCTTGTGTTCTTTCACTGTGTGCACAGCAGAGTCTGGCTGTGACTTCTCTGTGACCAGATGCTAATTAGCTGCAGAGAGCACAGTAGATGCCCGTTTAATGTTCTTTTCTCAAGCTGAACATAGCTTACACTTACACCTCGTGTGCTCCAGCCCCCTTATCATCTTCTTGAACCTCCATTAGACTTACTCCAGCATGTCAATGTTGTTCTTGCATTTGGAAGTCACCTTCAACTCTTCCTCCACCAAGACTCCCAATCCTTTCCTGCAAAGCCATTTTCTGGCCAATCAGTCCTAAACCTTTACCACTACATGGGCTTATTCCTTTACAAATGCAAGATTTTGCACTTCCCTTTGTTGAACTTTTAGAGATTTCTGTTGGCCCATTTCTCAAAATCCCTCTAAATGATAGCTCTGCTCTCCATAAAATCATCCTCTTCGTCTACCAAAATGTCATACGCAAACTAGCTGTGGGTTTATTCCAGTCTATCCACAGATAAAATCGCAGGCCATGCCAAAAGCCTTGATAAAGTCAAGGTCAACAACAACCACTGCTCTCCCACTGGCTACACAGCTACTCATCTCATCATAGAAGTCAATTGGGTTGATTGGTTAAAATTTTCCCTTGGTAAATCTGTGTTAGCTGTTCTCAGCCACATTCTTCTTCTTCATGAGCCTTCTTTTGAGAAAGGTTTGCTCCATAATCCTCACAGGGACCGAAGTTAGGCTGACCAGGCTATAGTTCTCAAAATCTTCCTTTACGCCCTTTTTGAAGGTAAGTGAGACACTTGCTTTTCTTTTTTTTTTTTTTTGTTCTAAGCTCAGACCTTGCCAGTAAAGACTGAGGCAAAAAATTTAGTGAGTACCTTAACATTTTTTATGTCATTTGTCCTCAAGTCATTTGCTTCATTGAGCAGTAAGCCCACATTTTTTTATTTTATTGCCAGTGTACCTATAGGAGTCTTTGCTGTCAACTTTTACATCCCACTCCACTTTCTTCTGGGCTTAAGATTTATTAATTCTATTCCTACCTACCCTTTCTGTATTCCTCCCAGGATGGCTCGATCCTGTTTTCATTTTCCATACACTTCCTTTTTGTGCATGAGTTCAGTCAGGAGTTCCCTACTTGCATGTTGACCTTCTGCCATACCTGCTTGGCTTCTTGTGCATTGCAGCAGGCCATTCCCCTGCTAAAAGGTCAATCAACCAAATATTGGAGACCAGTCTAGAATATCAGGGCAGATTTGAGTCATGTAAAGATGAATGAAAAATATTTTTGCCTAGAGGAGTAAGCTGAGAAAAGCTAAGCAATTTTCCTATATCTTATCTGAAAACATTAAATGGTTTAAATTTTTGTACAAGTCCTTGGCTGAAAAAAATTTGTAACAAATTAATTTGGCCTATACCAATATCCTGAACAAACAAGTTTTCATGCTCATTAGCTATGATACAGGAAAAGGAAATGCAGTATGAAATTAATACACTTTTAGAAGTTAAGTAGACCTCCAGCTCAACAGGGAAAGAACACAAAAGTATTAGTTGTTGTTGTTATAGCTTCTCACAAAAATCACTGAAGGCAATGCAGCGCATAATTTTGATCATAGAAAAAGCAGATCCCACTTCCTGTATTCAGCTGCAGCTGAATTTCTTGCGCAGAGGTTGCAAAAGAGAAGTATTTTCAGACTGATGGAATCTTCTTTGTCACTTGCTCTCAATGTTAAAGACTGTTTATTTTTTTTTAAAGTATTCTTTTGATTTTAAGATTATGTGGCAATATAAACACATGCATAGATATATGTAGATATGAAACTAAGAGTATGCCATTGTGATGGAATTACCCATATGAAATTTTATTGCGTGATTTATAAGAGCTACTGGAAAAGATAGTGACATAATTAGGCCTTCCTACTTTCTTTCTGGGGCATGCAAGAGTTCAAATGTTATCCCCTTGGCCTTTTTTTTTAAGATTACACTTCAGACAAGTATGAATTCACAGGGAAGAAGGTAGTAGTACAGAAACCTCCACTAAATACTCCAGTCTCAGAGACTGTCTGAGTCACGTATTAGAAATCAGATACCTTGACAGGGAAGTGTGAGCTTCCTAATATAAATAATTCCTTTCTTTGCTTCCGAGAATTTTGTTAGCTATTTCTCTGATAATATATCAACATATTTAACAAGGCACAAACAGAGATCTTCAAGTTTTCTAAAGTGTTGCAGGTATATCAGGAATTTACCAAGAGATCAATTTAATTTTATGCTTTTAGCTTTGGTCCAATAATGTATGTTTTGATACTAAAACTATAAGTAACGCTGTGTTAACAGCAACAGGTGAAACTGTAGGCATAGAAATTTGGAAATCAGAAGACCTGCCCCAAAATTGCACTCAAGTCCGTGAACAAAAGATGCATTTCCTTCATGTCAAAACCTATGAAAATCGTATTTCCAAGTACTAGAACACTTATGAGGTCTTTAAAATAGAGTTTCATCCTAATATTGTTAACAAGTGAACTGTATTATCAGTGTTATGATTGTTGCTAGTAGTGTTATTCAAGCAAGTAGGAAACCAAATACTTATGAAAAATAAACAATATATTTAGTTACTATAAACATATAAATATGGATCATTGCAATGATGGTAACATTTATTTCTATTTCTGTAAAAGAAAAACATTACGAAGCTTATTCCAACTCACTTTTAACTATAGGCCCTTTGTAGATATGGGATCTTGCCTAGGTTGATAAAATTTTATTAAGGTTTTGATACTGGTTTTTGCAGTTTTTGCTAGGTTTTAGATATTTTGATTGGATTTTTGGTATTTGTGATTTTAGTTATGTTTATCTCATAGAAGGCAAAATTATTGTGTTTTTTATTATTATTGCAAAATGCACTGTTTGAATATATTGTTTAAGCCTAATGGATTTTGTGGTCATTATGTGACGCGTGTCTTTTTTTTTTGTTTTTACCCTGATTATGCCACAAGTCTAAAGCTATTTTGACATACCTTTAATTTCATATCTTTCTCTTCTTTATATTTAATGAGAATCTTACATCTTCTTGCCTGCATGTGGATTCCCAGAGATGAAAAGAGCAGTACATTCAATATCAGCTAGTAACTGAAGTAACTGAAGAAATGGAAATAAAATACTTATTTTAATCTATAAAATACTGTGTTCTGTATTATGACTCAAGTTTACTCATGTGATTTGCTCGTAACTACTGTGGTTCTCCTAAGACAGTCATTAGAAACCATGAAACTGGAATGATAGTAGCATTTATCAAACCAGTCACACTCCACCAGTGTGCTTGTAAGGAACAAGAGGGTAAGGAACCTCTTCAAGAATTATTCTGTGAGGGGCTGCAAAAAAAAGGAATCAACAAATGAAACAAACATCCACGAACCTTAATATGAAAAAAAAAAACCCCACAAAACACAACCATATAAGACAGAGCTTAAGAAAGATGATAGCAAGCATATTAAGATATTCCCAGGTGCACTAGAAATGTGGTCTTGAGAAAAAGTAGGTTATTTTTGGGTGAATGCTACGTGCTTTAGATGAAAGACAGTATGTTCTGTTTCTTGATTAATATCCTCATCCAAAGAAACAGTGTTCTTTTTTGTCTTTTGAAAAGAAATGCAGCTTCATCAAAGAAATAATTAACTGTCTGTATTAACTACTATGCTTTCTACCAGGAAACTAAATTTTGAACTGTTTGCTCTGTTAAAAATACGCTGCCATTAAGAACTGTTTTTACAGATAACTATTATCTATTTGAAATGTTATGGTCAATGAATATAAATAATTTAAATAAGATTATTTGGTTTGTGACCTGGGTACTGAAACTTCATTCTACTAAAAGGCAACCCCATTTGGATACTTGAAGATGCAGGTTTTTTCCAGGAAAGGAATAACAGTTATATGTGAAATATGACCTATGTATTGCCGTTATTAACATACAAATAAGAACTGAGAACTAGAATGTTCAATTTCTGTTAATCTGTACTTTTTCCAAGGTTGATGTCAGTAGGTTGACAAGTTTCCTGTTTCCTCTCCTTTTCCCGATATTTTCTGTTCTATTTTATCTAGGGAGACACAGCAGCATGTGGATTTCTGAAATAAATGAAAAGACCAGTACATTTTAGTTCAGCTAGTAATATGTACTCACAAAGGCATGAACAATTTTGCTGTTGAAGATTTAGTAAGAATGAAACAGAGACCTTTTAATTTATTGTTAGAGGTAGGATCTAAGGCTGTTGTACAAAATGCAGAAGCTCTAGATTATGTAAACCAAAACTTTACTTTCTCCTACATGAAGTATTTTTTTTTCTTGCTGACTGGTTCCCAAATAAACAATTCATTGAAATATAATGTTAAATGAAGATGTGTAAGCTCTTAGAAAACTGATTTTTTGTAGTAAATACTGAGTTAGTACATGATTTGAATTATAGTACCTGGAGGTCTGTCAAAGAGAGAAAAAAAATGGTATTAATGAATTTTCATGTCTGATGACTGTGAGAAAATAAGAGTTTGATTTTTTAGATTCTCTATGTTGCTATGGTATCCCCACAGTGTTCTTATATCCACCTTGGACATTATAGTGTAGAGGGGCTGTACTACCATATGGGTGAAAAACTAGCTGAACCATTGGCCTCAAAGAAGACTAGGTAACGGTCCAAAATCTACCTTGAAGGTGCTTATAAGGGAAGTTTCTTGGGGTTCTGTCCTGGGGTCTGTCCTGGGATCTATCCTTTTAAATGGCTTTTTCGAGGACCTGGAATGTACCCTTATAAAGGCTGTGGATGACACCAAATTGGAGGGTGCAGTCAATATTCTTGAGAGTAAGACTGCCATGCAGAGGGACCTAGGCAAGGTAGAGAAATGGGCTAACAGGAGCTTTAACAAGGACAAAAGCAAAGTTCTGTGGCTGGGAGGGTGTAATCCCTTGCAGTGGCACAAGCTGAGTACTGATGGGTTGGCTGACGGCTTTGCTGAGCAGGACTTGCCGGTCCTGGTGGACAGCCGTGTGTCCTCGCAGTGCTGAACCCTCGCAGCAAACAGGTTTTAACCTTTTAGGCTTGCTGAGATCAAGATAACACTGATGAAATAACGCCAAATTCGTCCCATGAAAAAGATCAAATCATAGTTGGGAAATGCAGGAAAAATAGAGTGGCTTATCTCAAGCTACCTCAGGGTGAGCCAGTGGAACCATGTTTGGAATTAAGAAACTCTTAGCGCTTAAGAAAGCTCTTCCTTTCTCTCCCATTCTCAGATTGCACTCTGGACAATGATCTGACTCTCTACAAGAAGTCATTTTTTGCAATTACTGATAGCTAACTTGTGGTTCTAATTAGACATTTTAAAAACAGTGAGAACTTACGTGGAGAGCATTTATTTAAAGAACAACACTAGATTTAGAGCAAAACTGGTTGTACTGGAAGAGGTTAGAAAATTTAGTCAAAATATCTGATCTGTTATAATAGAGCCTTTTTTCAGTGTAACTTAATCCTTTGATCTACGGCACATGAACAGTGCTCTGTTTCACAGGATCACAAAAGTGATTTTTTTTCTCCCTACTTCAATTGAAGCATACTTTGAAGTACAAAGCGCAACATAGTGTGTTGTCAGACAACTATCAGCAACCATTTTGTTTCATCAGAGGCTTGATGATGCCAAGGGAAACCGAAGGAAGATCTGCAAATGGGTGCCAAGAGTGACCGTGGACATTCTCACTTGGGTTGCAAAGATCACGTCACCTGTAGCTGAGAACTGTAGAATTTGGATGAAGACTTTTAGAAATATGGTGTCAGTAGTGAAACATGTATGTCACAGGAGCTCTACATTACAACAGCTGCTTTCAGATTTTCTTCAGCCACAGTAAACAGCAGTCACATCTATACTGACAGAGAAACAGGCATTGCCAGTGAGAGGTTCTGAATTAATTTGGATTCATTTAGATAAAGACATGAGATGTACTTGCAAGTCTACGTCTATTTAACACAGGAATATGAGTAAAACGTGATTGTTTTCCAGTGGTCCTTTTCAAAACAAATGTGTCACATGAATGTTCCTGACAAATAAAATATGAAAGTAGTTTAGCCCATATAGCGAAATATAGATTTCAACTTGCTTCCCAGAATTGTAATGAAAAGGTTAAAATCTGTAAGAAATGGTGCTCCAACGTGGCTATGTAAGAATTTATTTTAGCTGATTTAATGCTTTTGGGTGGAATAGATGGATTAGAAATGTAATATGTCTCATAATATTTTAATATTTTCATTTTATTTCCTTTTTTCCCCCCATATTTTGTAAAAGAATGAGAAATTAGATATACATATAAATGGAAAAAAGGCTTTATTAGAAGTTTACTATTCTGCAAAGAATAGCATTTAAAACTTTTTTTCTTAATAGGTGATGGGCCACATCTTCTCAAGTTAGGCTTTCTAGTGAGCTGTGGGAAATAAAGGTCGAAAAGGTCAAAGGTCTCTGAGAGGCTGAAGATTACTAAAGATCTATCACAGCTTAAAGTGTGTACCCGAGGATCTGTGCTGTATTTGATGTTGCTATTTCCTGTCCTATTAAACTGAGGGATACTGCTGGATTTGTTCACTTACAGAATGAGAGTTTTCCATATTGAGAAAAACATCAGCATTAATGTGCTGTAAGTGTTGTATTAAAAGCTAAAAGCCCCCTACTCAGTTGCAGGTGAAATAATGAACATTTTTTTTCACTGTGATTTGATGTGCCATGTCTTTGGCAGGGTAATATATTTAGTTGAACAGCGAACGAATCTTAAGAATTTGGTCCCAGAAGGTATAATTTGCACAAATGTTACAAGTGGAGCATAAAAAACCTCACTCACTCAAAATACAGAGTTTGCTGAAAACCTCCCCACTGCAAGGCAACAGGCCGCAGGCCTTAGTGGGGCTATTTCTGCTTCCAGATGTCATCTCTAATTATGGAATTTTCCTGTCGGATTTTGAGACTGAGGGTAAAGGATGGCTATTGGGACAGTGATGGAGGTGAAGCAACTGGTAAGAGATGTGTTATCACTACATAGAAAGTATAAGTAGTACTGTTATTAGAGTGATGGTGGTATGTGGATGTAAATTCAACAAAGTTTGTAGGTGGAGGTAATTTAATTCGTTAAGACTACTTCACCACACATTCTTGCATGCACAAAAGCCTTTCTTCTGCTATGCTTTAGACAGAATAGAAAATTTATCTCCTTTTTCCATGATATCAATTAGTCTAGTAAAATCTATAAACTCAACCTACAAATATTTTGTTGTCCATGGAATAAAATAGTTTATTTCAACATGTAAAAGTGCAAGTAGCTAAACAGTAATCTAAACAGTATGCAAATTTAGAAACTTTAAAATCTCAAAGCACAATTCTTGCAAATTCTTAAAATACAACAGCTACTAAATATTATTTGTCTACAGGAATTAGTTAAGCACTGGGTAATTAAGAGTGCATTTGGAATATTGGTTTCAACAGTATTTTTTTCTGAATTTAGTAAAATCTTTCAAATTTGCATACTTTGGCGGGACTAAATATGTGTAATGTGATCTAATTTGCATAAAATACACATTTATAATAAAAATCTAGAGCTCTGCGGGAGTAACTTGTGCTACGTTGTAGGTAATTAAATCTTTAACCTAAGTCCATTTAAATATATTGAGGTTTAATAGAACTAACTACACATTTTAGTGAATTCTTAACTGTTTGTGGTATAAAGGCTTAAAAAAGATCATATGTTTCTAGAAAAAGCTGAGTTTGACACAGAAGTAGAGAGACAAGCTCACTGGAGTGTGGCTGAATGTATAGGCTATGAGTAATTGCTCATTCATATTAAACAACTCATGCTACTCCACAGATCTGCACCCCTGTGAGATGTAACCAGGCATCAGAAGCCCAGATTCTGTATAACTTCAGGCTCCTTCACATTTCCATTCAATTCAGTGAAAATTGAGACCATGAAATGTGCCGGTTGTGGGAACATGAGGACCACATATAAAAAAGTTTTTGAACAACTGTCGTGTTTTATTAAGACAGCTTGGAAGAAAAAGCTGATTAGATATAATTTAACAGATGTGTATGTGGGCCCAGTGAAATTATTTATGTAGTTCCTAAGCAGACACAGATTAAAAAGAACTGAGGAAGGAGCTGGACAGATTAAAGCAAGCTATTTTTGAAAAGTGTGTGGACAGCCCTTAATAAGGAGCAAAGTTTCATTTAACTTTGTATGCTTCTTATACCAGTATTTCTCTTATGTTTTACTAATGCTGCTCATATCTCAATGCATGGGATGGTCCTTAGACATGTCAATGATCCCAAATGTATGTTAAGTTAGGTATCTCTGACATATAGGCTGAGTCTAGTGCTTCAATCCATATGATAAAGTAAAATTAAAATATCTTAAACCATTCTGTAGATATGTAACACAGTGATTTTGTGAAAATTCGGGAACCTTTGGCGTTTCCAGTCATATTGTTCCTCTTCAGTCGTTTTTTTACATAGTAGTTTAGGAACTGTTTACTTAAAAATGCAGACTTTTGTGGCTCAGTTTTATCAATGTAAATGTCTCTGACCATCCTAGCAAAGACTGCAGCAGTCTGATTCTGATTTCTGATGAAAGTCAATAGCAAGAGGTAAAGAAAAAAAAGTGTTCTCTCCTGCACATCTGTGCCCATTGCGAGTGCTTTCTAGAATGATCTCAGTACCCGCTTAGTAGTTATTATGAGGGAAATTTATCTTCAGAATAGCATATATGAAAAGATGTACATGCAAAGAATACAATGTTTAGTCTCTGTATTCCTAAAATTCATGATAGTTTTTGAAAAAAAGATTGATTTGCTACAGTATATAGTCAGCTTAGTGCAAAACATACTGGCCCATTTGTTTGACAGAAGTTTATCCATGTGTAGCCACAGCATTTCTTTGCAAGTCACTGCCAAAAAGGAATGTGAAATTCCTGACAGCATCCTTCTACCTAATGCCTCAATCTAACTGGAATGGCACTTCAGGTGAGTGCTTAACAGCGGAACCCTGAGGCTGGGTTTGAGTTTTCTTCATGCCAGTGTTACATTTGTGTCGTGGCATGCACTAAATCAGAAGTATGCAGCTTTAACAATATTGTCGTCTTTTACAAATAAGGAAAAATATCTTTCTTACTTGTCCTTGGAATACTCCATGGCACAAACAAATTACTTACTTAATGCCATTCCAGTTTCCTGATAAAATTAGGCTATGTAAT
Source organism: Caloenas nicobarica (assembly GCF_036013445.1). NCBI lineage: Eukaryota > Metazoa > Chordata > Aves > Columbiformes > Columbidae > Caloenas > Caloenas nicobarica. Next base: position 91,521,762 of record NC_088245.1, on the reverse strand, counting down.
CAAGTATACTTTGGAAAAAAATTACACAGGCCGATGAAAACACATAAGGCATGTCAACAGACTGTCTTGTAACCTTTTCTTCCTTAGCTGTGATGAAGAATATCTTTTGCCGCAACAGTGTATTGCTGATCTCTCAAATCAATGGTTCCTATGTAGTACAGTTTCCATCAGAGATCTAATCCTGCTCCTCTTTAAGTGAGCAAGAAAAATAGAACAGGTTTGAGGCCAATATATGCAGAGAACTGTTTAATCTCTGTAAATAAACAGGATTACTTGTAATCAATCACAGGGCAAGGACCGGCAAATATTAGGAAAAGACATACATATTATTTACTTCTGTTACCCTACATTAAGCCTGTGATTTTACTGGCTTAAGACTTTTAGTGCATAGTAGCAGATAACACTGAAGTAAGTGTTGCAAGGACAGAAAAGTGATTTTTGTTTATTGCAATGCTGTGTGTCCCTGGAGAATAGAATGTGGTAGGACAAGCCCCTAGGGTTTGTATTTAATCCAATATTCAGCCAGTAGCTGCACACATTTATTTCTTTGTCTGATAACTTTGGAACATCTATTCTGTTTTGACTCCTAAAAGGTATAAAATATTTTGAAGAATTTTCTTTATAGTCAGTAGCACAGCAAAGCAGACAAGAAGATAATATGAATTCATACTGCTTTGGTTCAAATCCACTTTTTTCCCTTTGAGATCTTGTCGCGATATTTGAGGTACCAAGCCTGGTTTTCAAAATGTTCATGCATTAAAAATGGTTAAATATGTTGATAAGAGTGTCAAGGGACTTTATGATAAATGGTGTCTTAACTGACATATGTTAGTGTTGTGTGCCATGGCAATGTGCCATTTCACATAGAAGATGGACACTTTGCCATTACAGAGGCATCGTGTTTCTAAGACAGGTGGCTTGTAACCACTGTTGATATTGTCTTTGTTCAGATGAGTAAATGTCAGAAGAAATACAAGGTAGTGCTATTTACCTTTGTCATGAGGGGAAATGACAGATTGCACGTTGGATCTGAAATACCACCATGTCATCAGCTGTTCTAGGGAAGAGGCTAGGATAGATTGCTGTTTACACAGAATCACACGGAATCACAGAATGTTAGAGATTGGAAGGGACCTCGAAAGATCATCTAGTCCAGTCCCCCTGCTGGAGCAGGAACACCCAGATGAGGTTACACAGGAAGGCGTCCAGGCGGGTTTTGAATGTCTCCAGAGAAGGAGACTCCACAACCTCCCTGGGCAGCCTGTTCCAGTGTTCTGGCATCCTCACTGAGAAGAAGTTTCTTCTCAAATTTAAGTGGAACCTCCTGTGTTCCAGTTTGTACCCATTGCCCCTTGTCCTATCATTGGTTGTCACCGAGAAGAGCCTGGCTTCATCCTCCTGACACTCACCCTTTACATATTTATAAACATTAATGAGGTCACCCCTCAGTCTCCTCTTCTCCAAGCTAAAGAGCCCCAGCTCCCTCAGCCTTTCCTCATAAGGGAGATGCTCCACTCCCTTCATCATCTTTGCTGCCCTGCGCTGGACTCTCTCCAGCAGTTCCCTGTCCTTCTTGAACTGAGGGGCCCAGAACTGGACACAATAATCCAGATGTGGCCTCACCAGGGCAGAGTAGAGGGGAAGGAGAACCCCTCTCGACCTGCTAACCACACCCTGCCTTCCTCTGGGGCCTCAGGGGTACGGGGCTCCTCAGGACAGCCTCCGGCAGAGTAGACAGAGACAAAGAAGGCATTCAGTAACTCTGCCTTCTCTGTATCTTCTGTCACCAGGGCACCCACCCCATTCATCAGTGGGCGTACATTGCCTCTGGTGTTAGTTTTATCTGCCATGTATTTGAAAAAGCTCTTTCTGTTGTCCTTACACAAGTTACTTAATTTCCCTGTTGCAGTACCTTTATTATAGGAGGTGAACCTTTCTGCCTCAAAAAGATACTCTGAAGTTGATTTCACTAATGATGGTAAAGCACAAGATGGTGGGAAAAGACCAACTAGGTATGATCCATTGTAGCAGCTCAGTCCCATACAAGTGTACTGAAAATGTTTTTACAGTGATAAAAAGGCTTCTAACTCACTTAGAAACTGAAGGCTGGAAATGAAGTGCGATTCACAATGTTGGCAGCCAGTGCCTGTCTGGTATTGACTGGGAGTTTTCGGAAAAAGAGTAATATATACAGGTCTGTATACATAAGATCATCTCAGATAAGACATTTTACCTAACAGAGGGAAATATTTCTTCAGAAAATCTCATGAGTTAGAAAGCTAAAAGGAATTTTTCTTAGCAATTTACTGGCTTTTCTTTCTTGTATGTTCATGGTTTTTTAACGTTAAGCATGAAAAATTAAGTGTAAGGTTGTGTGTTCATACCCAGTTCCTTGACAGTTTCATTATCCACAGGCTCAAATGGCACATTTATAAATCTCAGCAAAATTACCTAACTCAGATATTTTTTAACAGAACTAGATTCTAGAGAAATTGAAGTCAGTGATGATGAATATGGATTTATTTCCTAAATGAGGACAAATGCATTAATTCTGTGTACAGCAAAAAGATCTTCGATTTTTTCTCTTAGATGCTAAGATTTTTGACTAAATGTTTAGAGGAATAGTTTCCAGCATAAGCTTCCCAGAAAGCACATTCTTTCAATACAGAGGTGTAAAAAAGGGATATCTACATCTTGCTTTCCAGCAAACAAGATATAAAGCACAGTTTACAGAACTAATAACTTGAGCTTTGGGTGCCTCTCAACATGTCTTTAGCTTCTCGTGGTACATGGTCCATTAGTGGAGACTTCTAGCATATATTCTAATGTAGTGCTTTCTGTGTGGTGTGGTAAATGCAGTCACTTACGCCTGTTAGGTTTTTTTTAAGTATATTATAAAATATCTTACATACCAAAAGGAAGACAGGAATTTTTAAAAAGTACCTTGTTTAATGTAAGTTGATCTATGGGACACATTAACAGCAAAACCACGTTGTGGCCCACAGCTCCATTTCATCCCGCTGCCCGTGCTCTGCAGCACAAGTTTTGTGCCGGAGTTACCACCATGGCAAAGGCAAGAAACAAGATGTGCTGTAGCCGGTGCCAGTTACACAGGTGCTCTCTGCCAGCCGACGTGCAGGAGAGACTAAAGAGCAGAGGTACACTCTGAGCTTTCCTTCGTTTGGGTCATTATTTTCATGCTCGGATTCTCACAAAGTATTTAGAGTTGGTGTAGCACGGAGATTCTCTGTAAGCAAAAGCCCAGAGGTTCAACAGTTATTAATGGAAGGAATTATGGACAGGTGGGCAGCAGTCACGGAAACCTTATTTCTTTAGGAGATTTGCTGTCTCCTTCCACATGTTAGTGGGTTGAAATCTTTTCCTGTTCTTACTTTAAAGTCTCCCATTCTTTTATTTTCAGTAAAAGGTGGATGAGACACTACAGTTAAAATACTATTGCAGAAGTTCAGTCAAAGTAATTTCAGTGCCTGTGAAGTGCTGATGTGAGGTGGCAGAGCTATTAATAAAGTCAGTTGCACACAGCGTAATGGAACACAGGTACTGCATCCTGAAGGTGGCTTTGGACAGTAAGGAATGAAACATTTATGAAAGTACTGGGAAAAATAAGGTCCAAGTGACAGTGTAGCACAAGTGGGAGTGGGGGTAAATGTTGAGCCCTCCCTCCAGATGTTTAGGTGAAATCATATGGAATTTATTTTAATATTTTTTCTGTGATTTGTAAAGAAGGCATGAAAGTAAATGAAGTAAAACTGTAAATGCATATTTCAACAATGTAATACATAATAGGCCTGCATCTCTCCCTAGCTAGATGAATTTCTTGTTTTATCTGCAGTAAGTGATATCCAATCCTGAAAGTCTTTCACCCCTCTCAGCATATGATCATTTAATCTATTCTTTGGAATAGATTATCATCTATTCTATATTGATGATCCTTTGCATCTCAGACAAATTATCTTAGACTGCTCAACATCTTGAAGCAGTTTATCCTCAGACTGTTGTATTTCCCCTACTAATAATTTCACAGAACGTACCAAGTTGGAGGAGCCAGTATTGATTTCTTTTATCGTATTCAATAGCTAGCATTTGCATTACATTTAAAAGACTCCATCTTCTTCAAATAGATTTGTTGTGTATTGTCAGTTTATCTTCAAATATATACTTTAAAGAAGGTTAGACAAATGGTAATCTGTTTTCAAAAGCTTTAATTAGAAATAGCAATCACAACATCTTTTTTAAACAGCAATTGCTTTAGTAGTTTGCCATATGTAAATTGCTGGGAATTTCTCCGTGATATCATGGAGTTTCCTTTTTTCTGTAACCTTAACATCTGTGACAAGTCCAATGAAAATCAAAATACAGCTTGATAGATGGGAATGTTTAAGAGAACGTTCTCACTCAGTGATGTCTCAGAGAGGGATCGTCGTAGGTTTTTTCATAAACTACTTGTTGATAAATAAGTATTAGAAAAAGATCAATTAGATCAATTAGACTAGATCAATTAATTCGATGTAAGGAATAGATTAGTTTAAAAGTTGTATTAAATATGTACAATTTTCTGTCAAATTAATCTTATGAGCAGTACCTTTAACTTAGCCTTATGAAAAGGTTTTCAGACATGTTATCCTTAGAACCATAACACAAAAAGCTCCTACAGGATAGTTGGTGTGATACACTGTAAAGCACTCCAAATAAAACACTGAACTTCCACTAAGCATTCCAACTAGAGCACTGCACCAGAGAGAATGGATTAAGAATTATTGTACTAGAGGGTAATCCAATTCATCCTGTTGGAAAAGTTGAGTGGGGAAGATTTTTTTTCAGGCATTATCTCCTCACAGTAAATACTGATATTGTAGTGTGTATAGTGGTAGGAAGTGACATCATGCATCATATTAAGTCATTGGTCATGGTGATGAGGTTGTATGTGCCCTATTTAAATAAAGAATCCCAAAATAGCAGTTTCTGATATTTTAAGTTTACACTGCTATATATGGTGTTGTTACTGTGTTAATTTTCTCCTTATGGTATTTGCCAGATAATATTACCTAAGAGAAAGATAAGAGAATTAAACTAGATATAGTAAAGAAGATACATTTGGAACTGATGGACCATTTTGTGGTAATTCTGTTGCTGTCTGGGTGGAAGCACAGGGGATGCTAGTGCTCCCTTTTCTGCTGTAGCAGCCCCAAAGCAATTAGCAAATAGTAGCTTTCAGTGTGGCAAAGGGTTGTGTTTCATTTGAATACCAAAGTTCCAAAGTTCCAGGTAACTTCATTTGAAATGCCTTGCATGAAAAGGTGGGGAGAAGTGAAAATTCAGACTTTGAAGCAGAGGTTCAGTCTTAATCCCAGAATTTCATTTTAGAAACAAAAGATGTAGAATTAAATACAACTTTCAAAATCATGCAGAGAGAACTATTTTATTTAACAAGTTGACTGACACCAGACCTCCTGCTAGTAAATTTTATATTCTTTAAAATCTCAAGATACATGAAAATTGTAAAAGAGAAGTGCCACTGTTAGAGCAACAAATACTTTCATAATCTAATGTGAAAATACAAAACCAAACATATTTCCACTCTAAGTGGGAGTTTGGACTCCTTTGGTCCCAATAAACCACCCAAAAGATACAAGACATAATAATCCTCCGTGTCTTCTTAATCTTACCCATAAAGTATGCCTACTTGATTGCGGAAATTATACCACAGGATTTTTTCACGTTGCAGGCTGAAAACATTCTCTTGGCAGTTTTTTAAACCTTTCTAATTTAGCTATGAGACCTGTAGCATATTATCAGTGGTAACAATGAGAACACAACAAAATATTCACACTTTTTTCCATGCACTTATTTAAATGTGTTCTTTGAGGGGACAGTATTGGAAAGGTATATTTATTATGGTTTGCTGAAGTCTCATCATAATTTTTAATGTTCTTTTTCATATTAAATTCCTGGGAAGAAATAGATAAGTATGATAAAAAATTGAAGAAGATACTTTGATATTTAACAGTAGAGAAATGCCACAAAATTCACAACTCAGCAGATGAGGGGCTAGGAATTTTTTACTGCCAGTGCAGTGTCTCAGTAAAGTTCCTGTGATTCCAAATGAAAACCAGAGGAGTTTATGACAGTATGCTTAGACTCCTTGAGAGTCAGACAAGCTCCTGCTACAGTGCTGCTTTGCAGATCCATCTCTGTGTCATCTCACAGGGGCACCCATCCTCCTCCTCCTCTCTGTGGATGTAGCAGCTCTCAGTTCAGCCTCTGAGACATGTTCTAACACCCTCCAGTGCAGACTTCAGGCTAAGAATACCTTGCTTTTAGCCAGTTAACCACTTTTTCACCATGGATTCAAGTTCAGGTTTAGATAAAATACCCTGAGAAGTATTTATCTTCAATATCCAACCTGAACAGCACAGCTACAACCTTTTTTTTTTTTCTTTTAAAATAGTGGACATAAATAAAGAACTGGAAGAATACTGTATTTGTAAATACTTGGTGTATTTATACTGGATTAAGCCAGAATAGTGTTCCAGATAAACACCCTGCTATCTTGCTGTTGATCCTATCCTGAAATACATCTTTATAGGGATTTTATCTTCCTGCATCAGCTGTATTTCCCAAGAAGTGCTGTATCTCAGTGTAACATGCAAGCGTTCAAGGCTTTCTTTCTTTCCAGTATCCTTTAGGAGATGTGGTCAGAAGCAGTCCTTCCTCTTGAAACGTATTTAATTTGAATTTATTCTGAAGATAGCACTCCTCAGTTTTAGCACTCCTCTACCCACACCAAGCAGCATTTCATTCCTTTGAAGCTGCAAGTGCCTCCGTGTAAGACATCAGTGGTACCTGATGGTTTGTTGAGGAGTTCTTCACACAGGGGCGGCTGATCCCTTCCCACCTCCTTCCCCATCTTTGAGGATGAAGTACCCTCATGACTGACCTTTCTGGTTTGTATCAATCTGTGTGTTATCAAATACACTTGATGAAAACATCTAGTTAGGCAAAGTATAGGTCTTTTCACTGAGATCAGATATGGTGACAGTCAACTACTTAAAGCAACAATGTAGCTGGTGTTAAGCATCCCTGAAGTCTTTCTTTTCCCAGCGTGACAATCAAGCAGTTTTAAAAGACTACTGTTTGAGGTAATCTGTTGCTTTAGGGAAACATGCTGTTTCAGGTAACAAAGCAAAACCTTTCATGCTTTCCTGGTGAATATGGGAAAAGTTCTATTTACAGAAATTCCACTGTTCCCTTAAAACAAACACACACAGTGATAAAATACATGTTTTGCGCTCCCTAGCCAACCTCTGTTCTTATCCTACCAACTCTCACATGAGGTACATGTAAAGGGAAAATTTGCATTAAAGTGCATTACAATGTTGATTTATAGTGGCTAGTAGTTCTCCTTCTGTAAACTGTCATAGTGCTTGATGCAAAATGGATGAAGTTTTGTTCTCTTCTTTTTCAAATTCTTTATCTTACATGGTAGCTGCCGTATGCATTTTTAATTCATAAAGTGTCTTGTTGAAGTCTTGACTGTATTTTTCTTTAATCTCTTTTTATATGATTTCATCTGATTTTTCTATTTAAAATGGAAGTCAAAGTGATGTAGTCTACCTATTCTGTGCTTTTACCTGCTTCCAGCCCATTCACTTACAACTGCCTTTTCTGCTACGTTGATGAAGATTTTTTTTCTTTACCTGTCCACATTTCTGCTCTTTTTAATCCTTAGGTGTGTCTGGTTCACTCTTTTTTTATCTTCAGAAGTGCTGTTCTTGCCCTAATACTAGAATGTACAGTAGGACTCCTCTAAGTGTTTTCCCTTTGCTGGATATAGATCTTCTTTTGCTTATACTCTCTATTTTCTGTTCTTTAACTAGTTCTATTCAATATTTCTATTCCAACTTGGTTGCCTGCTGCTTTTAGCCTAAGTAATCCATCACACAGGACTTTTAATAAAACTTTTCTATTATACAAACAATGTAAACTGTATTCTGTATACAGCTATTACATATTTTGATGCTACCCCTTCAGTGGAAGAGGATAAAAACTTTTGATGACTATATCTGTCTGCCTGACCTAGGTTTCAAGCTGGGGCTGCTGTACTTTGTATGATTTTTTTACCCAAGGAGAATTTAGCTTTTAATTTTTTTCATACCATTTGTACAATTCTTTCCTTTGGTTTAGTAGCCAGGCTAAAATGTACAGCATGGCTTAACATTTTAATGCTTATTAAACATCTAAAATGTAACTGCCTTAAATAAAAATAATTTTCACTGTACAATCTTTCTATTTAAATCAGTAGCTTTGCTTCAGTAACCTTGAACTTAGTCTGAGTAGTTATCACTGCCAATGGGCAATGTTGTACTGCCGTTATTAAATGAAAAAATCATTTATTTAAGAGGAAATGGTTCAGCACAAATACCCAATGGGCTGAGCTGTATAACTCTGCTGTTAAAAGTTACTCCATTGAAAATGTGATGGGCCCTTGAGGACAAAAGTTTTGGTCATCTTTTTCTGCTTCCTGCAATGAGGAATTTTGCTACTCAAGTTCGTGCAGTCCTTCCGCTGAAACTAAATGTTGAAGGGCAATGCAGGTAAATGTACTTTTTTTTTCTTTAAGCAGGTAATTATAAATAGAATATTTTATTTTTTTACAAATCTTGTACATAAGATTCTACAGTAATTTATTTCACTAAAACCCTGAGTCACCAGAGTTATTAATACCTCGATGCTTCATTTGGTTAATGTAGACCTGTGAAATATAGACTGAAGATACAGATCTGTTCCAGAGAAGATAATATGGGATAGTTTATTAAACAGTAAGAGTAGCTTTGCTATCAATAGGCATGCTTAACTCAAAAGTGGATGTTGTCTGAAAGCTGTGTTCTATCAGGAGATGCATGTTCACCTAAAAGGAGCTTTTCTCAGGTTTGAAGCAACCAGCCCTGCCAAATTTGCTGAAATAGAAAGCAATTGGAAAGGACTGTGATGACTCTGCAAAAAGACCAGAAATTGATAGATGTTAAGGTCCAAGGAAATAACTGTTTCTCTACTGCAAAAGTTGTGATTTTCTAGAGAAAACCAAAAAAGTTTGCATTCGACACTAGAAGCTACAGTTACTTTAAAATATATTCTTCCTTAACTGTGACTTGTTTGATTATGCTTCTCTTGTGACTAAGAAAATAAGGAAGTTTATCAATGAAAAGTGAAAATGAAGACATAAAGTGGCTTGATATAAATGGTAACAATAGTTGTAATCAAGGTAAGAGAACATAGTCCAGCTACCGCCTTTTGGCAAAGCAAACCAGATAATTACTTAAAGCCAACTAAGAACTGTCTAAATGAACAAATGGATGAATGAAATGTGTAGTTAAGTAAACGCAAAATCTGTTTCGTTGTCCAGTTCTAAGCGATGCAAATATCTGGGAGTAGGCTTGTCTTCAGTACCTTGTCTTGGAAATTTTTTCCTGGCTCCTTGGAGAAGAGAGCTCTGTCAGTATGATGGATTTTTTAATGTTCTATGAAGCAGTTTGTTCTCCTCCTTTCTCTTTGGTTTGCCCTTGAATTAAACGTTGTTAAAATAAATGTCCTTGTTTTGCCAATGTCTTTGGCTGAACAAGTAGGGAATGTTTTGTCCATCTTAATAAACAAAGGACACATTGGGTTTGTAAAGAACAGGCATATTGCCAGTGTCTGGAAGTTACTGATGTTTTTTTGTGTGCCCCCTCCCCCCCCCAATTGTCCCCTTTATTATGTTAGCCTATTAGGCTCTGTGAAAAATGTCCATAGGTGAAATTACTTATTTGTGAAAACAATGTCAAAGGGATTGTTTAGACCAATACGTTTAGTGTTTTAAAAACAAAACGTGGCATAGTTAGTGTGTACACATACGCAGGCACATCGCAAGAAGAGCTAGAGGCCACGAATGCATTGCAAAGAGCAAGTTTTATTTTAGTTGCCTCTCTACTGGGGGATCTCCGAAGTCGCACCTGAGCTCCCAGGCAGAGGTGACACAAGGGGGACGCAGGCTGGTCAGTTCAGCCCTGCTGGAAGATCACTGGGCTTGCTGAGCTCGCCTGGATTTCAAGGCTTTAGGCAGGCGCAGCCTCCCGCTCTTTCTCACAACAAAGCAGGAATCTCAGACATGGTGATAAGGTGCCTAGAGTTTCTCACAGGCCTATGTTATCTAACACAGAGGTTCTACTCACCAAGCACACAAGGTCAGTAAAACAATTAGTGTGATGTATGTGCTTTTTCTACAGACAGGTGCAAGTCACGTGAGCGTATTTACATTTAACGAACCTCCTCACCAAATCTTCCGCTACATTCCCATACAGTTAGTTTGGAATAGATGGTCCAGCAAAGATGTCTCTGGTTCCTCCTCCCACATTTACTTTGTTCTGTTTGCTAATTTAGTCACTAGTGCTGAAGCTAAGGCTCAAATTGTCAGTGGAAGGGGTGAGCACCTCTGTTGTTAGTTAGAATTTCTGTCTGATTTCAAAGTAAATTATGAAGGAAAAATAAGCACGATAGAAATGGTTGAGGGCACTTGTATAAGCCATTCTTGCCAGTGAGGCAGGGAGGGTGTTATACTCATCAGGTCTATGAATTTCATTAAGAGCTGCTGCAGCAAGAGCCCCTGTAACAAATTTCTTGTTTTCACTGACTAAAGAGGGGTGGTTTACCACTAGTTCATGCATGGCTTTACAACATGCACAATTATCTCAAGATAAAAACACATGCCAGTTTTATTAATGTGGCATCCTTCACACTTGGCTTATGGTTGACTGTCTTTGATTTGAGTTGCAGTAAAATCGATTTGTCTTGTATTTCCTATGTGTTTACTCTAGGAAAAAGAGATTTTGAAGAGTGTAAACAAGGCTTTGGATGACTGTAGGCAACAGACGCTGTTGAACAGCACTGCCCGAACTGAGATATCCACATTAAATATTTTCATACTTATTCTGTTGCCAATTCAGAGATGAAAAATGTATATCATGTGGCAAGATTTATTTGGTAGTAAACATAATAAAGCCATGAAGTAGTTCTGAATTTGTAACATGGACCTGCATTCATTTTGTTCTTCTTCAGTTTAGGAAGGGGTATTGAAATCACCAATATTGACTGTTCTCATAAATGTGATTTTTGTTAGTAAAGAGAGGTACATGTATGTTACGAAGTGAATTACTTTCACACAGAGAAATCATATTTTGCCTTAAGAGAGTTAGTAACCCACAGTCCTCCTTTATTGTTCATACATGCAAAGCTTATTGCTAGTCACTGAATTATTTTATATTTAGAACTTCCATTTGATTGTAGTATTTTCTCAGGGCTCAGATATGTCATTTGTTAAACTTGTTGGTCAGTATTTCTGATAAAGGCAGGTATATTAAAGTCTTAAGGAGCTGGTGTAGAAAAAGAAACGTGAACTTTCAACATTTTTTATTACAAGTCTTCTCAAAATACTGGTTTTTTGGAATCACTCTGGATTTTTCTTTTTCAGAATTAAAGTATGAAAGCTCTACACACTTGGAGCGTTTGATAGCCTATGCTGACTCTGTACCTGGAGCCTGTATACTATGCAAGCTCAGTGAACATCCATGTACTTGATACAAACTGAATTTTTTAGTGCCTTTTTTTCAAGGATTAACAGATATGTAATCAAACTTACCAATGTATAATATAGACCAGTTAGCATACTGTATGTATGAAACAATGAATGGATTTTTGTTATACATACTGTGAATGATATACATTTCCCTGTTTTTCATCCTGTCACGTTGCAAATGTTATGGTAGGAAATGAATTTTAATTATACAATAACTCTTAAGATGGCATTCGAGTTACTACATTGGGGTCTTTATTTCCCTCCAACACACAGGTTCGCAATTACATGACACCGTCCAGTCGTGCATTGGTTGCATTGCAAAATGGGTTATCTTTGGGATTTCACCAGATCAATATGCTTCAGTTTTCCATGTGAGTGTGTAATTTGGTGGTTGCCAGACTGATTTGTCTTCTGAGTCATCATGCAGCTTGGTAAAGGAACTAAGAGGGAGAAGCCTCGGCCTTGTTCTGCAGGTGTCCGAACAGTGCACAGTGGTGGGAGAGGGTGTCTAAGTTCTTTCATTTAATAAACACAATGGTCTTGTGTCGTTCCTGCCTGAAAATCTAGCACAAAGTTGGCCAAAGGGTCCCCAAAAATGTGATAACCAAACAAACAAGAATGAAGTTCCTTGTAATCCTGATTTTTTCGGTAACCCAGAATCAGCACAGTTTATTCATATTACTGTATCCTGATGGAGTAATACCATCCTTTAAGGCTTCCTAGAGCAGAGAGAAAGGAGCGGTCTTCTGATTCTTGATGTGTACCTCTCACAGCCCAATGGTGCAAAACTTCTTGATTCTGTTTTTTCATGTTTATTAGCACTCTTCATTTTGCTTTCAGCTTCCTTCACTTCGCTGCTTTATGCAGCAATATTTGTTTGACTTAATTTGGACATATGTAATCTGCATACTACTGCCGGTGAGCCCTGAAAATTCCTAATTCGATGTTGTAAATACACTCTCTAAGCACCTAGATGAGCTTTGCTTTCTGTCACAAGTCAAATGTGTGGTTTTCCTGTCTGACCAGCTTGGTCTTCTTACACTTGCTCATATATTTTCCAAACCTAATTTCTCTCCTTGTCTAGTGTTTTGAGTCTCATCGTTGGGAGAGTGGCTTGTTACCACGAGACTTTATTATGTATTTTCTGATTGGATTTGTCATAGTGGTTTGTAGATGTTGATCATACTTCAGGGGAAGTATCTGCCCACTCTTTTAAGTGTAGTAAAAGCTTACTATTTGAGACAAGGTTTATGGACGTGTAGAATAATATTTGTTTTCCATTCTTAGATGGCATTACTTGGCCAATCTTGTAGCTCAAAAGAGCCCTATTATCCAAATGTGGTTTGGTACAAATTAATCTTCAAAGCTTGGTTGATGAAAAGATCGTACTACTTCTGTCAAGATTTCAACAACCTCATATGTGTCATAACCTGTCATGAATGTTGGTGACTGCCTCATGAGATTCTTCTTGTATTTCCCTGAAGAAAAACATTTTACATACAGCTTTCTTGTTGGAGAAAATTGGTCAGACAGAAAACTCAAGGCTCTTTCAAAGGGAACTTTGTCACCAATCCTGCCAGAAAATAAATCAGAAATGTCATTTACTGCCTTAAGCTGATGGGATTGCAAGAATGTAACTTTACATTTTTGATGTTCAATATTCATTGCACACATCAGATTTCTAAAAGTACTTCTTCTTTTCCGCTTTTAGAGAGCAAATCAATGCGAGTTTTAGTTACTCTTTCACTTCTAAATGTCTTAGTTTTAATCTTTGATATTTTTCAGAGATCACTGCTTAATATTCTGTTAGTATTTTGATAATTCATTATTCCTTTCATTATGAGCACCCTCACCCCTATTTTGTCTGAGCTCAGGTAAGCTCACCAGAGATGGCTGACTTGTATTTCTTGGCCCTCTTTCAGAAGGCAAAGGCTCTGCTGTTACAGAGAGCTAGCAAATAGCTGTACTAAGAGAAGTACAAGGAATTGGCTAATGTTTTCACCTTTTGACCTTCAAAGGCTGTAAGCATGTATTTTCTTCAATACAGCATCATCCAGCTGGTAATCCACGGCTTCTTAAAACAGAATTGGGGAGAAGATGCTTCTCTTTTCATTCCTTTCTGCTTGTTTTAGCTTTAGCACCGTGTCAATTTTACTATTGTGAGGAGACAAACAAAAGCACATAGATAGATAAAGAGCTAATTTCCTATGTCAAGATGATAAAAGTCTCAATGACCTGCAATTCCTACATGTCTTCTGAAAACTGAGAGTTGTAGAGGGGTGAGAAAGGCAAGTTTTAAGTGGCAGGGGTACAGCTGCAGTGTAACTCCCTGATTAGTAGGTCTGATTTGCTGCCCCAGCTACAGCTAGGGGTTGCCCAACCAGAAGCATTGCCTGCAGCTGGCCGGGCTGGAAAGACGGGAACAAATGTGACTGAAGATGCATGCTGAACTTGGGGAACAGTTTTTTGATGTATTGAGGGGTGGGTTTAGAATATAGTTTTATAAGAAACAAGGTTGAACTTGTGTTCTTGGAGAATTTCCTCCATCTAGGTAAGTTTAATGAGTGTTGTAAAAAGAATGTTGTGTTAGTAGTTATTTTTATTGTAGGTTTGTTTCAGTGCTTTGACTCTTGAGTAAGTAGCTTGGAGTTTTTTTTTCAAGATGCTTATATGAATTTTAATCTCAGTTTAGCTACATGGCCTATTTGTAAGTCACTTGGATGTTTTGCTGTTAAAGTGTAGCTGAAGGTCAGTTTTCTTCAGAATTTATGTGTTTGTGTTTTTATGTCCTGTGAAGATATATTAGCACCTATTATAAATCCTTCCTGTTGTTTTTATTAAGATTGTAGATTAAGATTTATTAAGATTGTACCTATATGCTGCAGTTCAGTAGCTAATAGAGTCTGGATGTATCCTGAATAAACTCTTAGTAAGGTTCAGTCCTTGCTTTGAAGGGTTTATAATGTAGTTCTAGCATAATACTCGTCTCCTGCCTTCACAGAGGAAGTTTTTTCTCAGTCACTTAATAGCTGGGAGCTAACCTTTTTTGAGGTGAAAGGCTGAATTCCTGAAGCAATTGCTTTGGCTAGTAGACTGTGAAGTTCAGGTAGGAGTAATTGATCTACCTTGTGTGAATACAATAAGGCAACACATCTGCTTCTGAAGTTCCTGAAATGATGTTAATATCCCTCTTTAATTGGTGCCCTTTGACAGTTTTGCCTGTGTAACTTGCTTTTCCTGGCTAGGCTTTCTCTCTTAACTATTATCAAAAGGCTTTTAGCTGGACTAAAAACTTCAGCAAAATTGTTGTAGCTCCTTTTCCCTATTTTTACTGGTTCTGCTGTCTTCGGCAGTGATATAATAGCTATTTTCATTTCCAGCAGCTCTGCGCTCCACCTTATCCTACCTTTTGATTTAGTTAGTGAAGTAAGTTTTGTTGTTGCCGTTTAAGCCATAATACACTACCTAGTTTTTTCATGTGTTTTGAGGTGTATGGGTGCAACTTATCAACTCCTTTCTGCACAACAATGCTGGTAGACTTTAATATACAAAAAAAGCTTTGTAAAAGCACCTATGTACGCTTCTCTTGCCTCCCAAAAAATTTCCTCCAGAAGCCTACTGCTGTGTTGTGAATGAGTACTCTATAACAATCTGTTATTAAAATACCATCTTTAAAGGGTTAACTGAGGTAAGGTGTTTGCATTTTTTTAGAAGGAAGGGGTAGGAACGCTACATTTTTGTGTCTGAAACACTTGAGAGTGAAGTGTGTGGTCAGAGCACTTGCAGGTGTTGGATCTCTGTGAAGGCTCATCTGAAGTGTCTGTTCGGAGCAGGAGAAGTTCATAGCATAACTTCTCAAGAAAAATTCTCAGTGCTATGATGGGTAGAAAAGAGAACAACTGTAGGGTAATCTTTCTTTTAAGGTGTTTAATGTAACTGCACTGCAAGTTTTCATGGGTGCATGACTGTGTTCTGTTAATGTGAAAATGCAACCTGCAAGTGTTCATTTATGTATTTCTGTAAATGTGTACCTCCACAGGAGGTGATGTAGCCCGGCAGAGATGGAAGACCAGGTCTCTGCTCTCTCCGTTCTGCTTTTACTCTAGGGGTCTCTGTGTGTCTATTCTTTCATCTACGACACAAGGCTGAGGTGCTTACTGGTAATAGAGGGCATACTGCATTCACATACCAGGAGGAACACCAAGATAAATCTTTCGTACCAGAAAGAAAAATAAAATCTCATATTTTTTATTTAGGGAGCAAAACATTAAAGAAATTTGCTTCATCAGAACATTTCACTTAGGTGGGTGGGGTTTTTTTTGTTTGTTTTCTGAAAATTTTCTGAACTTTAGAATATTTGCAAAATTTTAATGTGCCAGAATAGTAAATAATTTAAAAAAAAAAAAAAATCCCAAAACAACCTCTCTTCCCACCATCCTTAAGAACTCCAGATTGGGAAATCAGGAAAATCAAATCAGAAATTCTTTTGTGAACAATTTGTTTCCACAAGCTGATTCTTTGTGAAAATTGCTGAAGCTATGGTAAATGCTGAGTGGTTTCCCTCTTTATAAAGACCTGTGAGATCTACTGATTAAAAAAGTTCTTACAGAAGTGATGATACAGTTATTTCAGTTATTTGTCATGGTGGCAACTGAAAAATGGTGCATATGAATTCATGTAGAAAGTATTAATATATTGCTATAACACTTGGGTAGCTCAAGTGAATAAGCAATAGGTGGATAATTGTCAGAAAGTGATGCAAATAACCTAAATCTCATTCTAGTCTTGAAGTCTGCCAGTAGAGATGTTTAAAAAGTACAATTTATGACCTGTGGGAAATTTGAATATTTAAGCTACAAAGCATATTAAAATCCTAGAAAGGATGAAAAGGCAAAGCAATGAATATTTTCAAAAAATGAAAAGTTTCCAGAAATGTGTAGCTGAAAAACTAGGAGCAAAACCTCTTTGCTTTTTAAGTATTTTAAATATTTAAGTGATCCTGCATATTAACATAATTTTCCATATTGGAAAAAATTTCCAAATTAAAATTATTCTTTATGTTCTTCTGACTTAATTCTGTCAGAATCAACCTAAAGAAATGGGTTTGAATTGAATAATATCTTCTGAAAGTAATGCTTTATGTTAAGAGCGTTTTGTGCTGTGACTGTCCTTATTTTAACACATACAATATGAGTAGTTCCTTCTGGTAGTGTCCTGGTCACTATATAATATGTTTATATGTAAAACCTGAAGGCATTGAAAATGAAAACCAAACTAATAAAAATAATAGTAATTAAAAAACCAACATACGCACCAAAAAACCTCCAAACCACTCTGCTTACAAAATGATAGAGAAGTAAGGGGGCATCAGAGTTCTCTCTCTTTGCCTGTATCTGCATTTTTCTTACACTTTAAGCAGAGGTTTTGGGTTCTTTGAAGTCATATTTGTTTTTTATGTTCCTATGGATGACTCAGAAGACAGGCATAGCTTCAGTTTATAATTTAGTATATAGCGCTGTATATATGGGGGTTGTGTGGCTGTTTGTTTTATTTCTCCCTCAGGATTGCTTATGAACTGGTCAGGCTATACCAGGATTGTTCCTGTAAGATTGTGACCATGAAAATGATCCATAGTACTTTTTGTGCTCGTGTTCCTATATTGCAAGAGAGGTGCTAGTTACAGATCAGGTCTGAATGTGCTTTGTGTGATATAAAGATAAGAAAGATGATAATCACTATCCTAGTGTTTACAAACTAAGGAGAAGACAAAAAGATAACAACACACAAAAAAGGTCAAAGTTAGAAATAAGTCAGCAAGGTGAAATGTGTTTATAACCAGACACATTAGGTGTATCTGGATATAAGGATTTAGCAGTCAAAGCTTAAACAGTGTCCAGATTCATGTTCCTCAGTGATAAAAAGGCTGATGATGAGGACTGTGCAAAAAGTAGAAGAAAAGGCTTGGATTGACTTTAAAATTTGGAGTCAATATGTAGAAGACGGAAAGATATCTGAACACCAATATATTTAGTCGTACGGGTGCTCCTAAACACTGGTGTTGTGTGTAAACCACAGGAAGAGGAGTCTGTCTTGAAAGTAATTTTGATTAGTTATGGTCTTAAATGAATCATAAAATACAAATATTCCCACAGCATCAAACATTTCATTCATGTTCGGAGAGCTTGAAGTGGAATAGAATAGCATTTCTGTTTTAACAACATTAAGTTATGTGCAGTGTTAGCAGTATATCCTATAGCAGTATTTATTTCTAGGTTCACTTTCATTAATCTCTTGCACATTTTCTAGGTTAGCAGTTCCTCTGGTATTTTAGAAGAAAAGGCTATAATTTGATAAAGGGCCATTCCATATCCATGCACGCTGAAATACGTTTCAGTTTATATATCTCTTATTTCTTTTGTAAGAGAGAATAAGATTTAAAAACAAAGTATACTGAAATTGGGAAACATTGTTCACCTGAAATGTGCTTCTGTGCCTTCTGTACGTAGCACAATATTGATCTCAAAGGCTGGTTTTTGTTGTTGTTTTTAGATTTAAATATATAATAAATCTCAGACTGAAGTTCTCTTACCATACGTTACAGTGACATTTGGCATTTCAGTGAATTAGTACTACATATGGTGGGATTTTTTAAATATCAGCATATTTCTTTTATTTGAAATTGAGTAATCATTGATTATTTTTATGCATACAGACTAGAATTTGGGAAACTTTCTCTAGGTTAGAAGAAAAGTATAAATAAGTTGGGGGAGGAACCTTCAAAGCTCTTAAGTTTTAAATACTTTTTATGTTCAAGGGGACTCTGTATTGAATACTGTAAAGCATTTACTCTTTAATGCACTTGATTCTCAATATTACTGCTAGTAAATATCCCTTCCAACAAACTTGTCTTCCTTTCTTCTTTATTGAATGTCAAATGAGACCTATGGAACAATCCAAGTGTAAGGATTTCAGTTTTCAACTGCTTCAAGCCAGGAAGAAAACTCTGGATTAAAGACACAGTTCAAGGCAAATGTTAGTGTGCAAAGCAGAAGTCAAAATAGTTCATTTGTGTTTGCTGTAAAACGTAACTGAATATAGATTCCTGGTTGAAAGTGAATACAGCAAGTGGGATCCAGCTTTAAAAAGAAGATATCTTAAATAGGACAAGACTCTCTAAATATAGAAAACGCAGCTTAATGCTGTAGATTTATTTCTTGTTTAAAGGTTTTGCTAAGCATAGGTTTTTAAAGGGAATGACTCAAACTTTGAACTATCTTGTTCAATTTAGCAAATGCTCTTGGCCAGAAAAAGCATGGCATAAAGACTTAATTTTGAAAATACAGATGTTTTGCTTTTGTATGTTCTAAACAATACTGGTTTGTTTTCAGTATATATAATTTATAAGAGATCTAGTTTGCAAAAAGTGAAAGGAAAAATAGGATGGGCTGTTTTAATCCACTGTTCATTTCAGAGTGAAAAGAATATTCTTGTGTCACTTGACAAAAGCATCTGTATATATTTTTATATTGTTTTGCCAACAAAGATAAAATTTCTCATTTTACCCCAATCCAGTTTTCTTCCTCCTGTGGTCACTAAATGACAGAACAATTGGCTTTAGGTTGCATTGTCATAATAATCAGTGAAGACTGGTTTTGTTGGTAAAAAGGGCAATAGCTTATGTACCCCCTGAAGGAATTCTTCAAGAAATTACCTAAAAGCTTCACAGACTTGCTGGTCTAGAATTTCACATTTGGTCTATTTTAAGCATGTTTCTATGAAGGCTTAGCAAGTCCAATCTAAACAGCACATTTTGGGCATTTTTTTAATGCTATTGAAGTTATGACAAAATTTGCACTTCATTGGGATGAGAATGTGTTATTTCATCTGGAATTTTAGAGAACTGCACTCTATTACAGTATCATGAAAAGTTGTATTACAAATAAACATCAACAGATGGATTTAATATCAGGCTAATAACAAAATAAATCAGTTCCCAGATGTTTCTGACAGTGAAAATGAGCTCAGTATTTAGTTGAAAACTGAGTCTTTCCAGGCAGTATTTTAGATTTTTTTCTGACATACACTTAGTATTGATACTGTTACTATATACCCAAGCACTAGAAAGCATTCAGTAATTTATTTGGCATTTAGCACATACCAAAAGTTAAACTCCTGTACTATGTATTCATTACCTTATCTTCCTATATCAGTCACTGCCTAGAAATCTGTTTAAGTAATGTGAAAACGCAGATGATGTGGCACAGAAGGACCATTGGTGACCATGTCATCACGGTGCCATGCAGCATTCTTACTGCTCAGTGCAAAGTTGTGAAGACCACCAAAGAAGCCCCATTAAAACCACTTCCTGTGGTTTTCCAGACCCATTCTCTATACTGCTCAAAAGCTGGGGAAGACTAAGATGACCTTGAGAAGAATTTCCACATCAGATCCTGCTTCTACTATGGATGTTCATGCTGCTACTCTAGTTGTGTCAGCTTGGATATGTTTCCAAGAAGTAGACAATGTGGTGTTTGAGCAGAGGTCGTTGTTTAGGTGTGATGTGGTGTTTGTTTGGTTCCAACTGCTTCCAAATATGCTGTGTAGAATATTTCTTCATGCAGTGTTCTACATTATTTTACTTTAGAATTACACCAGCGGTGTTTCCAAGTATTACAACTTATTCCATGTTTATTAGGTGTTCTGAATATGAAAATTAATTTAGAACTGGATCCCAGAAGGCAATTAGTTTCAAAATTGGCTTCTTACATTGCTTTGTTTGCATTTGAGTGACTTGCAAGAGCTAAGTCTTCCTTGTCCAGGAGCTAAATGAGAATGGTGCTTTTTTATCAGCTGCAATAGTTCAGTGCAGAATGTAAATGTTCCTGATGTGCATTCTGGTCATCTCTAACTACCTCTTGAAGAGCTTTTGTTGTCTATTTCTTGTATCACTTATATCTGCAAAACTTCACCAGCTACGGCTACCCTGTCTAATCATAAGGATTTCACCTTTTCATTAGCTAATGGTTGTGATGAGAGTTTCTGCAGCAGCTGGTAGGCATTAAGCACCAACCCTTGTTCCATTTCAGTGAGGCTTGCGTGCCTCATGACCTCCTGACAGTCCAGCCTCTATTGCTAAGATTACCAGAGGAGGTGACAAAACTGGCAGCAGCTGCATCTGCTCTTCTTCATTAGGACAACACTACCTGTGAGAACTGATTTGGATGAAAGGAGGCATCCTTATTACATGTTTTAGTATACTCAGCGCTGTTACTCAAGTTAGTCTTGCTTGATAGGCACCAGTTGTATAAGCAGTAATTTGGAAGGGATGGGAAGTATGTTGGATTGCAAGATTTTATTCATTTCTTTAGTTAGGTCATTTTCTAACATCTAATTCTGTAGTCTCTATCATTTGGGTCCATCTAGGTAACAAAATAGTAATTAGTGGTTGGTTGCTTCCTCACCAGGAAATTATATATAAATTCATCTTTACCCCGTATCTTAGAGATTTTAATTCTGCTGGGAGGCCTTTGTTCTCTCTCTGTCTAGCAGCTTCATCTTTTGCTTAAAGATCTTAGTGGCAACAATCAGACTCTGTTGAGTTGTGCCCACACTCCATATGGCCTTGCTACTCTCCTTGGAGCTAGAGGCAGTGATTTAAGCTTTAGTTGCAGTTACTGCAGTACATCACACTGCCGCTAGACCACCGTGTCAATTCAGCTAAAGCTTTTTATTGTATTAAAAAATTTAAACATGGAGAACTTGAGCTGCCATTTAGAGCTTATTGAATTTAATAATTAAGGATTTATAGCTTAATAAATTTCCATTTGCCTTACGCTTTACGATATGACATAAAGACAAGCTTGGAAGATGTACTGAACTACTCAAATCAATTGGGATTAAATGTAACAGAGTGATTCATTGATTCAGAATGTCAGTTTCTCACCACCTGATTAATTTGCTTTTCTGTTGTTTTGTCTGCAAATGATCAATATTTAGAATACCAGTGCAACTGTGCTGCTTAAAAGACAGGTATTTTCTTAAGGGATTCAAACCTTTTTGTGTAGTTTTTTTGTCATATTGGTCATTAACCATTTGATTTGGTACATCTATTTAATACCTACAAATATCAGTTCAATATGCATAGCGGTTTCTAAAGACATCTGAAGAACTGTTAAGCTCCTTTGGGAGACTGCTGTAGAAAAGAAGTAATAAAATGGGGAAGATAGGCTCAAAACATCAATCCCTTGTTCCCAGCAAGCCAATGTCAAAGAATCCTTCATGTTCTAAGGACATTTATGAAATATTGTGTTAAGGTTTGAGGTGCAGTCTCAAAGGGTTCATTTAGAATAGTTCATTTAGGACTTTTTTGTACATTAGATAAGCCATCTTTTAGTACAGCTGAAAGCACAAATGTTGGCTCAGATGACACAACTGGTAGCGGTTTATTTTGGCAGTGGCTGTGCCCTCGGCACACCACAAAATGGCAATCTTGTACATATAAAGGCAAAATCAGAATCTTGTTTGAAAAGCTGGCAATCATGCTGTTTGTAGAGAAATAAATTCTTAAAAAAGAAATGTTAAAATAGATAATGATTGAGTATAAAAAAAGTTGAAAGAATGGATATCTGTTAAAGACAGCAGCATTTGTATATTGCTTTCATATTTGGTTTGCATGGCAAGTTTGGTTTTGTTTATTTGTTTTAGTAGTAGGGGGTGCTACAGGGGTGGCTTCTGTGAGAAGCTGCTGGAAGCTTCCCCCATGTCAGATAGAGATGATGCCAGCCAGCTCCAAGACGGACCCATCGTTGGCCGAGGCCAAGCCCATTGGTGCTGGTGGTAGTGCCTCTGGGATAACATAGTTAAGAAGCGGGGGGGAAAAACTGTGCAAGGGCAACTGCAGCCAGAGAGAGGAGTGAGAATGTGAGAGGAACAACTCTGCAGACGGCAAGGTCAGTGAAGGAGGGGGGAGGAGGTGCTCCGGGTGCTGGAGCAGAGACTCCCCTGCAGACCATGGTGAAGCTGGCTGTCCCCCTGGAGCTCATGGAGGTCCATGGTGAAGCAGATCCATGCAATCCATGGAGGACCTCATGCTGGAGCAGGTGGATGCCCAAAGAAACTTGTGACCCTGTGGGAAGCCCGTGCTGGAGCAGACCCCTGTCAGGACCTGTGGCCCCATGGAGCAGTCTGTTCCTGAAGGGCTGCACAGCTGGATCCATGCTGGAGCACGAGATGAGTGTAAGGAGTATCACCCCAGGGAGGAAGGAGCGGCAGAAAGGTGTGGTGAACTGACCACAACCCCCATTCCTCACCCCCTTGTGCCACCTGGGGAGGAGGGAGGAGGCGGCAGAGAAAATCGGGAGTGAAGTTATGCCTGGGCAGAAGGCAGGAATCAGGAGGAGGTGTTTTCTGATTTGGTTTTATTTCTCATTATCCTACTCTGATTTGATTGGTAATAAATTAAACTAATCTTCCCAAGTTGAGTCTGTTTTGCCCATGACAGTAATTGCTGAGTGATCTCCCTGTCCTTATCTTGATTCATGAGCCTTCTATTGTATTTCCTCTCTCCTCTCCAACTGAGGATGGGGAGTGATAGAGCAGCTTTGGGGGGCACCTGGTGTCCAGCCAGGTTCAACCCACCACAGCTTTAAACCTCCCGAAATTGCTTTCTCGGTGATTTCTTGGAGAGGAACAGAAACTCTGAGGCCAAACACTGGTGGTTACCACAAATATGTCTCTTTCATGCAAGAAATATTTTTCAATTCCTTTTTGTTTATCTGTAGGATACGTCTTTATTTTGTCTTTTTGGATACATGGGTGTTAGATAGCTTTCCAGTTGTCTTTAAAATATGAAATTGGCTTCCTAGCTTATGTTCTTTTGTAACTTTGTTTTTCCCAAATGAGCTAACACATACTGCTATATTTCTTGTTGTTTTGTTTTTTTGTTTTGTTTTAATTAAGGCAAAGTATTTTGACAATTATGTCAATGTTCGAAAGGGTTTTAAAATCTGGTATTAGGAAAATAGTGGACTGTATTGTAAAATGAGAATGCTAGTGTGAGAATGAGATTAACTTTGAAGAACTTTTTTAAACACCAGCAGTAGCCTTCCTTATATGTCTTATTTGACTTTAAACTTTGGTTTTAAACAGTTTATTGTGAAATAATTAAAATGGAAATAGACTTATAAGACAGCACTTACTGTTAATTAGTTCTCAGATGTTTTGATTCTGAATGCACAACCATCTTAGTAAAATGAAAACAATCCTGTAGATAGAGTTGCAATTTAACATAAAGAAACAAAATACTGTATGAACTTGTTGCTAAAGCAACAAGTGCTAAAGCAGGAATTACTAATTGCACGTTAATTACTAGTACACGTTTCAGGAAAAATAAAGTTTTAAATAAAAGTACAGCTTAATCAATATTCAGCAGCATAATAACTGCAAAGGGATAAAAAAATCCTGCTTGAATATTTACTTGTGAAGATTTTCTTCCTCTTAAACTTGTGGACTGTAAGGAGAGCTTTTCAATGTTAGATACCTTGATGTGAGAATTTTAACTGTAGTTCTTTGGTAAAATAATGTTAACAGTTATTTTGGATTTAACATTTCTATGAAAAATTACAGTCCTGAATGAAGTCTCAGGTACAGAGTTTATTTTTCCCAAAGAACTGGAAAATTGCTGTATTGCTCATAGAAATCATAGGCAGGCATTAATGAGGAAAATGTACCATCTGAAAGTTCTCTTGGATGTATTTGTAATTACACTTCATTTGTTTCATAATATTTGCATTTTCAAGTTTCTCATGATGAAACTTGAAAAAGAGAAGTGATCTTCCAACACACCATTTGTGAATAGTGTATTTAGCTGGTATCTTCTGTTGTTTAACTGCATTTTTCTGTTTGTTTACTAAATGTGCTATATATTTACCACAGGTCTTAGTATAGTCTTATCTCTCCTGTAAAGTTTGCAAAACAGTTACAGAAAGGGAGATTGCAGTAAAAGAGAGGATTTTGTTATTACTGCAGGATGTATTGAGGATCAACAGTTGTCTGTGCAGTGGAAGTACATTTCCCAGTGTATATGGCAAAGGGCAAAAGTGACACCAAGTGACTCTTAGTATGATTCCCTGCTCTCGCTTGGTGTAATTTAACTGAATATAGATGTGAGTCGATATGGGTGTTACACAATTGATGACAGAAGAGGAGCATTTTTATTCTTGCTTATCACAAAACATCAGCTATGAGTTTGTATTTTTTTTTTTTTTTAATGTTCACCAAAGAGAGATATGTGTGGTCTTTGGTTAAGTCCCTAAGATAAGGTAATGGAAGCACAGGAGACATCAGTAGCAGTAAATTAAACATGCTTGGGGATGTTCATTGA
This sequence comes from Caloenas nicobarica, assembly GCF_036013445.1. NCBI lineage: Eukaryota > Metazoa > Chordata > Aves > Columbiformes > Columbidae > Caloenas > Caloenas nicobarica. Next base: position 91,496,752 of record NC_088245.1, on the reverse strand, counting down.
AATAACTTGCAGCTATCTTGGAGTCTGTTAGCCTCCAGAAGAGGGTCACTGTGTGCAAACTGCATATTAAAAATAGCCTGTGGAAAGGTTTGATTTTTAACTCTGGAAATTGTGTTCAGATGTGTGCAGAAAATGTGAGGGACCAGCTGAACTGATGAGCTGAGCAAGACCCCATGCACCCTCATCTAAATCTGCTGCTTGCCCTGCTGGGTAGAAGAGGTGGGAGTACATGACCTCCAGATGCCCATTCAATTTTTTTTTTTTTTTTTTTTTTTTTTATTCCCCCCCCCCAGTCATGCAGACCACCACTGCTTTTCTGCAGCATGGCAAACTTTTTAAGAAGAGTGGGGAAAACTTACGCAGTGTACTACTGGTGGGTTGTAGAGAGGTGGGCTAACTGGATTGTATTAAAAAGCACTGTTTTGTGTGATATGTAACCAGCTTGAGACTCATTGAACTCTTGTTTAGTAAGGCTTTTTTAGTGTTATATATGCTCCGTGCTGGACTGAAGGCATATGTGTGGGTCATAGTGCTTTAAACTGTGAAAATTTAAATAACAAGCAACACGTGCAAACTTCTTATTTTGGGGTACTAATTCCGGATTTTGAGTAATAAAATGATACACTAGAATCTTAGAATGATGAAGTATTTATAGCTGTGACTACAGTGCTTCACCACTCCTTATGGTTATTGTTCTTTTAGGGAAAAGGAAGAAAAAAAAATCATAAGGGAGTATTAATTAGTACTAATTGTTCCTTTTTCTGTTTTATTACACTTACAAAGTGCATCTTAAAGTGCCTTCAGTAATTCATATTGAAAATAAAAATGTTAAAGCCAAATTCAGATTTGTACGAAATCGTATCACATGTAACACAAACCATGCTTGTTTCTTTAGGGAAGTGTCTTTAGTCGAGTTAGTCAGGTATTTGCCCATATAGTTCTTTGGTGCCAAGCAAGCAGAAGGTAGTGGGTTTGTTTTGTTTTGAACTTGTTTTGAGCAGATAGGCTTTTAAATCGTGAACTTCAGTGTCCTGTTTTATCACAAGTATGCTGCTGGCTTTCTAGATGTTACCAGAATAAACCATTGTTTAATTCTGAGGAGTAACCAGATTCCGTACTGAACAATACAGAAGACTCCAAAGAGCATACGCTTCTAAAAAGCACTTTTTTGTGTGTGGGATACCCCGACACTTGAAGAAGTGAAGCAAGCATGTGACATAGCAGATCTTTAGATTAAAAGTATATATTAAAAGTATATCTCACATGTTAATTCCTATCCCGGATTACTTCCAACACATAAAATGTTCTTAATGCTTGCAGTAGTTTTGTTTAACATTATTCTTTCTACACAGATAAATGATTATTGACTCATAATGGTAATGAAAACTCTTGAAGTAAGATGTAACTAGGAGGAAACTATCCTAGATTTATTTCCTCAGGGCTTCCTTTCTACTGTAGATTTGTCTATGCTGAGAAATAAGAAATGCAAATGTGTCGTGGTTTAACCTGGGCTAGCAACACAACTACAATAGCCGCTCGCTCACCCCCTCCGTCACCCCCTTGTCAAGGTTTGTTTGCAGGGCGACAATAAACCGTGGCAGATGCTTTGTTAACCCTCTCCCCTCCCCCCCTGCCCAGTCACCTAAGGAAAGGCAATAGGAGGGCAAAGAGAGAACTTTCAAGTTGGAAAAAATTAAAAATGTTTCACTAATAATCTAGAGAAAACAATACAAAATATATAAAACCAATCTTGAAATTCCTGGCAACTCAGCATGGGCTGCCCCGGCAGCTGCAGAGCTGGCACCTGGAAGTCCTGGGTTGGACTCTGCAGCAAAGCCGAACTGGATTCGAGGATCCAGGGTCTGTCACTAGGCCTCAGATTTGCAGGGATGGCAGGCAGGGTCCTCCCCAGATGTCGTCCATAGTCGAAGAAGGAGTGAGACCCTCATGGTCGCCCACTTTTATATGATGTTATGAAGTGGTTGGGATGGAATACTTAGTTGGTGGGTTTTAGTCACCTGTTCAGTTTGCTCCTCCTTGCCCCTGTCACTTATGGGATGTGCATCCTTATCAGCAACCTTGCATTCCATTGCTATGTCTACCAAAACGTGTATCTAACTTCAGAAAAGTGCAGTTACTTAGCAGAACTTGGCTAAAAGGAAAATTCACTGCAAGAAAAACTGGTCTCGTTTTTAACAAAACCAGGACACCCCCCAACAGGGGAGAGAATCAAAAGGGAAGGGAGAAACTTGGATTGAGATAAACACAGTTAATAAAATAATGAAATACTAATACACTACTATTAAATATGTATAAAATAGAAATAAAATACACTCAAGGCAATTCCTCATGAACTCTGTCCACAACTGAGCAGCCAGTCCCAGCAAGCCACATCTGGTCCTAAGGCCGATCCCAGAGAGAGAAAAAGAGAGGAAAAAGGCAGTAAAGCCCAGAGGCCTCTGCAGAATGGCAAAAGGCCGGACAAAGCGTCCTGGCCACGCTCCCCTGGCTTGACAGCAAGAGGAAGCGAAAGAACAAGAGAGAGCCAACTGGAAGGCCCTGGTGTTCTTAAATAATTAGCATGATGCTAATGGGATGGAATATTCTCATTGATCAGTCTGGATGTCAGTCAAGCTCTGCCCCATCTCTGCCCTCCTTCCTCGATGCCTCAAACCTGTGGGCAGAGTGCTCAGAATGTCCTTGGCTCTCAGAACAGAGCGATTAAAAACGTTAGCTCTGTGCTGGGGTGTTATCTGCTTGTTCTCAAACTAAGTCCAAATAATGAGCGTGCCAGCTATGAAAAAGAAAGGTTTCTAACTGCACAAAGAAAATTAACCCATTTTCAGTCAAACCAGCACAGAATGATAGATTTATTTTACCACTATTTGATTTTCATTGCTCATACAATTTCCATAATTGGAGGAAGTTGTTCCAGAACTGGTAACTCTGTCAGCAGCATCATCTGAAGGTGATCACTGGGAAGTACAGAGCCGTGAAATGGTGCAGGGAAGTTCAAACAGCCATTGAGGAATGCTGGTTGTGGCTCATTTTGTCTTCTAAATTCTGTTCAGAAACACTTCTTTCAAATAAAGGAGTGCTGTGGACACTTAATCATTCTGCAAGGCTGTGGTTTATGTCTTGCATTGTAACATAAAACCTACATTAAATGTACCTTGGAAGTGCTATTTGCATTTTGCCACTGGAAAGTACCATTTGAATGAACTAGAAATAAATAAGTAGCCGACATCTTTACGTCTATTTCTGTTAAAAATGAACAATATGCACTTTTACTGGAACAAATATACTTTTAACATCAGAGGCTATTTTACTTGTAGCGCTGCTATGGGAGGGAAGAGACAGGCTTTGATCAGCAAGTGAAATAAAATGTTTATTTTTGAATAAATACAATTTTGAAGTGCAAGTTGTGGTTGTGAACTGTATCTCTACAAAGGATGAAAAATAAGTATGATTTAAAAACCAAAAAGTTTTCTTCAAGCATTGGAATCTGTGATGACTGTGTATGAGTACTGAATCTGGAAACTGGGCATGAGCTGACCACATTTTTTTGTCAAGATGATAACAAAACTAATAGAAGAATAGGTTCTTATTGAAGGCAGTGATATATGTGCTGTATGTGATTAAAGATAGAATTGTGGGACAAGTGTCACTTGATGAACAGTTGATAACAGTCACTCTTGGAAGAAAGTTCTGGTTTGTTTTTTGCTTTTCCACTTCAGTGGTAGAAAAATCAATGGACCTATTTGGTTTTATCCACTCAGCATGTTACAGCAATCACAAAGCTCATTTGAATATGGGTTTTCTTTTGGTTTTAACTTGGAGGAAAAAAAAATACTGAGAAGTAGAATTTTGTCTCATGTAATTAAAGAAGCAAGGGCTTAGTTTGCAGTGGAAATTGAAATGTCTTTGAGCAAATTCCTCTCAGTTTTGAGTGGAACTTCACAGCCCTTTTGAGCACTTTGCTCAGACTCTTCTGAGCACTTCTCTATGAGTACAAATATTAGACCATGCTAATATGTGAATCTAATACACTGTGTTGTTTTTCATAAAATTACAAAAATGCATACAAATGCCTATTTTGAAAAAAGGTATGCCCTCAAAAGTCATGGTTTCTTTAAGTTACATGCTGCATGTTTTCATGTTGACTGCTGCCACGGCAGTTCCATCAGTGTCCTATCAAGTCTGTCACTTCCTAACAAAATACTTCAATTTCTCTGCAGGGGCAAGAATCTACTAAACTTTGTCTGCTTCTCTTGCCCAGTTCATTTACCCTGTAGATGTGTAGTATTTAATTATAAAACTAGACTAGAATATGAGACAAACTTTAATATTATTGAATTTTAATAATTAAATTTACAATATATTAACATAAATGTTTTATAGTCTGTGCTGCATAACTTGCTGAATTAAGAAAGTCATTAGTGTCAGGTTATGAATACAGATGAAACACCCAATTCTGTAAAAGGTTTTATTAATCACTAAGACACATTCTAAATTAATTGGATTTTTAGATCGTAGGATATTAGTCAGCTCTACAAAGCAGCCTTATCTTTGCGCTTGTGAGAAATGCAGAATATTCTTCATCAAGGCCAATAAAATAGGATCAACAGTTTGAATTGGAAATAAATTAACATAACGAAAAGACTAATGAAGTTTTCCTTTCTTCAAAAAAATAAAGGGAGAATAGACTTTCACAAATGAAAGGCAAACTGAGATGCGTTGGCTTTGAGATTGTGGGGTCTCTATTTGGCAGGGAGGTGTGCGTGCTGTAACAGGAAATCTGTGGACGGAGACTGGAGATCTGTAGGTGCAGAAGCACATGTGTATCTATAGTGATTAAATGTAAGTACTGCAGTCAGAACAATTATCCTCACATTCTTAGATTTGTTGTTTATTTTTGTAATAACTTTATTTAAGAAAAAGTAAACTCTATTAGATATTTGGTTGATATCTGAAATTCCTAAAAAAAATCAAAGATTTCTTTGAAAAGCTCGACTGAATATATCATTGCTTGGATTTTTCTCACTTTTCCTGTTACTGTTGTACTTTTAATTTTCTATCTGGCCGTGTAGATTTATGGCCCAAATCATACATCTGTATACTTGCAGACTGATGACATGAAGCATTCTGGTTTTACTAAAAGGAGAACTAGAGCACAAAGGGGTTAAATATATTGCCCAGTTGCTCCACAGAAATTTGGCAGCACAAGCGGTACTATCCTTATTTCCTAAACAGTAGTTGAGCCCTTTGATCCCAAATGATTCTTCCAGCTTTCAGCAGATTGCTGTACTGCTGTTTTCCTGTTGCTACATCACCTAAATAGAGAATGTGAGGATATGATGCAGAATCTGTCTTTTAGTATAATGTCTTTGAATTTCTGTTACTTGAAACCCTCACATAGGGAGACATCATGGGTGGACTCCATCTTTCTCTTCTAGTTTTACAAAACTTGAGTAAATGTTGTTGTTTGTGTGGGGGTTTGTTGGTTATTTTTGCGTGTGTGGTTTTTTAAGTAGTGAAAAAGCTTGCACTATAAGAATGGCATGAGCACTAACATTTGCATAATCTTTATATTGTTGGAGTGAGGAGTATAACTTAACTTTGGGGAAAAAAGTATAGGTGAAAATCCAGGTAAACTCTGTGGGTACTGAACATTAAAGAAGGCTTCTGTGCATTCAGTTTTGAGAGATATTCTCTTTGCCAAGGTAAAAAGTAGTTGTAGGTGTGCACTGACAACCCTGTGCCCCAGGCAAATCCCTGACAAATAAGAGTGGTAGATACTGATTCTTAATTTTTTTTTCTCAGTATGTTTCACAAATGAATAAACAGGAATTTTCACAAAATGAAAAGATTTTAAACAGGAAAACATAACTTTTAAATAAAAGTATCTTTACCTTTTTCCAGTCTCCATCAGAATACTGATGTCTCAGTTTAGTTCCCTTATGCAGAGTATCAATTGCAGTTTTCTTACTTTGTCAGAATTTAAATTATCAGCGGTCTACAAGAATAGTCCTGCCTAGTATGCTGAAGTTAAGCATGCTCTATTTAGATGGCCTGCCTTAAATTTACATTTTTATAGGCATGCTTCTATTACAGAAAGTAACGTTAATTTCTAAGAAAAAAATATAGGTGTAATCTTTCAATAAAAATCTGTGATTCAGCTTTTAGTACCTCCAAAAGGTACGTGCTTTTGGTACGTGTTGAAAGATATGCAACCATAGGGTCTACAAAATAGAGCTGCAGTCCTCTCTGAGCTAACCTTCATCTTAACCTTCACAGATGGAGCTCGGCAAGTTAAAAATCCAAGACTTTATTACCCGTGCCCAGTAGAGTAAAGGTTGTTTTTCCTTCTCAGGCAATATTAATGATTTTCAGCTGACTGGATTTTAATTAAAAACACCAGGTATCCTCTTGGCTCAACACAAGGGAATGCTGGTGTTTGGCATCTGCGCGCGCTACCTGTGCACACACACACACAGCCTGCGCATCCGAACAGTCATTTCTTTATGTAAGGAAGCACTTCACTCTTTGTATTTTTTGGGGAAGATAATATCAGTTACTGTACGAAGGCTCTTAAGGAGATAAATTCCTGAACTTTTCAGAACTAAAGGGAGAAAATGAGCAAGCATTTATTGCTTGAAAAAGTGCTGTACTATAACGCATGCATGTTGAAAATTCTCATTGAAATGTTTGTTCACACAAACTGTGCGTGTACCAATGCATGCCAACTATTATCACCCTCATGAAAAATGTAATGCCATAGAAAATACCATTGATCTTTTAATGTAACTATTCTCTTGATGTTGTGTGTACACAGAAATCAAGAAACTTAATCTTACCGCTATGAAAAGTTATCTCCAACACATACACAGAATATTAAGGATAAGGCTGCATGGTATAAAATAATTTACGGAAATGGAAGGCAAAATCAACGGTTACACTACTCTGAAAATATTTTAGTTGTACATGCCTTATGTGCTTTTTAAAGCCACCTCTACCTAGAAACTCTCATGTAAGAATATTATAAGACAAAAATGTAGTGGAGTATGATTTCTTTTGTTCGAAAGAATAAAGACAGAATAGATTAGACTTCCTTTTACTTCCAAGTATGCCTGGGACACAACTCTCTGAATTAGAACATCCATTTTTGGTTGCATTTGCTATTTTTTAAAGATACTTTCACCAAAACTAGCATGTGGGTACACAGACTTTAATGTGAATTGGAAGAAATGTGGCAAAGCTGTTCTTGGGACATACGTACAGTGCTATCCGTCTTTGCTTAGCCAGGTAGATAAGGGCAGACTTGGAAAACCATGAGATTCAACTATGCATTTAACTATTTCTCCCGTCCAGCTAAATCAAGGCTCTTATATTCTGTTGTCTGTCATTTTTGTTGTTTTTTTTCTTCCTCTCACTCTTTACTGTAGTTGCAGATTGTAATTTTGGTTTGATAGGGGAGCCCTGGAAAAAACTTACGAAGATACCAGCTCTCAGCCAGGTTGTCTGTGAGACAGCTGGAGACTTGGAGAGTCTGCTTCTGGAGCAGTATCACTGTCTGTTTACCCTGTTCTTAAATTTCTCTATGAATCTGCTGTTTACCATTGCTAGGGATAGGATGCTGAAGCCGCTGTGGCTTTGCACTGTAACTACGAGCCATTCTACCTTTCTCCCTGGATCCTGCCTCACCCCCTCCCCAGTTATTTTACTGGTTTCTTCTTGCTCTGTAGTGTTTAAAACTGTGATCAGTTCTGTCCTCCTATAATACTGACAGTGTTGGCTCATGTTTCAGGGAGTTTTTTGAGGTGCCATTACCCCTCAACCCCCTTCCTTACAAAGCTTTTGTAATAGAAATCTTCGGGGTACCAGCTATTAAATAAGTAAGTATCCAATATTAAAAATACCCATTATAGTAATTTAAGACTTCTTCCCATTAAACTTCTCTGAAGCTGGTAAGCACCTCTGGTGACTTGGGTTTTGGAATATATGTGGGTTTGTTTGTATTTTTTTAAAGTTAGTAAAACATGCTCAGTGGATGAAAGGACTAATCTGTAAATGAGAGGTAACCTGCAGGAAGGGAATATTGTTATTTTAGATCATCTATTGTGGAAGATGCTTAAGAAAGTTCAGGAATCTGGTTCAAGAATGAGCATAGCAATATTTTATGATTTTGTGTGTATTTTGATATCTTTTGACACCTACAGGTTTTTTGGCACTGCAGTTTTCTCTCAAAAAGTAACAGTGAACCAGAGAGCTTGGAGTAGTTGGTCTCTGGGAACTAATATGAGTAAGTAGCTGTAGTGTCTCTATTGACATGTATATTAAAACTTAGATACTTGATACAGGAGGCTTTCATATGGGTTACTTGGCAGGTTATGTCTTCCCTGAAAGTACCTCTCAAGAGGTCGGTCCAAATCAAGAAGCTCTGGGAAAGTCTAGTAGTTACATTAGGACTGTGACAAATGATGGAGGAGTCATGCCTAATTAAAAAAAAAAAAAAAAAAAAATCTGATATAGTACTATGCAAACTGGGAAATAAGTGGTTGAAATATACGTAGTTGGAAAGTTACTATTTGTAAGTAGATACTATCATGCTGAAATCATCTGACAGAGCATCAGTTTTCTTAAGACATATCTGAGTGACTCTTTGGAGTGTGTACTCGAAAAATGACTGGGGCTGATTTTCTAAGTTTTGAATAATTACTCTCTAGCATGCATATAATATTTTGTTTCCTGTGTTCACTGGTTATTTTCTCCTCCAAAATATTTTAATTAACATAGGGTGATTTTAAATCTAGTGCAATATTTCCCAAACTATTTCTGCATACCAAAGTTTTTGTGTTTGTGACAGAATTTGTAGGGTTTGTGATGTGTACTAGCATAAACTATTGTGTTCCTGCTGGGATGAGGAATTTACTCGTAACAAGAACTTGTGTTATAACCCATAATTTGAGAGTTAGTATTCGTTTACTTATGGTTTTTCATCTTTGTTCTTGTGGGCATCAATCTTCCCTCCATTAACGGTTCCCTTGTAAACTGCTATTAAAATACTTAGAATAAAATACCTCAAACTATGATTAAAACACAATTGTGTAATACACTTTAGAGTGGAAAAAAGTAAATGCCATAAGCATACTGACAAAAAAGGTTAAAAATTGAGGAGCTGCCTAGCATTGTCTTTTTAGTGCTCCTGTGATTTTTCTTAAGACTTGATTTGGGGGAAGCCTGTGATATCAATGTTAATCAAAGATGCCAAATGTGCAGTTCCTAATTGAGTCTTTTTACTCACTTTTTTAGCCCTGCATTTATTTAAGCTTCCCAACAGAGCCTTTGAATCACCTGAGCTGACTCAAAAGCTGTTATGTACCAGAGGCTTGTTTTTATTTTACCATTGCATTCACTGGATTGACTGTTATCTTGTCATTCTGCCTGTCGTTCTCCCACCTGCTGAAATTCCACAAAAAGGACATCTGTTTTAAGTGCTCAGTACCAAAGTGCTGAAGTAGTAGCGGTTGTGAGAAAGCACCCGTTGATAGCATACCTTCGTGATCATAATATCTGTGTGTATATTTATACTGAATATATCTGTTTATACTGTATGTATAAGTAGTCATCTTGTATAACATTGAATTAACGAAACATTCTCTATAAAGAAAACAGTGTGGAGTTAGGACTCCAGATGTTCAGTGCTAAAGAGATGTTAGGCGCCTAGTTCATACACACTGGTAACAGTATATGAAAAAGAAAGGGGGAGTGAGCTCTTACTGCTTACTCGGGGATTTCTTGATACCTTGGCAGTAAAGATAGTGTGCAAAGTTTATGCCTCAAGCTGCTTCTGCTACACCACTCTTCATTCTTTCCTTTCTCTCAGTCATGCTGTTACAGTTTACTGTAAATCGTATTGGTGAGATGACTGAAAAAATAACTTTTCTGCAATGGGAATGCACTCAAAAAGGAATGGCCAGTATTTTAAAAGTCATTTGGCTTGTGGCGTACTCCCTGACACAGCAATTGTTTCAGCCCAGAACAACTGAACTGCAATGAACTGCAGTGCAACAGGAGGTGTTACACTCTGCTTGTGTGTGTGGCAGGGGTAGAAACAGAATTTGGAAAATCTTGGGCACAAGCAATTCCACTGCACTAGATATCACTAAATAGCTCACTGGTATTTACCAAATATCTTAGTGTAGTCTTGTTTCACCTGTACAGATTGCAAAGCAATTACAGAAAGCAAGAAGGCCAAATATTCTGTGGGGAAATACAAGTTAACAAATTACTGGCAAAAAAAGCAAGAATCTATACAGCGTACTCAGCTCTGTCTCCAACAAAACTTTGACAGTACTATTCAAAATATTTTAACTTTACTTAGTTACATCATTCAGTTCTAAGTTCAGTGCTAATTTCAGCAAGGCAGGTCAACAGAACAAGGCCCAAACAGTTTCTGTACACTGGAGCTTTTGAGATTAAGTCCCTGATTTCAAAGATGTAGAAAAATTAGGACAAATCATAATCAAAATGACATCATTGTCTGATAAATCAGAAAGCAGGACTCAGTACTTTTTCTGCCCAGCATTCTAGCTCCCTGCCAGAAAATCTACTTACTTCCCTGACAGTTTTCCACAGAAACTTCACCAGATACATTGATAACACATGCAATGGGCCCAGTAACAAGCTGCTTTGTCCGGCGATGGATCAGCAAGCAAAACTCCTGCTATGTGCATTGGTATTGAGTTCGTTAAGCACAGCCAAAACCAAACCCTACCATGATGGACTCTGTGTGCAGGTGCGGATACCACCAGCACCATAAGCTGCCCCTTGACCACAGCCTGCAGATCTGAAACTAATCAAACCTAACCTATTCTGCTGCCTAAGTAGTGGGATGTGGAGATGATAGTGGCTCAGAATAAGAGAGAACACTTGGAAACTATGGAGTAGCTATACAGCCTGAGTCCCTGGCCCTAGTACTTCTGATCAGTCTTGGGACCTCATGGTATGATGACAGTTGTATCTTGTATTTGGACCAGGATTGTTTTATACCTTTTACTTCTTATTATTTACTTTTTCTCATCTCAAAACAAAAAGCCCGGCCATACTTGCAGATAAAACTCTCTTTTGTATGACTGTGTAGATACTAGAAAGCAAGGAAGGGGCAAGTGGAAGCCAAGTCAGACATGTATTTAGGGTCTCTCTAGGGCTGGCAAATATGATAGAGCTATATTTATAGGCAGCGCTGACAAGTATTCTGTAATATATTTGGGGAAAGTGGAGTTAGAGATAGCTATCAAGTGTCAAAGAGTCAGCATTAATGATACACTATGTGAAGGAATTAAGATATGGAAAGGACCTACTAACTCAGAAGAGCTCTTGAGTTGATACAGAAATCTTGCAGCACTTCCTAGACCCAGTGTGAACTTTCTGCAGAATACCATGATTTTCTTCTTTGTGGAAGAATATTTGGGTAAGAGTTATAATTCAGTCTTTATAGTAAGTGGTTTTTGCCTATCAGGTAGAGGCTGCCTGAAGTGACTATCATCTGAAATTTTTTAGTTGTGGGTGTTTCTGGTTTTGTTTGGTTTGGTTTTGTTGTCGTCATTTTGGTTTTTTGTTGTCGTCATTTTGGTTTGTTGTTTTTTCCTTTTCCTTCCTAATCCTGGGTCCAAATGCTTCTTTCGCCCATACAAAGTTTATGTAGGAATACACATGCAAGCTAAAGAATTAGGAATCTGAAAAGTTATAGTAGGTATTTGTATAACATTTTAAATAAATATCTTCTATATAAAGTTGGATGCAGAAATCCCATTTCATGGGAAAAAAACCATTCATTTTATTTTAACTCTGAAGAGAACAAAAATAACCCTACTCTTGAGGAGTTTTTAATTCATTTGTATGTATTTATTTTAGTTTTGCCAGCTTGAGGCTTTAGTATAATTTTCTTTTTTCGATTTCCATATCACAAGTATTACATCCAACCTTCCAGTTCATTCTGTGCCTGTCTTCTGTTTTGGTTAATCATCTACTGGTTTTGTATTTACAATGCTAACATCGAGTTTTCTAGCTGTGGCCAGAACAATGAGCTCAATGAACAATGGCTCATCAGGGCATGAAAAAAGTGAATACTGACAACTGTGTTATTTCTTCCTCTCACATTGAATTCCCATGTTGTTCCACAAATTTTATCTGATACTTTTCATCTCCCGCAACTATAAAAGGTAAACTCCAGAGTACCTAGCTTACCTGAACAGCCTGACTAACCAGCTAATTAGCCTTTTTGAAAAATAGCCTGTTTATTTTCAGAAAACAATATTTAAGGCTGGAGCTGAAATGAAGGTGTAGATTGTTATTAAGTGCTGTTATTTACTTTGTTATACATATTTTATTGCTTTCCTGTTGTTGGTGGCAAAGATTAATGAAACTTTTATAAAGTTGGATACAAACAAGGAGGGAAGTATATTAAACTACCCCAGCTTGCTGCACACTGATTACGATGTCAGATCTCGTTAGAAAACAGATACAGACACAAAAGTATGCTTACTTGTTTTAACATATCTGCGTCAAGAAAGGATTCTGCAAATCTGAGAAGGGATTGCAGGTGAATATTCTACATAAATCAATTTACGAAAACATTTTTCCTTTTGGCTATCCTCCATCTCTTGCTTCAGCAGAAGAGCAGAATAAGAAGGATTAGGGAAGACTTGTACCGTGTTTGGGGGGGCAGTAGGGGGTGGGAAAGGACTTGAATTTAGCATACTTTGCTCTAAGGAAGTACTTATTTTTGCAGGCATATAATTTCAACAGAAGTGATTATGAGACTATGATTAGTAGATGATGTATCTCAATGATTTTTGTACCTACATTTTGTATGTGAGCCTCTTATATCTGATAAAATAGGGCATAAATATTGAGATAGGTGTTCTCATGAGAATGAGATTGAAGATGTGGTACAGAAGAAAAATGTGCAGTTTAGGTGGCTGTATATAACAAAATGCAGCAAAAATAATGTAACTTTTTATGTGAAGTTAATAGAAACAGTCTGTTTCAATTAATCATGCGTGATCATTGTCTGTCTACTCCATCTACATGGTTGTGATTGATGAAGGGGAGAAAAATGTGATGAAGGGGGGAAAAATGTGATGAAGGAATGACAGATTGATCTCTGATGTCTGTGGCTAGATGTTTCTTTTCTACCTTGTCTGGGTTGTGTCTTCATTCTCAGGTAGTCTCAGTCCCTTGCTCCTTTACCTGAGGAAACTTGCATCCTGCAGCTCCTTCCTTTCTTAGAGGCTCCCATTTTTCTCTATGAAATAATCAGGGTTTGTAGGGAGATGGTGCATTTCCAGGTCTTGTCCCAAATACAGAAGGGTCAGAGTCAGGAAGTTTTGAATTCTGCAAGGTCATGTCTGTCAAAAGGGAGAAATGTTGCTCATGGTTGCTTTTGCATTTTGTTGCTACAAAGGAATTGCAGAACTCAACTTTCCAATTTGGTCACAGGCTGATAACAATCCCAGTTCCCTAAAAATGTACTTGTGTTTCTCCATGGTTAATGTCCTACAATAACAAAAAGTAGACAATAACGTACGAATGTCAGAAAACGACTAAACAATTTTCATATGTTCAATCATTTGATGATAATAGTTTATATACGCAACAGTGTGATAGCTATTTTGCCTCTACAAAAATGGTAGAGAGTCCTACAGTTTCAGGTTGTCAAATACTTTAATAATGAGACAATCCTCTATTTAAATATGTGATTGAGTGATGGACTTCAGGAAACTTCCCGAAGACCCTTTCTTGGCCTAAATACTGTGCTAGGAGAGTAGTCACATCATATACTGGAGTGCAGATGAAGTCATTGTTCTGGTCCCTAGGACAGTTGCTGGAGTAAGAGCAGATCAGGAAGACAAGAAATGAATGTGAAGTTGTCATTTCCTTCCTTTCCCTGGACTTTCAGTTCTTGCAGAACCTTTTGGAATTTCTCTTCCTAACTCTCAAAGCTGAGTCGTACTGCTTTCTTCCCCCTGACCCCATGAACACTCTAAGAGTTAGGTTCTAGAAAAGTGGAACATCTGTTAAAAGCATAATCTAAATAACAACCCCCCCCCTACGAAATAGTTGTTTCACAGCAAAAATTGAGCTCAGTCTATGCTAAAGAAGTTAAAGATTTTTAGTACTATTCTATAAAGATTCTCTACTTTCCTTGTGCATTCTTTTCATTATATTAATTTAACTTTTATGAAAGCTTTTTTCAATGTTTAATTAGACCAAATAGCCATAGAACTACAGGGTGTTTCAAAAACGTGGACCAAATTGAGAGGTGTTTGGGACGAATTCAACTATTGTTTCTGTTGTCTGTACAGCAGGTGAAGGGAACAGAGAGCATTTATAAAAAGGTTACTAAAATTTGATAACTCATTAAACTGTTTGTAAATTTTTGTGTAACACATTGCGATCATGAAATTTGGTCCTTCTTTTTGAAGCACTCTGTATTTTAAATAAATGATACGTGAGGACCTGCACTGACTTAGAAATTCAAAATAAAAATCTAAGTCTTGCTACTGTCCATCAAAAAAAAGCCCCTGTGAAGACATATGCCCAAAAACATGTTCCTTCTTTTTGCTGCTCAGAAATACATGAATGGGGTTTATTTTCATGGTAAAAGGACATCCTGGTGGCAGGCAATATATTAAGTAGGGACACAAGACTACCATGTTAACAATTATGTTCAATTATAATGTAATAAAGTATCATTCTCTTAGGGGGAAATTCATTGTGACAACTGAAAGAGAAAGAAGAAGAAAACCATGCAAAGTGTAATCATTCTTTTGGTAAATCGTAAAAGAATCTGATGTCTAATTTGACCTGTAACTGACATTCTGTGACTACCCGTAGCTGCAGTGATTTGTCATTAGCTTGTAGCTGCTCAATATGTCTGCAAACCAAGTTTTCTACACTGGGGTACAAGTGTGGCTCCAGGTTTCAGTTAGGTGAAAAACTATTGTTGTACTTAAGATAATGAAGTCAGCTGATACCCTTGTAATTGCAGAATCTGGAAAACATAAGGATAATTATTATAAATTCTGAAAGGTACGAAAAAAACAGATTAAAAAAATCAGCACATGCTTAAGTATGTCCTAGAGTTAAAAGCAAATGAAAATATGTCAAGTTTAAGTATCTCTACCCTAAACTGTTGGCTTTTAAAATGAAAATTGTGGCTCAGGCTTGTTATCCTGTTTCAAATATGGAGTTGCTCTTGAACTCAAGTACTCAGAATTTTACTGAATTGCCTAGTAGTTCGTAGGATGTTTTGAAGAGTTTGTTACTGCTACATGCTTTTTCTTACTATCTTCCCTTTGACTTGCAATTTTCAGCCTTATAAATTCCATTGTGAGTTTTGTACCAGACAGATGCATGACACAACTGTGTTGTCTGTGCTCACAAAAAGGTCCTAAATCACCTGGTGGGCTGAATTGCAAGGTGGTCACGTTGCTGACTTGACTTGCCAACACTGACACTAGACAGCTAGAAATATTTAAACTAAAGTTCGGAGTTTATTTTGATATATAACAAAGCTGAAACAAATGCTTACTAGTTGAAGGGCTAGGACATTTAATGTTATTTCAACCAGAAAGGGATCATTTCGATGGCACCATGAGTCTCTGAAGAAGCTTCAAAATCTCAGCCGCAGAAGAGTGCAGCGAAGATGCTTTCATTAGGCATCACATTCAGTTGAGGTAAATCATTTGATATGGTGAGATACTTCTACCTTTTATTTTTAGTTCCATGTTCAACTCGTCACTTATCAGGGATAAAAGATGGAGACATAAACATCCTTTATCCATCACTGAGAAATGGATTCCTGGAAAATGCAGCTGACTGGACCAGGGCCCTCTCCTAACACAAAGTGCCCACATGATGAGTGATGCCTCATGTTACAAAGAAGGTCCTTTTGGAAAGCCAAAGTTTGTTTTATGTATCTTAGGGGGAATTATGCGTTCTAAGAAAACAGTGCTCAGTGAACTAAGAATAGAGCAGATAAATAGATAAATCTCTCTAACTTGCTCTCTAGGGCTTTTTACTTCAGAAATCTGAACAACAAATGTACAGGAAAATATATTTACTGAAGATTTGTATGTGTCTCATCACAGGAAGTTCTTCATAGAAGTAACACCTTCTAGTTGTTTTCTAATTTGAGTGAACTGAAAGAGATTGCAAACATACATAAGAAGATAGCCTGGCCTACTTTGCCCAATATACAGACATGAGCAAAACAGTGCTCATTATGTACCTATGTGATTCAAAGTTGGGAATGCAACACAAAGAATAGAGAGAATCCACTGTACACAGAGTTTATGAATAAAGCTGTAAGAAATGTTATTCTGTCTACCAAAATAAACCAAGATGGAATAAAATGAAATTTTCTCTTTTACTGTCATTACCTTTGCCAAAAGTTGATTTATAAAGTATTTTTGTTTTTTATTTAATGGAAAATATGGGTAATGGGATGGGGGTGGCTGAAAGAGCACATGAATTATTAATTATCGTAGTTCATATCTTTTCTTATACATATCTGAAGAATGCTGCACAATGTAGAAAAGAGATGATGTCTGAGAGGTTGCATTGATGATACTGTATTCAACTCTAGTGAATGGAGTGTTTTTAATACCAGCTTCTCTGTATGGTAGGATAATTAAGAGCTTGAGACTTTCTCCATTTTTGCGCTCAGAAATGGGATGAAAGGAAGGAGCACTGGGGAAGGGTAGCAGGTTGTTTTCTTCCAGTACATTTTAACAAGTATGGTTGAGTCTGGGCTCCCCAGGAGACAGTGCTACTTTACAAGCTCTCAGTAAATAAGCAATTACATGGGAAGCATGGACAAGCTGATTTGCTGGAAAACATTGGTTATTCTTCTATTTTCCTTTCTCTTCCCCTTTTGTTTTCATCTGCTTGTGCTTTGGAGTTCAGAAACTGTATGCATAAGGTTGATAGGGATAGCATTTTACTTTTAAAAAAAAAGCGGTCTTCTGATTTTTATGTATTTATTTCTATACATATTTCAAACAGTTTGTTAAATATATTTCTGACCTGTAATGGAAGTTATTCTGCAGAATTCTTATGCACCACTCTGATTAACCCTGGGAAATGAGTAAAGTTGTAATGCATGTAGCTAGAGTATGCAAATAAACTTAGGAACTTATATGCAAATAAATTGAGCTGCTACTTACATTATTCAGGTTGCTTCTCTTCCAATAATTGGTTCTTCTGTTCACCTCTCAGATTTCATTTCCAGAACTTTTGTTTGGGGTCAGTTAAATGGCAGGATATGATGCTGTTGCTTTTGGCTTTTACTTGAGTGTATCAACATGATCCCTTGCAAGTCAGTAAATATAAGTTTTTTACCTTAAGTACTTCCCATAGCTCCAATCTTGGTTTCCCCCTTTTGATACTCTTGCTCAGAAGGGAGAAGTAACTGGGAAATAAAATGAAGTTATGAATCATGTTACTGGTACATAGCAATAACACTTGTTAGGATGGTGGTGAAAGATGCAGGTCTTCAATTGTTCATCAGCCATTTGGTAGCAGGGATTTTGGGCAGGTGTGTGCCACAGGAGTGGGCTCCATTTCGCCTGGTAGCACAACAGTTGGAGGAGAATGAAGGGCAGTTCTGAAGGAGCCTGTTAGTAACATGCTTGAAGGAATATTGTTGCATTGCAGTAAAGTTTTGAAGTGGCATCACTTCAGTTCGTGTGGGTCTCTGTTGTGCCAGAAAAAGGCATCCAGACTGAGCAAGCTCCTCGTTAATATAACTTGCAGTCCATGTTGGTAAAAATCAGTGGTCTGTCACTTAACCTTCTTTTCACATTATCTTTAGTTTTGCTTCTTTAGTTTTATGCCTTAGTTTGAATTAATGTGTTAGTGTTTGTGAAGCCCACCAAGGATGAAGTCTTGTATAGCTGCTTTGTATAATTATTATTTTAATTGTTTCCATTTGGTATAGTTTCAATTAAAACTATTAATTGACTAGTACTAATTAAATAAGTAGAAATGGCAGGATTTTTTTTCCTTCTTTTTAAGAGCCAGAGACTTTAGAAAAGGGAAGAGATAGGAAGAAGGAATGGATAGATATTATTATGGTTTTTACTTCATCCATATTAACCTCATTGACAGCTTGCTAATTGCAGTAATTTAAATATGCCAGTGCCCACATAAAACCACACTCTGAGATCTTCCACATTTCAGTAGGAAAATTTGGAGCTTAGAGAGTATTTATGCATTTTCTGCCATCACTGGTACTGAAATGCTTTTTGTCTGAGCGATAAGTCAGGAAACGAAAATGGGAAACTCTGAGTCATAGCCCGGTTTCTGGGTACGCATAGCCAGGGCTGCTGTTGTGTTCTGATTCCGTGATATTTGCTTAAAGCTCAGTTATTTCACAGCAGACCCATGTATTTCATGACAGAAGCGTCGCTGTTCAGAGCTATCGCATTC
This sequence comes from Caloenas nicobarica, assembly GCF_036013445.1. Taxonomy (NCBI): domain Eukaryota; kingdom Metazoa; phylum Chordata; class Aves; order Columbiformes; family Columbidae; genus Caloenas; species Caloenas nicobarica. Next base: position 91,478,254 of record NC_088245.1, on the reverse strand, counting down.
TGCATGTATTCTTAGTTACTCTCCCAAGTCTCATTCAGCCAAGTGAGGGTTGCTAGCCTCTTGTTTTCTTTAGCCTGCCAGCATCAGCATTATTCAGTGTTCCATCTTAGCACAGGGACGCTGCAGCTGCTGGCAGCCTGGCTGTTAATCGTAATTGTAGCACACAACTCTTATCATCAACTAGATCCAGCTCTGTTTTAGTAGCAGCTACCTGTAAACCACCATTTTATATTACTACTATTATTTTCCTCTGTAAAACAGAGGTCAGCAAGCTGTGGTGCAGGTCCCAGAGATGGTGCACAGGCACATTTTAAAGGGCGTGCAGCAGGCTTGAGTGCTTAGAGCCACAGTATCTGGAAAAGGTGTAGATTTTCTGCTCTCACTCTCCATTCAATTCTGAATACATCAGAAGCGTTGCCCTACATAGGGATAAGGTGCCCCTGGAAAGGTGATCAGTGGAACTTTTCACCACTGAATTGTGGCATCTCTCTCCACCTGCTGAAGTTTTAGTAGTGTGTCTCATTTAAAAAGAAAATTATAGTCTGGTATGCTGTGCTTGTAGATCCTTGATGCAAGTCATTGAGTCTTTTATAACCCATAATGCATTCAGGGAAACAGTGGTCGTGTTCCAGAGTACTGAGGAGAATGGCATTTCATGTGTTAGTGGTTAGCTTCAATTATAAATCAGTTGGTTATAAACAGCCTTCATGTGTACGCATATATATGTGAATTACTTTTTCAGTTTTCTTTCCATTTTTCTGGGGATCGCTTTTCTGAACGTGCTTTGCCTTCTAATGATCTAGATTGGAAGGAAAGGTGTATTATTATTTCTCGCTCCTGTTTTATACTTTCTCTGCCATATCCAAACAGCAGAAACATAATGCATCAATGAAAGTTACGCATAATGATACTTCTGTCTAGATGCTGGTCAGTCAGGTAGATTGACAGCCTCAGTTGTTTGAGCCCTACATCAGACCAGACGTTTTGAAACTTAAACGTTTCTTGGCATGTTGATCTTTTCTAGTATGTGTGTAAAGGTCCATGTTCAGGACCTGTGACTCCCTTTTTTTTCTGGAACAGCCACAATGCGCTCTGCAAAGCTAGAGCAGGGTTGTCCTGTTTTGCCTTCTGATCCCAAAGTCCTACGCTGTCTAATCCACAAGTGACAGTCAATTGTTTCCCATATCTGAAGTCGATCTCACTGGGATTCCTGGGTTCATCTCCCAAATCTCAACAGATCCCAGTCTTGCTGGCCTGAAGAGAACATTTGTATGTACCAGAACAGTTTCCAGCACAGAGGAAAGCTGCATTATCTGGAGCAGCTCATCCTCACGGTTGTTCAGTATTCGATGCTTGTAAAAAACAAAACAAAACAAACCCCAAAACCACAAAAAAACCCAAACACAAACCACCAAACACACCACAAAAAACCAACCCGCAACAAAACAACACACCAACCAACATAAAAAGCCCCACCCCCACAAAAAAACAAAAAAAAAACCCCAAGCAACCAAACAAACAAAAAAACCCCAAACCGACAGAAAAGTGACTTGTTTTAGATTTTAAATATTGAGCGCATTAACAGCTTTCTGAATCATCCTGGCCACTTCATAGAGCTGCTGTTACACAGCCTGAGACCTATTAATGCTTGCATTTGGAGAACACAACAGGCTAAATAATCTGCCGTTTTCTTTCCTATAATTTCTTGTTTATACTTCCCTAGTCGTTATTCTTTTTTTTTTAAATTCTGATTTTGTTCTTCCCTTTTAATTACTTCTACAGACTTTATGAGGGGCTTGCCATTGACTTAGTCTGTGCCTGTATGCTGCTGCCTATGTAGAAAACAGATGTCGCATTTTCTTCTGAACTTGTGCTGCAATTTTACTTATAGCTCTACAGAGCTAATCTAATGCATGCTATGTATTTATATGCATTCCCTAAGTAACTTTAAATCAGCTTGATTTAAATGTCAGACTGTAAGTAGTTTAATTGCTGTTTTATTTTGCTAGATAACTTTTATTTTGCCACCTTGCACTTGCTAGGAAATACATGGTAGCTGTGGACTTTTGTCTGCCTTTTTTTTTTTTTTTAATAGGCACATTTTGCAAATCAGTATTATCACTTGTCATCTTGGGCTTTGAAGGTCTGAGTATCTATTGTCATATACAGAGTTGTAGATCTTGAAAAAAGGTGGAGGTGAAGAATAAATTAGTTAAGAGTAATGGGGAAAAATATTAATACCTTTAATTTACAGTAATTCTGTAGTAATTTTCAATATTCTTTAGTCTTGCTGCTTTCAGTGTCATGTTTTAAATGCCAACTGTGTTTTCAAATGCTCATTTTCTAATCATGTTAATTTGAGAGAAGGGGTTCTTTCCTGCAGTTCTGTTACCTAGTATAGCTGGTTTTGCTTGAATATCAGTATAGCAGCTAAATGCTTAAATCTGCAGTTGCAGGTGGCAGCCAGCACGTGTGCATGCCAAGTGCAGGTCCTTCTGTATTGTTTCCTAGCTTAGATCTCATTTCTATGGAGATCATCTCACTGGAGATAGTATAAGGGAATTTTTAAAACTTCAAAAAATCTCTTTATTTTTGCCATTCAGCTTGTTTCCATGGAAATGGGATCTAAAAGGTTGTCAGTAGCTGACAGTTGAAAGTGAGGATTCACTGGTAGGTTTCATTAGATGAGTCCCAGCTGAAAACTGCAAATACTGGTGACCAAAATGAGCAATAAACTGTTTACAAAAATGACAATATAGAAGAACCAATTAAAATATTATAAAAATACTATCTATTTTCTTTTTATCCTCATTGGATGACATAAATATGGAAATGCTGACTTGACTTTTCTTGAGTATGTGAGTTGCATGGACACACTTGTAACTTTCTCCAGACTTATTTGATTTTTTTTTTTTTTAATAGCAGCTGGCTTATATAACAAACGTAATCTATCCCTTCCAATACTAGGGATTTGACTTGTTCCAAGTGGACATCTGTGGCCAAGGAGGGTTATACATCAGAAAATTGTGTTTCTACAGACTCAAATGCTAGCTTATGTTTTTGTATAAGAAGCAGTTGACAGCTATGTTTCTGAAATTACGTAGCTCTCTGAAACCAGTAAACCAGATCTCTCGGTAGCGTGAACTTTACATATTTTGTTCCTTGATTTAAAAGGAAATCTTTCTTCTGTTGCGAGATAAGTAGTAAGACTTATTAGTGTTGAGAACTTGCCTTTAACAGATGTGTTTTCTTAGGAGATAGTCAAATGCAGGGTGGCTGAAATCAACAGATTTTGCTTCCTAATCTCCTATCCTGTGTTCTGTTTTCCTTCAATTCCCTCTGTGGAAAGATGGTACTTACCAGTAGAGTGTTTTACCCGAAGTTCCCGTTTTGTACTTAATATCCAAATGTGTTGCATGCTAAGTCTGCTACAATGTTTTCTTATTCAGGAATGAGCTAAGGTATACCGGTTAGGTATGTTTAAGTGTAGAATCTTCCATTTTTAGAGAATTATCCTTTGAGTGAAAGAATAAAGAGAAAGGGGAGGGAACTTGCTAGCTCAGGATACAAATGTAGCAAAATTTGTAAGGGCAGATGGTCTCTTCCATCCCTTAAACCCCTGAGTAAGGGTGTGGGCCTAAGTAACCAGTATTCCTACCTTTTCCTTTAAATGAAGTAAAATGTCAACAAAAATAATCTGGAGCTGTGCAAGATGCTAAAACTGCTGTCCTAGATTACCAAATGCTGCTGGCATCGGTGCCTGAATAATTGTTATCTGACATTAAGAACCTACTATTAATTTGTCAATCAGTGCGACGACTTGTGGGAAAAGTGTCTTTCATTACATGTGAAGTTATCTAGATATCAGCTCATTATCAAGCCGTTGAAAATGTCTATTTCATATAACTACCTCTATTAACTGGAAAAGCTTCTTACAACAAAGTTTGATGTACAAATAAAATATTGTAACAAATTCTTTAAGTGCAAATAGGGCTGCTGCTAAACAGTGAAGAGTCTGCTTGCCTTGTCTCAAAGCAAGTGGCACAACTGAGATTGGCAACGTGGGAAACGAGGGGCTCAAGTGACGTGGTGGAGAAGAGCCTTTCAGAAGGGAAAGGTGCCCCGGCGCTGATGCGGTGCCATGGCTGCTCTCCACTGCCAGCCTGCGGAAACAGGGGCTGGAAGTGAAAGAGGAGCCATCGGGTTAAAGAACGTGCAGCTTTATGGTGCCACCACAGAGGGCTGAGAGGTGACAACAGGGTAAGCTAATGAATGTCCTCTCAGCCCTTTCTGTTCTGCGTTTCCCCCGTAAATCCAATGCTACATATGGCTAGTGCTGGGCAAATCATGCCAACTGTCAATTTAACATCTCTTCATTTTTTTTTTTTTTTTTTTAAGCACAATCTAACCTTGATAAACCCTCCCCTCAAAGGCCAATAGTGCTTTAAATATAATAGTCAAGATTCAGAACTTGTTGAAATAACTCTGGTGTCTTCAGGGAAATTGACTGCTTCCACCATGCTGAAACTGGTCCACTGTGTTGACTTTTCTTTTGAATGGTATCACTAAGACATTTTCTTATCAAACAGTACTGTGTTTAAAAAAAAACCCATAAAATATGTGAAATGCAATCTCAGTTTTTCTGATGTTTATAGAACCTTTCGTGATACAACCTACTGAATTGTAATAAATAGCTCCTGCTGATTTTGTAAATCTGTAGTGTTTAGTTTAAAATAAAAATAACTAACAGTGGGGAACACTAAAAACAGATTTCAGTATTATATATAGCTAGTACAAGATTGAAAATAGGTAATTTGCTCTTTATAGTTTTCTCTGTACAGCTGTTAAATATTAGTGAAGTTCTAAACATGAAATGTTGTAAAGTAGCTTGCAGAGATGTGAAAACAGCTGAGATTTTATCTAACTAAAATCTCAGTGTGGTTTGTAGCCTAATCTCATATTTTGTACTTGAATGTGACAAGTAATCTTAAAATCTTCTCTTTACCAATCCTCAAATTTCATGCTCTTCTATTTTAGTGACACTTACTCCTGGTTTATGCCACATGTGAAAGTAAAATGTAAACTCTTATCTGCACTGCTGTTGATTACAATGTTAAAATAGAATTTTTAAGTCTTTCCTTCAAACTTTGTTTTTGACATTTTGGTCTTCATAAGTCCTGGAACTCTAGCTGTAAAAATTAGCTTTATACTGCCGCTGCTTCCATCAAAATTATCAGAGGTTAGCTTCATTTGAAAGGAAAGCAATCAAAAATTTGGAAAGTAATGCAGTGCATTGGGATGCCAAGAGGCTCAGTTTGAAGAAGTCTGAACTGTCAGCTTGTCTAGACCAGGCAGCTTCTGCAAGCCAACACACACGTCGAGTTCGGTATTCTTGGCGGATCTGTTTCATTAAATATTTTTGCAAATGCCTTTTAAATGCTTCTCTTGCCCAATGCTTGGATTTTATAAATTGGGAGCTGGGAGCAAGCTATCTGGGAGCACAATGAAAGGCACAGACATGAAGCATGCAATGTCTGCTTTGAAGGAACAAAATCACTGTCCATGTTTGATGAATCCATCTTGCTTTATTCTGTCAAAGTGGTTATTGAGGGTGCTGAGCATATACTTTCCTACAGAAGTAACAGATTTATATTACTAACTACACAATTAGCAGTGAACTTCAGGGCTTTAATTTCTAAGTTTAAATTGAGATATTGATTCAAAGTGAATACATAAATATTTCTGAAGAGAACCTCATGGTAGGGGGAGGACATGTTAGGTAGATTTTTTTGTTGTTGTTAATATTTTGAAGAGGCAGTAGTATGATGAAGATTTTTTTACTTTAAGCTTATTTATTCCAGTTCTGAAGACTGCACTGTATTTCAAGAACTACATTGTTGTCCCACCTACTACTATCTTTACTATCATATTCTTGTGTTTTATTTTTTTGTTTGGGTTTTTTGTTTTGTTTGGGTTTGGTTTGGTTTTTTGTAAGAGACCTCTCTGGAGCTTATAGCACGTTCTCCTTTTAATGTGGTTTGATACACACAATGCAGAAAACATTTGCACTTCTGTTTTTTCTTAATCCATATTGTGGTGATATTTACGCATAACATGAATTTGTAGAATAATGCTTAAACTTTATAGTACATGTTTTATATATGAAGAAAAAGCTGTTATGTCCCTGGCTCATGCAACAGATAGTCAAAATATAGATCAGCAGCTGAGAGACTTCTGTTTTATTTTTAAAGAACTTCTGGTGAGGTTTAAAGACTCGGAGCTATGGATTTTAATTAAGCATTTTCTCCCCTTCCACTTCACTTCCCCCCACGCTGCTGCTTTTTTTTTTTTTTTTTTTTTTTAATATATATATATCTCCTCCATGAACGTGGAATTTTGAATCACTTTGAGCTGCTTTGGCAAAAGGGAAGAGCCCTGGCCCAGCGCATGGAAGTCGCCTTTTCCTTTCCCAAAACTAAGATCTTCTCTGTGGTGTTCTATCGCTTGCTACAGGGGATACTTTAATCATAGTTCAGAAAACAATTTGGGGGCAATGGCACAAGAAGCCTTAGGCTAACTAGTCCTCCATGATACTGTTTTGACCCAATCTGAATTTGTTCTGTTTTTGCTGTGAATGCTGGAGTAGCAGCTCTGCCCTTTTGGAATGTCAGAGGCTGAAAGCCCTTGGTTATATAAGAATCTCTTAACAGTCAGCAAATTGTTTGCCAAGTATTTGCCAACGTCATATAAGTAGTATGTTTTGTGATTTGTAGGACAGGACCTTCAGGTGAGGTTATCCCTCTTACTGTGATAGGAAGAAATCCCAAAAGTGATGGTCTGTAAAAGCCTTCACTGCAGTGACCAGGAATCTCAATGCGCTGATCACAACTGGCAGCACTTGAATTTTTTTTTTTTTCCACGTGAATTCTAGCCACCATCTATAATCAACTTTCAGGCTAATGGGGCCACAGGTTCTGAACCTAAGGGCTAGGATGACCTGACTTCAAAAATATCTTCCTCTTCCATTGAAAAAGGTGAACGAATTTTTTCACAGAGCTTCTAAGTGGTGATTATAAATATATATTTAGCTTTAATTGTATAGAAAAGGTAAAGCTTGGGGATGGAGGATGGGCAAGAGGGGAGAGAAATATTTACCTCCGAACTGTAAGAAAGAGAATTGATAGAGGCAACAACAATGGCATGATGTCTGTGACAGATTGGATTTTTTTTTTTTTAGTAGAAATAGATGTTATACAGACCCTATGGAACCAGAAATGTAAAGTCTCTGTATATACTGTTAAATGTTTTGGGGGCAATTCTGTAAACCAGGATAACCTACACCAAACACCTCAGATGCACCACACCAGAGTGGCTGCATCCCTGCTGCTGAGTGCTGCCGGTGACTGGCCAGCGCGATGTGTCTGAGCTGTGGAATTGCTTGGAGGACACAGGACTGTTCTAGCAATAAATGGCATAAATGATTGAATGATATGCTCAAGAATGTTCTCAGACTTACTAAATTTGCTAGCATAAACATGGCCGGTATTTCCCTCTTCTGCTGAGCCATACTGATTTTTAAATGTTTTTATTAATAGAAATTTATCATAGAGTTTCTGAAATAAAACTTGTACCATTCTCTAGTTGATATCTGCTTTTAATTACTGTCTTTCCACTGAACTTTAACTAAAGAATTAGTTAAGCCATAGGCGCACATACCTGGAGCGGTTCTGCGTGTGTATACGTGGGCTCTGTGTATATGCGTAATACGTATTTTTCTTAGTTTTCAATCGATTTTATTTTCGTTTCAGTGGGATGCCATAACTGAAATGGATGAACACAATCGTCCCATTCATACTTACCAGGTATGTAATGTGATGGAACCCAACCAAAACAACTGGCTTCGAACAAACTGGATCTCCCGTGATGCTGCACAGAAAATTTATGTGGAAATGAAGTTTACCCTGAGGGACTGCAACAGTATTCCGTGGGTACTAGGAACCTGCAAGGAAACTTTCAATCTTTACTACATGGAGTCAGATGAGTCTCATGGAGTAAAATTCAAGCCAAACCAGTACACTAAAATTGATACTATTGCAGCTGATGAGAGCTTTACCCAGATGGACTTGGGTGACCGCATTCTTAAACTCAACACAGAAGTTCGTGAGGTTGGGCCAATAAACAAGAAAGGATTTTATCTTGCTTTTCAGGACATTGGAGCATGCATTGCTTTGGTCTCAGTCCGTGTTTATTACAAAAAGTGTCCTTTCACGGTCCGTAACTTGGCTATGTTTCCTGATACTATTCCAAGGGTTGATTCTTCCTCTTTGGTGGAAGTACGGGGCTCCTGTGTGAAAAGCGCTGAGGAACGTGATACTCCAAAATTGTATTGTGGAGCAGATGGGGATTGGCTTGTGCCTCTAGGACGATGCATCTGCAGTGTAGGATATGAAGAAGTGGATGGCTCCTGCCATGGTAAGAAAACATTGTTCGATTATTATATTTATGGAAAAAAAAGGTCTTATGATGTTACATGCATAGCAAATAACTCATTATATATTGGAAATACTGCATCACATTTTCAAGGAATGCCTCTTGCCCAGAAATAAGCCAAGTTATTTAAAGTCATGATGCTGTGAGTTTCTAAGACAACGTTTTGTTACTAAAGATAACCTTCATTTTGCCTAACTAGGTGTCTAAAATGCACATGCGTATAGATCAGCTTGTCACCTTGACTCCTGTAGTTAGTGGAGATAAGTGCATGCTTCGGAACAAGATTCCTCTACCATGTTTTAGGCATCTGTCTTGGGATGAGATGAGCAGTGACTGGAAAGAAAAAAAAATGTTTTTCCTCTGTATCCCTAAAAAGGTAATCTAGTCAATTAACGCCGATGCAGGTCTTTCCTGTAGGCACACAAAGGTAGAGGAGATTAAGTCACCTGAAGACGTAACATAATGATCCGTGCTTCTGTAAAACAAAGGGTTTTAAATGCCTCCTTAAATAACATGCATGTTAAGGTGGTAGAAATTCAGTAGGTATCAAGTTCAATTAGCGAAGTTTGAGTCCCTATTCGGAATAATGCAAAAGGTTAAAATCATATATTGTGATGAAAGCATTTTGAGCACTTTTAAGTAATACTATATATCTAGTGCTGTTTTTTTCAAAGATTATTGTGCAGCTGTAGTAAGACAGATTGTTTATGAAGTGTATGTCAGTACACCAATTAGTTACTGAATGTTTGCCACTTTTTTGTATCTTAAGAATTCTCTCTGAGGATAGCTGTACTTGGTGATTTCTTTTCAAGAATCTTGCAGAGACTGCACTCTGCGCTGGTGTATGTAGGAAAACACAGCACTGCACCTTGTCAGCATTACAGGGAATTAAAGATGTTGCAAATCCAGGTAGCAACTTGGAGATGAATAAAAAAGGGAAAATTCATTGTCTTCCCTTATCAGGCCCTCACTTTCATAGGCAGGACATTCATGAGCAAAAACCATGTTCTGCAGAATCCAAGTGTTGTTGTGGTTCATTAAGCCTCTTTCTGACATTTTGAAAGTGATTGCATTTATTGAATTTTGTGATAACTGGATTATATGCACAAATGGAAAAATTCACACAGCTACGACTCTTGTGCTGTTTATAACATGAATACATTGCTAAAAGTTTGTAAATGCTATAGTGTATTTGTGTATAGCCCAAGCCTCTGAGCTTTTGTGGATTTGATTTGAGACTAATATCCATGGAGAATGTGAATGTTGAGGTTTAGTCAGCACTACTGGACAGGTGACACTTAATCATAAAAGACATGATTTTTTTGTACTGCAGAGTTTCTCCGTAACTAGGTTTTTTGTCAGCTTCAGAGTTACTGAAGGATGTGGACATTTTAAGTTCTTTTTCTACTGTATGAAGTAGTTTCACAATGACTTGAGAATAAGGTACTCTGTCCTGTAGTAATGGATTCTAAAGAAAGTCTCAGTAGCCACCGAGATACCAGCCTGCTTTGATTGAGCACTTGTTTTGTAGCAAAAAAGAGAAAGAGTTCCATATCCATAAATTACACAAGTGACATTACTGTTGCCCAAATATTTTGCTGAAGAGCTCCTCAGAGTTGATGGTATTAGGCAAACTTCCGAGCAACCTTGGATAATACAGAGCATTAAAAGCACACTAGGCATTGTGATCAGAAAATTAAATTCACTTACTTTGTCTGATCTTGCTGGCATTAATTACCAAAATATACTCATTACAAAGATACAACTTGATATTGCTGTTACTGGAAGCAAGTATAATTTTCTATGTAAGGTCAAAATGTTTATTTCTTAATGGGATAGGGATTGTCTTCAAGACATTAACACTTAATGAATTTCTGCACATTATGTGAGTCATACTCTAGAACTATACATGAGCAATGCAACCAGCAACCAAAGACCACAAAAAATGTCAGGAAACCTTTCTGCTGTGCATTGACTCTGCTCATTTATTCATTTGGCAGTCCAGGCTGCTGCTGAACAAGTAACCCCTAAATGAAATGGAATACCTGAAGCTATGAGTGCTTGCATCTTCTTATCTATTTGCCCCAAGGGTAACAAATTACTGTTTTAGAAAATTATAATCTAATAGAGCTTCCATATGTGTTTTGAAATCATTTTTGTACATGTCTGATGCTGTCCATTTAGTAGTAATCTTCAGCGTATTGTAATATTAGTGCTAATTTTCTGACAGCTTCTTGCATTATGTTTGTCATGTATTCCTTGATGAATGTTACACGAAAGGCAAGCCCAAAGATACTTTCAAAACTAAAGAGCAGCAATTTAATTTCACTAATGCCCACTCTCCAGCTCTTGCGCTTAAACTGTGATTTACCAGGGTTATTGCTGGTGTGACCACATTTCCCTTTGTGCCAAAGCTGCTGGTGGAGATGCATCCTTGGGCAGCTGGGAATGCATTTTTACAATGTGACTGATGGAGCATTGTGAACTGAACCGAGATCACTGCATATGTTGACGGCAACTGTTCAGGCAGCCATAATGTCCCATTTTGAGACTTTGCCTCTTGGCTGGGACACAAATGAGAAATTTAGAGTTTAAAAGATTTGTCACTTGTCAATACATCCTGAACTAACTCTTTCATACCCATGAAATTGTTAAATACCTGAACATTGCTAATTTTCTAACGGAAAAATTGTAAAATTTATATGTAGCTTGTTTTTGTAGAAGCGGGATGTGGGGAAAGGAGCAACCCACTACATCTTAGTCTGCTAAGACCACCTAAGATGTATTTATACAATCTTCAAGTCTTCTAGGTCCCTTCCCTGAATCCCAGCCTAAAGCCCTTTCGTGTCTCTCATTCCACTGCTGGAGTTACAAATCTGCATCTTGGAAGTATTTGATGCCATTCTGTCAGTACTTCTCAGAGGCATACTCTGTGACATACTCAAAACTCATAACTGTTTTTTGTCTTCTGCATGAATATAACTTTCAAAATAATTATTTTGTGTTTAGAAATCTTTTCTGACAAGTATTTGGGTGGTGGGCAATACTTGCTAGTACTTGGATATTTTTCATACTTGCAAATGTTGTCAAACTTTAAATTATACACCAGCATGTGGTTCAGAAAGGCAAATGAGCTCTTCAGGATAAATCTGGCTTATTTGACATAGGATTTAAAAAGTAAATTTCTGTTTTGATATTTGTGGAGATAAGTGCTCTTTATTCAGGAAGTATTAAATGTCATAAGGAATAATATTCTGCCGTTGTCACTGATGAGTTTCACAAAGCAGCAAGAATGGGAATAAAAAAAGTCTTTGATCATTTGAACTGCTGTTAAAATCCTAGGGAAGCAAGTAAAGTAGATTATGTCAGTTAAAAGTAACCTGACTGGCAACATTTCAGTTATTTCAATATATGTCAGTTTTATGTGTGTCTCAGTCTGTGAATTTATCAGTATTACCTATCCGTTGTGTTTATCTTTGAAAGCATCATTTCAGAGTGAAAGTGTATGAGAAGAATTCACAATCGGATTAAAATATCCATACTTATTTAATGTATACCCCAATGTGTCTAGAATAATTCAGAGACACATTGATAGAGACTTTTTCAGTAATTTTGAGGTTGTCTTGCTTTTCTGAAGCCCAGGGGGGAAAAAGTCACACTGATTGCAAGAGGTTCAGTTATTTTGAGTGTCATGTATTTCTGAATGCCATAACTTCCAAAAATACCATATTCTCTGAATTGTTTGTGTAAACAATCTAGAACTCTTGGAATTGAGTCTACATTCAAGATTTTTTTTTTTCCTCGAACTCCTGAAATGGCAGCAGCGTTGACATATTCTGTTTCTTTATGCATTAGGAAATGAGCTGTTACCAATAATTTGGCAATGCTAATCATACGTGGCTCTAATATGAAGTGCTTGCTTTGCTAAATCAGTGGTACCAGCCCCATTCACAAGTCTTAGCATAGGAAATGCTGCACAGGGTTCTAATCAACGTCAATTAAAAGGAGCAGGTTCAATGTCTTATCTTCTCTGAATTTCAGTCCAAGACAAGAGTTGTACTAAATTTAACAGATGTATAATATATACAGGCTATATCAGGGCTTTGGGTGGGGTTTTTTGTGTGTGTATTTGGTGTGTTTGGTTGTGGTGTTTTGGGTATTTGTTGTTGGTGGTGGTTTGGTTTGGTTTTTTGTGTGTGTGGTTATTGTGTTTTGTTTGTTTTTTTTTTTTTTTACCACAGAAAAAATCATGACAAGGAATGCTATATAAACTTAATTACAACAATACAATTGTACAGTTCTGTTTAGGAGTGATACAGTAATAATTGCGTGACTGTTAACAGAATTCTAATTCTTTAATGATTTACCAAAAATTATCTGAATTACTCAAGGTTAGTAATTAATTGCAGAGAAAAAAAATCAATTTTATATATATATATATATATATATATTAAAAAATACTAAGATAGTAATTTCAGAATTTATTTTAGAGTCTTAATCGGTCATATACAACATAGAAATGTATTTTAACTTCGGAAAGTTGATTGTTCTTTAAGAATATTCTCAGGAACCCCCTACCTCCCAAAGGATATTATGTGCTATGGTTGAAGAAACATTTAAAATGTAAAACAATATGTATTGACAAATTCACCTTGTTTATTTTAATTAAAACAAATGCAATAAGAAGTGGGAATGTCAAGTTCAATTCTTTGAACTTGAGTTGACTGAACCACTCTTCCTAGGGATAGTAGTGCTGGAACACTTTGAGAATTTGTTTAATTGAAAAAATGTTTTTTTCTGTTATTCATTACTCAAATTCGTGGTAGTGTTTTAGTGTTAGGATTTCTACCTTGGCAACTTATCTTCAGCCATTTCATCTGATTCAACTAGAAAATATTTTCCTTTTGCAAATATGGACTAACTCTGTCCTCATATACATACTTATAGCATGTCTTTGTTACAGGGAAGCCAAGAAGTTAGTAATATAGTCATGCTGTTTAGTTACCTGTCTGCTGGCAAGAAAATAGGAAAAGGAAAAAAAGATGTATATTGAAATGGCAAGTTTCTGAATAGTTACAGAAATTCAGTATTGTTTATGGTTGCTTTTGATTTTTCACCCAGGTACTTACTCATGAGATCTACTCTCTGCAAGCCCATGGGCACTGGAGGAAGGTCTGTAAAGGAAAAGCACAGAAAGATTTGGAAAGATTTGGACCACCACCAAAAAAGAAAAAAAAAAAAAAAAAAAGGAAAACAGGATTAAATTTTAATTGGGAAGACTGCAAATTATCTTTTTAAGAGGCAAACTTTGCACCTCAGAGAGAAACTCTGCAGCAGAACTGCAACAGTTCTCTTGTGCTGGAGTAGGTCCCTACGACAAAGGGCGCAATTCCCTGCCAACTCTTTTGGATAGAGATAGGAATTTGTGAGGGAGGCTGAATGAGTGGAGGACTGAGATGATCCACTGACTGTTCTTTCTCTTTTGTGAAATGGGGCAGGTGCAGAAGGTCCTGGGACCTCCTGCACCTACGTGGCTGAATTAGCTGGTACAGTCCATCTCCTAGACCACTGTAGGTGACTTTCTTGCAGACAGAACTTGCTTCAACACCCTTAAGTACCTCTTTCCTTTCAAAATTTAGGGCAGACAAGTAGCAAGAATGATAAGAGAAACTTACAAGTTTAAATAAAACCCAAATTCTAATTGAAGCATTTCCCCCTGAAACTGAAGTCTTTCCCTTTCCTCCTTTTGATTTCCATTTCCTCCTTTCATGTGGAACCTCACAGTAAGCCTGCCTCGAAATTAAATGTCATTGCAGTGTGCAGGTAGCAATGTTGTGCAGAAAGCTAGTGTCAATTTGTGAAGGAGCAGGAAGGGGACGTAGGTGGGAGCATGTGTAGAGGTGACACCAGAAGTGACATGAAGAAGGTCAGGAGGAGTGGTCAGGCATGACGATGTACCTGTTAGTATCAACTCAGTGGCTATTCTTCATTATCCTTTGTTTCCTCTGCACCGTGCTGTATATCACATTCTCTTCTGCACTGATCTCCGCTGGAGAGAATTTAAATGTTTTTGTTGTTTTTATAATAGTATCTGCGATTTGCTGTCCAACTAAAAAAAATTATTAAATAGTTGCATTAGTATTTTAAAGTAAACAACCATATCATTTATTGGAATTTGTAGCAAATTCCTGAAAATGCAAGTGCTCTGGAAGGGGTTCACGCATTTTTACTGCACTTAAGAAATGATAGTTTATTTTACATAATTTATGTGAGTTCAAAGAGCTTTGGATTTGTGTTTTCAGTGGAAGTACTTAAGACCTTCGTGATTACTAGTGATATGTGTTTTCAGTTGAAAAATCAACTCTTTAGCCTATGTAAGGCTACATATCTGTGAACACTCACTGCATATGTTAACGTGAATTCTGAATATGGATAAAGTGGCATTGTGGTTAGACATCTGCAAATTCAGTTTTTAGGTTGAACCACCAAACAGAGGTTTTAGTACTATTCAAGAACATCCATGGAAAAAATGGGAATTGTGAATAATCACAACTCCGTAGGTAACAGTGTAGAAAACCAATTCATAATGACTCATTCAAAGCATCTGAATAGACTTAATCACAGCTGCTAACATACTGCAAAAGTTGGACTAGATCTGAACTGAAGAACTGTATACATTAGAAAAAAGAGAGTGTATATTTACAATAGACTACAATTTAGATTGTTATCTGTGGGGAAGGGGATATTACCAAGAATACTGGTACCACTTTTATGTTCACGCATACTGTTTTTAATTCCTAAATGTCAGATCATATGCCAAGCAATTTCACGATGTATCTCTTTTTCATTTCCACTGTACTTTTTCCACTTGCACATGGAGAACTCCTTTGTCCCTAATGCTTGCAATTAGTGTGGATTAAAAATAACATTGTTGCCTAGCTGGAGGAGGAGGAAGAGAATGTGTGGTGGACCATGTGAAATGAATGGGATACTATTTACTATCAGAAAGATTAATTTTTAGTGAGTTGGACCAGGCTGAAGAGATCTGACTTTGTATTTAATCAATCAGCCTTTTTCTCAATGTTTTTAGGTTACTTCTATGGCTTTTACATTTCTTTTAAGTTTTATGTTTGTGCTTTTTCTAATACACTGGTTACTAGGCTAGCACCTGCAAAGCGTTCGAAGATAGGGATTTTTGTGTGTGTCTGTCTGATTTTGGTTCTTTTTAATCATAGTGTCATATCATCTTCTTTTCAGTGTCTTGAAACTGAGGATTTTTCTGAAGTTTATTACTTGAAATGTGGTTGGTTGGTTGTTTTTTTGGTTGGTTGGGTTTTTTTGTTTGTTTTGGGTTTTGGTGGTGGTTTTGTTTTGGTTTTTTGTTTTGTTTTTTTAACTGCAGCAAAATGTTAGGAATTAAATAAGTACCTAAGGGCACCTGTTTTCAATGACTGCCAGTGACTGGTTAGCAGCCAGAAAAGTCTCAATGCCATAGAAAATCATGTTGTGTACAGACCCAACCATTTTTACTTGGCCTACAAGTGTCTGCATATTTGTTCAGCCGGATAAATTGTAACACAACAAATTTGGTGAAAGAGCTGGAAAAGGGTGCTGCTTCAGAAGTAAGGATTTAAAAGAAAAAAAAAGGAGCAAAAAAGCCTTTTCATTTTATTTTTGATACTGAATGAACACAAGTTGCATGTTCTCGTCACATCATACATTCTTATCTTGAGCAATAAGGAACCTTATAATAGCCACCATAACCTAGTTTCCAGTATAGTTAATGGCAAAAATTAAAAGTCTTGATTTTTTTTTTTTTTTTTTTTCCCCTAGCCACATCTGAATAAAATATGCATATATGGGAAAATTATTATTTGCAAACTGAATTAATCCTAGGAAATTACTATTTTTCGCTTTGATTCCGAAATATGCATTGAAGTACAGTATTTAATGTAAAACCTACTTTGGTGAAACAAGGAAGCCAGTTTAGGTTAAATAGCTCATTTCAAACTGAAAAACTGTTACTATTTTCTGTTTGTACAGATAAACATGAAGTTTCAGAAGCAAAAGCACACTGATTACTGAGATAAGTCTTGCCTCAGGTTTAATGTTAGTGTATACTGTTGGATATTGATCCTACCAGCTCTCCTTGATAAACAGTAGACAAAAATTGTCAAAGGGACTGCAGTGATTGATTTTGTTGTTGTTGTGTATGATTCGGTAATGTAGCTGCATGATTTGATGTTAGCAGCAGGCCATAGTAAATTATAATTATTGGTTCCTTGCTGAAAGAAGCACATTCCAGTGATGATCACATGCAAAACTTTTAAAACAATTTGTTTCCAGTAGTATTAAGTTTTATAAATGTACATATAAATACGAGTGTATTTATGTATCAAATGTATTCAACTGTGTATAGAACGAACACATTTTAAAGTCGCTGTTTAATTTGTTATTATCTTCCAACTTGCTCTGCAGATTTCTCAGCAACTGCGATGTCTTTCCGCTATCCCTGTGCATTAGGCTCACGTGTGGCAGATCTCCCCACTGTAGCTTTAGCAGTGGGGCTGTGTCCTGGGATTGTGATACAGGAGGTAATGACAGTTTTGGTCCCAGACTCTCATAGGTGTGAAGGGGCTGATGCATATAACCTGGGAGCTTGTGAGGGGCTCTTGTGCTGTTCTACATGTGAGTCGCAGAGGTGCCGGAGTGGCAAGTAAGGATGGAGTCTGTAGTTCTCATTCGCAAATCTTTTGTAACTCTGTGTGCAGATGGCTTTCCCTATGTATGATAAGACACCGTCTTCCAAGGATAACAATCTAGTCATAATTGAATTCTTGGTCAAGCCTTATGTTTGGCTTGCCTGTCCCAAAATAGACTTCTGAAGCTCTGGCATTAACAAATTCAAAGAGGCTTACCTGTCAGAAATACACAGATGCATGCTAATTTGCAAGTTCTTCTCATATTGGTGAAAATGAGAATAATGGAAAGACTGACAGGTAGGATGCTATAGTATGGCAAGAGGTGAAGAAGGGAGGCACTAACCCAGTGTTCCTGTCCTGTGTTTCTCACTATGATGTGGTTTGGCCTCAAAACGTGTTGCATTCTAGAGAGACTAACAGAAATAGTGCCTTTCCAGTTCTTGGGTACTACAGCTTTTTCCTGCTTGCCACATTTTTTTTTTCCTTGTTCTGGGAGTCAGTAGCTAAAGCTTAAGCTCAGTCATTTCAGATTAATTAGACTTGGTAAGTGTTCATTGCACTTTACACATGATCAACCTTAACTGTTTCAACAATCAACTGTATTGAATGTAGGTGAATTATGCTTCAGTGAAATCTGTGGTCTGCTATATTTAATGGATGTAAAAGTTCAGTGTTGGTTGCTTGTATCTTCTTACAGCCATAGGAGGTTTTCTTCCAACTGGAAGAGAAGTTCAGGGTTTTCTTGTGGTTGAGTGTATTCTCTTTAGTATGTAGGTTTTCTCAATATGCTGAAAAATGCACATCTTTATGAGTTCTGAAGCCATCTTTTGTGACTAGCAGATGAAGGAGACTAAAGCCATAATGGTTCGTTTATAAAAGACCTAATAATATTTGTTCAGTACAAAATGCCTTGTGTTAGGCGTTGAATTAATTGAAAGTTGTGAAAGAGAATTACTTTGTGAGGAAACTGTTATTTACAAACTTTTCCACTAATTTAACAAAGAAACACTTTGTGTGTACAGCACGATTATGTAAAAATCATGTTTTGGGGACTTCCATAGGTATATGTTGCAGTGAGGTAACAGTTCTGGCTTAAGAAGTATTTGTTATATTTGTCTTTATGGAAGTTCACTTCCTAGAATGTTTACTCATCATTGACTTTTTGTTGTGGAGCCCTGAATAATAACAACAAATATAAGCTGAGAAAAAAAAATTGTAGTCAGGGTGGTCAGTGAAAGTTTCCAAGTTCTTGCACTACAGTAGGCTGTTGATGATAATTTTTTTTTTTTATGATAATAAATTTCACTTAAGTCTTAACGCTTTAAGTAGGTATGTATACTTATGTAATGTTCAGAGATAACTCTGGTTCAGATTTTTGGAATTCAGGAATTAATCTAATTTTTTAAAAAACCCTCAATTTTCTCATGATGTTGCTGTGCATGAGCACTTAACTTTATAGTGTGAAAAAATGGAAACACTTCAGAATATAATTATTATGATATAGATGATGTCCCTGTGAGAACTCAAAGTTGATCTCCAAAATCTGGAGATAATCACCTGTACTTCCTCTGAGGCAGGTTATTAATGAGTAACACATTCATAAATACGCCGTAAAACACATTCCGTAACAGAACTGTTCCCATAGAGGTTACTCATCATTTTATTCAGTCAACTATTAAACCATTTATGCTGAGAAATGTAATTCCAAAAGCAGTCAAGAAAGGATTTGCCTTTGCATGGTGTAGCCTGGGAATCGCAAGCAGGAGTGAAGTAACTGCTCACAGACCATTTCTGACAGAAAGTTTGTCTTGAATGTAAGGAACATCTATGAGTGTTTAAAAACTTGAACCGCATTTTTGTCTTGTAACTCTTAGTAAGAATGCAAGTGAAATAAGATTTGCTTTAGCCAACTGACTTACCCCTTCCTTCCTAAAACTCAAGGTGAAAAGTAATGTCAAAAGTAACTGTTTTACATAGCAAGATTAATTCTGTGTCATGGATGAACTTAAATTTCAAGGCCAATACTATTTAAAAGATTCTCAGAAATCATTCCCACCTCTCACCTCTTCCCTCCCCTCCGCCTCCCAGAACTTGTATGATGTTGAGGCATCATTTGAGCAAAGCAGTTTGGAAGTTACTCATAAGCTTAAGCTCTTGCCAAATGGGGAAAAAAAAAAAAAAAACAAATAAGCTGGCAAATGCAATTCAATTAACTGCAAGATTTATGACTGAATTGATGACTGACATGTTTGTGTAAGAGAAAATGGAGAGGAAGGAAAACTCCCATGAAAGTTGAGGTGTCAGTTACAGATATGTCTCTGTTCTTAATAGTTTAAATCAGGGTTCACAGCCCGGTACTTCTTGAGGGGGGCAGAAGTTTGGCTGCTATCACAGCTACTCTCTAAGCAAAACCACATCCCCTGCAGCTTGTTGCCTCACACCACTGCTCGAGTGCAACGTGTCCTGGAGCTGCTGCAGGGTCAGAGAACGAGGGCTGTACATTGCTCCCTGACCTCTGTGGTGCAGGGAGAGCTCAGCGCCTTCAGCCTGGTGGAGTTGCAAATGACAGTTCTCTGCTGTGACTTGTAGCTCTCGTCTGCACATTTCACGAGAAGCAATGAAGATGGATGCCTTTGGAGCCACGGTGCTGTCTGAAGACTCTTGCAGGTCTGTTGGCAAGAAGAGATGATCAGTAACTGGAACTGTTGAAGATCTTCCGCTCTATTACCTTTGGATGCCAAATTCTGAAAAGGAAACTCTGATTCTTTTGGCTCTGTAGTGCCATAATGCTTTAGTGTCTTTAGCACTTTACAGTCTTTTGTGGAGAGCTGGAAGGCCTGTACTGGGTACTGTGCTGGGCAGGCAGCACAGAACCGTTTCATGTGATGCCTGGTGATAATACCAAAAGAAAATGCAGCTAAACACCTGAGACAGTTCAGAGATATGCTGTTCTATTTTTTTTTTGTTAAACATCTGTCCCTGCGCTGACATATCTCTGATAATCTTACAAATGTGGTGTTGCTGGTACTTGTTTTACTGCTTTATTGCATTATTATTATTATTAGTAGCAGTAGTATTGTTATTTCCGATCTTTTTAGAATATTCCCTGCTTGCTAGGCATCTCAGTTCCCATATCTGTGTGCTCTGAACAAGTATGGTCACAATTCTACCATTACTTTCAGTTCGCTCTTCTGATGTTTACTGCTCTTTCTGCATCAGTCTTGCTGGTGTTTATGTAAATATTTTAAAATTTGTGTCTTTCAAATCTTCATGTCTATCTCTGCTCTCATCTTAAATAATTTAGATTTCTTCAAATAATGTTATGTAGATATGCAAAAGAGACACAGAAGGCATTTGGTGCAGTTCTGTGCAGTGTCGTAAACATCTAAAAACAAAGAAATAAACCCAGACTGCTTGTTTGTTAGGAAATCTTTGGAAGGTTCTAGTGACAGGTTTACATGTGTATATCCCAAAAGTCTTACTTTCATTCTCCCTTTAGGTAAGTCACTGGCAGAAAGTTTTCTAATAAGATTTTCAGTGTTTCGTTGATTAAAACATAAATACTTCCAAAGACAAATAGGACAAATGAAATAGTCCTCATGCTGATTAGTGATTAAACTTGACTGTAGCATTTAAAGAGTTGAACTGAATACAGTGAGTGTGCTGTATATGTGCAAACAGTATTTTCAGAATACGTGTTGAACAGGTATCTAGTTGTTTAGACAGAAATTTTCAGAAGGCTGGAATGCATTTATGTTCCATTTCTT
The DNA here is from genome assembly GCF_036013445.1 of Caloenas nicobarica. Lineage (NCBI taxonomy): Eukaryota > Metazoa > Chordata > Aves > Columbiformes > Columbidae > Caloenas > Caloenas nicobarica. Next base: position 91,457,295 of record NC_088245.1, on the reverse strand, counting down.
CTGTATCATCCTACTCTAAGTAGTGGACGCATCCAAGGCTCTTTCAAGCAAAAAGATTACATTTGATTGAGTGCATTTCTCTGCAGTTTTTCCTACTGTTGTTTGTGTTTCCCTCTTTATGTGGTGTGGTTTTTTTCTTATAACCTTTTTTCCTACTCATACTTCATTTTCCACTTGCTTTTATGTTAAAAAAAAAAAAAATAGTCCTTTAATGTTCCGCACTATTTATAGTGCACCAAGAAGTTGAGTTTGTAGAAGTGGAATAATTTATTTCTTATTGCTTGAGGAGTACATGTGTTTCTTTATTCTCTTACATACTTCTAAGACAAAAATGTTTTATAAATGTAAAAATTGTTTGACTTATCAGAATGAGACTAGGCTATTATATTGGTAGGAGTAAAGAAAAAAAAAATTCCAAATATAATTCACAAATTCTCTTGTTTCAACATCCAGATGGTATGTTCCTGTGCTGAATGTTGATGTCCAACTGCACAAGGTAGTTAGTTCTGTGGGGTTTTAGAGGAACTTGGGTGTTTATTAGGAGTTTAGTGCCTACAGCAAGGGTATGGAAGAAAACAGCCTATAGAATTTAAAGGTAATTCGTATTGGTTGCTGTATGCTACCTTTTCCCTACAGGTTTATGCAGCTGATATTTTGTTCTAATACAGATTTTAAGTAATGCCCTTACAGATGATGGTTCACAGCAGCTTCTTAACAATCATTTGAATTACTGTATCCTGACAGCCGCAGTGGGAAGTGGCTCAGTTACCTGTGGAGCCAACCTCCACTGGAGCAGCTCACACCATTCCTCTCACAGAAGCCCTTCTCTGCTGCTGGTGGTCTCCCCTGTCTTGTTCCTTCTCTGAGGCACCAGCTGCTGGTCCCTGTGCTCCCCGCGTTCCCCCACCAGCAGCTCACAGAGGCTCTGCCGCAAACCTGATCTCCGGGCTGTTACCTGTCACCTGAACCTCACCCGGCACGTGTCCGTCATGTTTAAGAGCTGTCGTAATCCAAAAGTGGCAATGTGTAGGTTTTGGTGATTGAAGTAGATCTAAAAGGCTGAATTAACAAAGACTTACTGCCTGACACATCTCCGAAATGCAGTCACCCGTTGAATTAGTTGATGTACTGAAAGTCTGTTTCTTGAAGGGTTTTGCAGTGTTGTTGTTTTAGTTTGTGTAGAGGTTTTTTTGGTTTTGGGGGGTTTTTTTGGGGGGTGGGGGGGGTGTTTGTTTTTTGTTAGGTTGGTTTGACTCTTTCCTCCTCCCCACTCTTCCGCCTTGATTTTACTTTCAGGAGTCCCATCAAGCCACAGGAGAATACTCTGCAGGGGAGAATCTTGAGTTGATGAGAGGTGGCTGACCTGGTGATGGTGGTCTTTTGAACAGTAATGTCTGTGAGTCTTTCTCTCCTGCAAAGTAAATATCTTGGCAAAGGAAGGTGATCCTTGGGAACCAACCCACTGCAGTAAGCTTGTGCTCTGCTAGGGATATGTCTGCTAACAGTAGAATAAATTATGTAAAATAGGTTCCGTACCTACCAGTGAGGCATCTAACCAAGTCAAGGACTGCACTTGAAACATCTCTCTTTAAAGAAGCATTGCTTCAAAGGGATAATGATCAAAGCATGAATAAATTCCCAAAAGACATGGAAATGTATGCATAGAGAGATTATATTCCAAATGCTAACAATGAATGTTTAGTTATTTGGTATCTGGCTATTATATAATAATAGTTATGCATGTGAAATGTCTTAATTTTGCAGTGACAGCTTGACAGTATTCCCAGATGTTAAATATTTCAAAGCTTATCTTACATATATTCATAAACAAGATGAAAGTGTTAATTCTAATTAAAATGATGCACAGTTCAGTGGCAGCCCTAATAAACTCCCTGTGGAACAGTAAGTACAATAGCAATATTTTTTCCATGCGGAGTCAAACTTTAGATTTCAGTTTTACTGTAAAACAATCTCCGAGGAAAAACTTAGTAGTCAAGATAGAAAAACTGTGAAAATGTGTATTCAAAAGTCATTTGAATATATGCAGTATGCCACATACCAGTGTATGTGTTTATTGGCAATTTAGGCAAGAAACTGGAGGAAAGAAAAAACCTCCCAAACTTAATGAGTATGCCAGTGTCCTGAAATATTTATTTCACATGATGAATATGTTCTTAACGGTCATATTTGCTTGTTGCAACTTTGCAATTATTTTAAAACAATATTTGAGAAAACACATTTTTAATGTAACATACTTCAATATTAATATTAAATATTGCATTACGGAGAAGGCTTATATGTGTGTACTTTCAAGATGCCTTCACACGGGTGGTGAGAGTTTTAGTGTTGAATCGTTGGGATATCAGATACCAGAATAATAGTTAAAGATGTAAAAGCATTTTTTTAAATTTGTAACTCGGAATAAATTTTCCACCACATTTAACAGAAAACATAAAAGAAGCCACGAAGTCACATTGAGTCAGGAGGCAGTAAAGACCCTGAGGAGAAACGTGGGGAAATGCCGGAAGACATGGTTGGTTTGTAGCATTTAGGATGCCAATAAAGGCAAATCTCAGAGTAGGAGGATATATGTACATTTTCTTTTCAAAATCAGGGGTACTTTGACTCACAGTAAATCAGTAATACATTTGATTACCTCTGCATGTACTTCTCTTTGTAAACTACTATGCATTGTTATCTCAGTTGTTTAAAATTATACATATAATTACCGTAATTAACAGGTCACGACAAACCATGTTAGTAAGAGGAATTGCGTGTTGTGAAGGAATCTGAGTTTGCAAAAGATCTTTTTCAGTTCTCAATAAAAATCTGGATTATCTTCAAAGGAAAATTCTAGAGGGGAATTTAGATTGATGAGAAGATTATTTTTTTTCCTTCTATATTACGTATTTTAAAATGCATTCCTTAAGAAAACTTTAGTATACTGATGATGCAAAATTTTTTAAAAATATGGATCGTGACTACAGTATAGAAAATTCAAAACTGTCTTTTGAGTTTTGAATGGCTTGTGGATATCTGGACATTGTTGTTTTGTTTTTTTCTTTTAAAATTATTTTACCAGAACCATGCAAAATGTTCCACTTTTATCAGAAAAATCATCTTCTAAAGATGATCTTTTAAAAAAAAACCAACCAAAACATTATTTTCCTTTTAATATATTGACTTGGTTTGTGTGAGCTATATTGTTTTTGTAAATTGATCAGATGACTAAAATTTTGAATGTAAATTTCCTATGTGAAAGTTCTTAGTGCTTGCTGAAATTCTAAAGTTCTAGTGAAAAGTCAGAAAAAAACCAACTGTTTCTAACTGAAAAACAAATGGAGACGGGAGAAGAGAGAAAGAAACCTGTTCACATCCTAATGTTCATAAGGAGATGGTGCTCTGAAGTGGTCGAGGTCTCTGGGTGGCTCCTGGTCAGTCTGTGGGAGATTGGCTGGGCTCCTCTTGCTAAGTGTTCTCAGCCTTTGCTTTTGAGTGGCTCAGATTAGCTGAAAAAAAAAGTTGTCATGAGTTAATATACATATATATAGCGAATGTGAATACTGTGTTATAATGCTAGTGCAAAGTGCAGATTGGTGTCTTGTGTATGTTACAGACCCTTGCAAGTACGTTGGAGTGGAAGCAGAACCAGCAGTCTCAGAATTAGACATTCTCCTCCTCCTCTTCTATGCAACTAATGTATCAATGATTTATTAGCTGTTGTGTCCCAGTCAGTTAACCTCCACCAAATTCTGCACTCATGTCTGTCAGCTGGTATTACCAGTTGTGGAATGAAAGCCACAAGAGCAGGGGAAGAAACTACTCACAAGTTTTATAGCCAAATGATTGTTTCAGATGAGCCTGAGCTTCAGAGAACTCTGCAAAACCTTCCTCTTGGGTAAAGGGTTTTCACCCTAGCTTGAATGAGATCTAGCTGCCCTACCTGGGGAAAAAAGTCCCAACTATAACCTAAGAAATTTGGTTCAGAAATTTTGAAAGCAGGGAAAGAGAAGTTTGCTGTCCTTACTAATTCTGGATAGCTGCAGGTGTTTTGGTGGACAGCAGCAGAGAACACTAAAACAGTTAAAAGAATGCAAAGCCCTCACCTGCAGCTACATCGCTATCAGTTACACTATAACAGAATAAGGTAAACAATAGCGGTAAGGGTGGAATGGAATAATGGGATAAGGTATTAAAGAAATACTTCGCAGGGTAGTCTTGGATAGAGAAAATGTTTTCTCTCTGCCCTACTTTGTGTGGTTATGATTGGTAAACTGTGAACTTCTAAAGCTTTCTACAGTAAATAACTACAGTGCAGAAATTGGTTATTGATGTTTTAGTGGCTCCAAAACCCAGACTTTAATCTGATGGCAGGAGTGAAGTGGTATATGGCCGTACGAAGGAAACTGAGTATGTCTTTCAAGATTGACATGATGTAGACTTGCAAAGAAGTTATTAAAGTTACTTCTTCTGATCTGTAGATTTAAAGGGTGATTTAGAAATTTCGGCAATAAACTGAAAACAAGACCAATTACAGCTCTCAGAGTTTTTCTGAAACCCTTCTTTTGAACACTCATTGTAAGATGAAGCCTGTTCAGTGCATGATTCAAACTGGGAAAGCTACAAAATACAATGTGACTTTGTAGCTGAAATTAGTAGGCACTAGACATTTTTCAAACTGTAGGATTAGTCATGTTTGCTATGGCAGCGAGAACACACCAGCATACATGTTCTCAAGAACAAACCCAGATACTGATGTGCATGCTGTCTTTAACAAATATGTCTTTTAGGGAGTTTTTTTTTCTGTTTGCAGAGAATGGGAGTTGTGTGGCTGAATTCTTCTCGCTAATCAGGCTAGCAGGTTTTGGTTTGTTGTCTTCCGTTGCTGGAGCTGGTTTTCCAATACAGTAATTAGGATGAACCTAAGGAGAAGCCAACATCATTTGTCCAGGTCCTTTACTTCTTGAACTTTTAAAACACCTCACTTGTTCTTTACCATTTATATTGGAGTTTAGGACTCAGGTTTGGATCCTACAGTACTGATGTGTATGCATAAAAATACTACAGGATAAACTCAGAATTTTCAGTATCAGACCATTTCATCGTTAGCAGCTCTGGGTTATGAACCCAGCAGGGTGTTCTTGTAATTGTTTTGGTGGGGGGGTGATGATGCAATTTAGGGATGGTGAGTGAAATTTTTGTAGTTTCAAAAGGAAAGTAGTGGCTAATTTCCATTGAGGTTATGCAAATCAGTATCAAGTCAGTGGTTGACCAAGTATTGACTATGTAATTACGTGTACAAATACAATCATACAATCACAAAATATTCTAGTCATCAACTTCATAACTGTTAAATACTTGTACAGGCTCAGATCAGAGGGAAGACAACACTTACAAGGGTCAGCAGGCACAATGGCCTTCGTAATTTTCCATTAGTGTGATTTAATACTTATGCAGCAGTTCTTTATGCGGGTTTTTTGTGGGTGTTTTTTTTGTTTCATTTTTGGTTTTTGTTGTTTGGTTTGTGGTTGTGTGTTGTGGGGTTTGTTTTTGTTGGGTTTTGTTGGTTTGTGGTTGGTGTTTTTTGTGTGGGTGTGTGGCGGTGTGTGGTTTTTTTTCCTTCCTCGAAGAAGTGGCCTGACTAAATGAGACTGAATTTTAAAACAACCCACTCATGTCTCACATAGTTGTAGCAGAAGTAGTAATCACAATAAATCAAAAATCTACAAATAATTGTGGGATTGCTCTCTGTGGATGTATTCTGTTGCATTAAAAATATAGGTTATGCTAATCAACATAGCCTACAGAGAGAAATAATATTTTTTTTTTCTTTTCCCCCCCAGTAAACGTAAAAATGTTGCTTGCAAGCTGTCTGCCGATAAAACGATAAGCCTTCATGAAATACATTGCCTAGTCTAATGGTCCAAAACTAACCACATCATTTTAAAAGGCACTATTGAGATTGCTCTTACCCCATGAGTACTGAATTATAATAAATTTCTGTGTGACAGTATTGTAAGGGAAAAAGATCTGAAGAAATATTCTTTTGTACTGTACCACTCTGGTGCTAGTTTTGTACGTGTCTCCTGGTAGTATGTTTGACAAACCCATATCCACAATGCAGCAGACAGGTCTCCATCCCTCTGTGTGCACTGAGGCAGGCAGGGCGGACCAGGGCTGGCTGCTGGGAGATGCTCCCTGTTGGACAGTGTGTCAGTGGGGTCTTGTCTGCGCATTTGATGGGAATCAACTTATTTGCCTGAGTTATTCCTCCTATTCCTTGCTGTAATGGAGGCAGTTCCCACAGAAGGGGGCAGGCGTGGGCTCCCTGCTGCCTGGGAGCAAAACCTCGGCAAGAAACCCTCCCTCATTGGGATCAGACCAAGGTTTCCTCTTGGAAAGACCAGGAGGGACCCGGCATGTGTGACAGGAATGGCCAAGGGCCTAGAATTGAGATGGAGAACTAAGTTACTTTACCGTGTCAACACACTGTTGATTCATTTACCAGTCTTTTTACCCATCGCCCCTTTTTAGCAGTGCTTGGAGTGTCCTGGCAAGGTCTGCAAGTGCTTCAGCACCTGAAGTCTTTCGCTGTTGTTCTCTGTCGTACACGACCAGTTAGCACGTCTGGTCCCGAAACCCTTGTAGCAGAGATTATCAACTATTGGTACTCACTTTTTTGCATGAAGTTACTTCTCCAAAGCTAGAAAATGCTGCATCGTAAACATATGGTGAAAGCTGTAATTTTGTGATTAAAAGAACTGTTTTATCCACAGCATGGAAGCTCTAATTTAAAACGTTTAAAGTCTTCTGGTGTGGGGTTTTTTCTTTGTTTGTTGTGGGGTTTTTTAGCTTTTTTCTTTTTTTCCTTTTTTTTCCTTTTTTTTTTTTTTTGTTTTTGTTTTTTCTCTGAAGTAGTATCCAGTCTTGTATCCATAAAAATAATATCATTTGTAAGGAATAGCAAGCAATGGTGGAATCTACTGGACAGTAGTATTTACAGTTAGCAGAAAAGGAATTGTGTATAGTAATTTTAAAAAGGGCATTTTCTTTCAAGAGAAACCTGTAAAACTGTTACCTTTGTTTCTGATTTATGGACTTTCCTACTCCTTAGGAATAAATTAGGTAAACCTGAAAGAAATGAAGGTGCAGTAGCTATAAAGCTACCTATTGATTTTTGACTAAATCTCTGTCTTTGGTAATTTTTACAGTTGCCTGCATCTAAAAAAACCCTACAGTGTAGTTACTAGAGAAGTAATGTAAGCAATTGGTATTTGATTGGCTCTTCATACCTTATTCCTCTTAACCTAAATGTTAATAGCGTCAGCAGAGCAATTTAACCTGCAACTCAAGGACAAGAGCACAATGAAACTTTTCTGTTACTTCAGAAATTAGTAGTAGTAATATTAAAGATATTCATGTAGTGTTTAGCTTGGTTTAACTTTTAACTTTTACTTCTCTACTCATATTCTCCCAGGTCTTTCTGCAGGTATTTTGTTTTCCATTTCTGAAGGGTGGGGTGTTGTGCTTTGTGGGTTGATTTGTTTGCGTTTGGGGGTTTTTTATTTGTTTGTTTGGGGGTTTTTTAGGTGTTTTTTGTTTTGTTTTTCATGAGGACTACAGCAACTATATAAAACATGGGCATTCTGAGGAACAAACTGATGGTTACAATAGCTGTCATAACTGAGAAAATTCCATTATAAAGCTATTAAAATAATAATAGGTATCTCCTTTTGTCAAAAAAGACTCTAATTCAGAGAAATGCATGCATGACCTCAATTCCACTGTGAACAATTAGATGTGGTAGGTATCTTGAAAAAGGGGTAACTTGAGAAAAATCTTTGTCTCTTTCTTCTGTGTTACACTTCAGTGCTAATGATGGTTGGAGTGGTAATGAATCCTTAAAAAAAAATCCGTACACTGTGCAGTTTGTGTTAAATGTAAGGGAATTAAGTGCTACTGTTTTGGGCTTTACCATCTTAGTCAAGTGATTTTGCTTAATACCCCATCAAAATCATCAGCTAAAAATAGTATGGCTTAATCCTTGCTACGTTTCTTAAAGTAATTTTTTTATTGGTTCTGAAATGGTACCTTGCTGCTGTACTCTGAGCTTCAGGTCACAAACTTTGAAACCATTTGGATCAGGTTTTAAGCTAATGTTTATAGTGTTGTCGGAAGTGCACAATATTGGAGGATGTGAGAGGCCAGTCTCCTCTGATTCTCTGCACAGCTAATGGAGGCAGTTTGGCCTCACCAGCCAGTGATTTGGAGCAGGAGTCAAACATAGTGCACTGACATCTCCTTTGAATTAACTGTTCTCTCTCCATGGCCCGAGAAAAAGATTCTCATGGCGAACCTTATGAGTCTGAAGTTAGCTCTTGTCTATGTTGTCTTAGGAGTTATATAACAGAATTACCAGTGCATTGGAATTTAAAAAAAAAAAAAAGGCACGAGTGAATGTATTTTATTTATTAGTGATGTCCCTGAGATATTTCTTCTTTCACTCTTTGCATTTAAATGTTGTCAAGATGTTACATTTCAAAACATAATACTTCCCTCAGGAAAGTGTTATGGGAGAACTTGGCGTAGTCAGTATTCATAATGCATCTGTGAAGGAGTGTTTATCTCTCTTCTCCCTCAGGTTGTGATGCTCCTCTTCTAAGGGGATGTCTGCTGGTCAGTCAATTTCTCATTCTTTCAGAACACGCATTTGCATATCAAAGGCCTGATATGAGTAAACACACTTTATACTTCCATCTGTCATTCTCTTCCCATTGAGACAGAAAATAAGAACAGCGTAGTAAGCAAGAGGTTTATTCTTTGTCCTTTAATTCTATACCATTTTGCTTTGAATTATGAAGGATGCCTAGATACGGTTTTCTATAGCTGTGTTTCTTTCTATTAAGGTCTTTTGATTGAAGCTATCCTAAAAATAAAATCAGTAATCTGTGAGGAAGTGGTACTTCTCAGAAAAAACAGAACACCTTCCTTTCTCATTTCTTGACTCTATATTTTGTAATATTTCAAAAAAGAACAAAACCAAAATCTTCAGAATGTCTTCAGTCTTTCTCCATTAAAACTTCAATTCTATGTGTCTTTATATTCCTTAATACTCATTTCTAAAGCGGGCATAATGCCTTGGTGTCTACTGAAATTACAACAGTTTTTGTTTTAATTTCTCACTTCTTTTGCATTAGTTTCCAATATAAATTTTTCTTTGTAATTTCAAGGAATGAACTTGTCGAAAGTCTGGTATTAAGAATGTATTGGAGATTGCCAGGGGTAATTGAATTGCCACTATTCTCGGTGTGTGCATTCATGTTTATTTTGAAAGCGGAACTTATTTGTTTAGGGAGCATTTAGGTGAGCCCAGTGCAGTCAAGTTTGGTGGTAGGAACATCTCACTGGGCTGAGCAGCAGCTACAGGAGGATCTCGAGGGAACAACAGTTCCTCTAGTTATTTAGTACTTCTGTGATGGTCTCCACAGGTTCAGCAGGGAAAATACTACTGGTCCTCTGCTCTCTCCCAGCTCGGTATGTGTTTCTGTGGAAGCAACATTTCCCCCCTTTCAGCTTGCGTCATACGATTTGCAGGATGAAAAACCAGATTCAGTGCTTGTTTTCTGCTCTCCTTTCCCTTTTCTCAAATCTAGATTCACTATCAAAGAGTTAAATTGTCTTTGATAGAGAAGATGAGCTCACAAACTCTTTGGAGCAGGGTTCTCACATTTTCATTTATACTTGTACAGTACTGAGTCCAGTAGGGTCACAACCTCAGCTGGGGTCTCTGAGCAGTATTTTAAAGCTACGAGCTTCTAAGACATCTGCTCAGCAGTTCAGAATGCTGGATGCAAAGGCCTCACTCTCTGTCTTTTGAAGCTGTCTCCTTGACAAAGGTTGGTGTGGAAGAAAAATATTCAACTAAATGTCATCAATCAACTTTTGTGTCCAGTCTGAAACTGCTGAATTAAATTATCTTTTGTCATCTGGGTAGGGATGCAATCCAGCAAGCCCTTCTTTAGACATCTCTCTCTATTTTTAAGTACTATGACAAATATGCCAAAAATAGGTCACTAATATGGCAGAATGAACACAAAGAGCACCTGTGTATCTTAGGACATTTTGCTGCTTTCCTTTTTCATTTTGCTTGGCACTTCTCATACCAAATCAACAGCAATACTGAAATAATCAGTGGAATGTGTGCAATTTCTGGCATTTCTTTTCTTAGGCTTTCTCCTGATGGACCTGTTCACAGTAGGAGTTCGAAACAGAGCATTTTATGAGGGAATGGTTGTTAAATGAGTAGATTGCTATATTTCGTAAGAAAAGAAACTTCTTCCACGCTTGGGCTTTTTGGTCTTGGGTGCCATAACTTGATCTTTGTCCCCTGAATTGCTTGAAGGGGACACATATGACCCAATACAAAGATTGCTTCATATAGGTTGCTTTATACATTAGCACACGGATGTAAAGTGGCATTCAGTTCTTACTAGAACTTGATAGAGGATATGAAGTATAGGACTGATGTTATCAGTGTGACCTCAAGCATGAAAAGGTAGGTACGCTCCCTACTAACCACAGCTTATACATTACAGTGTTGTACTGATATTCAGATATAGTGAGTTCCAGTGACCTACAGTGAAGGTTGACTACTTATTGGGTGATTTACAACCAACTTTTCATCTGTCAGGAAAGTTTTACTAAGAAGCAGGAGATAAAAGAAGACCACTTGGAAAACTAAATGATTATTCAAGTGAGAAAAAAAAAATCCAAGACGACTCTGTATTTTTATCATGACAAATGGGTCTAGAAGACTTTTGACAAAAGGTAGACAGAAATCTTGACTAGCGCTTCAAGGTGGTTGTCCCTTTCAGTGATAACTTGCTTATATGTTACTTTTGTTGTACTTGAGCTGGTTGCTTTTCACTTTGGAAGCCATGAATGATGGTCTTCAAGAAAAAGGAAGTATGTGAAATCTTATTTTCCAATTGATGCTGAGAAGAATGAGTGAAGCCACCCTCGTGCTGGACCATCTGCTTTTCCTTTGTAGTGTTAATAATTTTTGTTCTAATGGGACTTATGATATAAAAAAACCCTAGCATTAGAAAGATTTTTACCTGTGACTTCAGCATTAAGAAGACATACATGTATCACAGGTATTTTTCAAAAGTATGTATTTGGCAATTGAACTGAATTATTGTTGTAGGTCCCATCCAACTGAACTATTCTATTCTGTTTAGCAATATTTGAATAAGTAATTAAATTAAGCATTTATTTTGAATTCTAAGTGAAATATTGAAAGATAATGATGGCAAATTTATATTTGTTTTTGTAAAAACCAAAAACAAAACAGAAGAAAACCACCAAAACCACAAAAAACCAACCACAAACCAAACTACTAACCAACCTCAAAAACTAAAAAACACCACAGGCACCAAAATAAGCATGCATGTTTCAATTCAACATGATTTCAAGTCACTTTTTGATCTAGTGAAATAAATGTGCATAGCAGTCTTCCAATACTTTTTTCATAAAAAACATTTTAATATTTGTAAAGGTCTGTGTTAGTTTAGAAGCCACCCTTTGCTATTAGTTTCTCATAGACTTGAAAAATCAGTACATTCAGTTAAGAGGAACTAGAAAGCAATAATGCAAACGACAGAAATATCTAAACTGAGATTTATCCTGTCTTTTGCTGCAGGTGGCAGCAAAGCCAAGAAACGTTATGCAAACATAGAGACATTGTCCTGCGTATCAATATCCTTCATTTATTCCTACTGCTGCTGAACTGGTCTTAAATGCTAGGTCACTAATGATTTTTTTTTAGTCTCTGTTGTAAAGTAACTTCAGGACTGTGAAAAATCTAACAGATTCCAATCAAATATAATGGCTTATAAATAGTATCCAACATTATTGGCAGATTTAAAAAGCTGCTCTGAGCCAGAAGAATGGGTCGTCTTTTGTGTATTTGCTGAACTTTAATTTTATCAAGTGCCTTGTTGATAATGGAAACATCAACTTATTTTTGTCTTTTGGATTTTGTGTGGGTTAGATTAAAACATAGTGTTGCTAGTTTTAATTTGCAAGGTAAGATTTTGCACAAATATTTCTTTACACACCTCTATATGTCAGCAGGGTATCCCACAGTCTCTGGCAACACTGTAATCTTAATTAAAGGAGTTGCATATGTTTTACATTAAAAAGTCTTTAGCAGTCTTACCCCCTCCAAAGACATTGATATTGTAGCAGTAAGTATAAAGGATCTGTCTGAATTATTCAAACAATGAAACAGCTCAAACTGATCTTATCCATCACGGCTGAATTTATCTTAACATAAATTGTTCGCTTGGAGGTTAATGCTGGAAGATCATACAATAGCTCCAGAAATCTGGGCCTTTACAAGGTCAACATTGTTGTAGAATTGGGCTTGATGAGAAGGGACCCAAGCTGCCTGCATTTGATTGGCCAATTGCAGTGTCAAAAGTGAGGAGAGTACATCAATTACAGTATTGATTTAGCCAGCAACTGAAGGAAAAGAGGATTGAGATTTTCAAATTTAACAGGAAATGTGTTTGAGAAGAGAGAAAATAATACAAACTGATCACTGCTGGAGGGAATTATGGCTTGTGTAGCATGGTGGAGTAATCAGAACCAAGTGAGAAGCCAAATAGTTTGTGTTTGCAAGGGAAAAAAATAGCAATATTCTTTAGACATACATCAATACTAAGAAAATAGATGATAAAATGTAACACCCCTTACCATATTTTGCCATTGTGTTGCTTATATTAACCGAGTGCTCCGATGATAGAACAGAAACCTGTTTTTCTAGGTGCTGCATAAAATTTGCCACAAGAACTTTCCTGAAAATAGAGTTACACTCTGGGTGCAAAAACACGAGTGAATGCAAGCAATCAATGAAGCCTTGTTGGGCAGTGCAGTGTCTACAGTCTTAGCTGGGAAATAGCTTTTAGAAGAATTTGCAGACTTGATGGAAAATGAGGGAGCTTCTCAGCAGGAATAATGAAATTATTCTTCAGGTACTAACGAATCAAGTAAGCACAAAAGTGCCAACTGGAAAAGTGTCAGGGCTATAATGAGGGTTGGTATCTGAAGACACCTAGAGATAGCAGAGCTGGCAGCAGGCCGAGATAAGTGACCTTGGGTAGACTACAAGCAGCCCTCATGAAGACAAGGTTCTTATTTCTGATATTATAAAAGAGGAAGAAAAGAGGGAAGAAGGAGAAAAAAGATGGGATGCAAAAGCATGCAGAGGTGATCTTTGCAGTAGTATTTGAACAGGCATGAGCAGAGTAAATTGTGTTGTCAAGGCAAGAAAGGAAGAGCTACAGTAATTCAGTCTTAATAAATGAACTTAAATGTACAGATGTCTTGGGGATGTAATAGGAAAAAACAGGCACATCTGTCTCGGTAGGGGAGAAAGTAGGAACTGGGTAATAGCCTGATCACTTAATCTATCACAAGAGTGGGTGGGAAGAACCTTCATAAAGCTGTGCTTGTACTAAGTTGATCAAAGTAGAAAGAAACACTTAGTGGCCTTAGGCCTACTTATCGAAAAATCCTTCCTTAAATCATCCTAAAAATGGTGATTTTTTTTAAACTTATAATTAATAGGAGTAAGTAGCAAACAGGAAATTTTTTAATATATAGAATACTTTGTGTAAGAACAATAGTTCCGAAAAAGAAGAGGGACTTATAGCCTTTGAAACATTGCCTATAATTAAAGTGGTATATCTAAGTTTGTCTGAATATGACTCCAAAGAAGGATTAATTTTTCAGCCTTTTCTTTGCTGGCTAGTAGTCCCTTGTCTCACTTCTTATTTTACTAAATACTATGGAAACTCTTGACAGTACATAATTTTACAGTACATAATTTTTTGATATTTTCCCTTATTTAGAGGCATACTTATGGGTATTTTGGTCCTCTGAGAGTATATTAAAAACCATTACCCATACAGAGGTAGTTATACACACATGGACACTCTCCCACATACTGAGCCTATTCTTTTTTTTTTCCAAAATTACTTTTATGTTATGCAGCAATGAATTCCTTCACAGATGGACCATTCTTGTTCTTACATTATCAGAGAATAATTATCATAGCAATTAGGTAAAGAGATTGGGTTCCATTTCACAGGGGATACTCTGTGATTTAGATGGATAAAGTGAAAACTGACATGATTTTGAGACTGAGGCTTGTGTTTTGGGGGCTTTTTTTTTTTTTTGCAAAACTGTATTTTCAAATATTTGTGAAACTTCTGCCAAAGCATTCTTATTGTTTAGTGATCTCATAACACATGCTTCTAGTCCCTAATGCTTTCCAAATAACTTCAGTATTGTCATTTTGTCTTAAGCTCAGGCTGTTCATTTTGACAAATGTCTACTAAATTGTAGAAGTATTTTAAACATTTTTGTAGTGCCAGTTATTTTAACTTATTCAAATTTAACTTGTCACTCTTTGTCCATATAAAACTTCCAGTTGCTTTCATGCAGCTTTGAATTAAGTCTGAAAGGGAAATCTATCCAATTACTTCACTAGAAGTTATTGTGCAGGGTGTTTCAAAAAGATGGAACCAATTTGAAATCACTGTATCTTTGAAACTGGGTCCATCTTTTTGAAACCCTCTATTTTAAAATCCTGCATTTGGTGTATATCTTTTTATTATTTTGATTAAAATTCTACATATGTTTACCTAGGAAGATTAATTTATTTCCAAAAAATAATGTTTTGATTGTTCCACAGTACAAGGTAAAGCCCTTGTTCTACACAAACCTCATTGGTATTAAGAGCACAATACTCAAAAATGTTACTTAAAGATCTATGAGCGAGAAAATGCAATTTCCCGTATCAATTTTACTGTGTAATACTTGACCTTTAATTTGAGATGATACATTTTTCCAGGAATAAGGTGCACACTTTCAGGGGTCTGAGTTTGATTTGTAGTCTGCTTCTATCTGCATTTTCCAAAAATGTCTTGTTACTGGTTGAATTTAAATCTCAGTATGAAAGTTCTTCCTGGAGTGCTCTGTTCTGTGGTAGAGTTTCCTTTTTTGACCTAAGGCGTTAATTTTTCATCCTGCCTCTGTACAGCAGTGATCTGTGATGCAGTGGTTTTCATTTGGTATATTCTGAGACTGGATCACCCTGCTGTGTTGTTTCTTGGGTGTGCAGTCTACATCCCACTGAAATGAAACGAAACCTTTCCTCTCACATCACTGCTGATGATACTGGGACCTAAAAAGGCACACACGGAGTCCTTTTCAACAGAGGATTTCTATATGCTATCCTTTGTTTTTCTCAGGACAGTCTGTAACGACAGAAACTTAATCCCTTGAGGGAACATTGGTGAACCATATAAGAGAGTTTGTACAGCATTTCTTAGCCTGCATCTAGCTGTAAGTGGTGCCATTGCATGTAGACTATTCTAGTCACCAGCACTTATTTTATAAAAAGAAATTATAAGTCTTTGCAAAAACACAAGGAAAACACTGCAGATTTTAAAAGATCAGTGTGTGAAGATGGTGATGACTGATACCATACACAACTTAATACTATAGAGAGAAGAGCTATTTCGTACTGTTAGTGATCAAACAGGGTCTCAGCACCTTCTACTTTTAGTTCGTAACATAAAGACATTCCTGATGATGATAATGGAAATGCAATAGTTCAGAAAGCTTTCATTTTTACCTGTTATCTTCACCAAAATGACTTGGTGCCAGCACAAGTATGAAGGGGAGAGCACATCACACAGAATCTTCCTTTGGTTTTATGACAATATGTATTAAATTGCAACCTTTGGTCCTCCTGAGTTTACCTAAACTATTGGTAATACTAACATAAAGAACTCAGAGCAGAAATACTGGCATCTCCTCAATTTTTTCCACTGGCTATCAAAGTTTATCAAAATTAATCCAGTGCATCAACTAAGAGAAGTATTTTTCAGTATCCCCACTTGGTGTTTCCTCAGTACAGCCTGAAAAAGGCTGTACTGCCAGAATTTTGCTTCAGTTTGTGCAGCAGCAAACACATCTTTTGGTCACTTGACCTCCTCTCAGGTCCATCCATGCAGTCCATAATATGTCTATAAATATTGCAAGCTCCCGAGGCAGTATCCAGGGCTATTCTCTGTTCTTAGCTCTCAGGTTTTTATATTTTTCCTTATTTCTGTTTGTTCGCTCATCTCTTGGTCGGGGCTCTGAAGCTCCTTGGGCTTCCTCTCCCATCACACTCTGTGCGTAAAGGGGAATAGGGCTGCCCCTGTCTCCACAGCAGCCGGCCAAGGCCTGTGCAGGGCTGTCTCACCTGGTGCTGGCCTCCTGCTCATTGTGGCAGCACAGGCGACGGGAATGTTTCTTCTGCGGGTTTGCAGAGTGGCGACAAAGCTTTTGATTTGTGCACAGAACAATCACGAGCCAGTGGCAGCATCCTGGTCAGAGAGATGGTAAAATAACTCCAGCAGCTCTGTGCCCTGTAGTCAGGTTGTGCTAGCTGCAGGTCATGGGTGCATCCAAATTCGTCTTTGGTCACACTCCATCAGAGGATGAGGATGCTCACGTTTCAAGGAAGAGACTGCAGTTCTTTCAAACAATCTGTCTATTTTCCAACTTTTCCGTAACTCAGAGATTTGTCTTTTTTGCCTTCTGAGCAAGGAAAGTGGTGAGGCTCTTCCCTCTTGCCTGGCCTTGTGAGCAAAATCACAAGACCCTTAGCTATGCATTTAGGCACCTAGTTTCTATTTTGGTTCTTATAGTATTAATCAAAGCATGTGGTTAGCAGCTAGCAAGCTCTGGTGGTGAAGAATTGTCACTTCTATGCATGTAAAATAAGAGTAGGATTCATCTTGGATTTATCACTGAACTACCTCAACTGGTTTGATTCCTAAGTTTGCCTAACTGTGAATCTGCATGATATAGAAAAATGTTTGGAGTTTGCATAAACTTATAAACTTGCCTTACTTGAATTTTTTTTTATTGTCCTCTTGTAAACAAGCACTTGACATCCAAAACAGAGCAGAAAATCAAAGCAGAAAATCCTTAACTTAGTATTGTGAACTAAATTACGTAAGGGGCCCTCAGTGTACCCAAAAAACTGTACATTCACATCTTGACTGAAGATATTGGCTCTCTAAATCCTGCACATCATCAAGTCCCTTTAACACTTGGAAGATTTAAGTTATGTGTTCTGGAGAACTCCATCCCACCTGTCTTGTACGTAAAATGCTACAGAAACACCGAGATTACCTTTACCAAAGGTAATCTTTGTGCACCTAGTCTGAAGTGAAGAAGTGGAAGTTAAATGCTAGGTACAGCCAACACCAAGCCTAAGAATATTTGAGTGTTGCACTTTTGAAGTATTTTACAGGAGAAATCATCTGAAAGGGAATAGCGGATCACCAGGAAAAGTGAAGAGAGAGGAAAGGAAGGGGTCTCTGGGGTGACAGACTTCATCATCAGAAGGGTGATGTGACATATGTCCTCACAGGACTCTTGGGAAAGGAGTGCATGTTTGGAGGCACACTGTTTCTGTGTTTCCCATGCAATAATCTGACTCAGTACTGACCCCAGTATTAAATAAGATGTTAGGGGTTCCTTTGGGACCTGATGAATGGAGCTTATTGCAAAGTACCAACCGGAATGTACTAATATTTCAAACTAAGCACAAAATCTATGACTAATTTGAATCTTAATTTGAGTAACACTTTTGAAAAAAGAGTCATCTAAATATGCATTAATGGAAGTATCGTGTGGAAAATCCTGACCAGTACAAAATTTGATAAACAAAAAGCGATATGGTGAAATCAGAGAGTCAATTAATGAGATAATTAGTGATTTGAATTCCTAGGATCAGATGGCCTAGACAGAATATTCATAGTGTTGGAACCTTGTCGATACTGCAGGCTTTTTTCTTTGATAATTTTGAAAATTATATTATCACAGATCAATTCTAATTGATTTTAACCTGTTTGTAGTGATCAAAATACACAGTTATGTTTGTCAAGCTGTCACTGGAGTGAGAATAATTTAGTTCTAATTGTATTTGTCAGATCCTGCAGTGACAATATCATACTTTTTCATCTAATACTAGAAGAATGATGTGACTGTTTACCATGAAGAACAAGAAAGTGTAATTGAATTAACTGCTGTCGAACATCTTGCAAATGTTTTGTCTTTCACTAGTGTTACACTTTCAAGCATTCCTGTCTGTATTCTATCAGACTAAATGAGAGATGATTAGGGTTAAAATAGGGGGAAAACAAATAAAACTTCTGCTAACCAGACAAATACATTCAGATTTAAAATGTGCTAGGCTCTTTTGATTCTATTATACCTCTACTTTATACAGAGTTGAGAAGATGTATTTATGTTGTTTTGCTCTGTTGGCCTCATGTTATCCCTCTGCCTCCTAACTCTTTAACTGTTGAGCTAGTCATGTCCACCGTACTACGTTTTTCATTCATTAAACAATTTTAATTGTTAAAATTGTATCAGCTGCCATGGGATTGTTTCCTAAACTGCCATTATGATATGAAGAAACATTAAGTGCAAGATTTAGCTGCATATGTACTTGGAGACTCTGACTGAGGTTGGCTTGCGTTGACTTGGCTTTTTATCAGCAAAAAGAGATGCTGAGGTTCAAGAATGAAGCTCTGTTGGCCTAGTTTCCACCCCTACTGCTACTCCAAAATAGCTAAATGATACAGACCAATTAGATGATTATAAAAGAAGTCCTGTATTTATCAGTGTACTTAAGTTATTTAGTATTCCTTTGACAGAGAGCAGCTCTGAACCCAGCTTACTGAGTTATTGTACTGTGGTTGCTGTTTGTGGGTACTGATGATGCCTCTAAATTCTTTCCTAGTTTTTTATTACTGTTTTTACAGGGTTTTGTAATATTCCTGTGTAAATTAATTAGTTCTTAAAAAGTGATTAGAAAATGTACACTAAAAACTACATTAAAATGAAGGTTAAAAGTATAGACTTGTAATTTAATGGAGAAGTGTAAAAATACTATTATTAAAACCATCAAGACTGCTTAGAGAATATTTAGAGTTATGGTAATGCCTAAAAAATTTAAAGGCCATTAGAACAAGTTCTTATTTACATTGTCTGGTACTGATCCCCAAGAGGGAGGAACTACTGCAAAAATGCCAGAACAATGCCAGAAAAATTTTACTCTTACACATGAATCCTCCACGAAAGAATCCGTAACAGCCAGGGCATTGCATGTTTAGGACTACAGGATCGTCTTGACTCATGAACTTTGAGGAATTTCTGAGACAACAGCACGATCATTGTAGTGCTAAGGATATACATAGTGTAATATATAATGATATGCCAAAGTTTTCATTAGTCATTTAATGACCCATTTTCAATATGGACATTCTGAGTGAAAAGGAATCTTCATAATTAAGAATGCTAGTATTTTTTAAATATGTGTAAATATATGTCTGTCTACACCTATACATATATTTATATATAAAAATGTGCACTTACATGTATATACTCACACATGCATTGCTCCTGTTTTCATGGGAAGAAATACTTAATTCAACCAGAGAACAGTTTAAGATTTATGTTTGATGGGCTTGATATAATTTTATTATACTAGAACGAAAAATTTTACCTCAGTGGGGTTTTATCAGATGTATTCCAGAGGTTTTATTAATCTCAAATTTTATGATATGTGCAGTATTTTTTTAAATTATTATTTATATTTGGGTTTCTTCTGACTGTTAACATCGCTTGCTTTAAAACATGGGAAACATGCTTTTGACAGTGTTGCTTATTGTCTATTTCATTTTCATGGACTTTGTTCACTAAACGACTTGATTTCATTGTAATAAAAAGCGTAAGGTAAGTTCTGTTACCTTTCTGTAGCTTTAGGATATTCTTGTACTTCATAGGATAGCATGGCATGGGTCTTCCAGAACTATGACAAAATGTCAAAAATATTGCTCATCTTTCTTCACTTTCTGGTATCTCCTGAGCACAACCCATGCTGCATTTTTCAAATCCATAGTTCATTAAATGGTTGCAATCCACCCATGTAAAAATATTATGCGATTCAAATGCTGCTTTTGCTTGCTAAATAGTTTTATTTCTAAAGGAAATAATTTTTTAGCTTTAAAAAAAAAAAAACAAAAAACACCTGATTTCACTTTACTGTTTCACAGTGCTTCGTGCTCAAACTGTGAAATGTGTATCAGCTGATCTTTATTTCCCAGCTTCTGAATTTCCAGTTTACAAGACATAATGGAGATAATACTTAAGAGCAAAGAAACCCTCTGCTTCAAAATTAAGTGAGGTTTTCCTTAAAAAGTGTGAAACTTCAATCTTTTCCAAACTTTAATTCTCAAGCATATTCTTTGAGACAGAGTATAAAAATGAGAGTATGTTTTTTTATCAAAATCTTGTTAGACGGATGCTTCACTGAACATTTTAGTACAAACTTGCTGCCTTAGACATTGAAAAATTACCATTAAGATTGCATTGCTTATTCACCACTTTACTGCAGTTCCAAAGTTCTATTTCAGAGTAAGACTACAGCAGGAGAGAGCATAGGTTTTATTATCTCTTTAGTTTAATTTTTATATTGCCTAAGACTAATGGTGGTATAATCCTTCTGGGGAACAAATATTAAAATCATATTACTTTACAACTTTGGGAAAGGTATACTAGTCTCTTAGGACATTGAGAGTTGTGTATATTTTTTATCAGTTATATGCTTTTATACCTAATTATTTCATAGGAGCTATTTCTGTTAAATTCCCTTCCCGTGGTTGTATGACAAATAAAATGCAAACAGTGCTGTCTGCCAGTTCTTATAATAAAGATGGTCTTTTCATAACTTTGCCAAACTTAAACTGTTCGGTGTAAGATACACCTGTACTAATTCGGTGCAGCCTTACAACAGGGAAGGACAAGAAGGCAAACATGAGTGTTTGCTAAATCTCCCCTCTATCTTTCTGCATCAAATTAAAATGTCTACTTTCTGGCATTTCTCAATAAATTAAACTCAGTATTACTAAGTCTCCTGCACCAGAGCCTAGCTGCTGTTTTCTTTTTTTTCCATCTTTGCATATTTTCATCACTATTCTTATCTTCATGTTTATCTTAGACTTTTCTCATCCGTATGCTGGATATTTTCTTGGTAGGAGATGCCTGTGATGCAGTCACTTCTGTACTTGGAGATAAGTAAACCCCTCATCCAAGTGTCTTCCAGAGTCTCTCCAACTCATTTTCTGCACAACTCTTTGGACCACAAAGGCTGTCTTCTCTGCTCCGAGACACAACAATATGCTGCAAAGCCAATTCTCATAGTGCAGTATTTGGCCGTATTGTCATTTCAGTCTTGTTGTGTCTTGTGTATCTTAAATCTAAAACCAAAAAACTACTTTCACCTATGAAGGTCTTTAGAGCCTGCCTGCACTACACCTGTGCTCACTTGTGCCATGTAGCACTCGTGCCATGTTGGGTGGCTTTGCCTGTCCCATACCAGCTCTCGTTGTCCACGTACGTTTTCAACTCAATGCCTTCGGAGTTTTCCTTTTGTTGCCTCCCACAGCTGGAAGCAGCTCTCCAAGAGCATCTAAGGTCTTCCTCATTTTCCTCCTTCACATCCCTGTCTCAAACTCTGCATGCAGCCCAGACAGCTCCATTTGCCAGTGCAATATTTTAACTATTATGTTTTGAAGGGAAGAGCTCTGGGGCAGGTGTGCGTTTTTGTAGTGCAGCCTGGCCTGAGGCTGGGACAGGAAGACACTGTTGCAGTACAGCTAGTAGCAGTAATAATGGAAACTATATGCTCTGAATAAACAGACTGCCTCAACAAAGTAAGCATCTCTAGGAGAACAATTGAAAATAAAGAAAAAAAAATATTTGAGATGAAATCTGCTGTGATGTCAAAGAATTTAGGGTCAAAAAAGTATTATCTCTCTGGTTAGGTTACGCTGTCTTATCTGAAAGTCAAAGATTATATTTTGGCAGGTTTTTTTCTTTATATTACCAGTATTCTCTGAGCACTTTTTAAATTATAAAGATGGAAATCAGTAAGCAGGATTTGTAATTCACAAAACCATCACTGCTCAAAGAAGCTGCTGAAATTCTCCTATGATCTGAAGCTGACCGAGACAGCAGACTTGACTGTTCTTTTGCATTCTTGCAATATTAATATCTCTCAACTTATTGTAGTAGTTTACTTCTGTGAGTTTCACAGAAGTAGTACTGAAAGAAGAATGGATACTGTTGTTTATACGATTGATCCTACTGACTTAATTTGAATGCAAACTTCTTTTTTTTTTTTTCCCATCCTCTCGAACTTCCAAATAATTAACATCAGCTTTTATAGCTTTTATAACTATTTTAATAAAACATAGTTAGGCTGAGAAGCTTTTTTTTTTTTTTCCTACTTTTGCTAGAAATTTCCTGCTACAGCTGATGTGGAAGACATTATAGACACATCAATAGTTACTGATTTTTCAGTAGATGCACAGATGATGCTTTTAGAAACAGCTAATGCATTTGAATTTGATAGTCTACACCAATTAATAGCCACAAACTGAAGTATGTTGTTTATAGAAAGACTTTTTGACTGGGTCATTGGGTTTTAGAAAGATCTGTAATATTCCAGGAATTTGATTCCACTGTTAAATCACCAGGGGACTCCTCACTTCTACTTGAATATACTGGAATTATGATGGCAGGAAGTGAAGATAAGATGATCGTATTGTTGGCCCAAGTACTGAACTGAGGCAGATAGTACCTTGGGGTTCCTGCTCTCAGCAGCTGAAAAATCTGTATGGAAACAGCGGTGGTCGCTGATTCTGATCTCGTGCCCATTCTTATCTATTCTCTGTTAGTTCAGTGACAGAGTCACAGATAGTAAACTCCATCCCTATCCCACCAAGATTTTCACAAGAAATTAATGATTTTGAAGTTGTTTCCTCCTTTGAAAAGATTACCTTCACATTCCCACAGTCACATAAGTAACTCCCAGTTATGCTTCACTTAACCCTACATTTGCTGCTCTTTATCAAGAATTAGAAGCACAATACATAATATAATGAGATGTTCAAGTAAGAGCTTTCCTAATGTTTGAATACACATAGTAGTAGAAAAATCATTCCAGTTATCATAGTTTTAGGTACAATAAACGATTCTTATAGGAATAAGAAAAAAGGGGAAAATGCTAAATTAAACTACATGAAGGAATTGGTGAGAAATGTCTTTGATAAGCCTCCAGTCATTTTGTGAGCCAGAGTGTGCGGGTGTGGGAAGATACACTAAGATTTCTGTGTTTTCTTCTTCTCTAATAGAAAGCTCCCCTTAGGTAAAATAATCATTTAGAGACTTTTTGTTTGTTTTAAAGACTTTAATCTTCACAATTCAACATTTTAGCGAACTCAGTTAAAAAGTTCAGAGAATAACACCCTTTGAATTAAATGAAATAAACCTACACCTATTTCCTTTGCCTTCTGTGCTTTTAAGAATTAAATCATACTCTTCTAAGGTGATGAGAGATGTTCATATTAAATTAGCGTAAACCTAACATGTGATACCTATTTAATCTTCTGTAATTTGGATTGTCTTTGCTATAAATTTCAATATTGGCAGCCTGCTAGTGTAGCACCTATTTTCAAAATGAAAATTTAAATATCAATTCAGCACTTTAAACCAGTTTATTTTTGCAGTAAAATATTTTATTAATTTAGTTTGAAAAGCATGGAGACAATTTACTCTGAAATTTCATAGTAATTTTTTAAAGAGCATTTGTTTATGAAGAAAATATTTAACACTTTAACTTCCTTTGGGATTAACTATAAGTGACAAATTCTGTTTCGCGTGTTTTCTGGTGTTCTGGATCTTACCCAAAGTATAAGACGGCAGCAGGCTTTAAAGTACCTGAAAAAGTAGCACTGCTCTGCTTCTTTCTAAAAAAGCTAAAGAGACCAGACTTCTTCTGTCAAAAGGATTTCAAAAGTAACCCGTTTAGGTGAGGAAGAGCAGGTTCTCTGGAGACTGGTTTGTCAGGTACAGAAAAGTAGTAGCAGGCATTGATTTCAAATAGGCGAAGGCTGTAAAATGCAAAGCTAAATGCATACGAAGTGTGGTTGGATTGCTTGCATGAGGAAACTAAATGGTGGGGGGTTTTTTGTTGTTGTTTTTTTAATCATGTTGCAGAAATGATGCGGAAAGTGTCCTGATATGCTAGAAGAACTCAACACATAGCAGTCTCTCACATGCAGTGACGGAGCACGTTTACTTAGTGCATTTGATGCTGCACTAGACAAAATGATAAAAATTGACTAGTAGAGACAACTTTAAAGGTATTGAAGTTGGATAATTTCTTTTGCCCTTTCAGTGATCCTTGCAGAGAGCCCATTGCTCTTTAGTCTAAGAGCTATTTCAAGATCCTTCCATGGTCAAATGGAAAATCACCCATCTCTAACAAATGTCAGAAATTACGTTAGTAAATATTACTGATCTAGAGTTCGTCCCATATTACACTGTAATCGGAGTATAAATTTTCTAAAACCAGTGCACCAAACTTCACCATGTTGTCTGAAGCACAGAGGATGACAGTATGCAAGGTAATTTTCTTCATATTTTTTTAGGCAGGAAACAAATTTTGTGTATGTGAATAAAATGTGTTTTTCAATAGGGAGATAATTATTTTTTTATTATAATAGGATATGTAGAACAGGATGGAAATATATTAAAAATTTTATATTCATTACATTTTTTGTGTGAATGGTTTGGTAGGTGTAGTTGTTTTTACTACTTATGGCCCTCTGATGCTAATACCAGTGCTGTGAATGACGAAAGGCCATAAAAGGAAGTTTTATTACAGTGCAGTAAATGTGTATAATGTCTCAGGAATTGAACCTGTGACAGAAAACTGTGCAGACAATTGTGAACAAACCCTCCAGTCAGAAACAGTAAAAAAAAATCTGCATCTAGTCAAACCCTAAACAAGAAAGCCACTGCTACTATTTCTTAGTTCTGTTGAAAAGAGTGATCATAGGGGAAGTAATGTTGGTTGTGAAAAAAGAGGTGTAAGAAGGCAACTGACTGTTTCCTATTTTCATTCTAACTCTGATACACTGTGTTCAGAAACAAGATCAGTGTAAAATTGCTACAAAGAGAAGTTAAGGGAAATAAAGCAGGAAAAGAGGAGGATGACATTTCTGTGGAATCAATTAATATTTTCTCGGATTCTAGGAAGAAAGAAAAAACCTCGCTAGACTTTATATACACTTTGGAAAAAAAAAAGGCAGCAAGTGGAAAAATTAAAGAATTTCATTAAGTACTAAAAGGAAAACTAAAAGTAAAATAAGGCATAACATCCTGTTATCGGAAAAGAAATTAGGAGAAAGCACAAACAGAAGATATATCTTTATGTTCATGCTAGTGGCAAATCTGCTGCTGACATTGCAATGAGAGCAGGATCATGTGCCAAATAAATAGAAACAAAACTACAGGTAGGCATTTTGAAATGATGGTAAGACTGGTGCAGAACAACTTGGTTTTGGCTGGGAGGGCATTGGCATGTGAGGAGAATCTTCTCAAGATACTGAAAATAGCCGAGGCAGTAGAAAATTAAAGTAATAAATGTGTATAAATTACATCTGTGTAACAGAGAATGAGTACTGTGACAGAGCTGAGCAAAAAGTTAACGTCCAAGCAGCTGATCAGAGTTAGAATTCTTATGCTGCAGGAGGAATCAGATCCATATTCCAGGTTCAGTCAGGCTCATTATAAAGCCTGAGGCCTTAACCTGAGCCTACAGTACTATCTGCCTGGAATTTTGTTTCAGAGGCTTCAGTTTAAATTATCTTTAGCAATTCATCTCACAGTTTCAAATAAAGTGCTTCCACCATATTAAAATGTTCTGTAGCTTTTTCTCCCTATGACACTGTAGGTTTGTGCAATCAGAGGGAACAAAAGAATAAATAAATGCTGGTGTCACTTGGAGCACTAAATGAGACTGCAAAGGAACCTAAAATTGGACTAGCTTCAGAGAAACACATTTAAGTTATTGAAACTTCAGTCAAAAAGTTGTATCACTTAGAGAATTCCTTTTACAGTCGTCAAGGGATGAAATATAACAATAGAAATGCTGAACTTCTAAATTTTAGAGTGCCTTATCTCCATTATAGTATTTACTTGTAAGGTTTCCACTTAGCTAAAAGCAAGAATGGAATAAGTGGTTAACATAAATTCCAGCTACGGCTAGAATCTATGAAGTGATCCCATCAGAATACATTTTTGCTACTATACAAGGTGCTCTATACTAATCCTAAATTGTGCCACTGTTTATTAACTTGCATAGCCAGTGCTTGCCAAATTAAGTAACACCCAATTTTCCAAAAAGCTTGAACCGATGATTTCATGAGATATGTGATGACTATATCTATCTTTATGCATAATATGGCAATTTTCTCTTTTTTCAGTGGTGATGGTCTTAAACTGAATATTTTTGTGGTTTAGTGGTAGTGGATTTTATCTGGCGTATTGGATGTAGACCTTTTAAGAAAGCAGTTATTTAAAGGGAATTGTCAAAAAAATACAATACTAACTTTTTTAAATCATTGCATTTGATAAGTTGTTAAATAAGTGGAGCAATTCTAAAGAAATTCTGTAAGCAAATAGATGTGATTAATGCATAAGAGAAAATACATGATGAAATACATGCCCTATTTTGGATTGCATCTTGGTGTCTTACACCTGAGATTTGCTGATAGCTACAGACATTTTGTGTTTTCTCTGACACTGTTTTCTTGCCTCTCTTTAATTCCTAAGTACTAAAAAACAACAGGAGAGTTTAAAAATTGCAACAATAGGCATTTTAAATGCCAAACCCATCAAATTACCCAGAAGTTCTGACAGTCCAATAGTGCACTGCCAAAAACCGTATTAAGTAAATGCCGACTTGCTCCTGAGTGTTCCTACTTCCACTCTCCAGAACTGGTGCCTGAAGTTCCTTCACTGATTTACACAGAGTTTAATTTTATAGCAGAATAATCTTTTGAAGCAGGTTGGCAGAGCCGTGACTGAGCTCCAAAACAACTATGAGAGTGGAGGAGTCACACCGTTTGGCAGACATTTAGAAGATGCGAGCAGATGTTTAGCAAATTCTTGCAGAAAGGCAGTTTGATTGTAAGGAAATAGTAGCTAAATCTTGTTCAGAAGCCTTAGGAGGCAATCCTATCAGCCAGAAAGGAAGTATTAATTTTATACAAATTATTATGTTATTTTTGTTTCTTCATTTTCAGTGTTTTACTAAACAATTCTGTAAGGATCTGAACTTCTGCTTCTATTGGTGTTAATAATAACTTTGCCAAATTTCAAACCTCTTTCAATAGAAAAAGAAACGGGTTTGGTTGGATGCGTATGTATTTTTCTTCCCAAGTGTTAGTGATTATTTACAGTCGTAGCTGTAAGCAGAATATGACAGTGTCTGAGTGCATCATGCTGTGCCTTCATAATCCTTACCTCACCCTTTCTCCATAAATGCACGGGAATAGTAGCTTGGGCATTTCTTAGGAGTATAGCTACTAACTGAGCTTGTAAAAGAAATGTGAAGTGATATTTGATAAGCATAGTCTTTGTCCTGAATTCTTGACGGGTTTCTGAAGGAAAGTTTGAGTGCCTGGAAGCCCTTAGAGAAGAGCAGTGTTTTTCTCCTCTCCCATTTCTGCATCCCTGCAACATGTAGTGCCTCATCCTCCCAGTCCTTGACACTATTTCCAGAGAAGTATCTTTATCTTACTCAATTAAGTCATTAGCATTTTAGAAGGTGTTCCTGGCTCTGTTGACATAAAAGACATAGTCCTCCTCCAGAGGTACTTCATTGAACATGTCTACTAGAGGCCTGAGGTATCTTGAGTGAGATGGTTTGACAATGTTTCTTCTTCTTGGGGCACGTATCTTCCACACCTGCTTCATAGTGCAACTCTTATTTCCTTTTTTTTTCAATTGCCTCCTGATAAGGATGTTGCCACGTCCTAGTCTGTGTGGTAGTGACAAGAAAGGCACGGTGGATACTGACACATGCGTTAAGCTTACACACATCTCTGGAGATTAATATTTTTCTTTACTGTTATTAGTGAATTCACAAGGAATAATTGGAGCTAAGCACACTTCTGATGTCTCTTCAAATGCTCAGATGATCCCATATTTACATCACCAGTCCTGCTGTGAAGCCACCGAAGGTGCACCGCACTTCACAGCAGTTCAGTCAAGCTGAGCAAAACTTGTCTTTTTTTAAAGAAGGGGCTTTTGGCCTCAAGTAATATAGAGGTACTACTTTGCTGTCTTCTTACCCTACAGACTTAAAAAGTACTGCATGTGTAATGCTTTAAGAACACAAAAGAGTTTCAAATATTTCAAGGCACTGTCACAGCAAAAATTTTACAGAAGCGTAAAATATACAATGCTCTGAGCTATGATATTTCTCACATATCTGTTGTACTTGATAGAGAAGTGGGAAGGTGAAGCTGAGCTCATGTGGATTTGTCAGGTTTGTTTTTTTCCTGAAGTGCTGATATGGCATCAGAAACTAGCAGTGATTATACCAACTGCGCACTGTCCAGGTGATGTTAGTCCTTCCAGATACATCAGGCTGTGTGGTTAAAAAGTTCTTAGCACCAGCTATAGGCTGTTTTGTGTTTTCCACGATACTGTGGTCTTTGGATTGCATTTTACATCCTGGCTCTTACTTAATCATATTTATTCTCCAGTGCTGTATGTTCCAATAATTGATGACATTGAAAGAGTAGCAAAGTTAGGGTACTGATAATGTTTTGCTGTGAACGATCATGCCAACCTTGCATAATGCTGAATGTACAAAACGGATCACTGGAAAAATAGCTTGTATTACAAGTCTGTAATGAACTGTAAGTCTTGTTAATCGTTCATAATTGTGCTCAGAAAGGAAAAGGGCAGTGGTTAATACTGATACTGCAAATGGCAGAATCCTGATTAAATATGAATATGCACAGAAATGCATCTGCTGAGCAGTATCAAGTAAAAGATATTTTTGAGTCTGCTGTTACTTTTCTTGCTCATGAAGTGGAAAGAAAATAGTTCAGGGATAGGCATATTTGAAGAAGAGGGCAGAACAGTGAACAGGATGGATTAACTGAATTTTGCAAAATTTTGTGCATAACTGCATTTTTACATGAAAGTTCATACGAGACATGTTCAGAACAGAGAGAAAAATATCTATGTCATAGAAATAAACATAGTTTAGTAAATATGATTCTGTGATACTAATGTTTTTCTAACAAGAGAAATTAACTTGAACCACTTGAAATTTGTGGTCATTCAGTCAAAGATGGAAGAAGTTTTTTTCTGGGATTTTTTTGGTATTTAAAAATAACTATATTTAAATACCTGTGGATTTTTGAGTTTTCCCAGAATTTTAATTGATACACAGGAATCAAATAGCTTTTTATTATCTAGTAAGATGGAGCTTACCGCGTCTCTACCATACTGCTTCTCCTGTAATGAAGTATACATTTTTATGTTTTTGCGAAGATGTGTTTGTGTGTATGCAGGCTTTCTTTCCAGTAGGTTATCAGTGTGAAACAACTTAGGTGTCCTTTTGCTCAGTTTTATCTGGTCTCAAAATTGTTTAAAACGGCGGATCACTTGCACAGAATGAGTAAAACCTGCTTCACAAGAAGAGTCTCTTATTTTATGGAATTTCTTGTTGCATCAGTACTGCATTTATAGCTTTTTACTTTGCTTTTGTCTTCTTTAGCTATTAATTTCATTTAAAATCAGACAGATCTAAGGACAAGTGAGTCGTGCATTTGGTATCTGTAAAATAAAATCCTTTATCCAGCAATACGGTCTTTTATCTTTGTGCTCTGATGTTTAGTACATCATCAGTACTATTTGAGGTTTTTCATGCCATGTCAAAAGCGCTACCACATACTACTAATTTTATTTAGCA
Organism: Caloenas nicobarica; assembly: GCF_036013445.1. Classification (NCBI taxonomy): domain Eukaryota; kingdom Metazoa; phylum Chordata; class Aves; order Columbiformes; family Columbidae; genus Caloenas; species Caloenas nicobarica. The sequence continues at coordinate 91,427,315 of NC_088245.1, read as the reverse complement.
CCCACTAGCAAGCTCTTCAGGGTTGTTGGTCACACGGTCCTGTAGGTATATCAAAAGTTCACCCAGAAAGAATGACTTTGTGCCAGTTCTGTGCTTGTATGCTTGAAGTGCTTCCAACCCTTCTTCATCTAACAGGTGTCTGGAGTGTTCCACAGTACGGCAGATAGTTTCTACCAAAATTATAAACTCTATTTTTCAGTGTTGTGTTATAGACTAATGGCTCAATTCCCCGCATGCTGCTGTTTATGCTGGTGTGAACAGGACTGGGGCTAATGGAAACGTGATTCCCTGAGTTAGAACTACATATCTTCTGGCTGTCAGTGACTTAGAAACCTATGGATTTAGGTGTGGTGAGGAATTAATATCCAATGATGAAAAGATGGAAACGTAAAATGAGGCAAAAGATACATGAAAATGCGTTCATAACAACATAATATTCTTTTTGATCACTTGTTATGAACCATAGAGTAAACTTTTTTCCCAAATCTGTATTGAATTTATCTTGACATCTGCATATTTACTAATTTTGGCAGTAGTACACTAGGAAAAACTGCCTGTGTAGGTAGGTATGTATGTATTTTCTCCCTTGCTTTGGCAGAGAGAACTGGAAAGGCAGCGCTTCTGGCGCTGTCCCAGTGCAACACAAATGAGTCACGTTTCTCCAACAGCTGACTTGTGAAATGATGTGGCAGCAAGGATGCATGCTTGTCATTTAACGTTATTTTAGGTGGCAGATACTATGACACACGCTGCTTTTCAGATGTGGTTTAACCTTGAGAAGTGACTTCCAAAGTAAGGTCATGGAGTGCTCCGTGCATGCTGCTCCAGCGAGCCCTTAACCGAACCAGCTGCAGTGCTCCATCCATTGGGGGCAAACCACACCATAACAACAGCAAAGACCTTTCAGTCTTCCTGCTCTGTGTGCTGGCTTTGCTTTCTTCTGTCAAAAAGTAGCTTGACCGATGTGGCTGAAGATGTTTGACAGAGTGCCTAAGTGATGTAACCTTCTGGGTCATAAAATTTGCATCAAACTTGGAGTAATGCTGCTATAAATGTAAAGTGACACACCACATAGCTGACATGTTCATGCAGGAGGATTCGCTAATAAAATGACTGAATACAACCTTGCTTTAGGCAAGCTGCTTCGTGAGTGAGTGCTGAAAAATACTGTGTGGTTCTTATGAGATATGGCTTGCATTAGAAGAGCATGACATTAGCTTGTCAGCAGCCTAACTTGCAAAAATCCAGAGGTTCAGGTTTTGCTTTGTGAGATGATAACAATTAAAAACGGAGAAAGGAACTTTAGATGCTTCCAAAAATAAAATAGCAAGAGTAATATGATATGTTATAAAATAAAAATATATCATGCATAATATAGCAACACAGACATTGTTTATACAATATTTTGTAATCCAAACATATCCTATTGAATTAGTGTTGTTATAATATACACTCAGTGGTGCGTGTGTATTGTGCGTTACGCTTACTTTGTCCGGCGTATGCTTCCATTTCTATCAGTTCACATATGTGTGAAACTTTAAAGTGTGAATAAACCCCTAGAGATCATTTGGATATCTGCTGTACAGCCACATGTGCATGTTGCTATATACATACAATGTTTATGTGCAGAAAGATGTCAGTTCTGCTTATCTTCTCATCCACTCACAAAGGCACAATCTGAAGAGGGCAAAGTGTTAGGTATGTAAAGATGACTTAGTAAATATATGCAACTATGTGTGAAACCCCCATGGCCACTGAGCAGCACAATTCTGATAAATTCTTGATTGACTGTGTGTCTCAGGCTGGAGGCTTCGGGGTGAAAATTATATACATTTCTCTACATTTGAAGGCCAGCCTCATGAAATATATGTGTAGTATTCCACAAATACAGTGTTAGATAGTACCACTGATGATATCATACCACCACTTAAGTTTGTGTTACTTTGTTGCAAGTGTAGGCCACGGAATTAACACTCCTGTGGCCGTTTTTCCACCTTTCAACTCTATACAAGAAAAAGTATTACAGGTGTTGTCTGTGGCTTAAATCCAGGATTTACCTTTTTCCTGCCCTGTAGGGAGTGCTGTAGCTAGAACACGAAGTGAAGTGTGTTTAATAGCATATGCTAATGCGTCCCCTGCAGAGCTCATAGTGGTCATGGGAGTGTAGGGGTAGGAGGGACCCTCAGAGATCATTTAATTCAGCTGTTGGCATTGTTGCAGAATGTACTGTACTTGTACCAACTCTGAAAGAGGTTTTGTCTAAGGCAAGGGTGTCAAACTCATTTTCACCGGGGGCCACACCAGCCTGGCGGTTGCCTTCAAAGGACCGAACGTCATTTTAGTCCTAAAATGGTCTAAGGTGTCTAAAACTTTCACTGAAGGAAATAGCAAGCTTAATATTGCAGCCTTTTGTCATCGTAAGAGTGGAATGGCTTTCCCTATTATTTACCTTGATTCTCCTTGTGGCTGATTTTCTTTTTGTACACCTTCTATTGGATAGCATCCTCTTTATCATGACAGAAAAGAATGGTTATTTTATCCCTCTTCTGTCCCTCTTTTTCATACCCCAAAACCTCATTCTTTCAGTCCCCTCTTACGTAGTTTTTTTAATTTCTTACCTCCTTTCAGGTTTTTGTATACTTTTAGAGGTGTAGACTTATAAATTTTGAACTCATTGTAGTCTAGTTCCGTCACTTTGTTGTATTCCAGCTATTGCACAGGCAAATGAATAAGTTAAATTACAAATGTGCAATGAAAGTTGTCAACAAAGAGCATAATCCAACAATAACTTTCCAGAGACATGCTTGTTTGGTTGGTTTTTTTAATGAACCTGAATTTGAAAGATACCCATGAACATAAGATATTAAAGTTAGATTTTAATGGTTTGATTTATTTTGGAGAGAGATGTAAAGGCCTCGTCTAATTCTGCAGTCTAAAATTATATGATTCATAAATAACTGTAGGCAAGGGCCATGTAAAAATGTGTCTTGGCAAGCTAATGATATGTGATCAAATTATTGTTTAATTTAAGCATTTCTGTGTTTAGATACTGTGTATGTGTGTGTGCATGTCTGTATAAAATTATTTAAATTTCATCTACCTGTCGTAGTCTAAAATGAGTTGCGCATAAATGAGTTGTGCATCCTCCTGAGAGAAGGTCTTATACAGATAGACTTAAATTAGGGGACTAAATTAGGTGAAAAAAGAGTTTTGGTCTAGATTTTTTTTCCCCAGAAGTATAATTCAGTGCAACCTTCATGTTTCATGAATTCATGTCAAGTTCATAGTATCATTCCAAATGGAAAATAGGAAAAAAAGCAAAGTTGACTTGTATAAGATTTCATTTGAAACTCTGGTCTAATGAAAAAGCTTTAAGCAAATTTGACCTGAATTAAGATCTTTGTCGTTATACTGAAAAACTAAGGTTTATTGAAATCAGCTCAAAATGAAATAATTTCACTTGGCCAATTAGCCAAAGCAGTATTCTTTCAGCTCATCTCAGGTTACCAAGTGTAAGATTACATTTTCCAAACCTGAAACTTGAACAAACTCCAATGATATACTCTCTCCCTTGCTCTTTTCTCTCCCCACCCTGTTATCCTCCAGGGTCCCGGTTCTTCACAAGATTTATTCTCTTGACCCGTTATGTCTGGTATTTTTCTGAGAGGGAGGACAGTGATATTATCCCATGTGTGCACCCTAATTATGCCAATCAACCAGAATTCCCTTAGAGACCTGTAAAGGCTATGGAGATAGAGAGTAGAAGTTGAATGTGCTATAGAAGTGTTAGATAAAAGTTTAATATTCTTTAAAATGCATTTAAGTGCTGAAACCCCTAAAAGCGCAGGTCTATCGGCACTCCATTAGAAGTGGAGTACATGCTGTAAATCAGCTTGAAACAGCCATATGCCTAACACTGCTGTAGTCTTGAAAGGAGATGAAGAGAGTGAGCAGCTAATGGTTTGGCCTTAGAAGGTCTTTCTGAAGTGGAGAGCAATGCAAGTGCCAAGTGTGGGAGGAGTTATTTTATGATAACAAGCTTATGAGTAACCCAGGTGTTTAGACAGTATTTAAATAATGGATTTTCTTAACACAGATAAACATTTGATTCCTAGTTGCCTGACTAGACCAGCAAATATTTGTTAATTATTAATGAGAACATTTCAAATGACTTGTAGAATTCATGATGCTGATAGTAAATAGCTCATGAACTGGCCAGGAATGTCTTCCAGGGGTAGGTATTAATCATGTTTATAATTGTGACACCTTTGTCAAACCAAGATGGGATTCATGTCGTACTGGGTGCTGCACAAATGCACCCAGGGAAATACTTGGTGCCCTGCAGTAGTTGTCATCTCAAGGCAGACAGAGGATGGGAGAACGGCTGCCTTGTACCTGGCTTAGAAGTGGTGTTCAGGCAATGGGATATCTAAAAGTACCTTGGTAAAAGTAAATACTGGCCAGCTTGGTTCAGAGCTGTTTATTCCTTTATTCCTTTGAGTGTAATTTTGTTTAACTTGATGTGTTCATATGAGTTTACATTGATAGGCAAATTCTGCAAATTTTTGCAATCTCTCCTGTGTCTGTTACCCTTTTATAGAGATAATGTACACTGTGCAAAAGCAAAATGACTCCCCTTCTTATTTCTGCATTTCTATTGAGGAAGTCATTTTAAGGATGACAGCTGAAACTTCTTTCCAGATAATTTTTCATTTATTCCTTCCAATTCAATTGTAAGTATCTAAATCAGAAATGGTACATGAATACATTATTATGTATTTGCACTCTTGTGCAACACACTCTTGTGTTCGCCAAATCAAATTGGTCCAATGTCACTGTGTAGATCTAGCAGAATTGCTCTAGTTTCTTAGGACATCCTTTGAGAAAGAACTCAATTTGAATTTTGAGTGTATTAGTTGAATTTGGAAGACTGGTAACTGGGAAGGAAGGAATTTGTACTGCCTGTTGTCCACATTTCGGTCCGGTCAGTTGATTCGTGTCAGTTGATAGGTAAGGGAAACCAAAGGTTAGTTTCTTTTCAGAGTGGAATCACCTTCAGTAGCCCAAGATTTTATGTAAGAAAAGAGGGATCTGCTCAAAAAAAATGGGACAAGGAGAGGTGTCTTTCCATGAGCAAGGCTGGGGAAACCCCTGTCAATGAAACGGCTTCAAAGTTCACTTCTACCCAGAGTGTGGTTGGTCTCTTATCAGTTCCAGCTCTAAGCGCTTCAAGCCACAGTCATTTGCTCAAAAGATTATCTGTTATGGAGACCCCGTGTTATGTACCAGCTGAAAGGACTGTTTCATAGATCCAGAAAGATAATGCTGTTTTGGTTTGAGTTGGTACCAAACAGCTAGATTCTATAAATGCTGAAACTTTTGCTATTATATATGTACAAACACTCCAGCTGAATTCTCACAAGATACTGGTGTGCTGAGGTATTTTTAATGCTGTAGTCAATCAGTAATAAAGGCTGTTCAAAAGTTTTACTCAGTTGATCCTATCATCCATTTTAATTGTGTTTAAATATCGTTAATGAGAGATCTGTTAAACCATAAAGTTAGATGGCAGGCATCTTTTGTTCATGGTCTCGTAAGTATACATATTAAAATAAGTTGCTTGAGTCTTTTAGGGAAAAAGTCCAAATCGTAATGTTTTGACAATTATGTTACCTCTGGTAGTACTTATTCTACTCAGATGACGATAGTGCCCATTAAAACGAGAGCACAGCGCACATGAAAATACTCTCTACCACTTACTGTTTTGAATGAAGAATAGAGTAATAAAAATTATACTAAAATTTGGTCTGTTTTTAATTGCTGTGGAGTGCACAGCAATTGATAGCTAAAGTGCTAATTATTTTAAATGTAATTACATTTAATTATCATAATTGCTACTCATATCTTCTGTCCTAATAGAGAGATGTTAAGGGCCTTATTCACAGAACTGTTGATGTTCCCATCACACAGGGAAAAAAACGAATAGGGTTTTTTGAGACAAACTGTTCTAGTGACTGCATCTTTTGGGGGCTACAGTTTGCAATAGGTGTCCATTGCAGTGTGAAACAGACACAGCTTTTCAGAACTCTGCCTGCAGTGGCTTTTCCTCTTGGCTTATTTAAATGAAACTCTAGAAACTAGGAGCAGACACCAGATATTCTTGTTTCTGGTCTCAAATTTTATCCAAAAAAGTATCTCTCCAGCACTTGAAAAAATAATCAGCAATTACACTTGTGATTGCAATTACAGCACTGATTAAATATGAACTGTGCTGATAGATTCATAACATTAACAAATATTTTAGTTAAATCAATGTCACACTTTTTTAAGATAGTGTTCACTATTTCTAGTGTTAGAACAGATATTTCAGGCTTTGTCATAAAACCTATAAAAGAGGGATGTATATCAGTGACACTCATATTCCACAGTGCAAATAATGCATAGGGAAATTAGATATAGTTTTGGGGGTTTTTTTTAAGGCAGTAACAACTAAATATTCAGAAATAGTCACTGGGTTTTGCTTGCCTTACTTGAAATGTACCTGAATGATTTCCTCTCTTCTAGTTAAAATTAATAGAGGGTTCTTGATTCGTTTGAAATTTAGCCCTGGATCATCATTCGCAGTCTTTAGGGTGGAACTGTTTGATTTTCATAACAGTTAAATAACAGTATTATTTCGCGTAGATCAAGATCTACTATGGAAGGACTGATAACAAAAAAAATCAGGTGGTTATTGATTTGGACAGCCTTCTTTAAAAATGTCATTAACATTTAAACTGTAAAATAACTCCAGTGGGGGAAGAAAGTGCATAGCTGAATGATAGGAGGAGATATGCTGTGCTACAGCAAGACAGCACACACAGATGCCTTTTCGGCCTGGACAGAAATGGTGCTTGTGCTTCACCGTGCTTCTGACGTATCTGAAACATAAGAAAGTGTTGCATGGCTGGTTGGTTTCTGTTCAGTCAAGAATGCCATGAGCGTGAAAGTTGATGAAATGTTTTTTATATATTTGATAATATTTTTAATTTGTTTTTGTAAGTTGTAGTAAATACTGTAACTTCTTGCTTGCAGAAATATATCTGCTAGCCTATGACATGTCATTTTGATCTCCTTCCTAGCCTACTTTTCACTGATAATTCTGGGAATATCTGATTGGTGAGCTTTGAATACTACGTTCAGAAGAACTGAATTATGGTTAGGAATTGAAAGCTTTTTCTTTCTGTTCAGTAGCTAGTTCTGAAGTAGGAAAGACGGGTTCATGCGTTTCTTTTCTCCAACGCTGTTAAGGTACATTGACCATTAGGAAAGAGCACAAGATGGAAACGGGTGGTAACTCACTGAATTCTACCTGCCTGTTCAGTGCATGCATTGGTCTACGTTTGTCAGGATGGTTCCCAAAGTTACTTGATGTTATGAAACAATGTTTAAAAAACCCTGCATAGACAGTACTGGCAAAAAATTGCTGATATTTGCATTTCTGTTGGTCTGTACTTATTGATTTTTCAGATACACAGTAGAGATGTCCATTATGTTAAAAGCTAAAAGCAAAAGATTTATTAAGCGTAGCCATTCTAATTGGTTTTGAATCAGGGACCAAGTGCTAGTTCTCCACGCAGTCACAGACCAAGCTCTGTTTCAAGAGATATGACTAGATGATGTTTTTATATAGATCTTTTGTTCATCCCACTTCCCTGAGTCAGCTTTTCTCTCTTCACCCCTTAGTCATTTTTGGGAGCATGCTGACAATTGTACCAAATTCTGATGCGAAGAACTGTTCTGTAGTGAACCCGCTTGCTTGTTGGTTAAAAATAATTGCTTTTTCCTCTTATACTTTTGTTTGTTTGTTTTGGTATTTCTCTCACAAATACTTCTCCCTTAGAAAGGGATGAAGATGTTTATGTGATGCTTGCAACTTTGTCTTTAGTTGTAAACTCCCATTTAGTGGCAGAAATGACTGAAACAAAACAACTGACTCTAGAAACAGTCTCATTTTAGTACAGAGTCAGTATGTGCATTGCAACTAAACATTTGAAACTAAGAGTTTATACAAGGAACAAGACTTTCTACTGAGTGTCAAAAGGCAAAAGCCAAGAATTTTTATCTTGAAACTCCTGGTTTTGTGGAGGGGTCCTCAAGACCATTTCCAGAATCCCAGCACTTCCAGCTTGTTATTCCCAGAAACAGTGCTGCTGCAAAATTCAGCCTGGCTGCAGGTGACATGGGTTTTACCCCATCAGCATTTGATTATTCACATTTACAATTCAACTGAAATATTTATAGGTATTTCTGAAAAGGTTCACATTATACTTATTTACAATAGTTAATGTATTTTTTTGTAATTTTGATTTATATTTGATGAAGGAATTTCAACAACCTTCAACAACACTGCAGTAAGATTTCTGACTTGCCATTGTACTTCTCTGTATCTAAACGTTAATTCACTGTATGAAATCCTGCTGTTATGTTTAAAGTGTTATCATATTTGCTTAACTTCCCTTGTTCGTGATCACAATTATTTTTCCTTTTTTCCTTTAGCCTTTCCTTACATGTGAACCTTGTACAGTATTAATCAATCGTTATTGTCCTGTAGAGGTTAGTTTTGTATTGTATCACAATACCATGTCTTTTGTCTCATATTCACTAAGTCTTCTTTCATATTGCCTCTCTTGAAAGGAAATTAATATTTTCCAAAGCCCTGTTAGGCATACGAGTTGCACCATGAAATGTACAAAGCACTTCAGCATTTTATTTCCCAAAATAAGAGCAATTACTTCCATATGGTCAAAAAATCAGCTCCTCAGTTTGTCCTAAGTTTTGGTCCCCTGAGCACCCACTATACAAATACATTAATTTTCTTTTCAACTCTTTCAGTAAGCCAACCAACTAATTCCCTATGAAACAAAACTTTATTGCAATTCTGGTGGTGGTTTGCTGTTAAGACTTCATGAGTAACTACAACGGGTGAGATTTATTTCATTTACTCAGCCGTAACATTAACTGAGCTATTATGAACTGAAGCAATATCAAAATAGAACAATTGTATTTTAAAACCAGAGAGCCAAATGCTGTGTAATGGGAACATGGCCAATTTGCCATGAGGAAAATGGCCATGACTGAGAGAGGGAAAGTGTAATTTTGTATTTGTTGACTTGGAGGTTACATGCTTAGCAGTGTGAGGCTGGATGTAGTTTCTGAAATTATAATTGTGTTTACAGTATTTTAGTGAACTTCAAAACGGTTCAAACTGAATTTGTATGCAGTACCAAAATTTAATTTATGTTGGTGTGCATAAAATTGCGTATAACACTCAATAATAGCTTACAATCTTCAATATAGGCACTGTGAGATTGTGCTTCTTGGTAAAGGAATAATTGCTACATATTGGATGCCTGTAGGTATAATTGTTCTCCGTTGCTTTGTATTTATCTATCATTGCTATATGAGTGTAATTTCTGAAGTTTTCAAACCAGGGTACTTTTAGCAAGCTGATTATGTTTTAGTAGAATCCATTTTTTGGTAATAAAACGCTTATAGGCTGACCATATATTTTCTATAGTCTTGAGATGATTAAAAGAGAAAGAAGTGAAGGGGAAAAAAAATTATGAGTGAGAATGGGAACAGCATATAATAGAAAAATAGGTGTGAATAAAAGAAAAAAGGATCATAGGAAATACTCTCTTTTCAAGGAAAGGAATTTGGAGATAAAAACCACCCAAAAAATAGTACACTAGCTGATGATATGCTGATGAGGGTTTTAATGTCTCTTTCTTTAGATGTTTTACCAATATCAAAGTTGATACTTAATTTCTTCTCAATGTCCTCATAATTGAAAGATGGAAGATACAAAAGCTATTAGTTTCTGATTATATAGCATTACAGTGAGTTCTCTCTTCAGTAAGTCGTATAAACACAAATATCAAATTAAATTTTGTCAAATGTTTTCATTGCAAAATCTAAAACTGTTTTCACTAGTCTTTTAGCATTTTGCCTTTTTCCAGTATGCAGCCTTTGGCTGGGCAAAGAAACAATTCACTCTTGGGTTGTGTTCAAGTTTTCTGTTATCAAAAGAGACTCTCGAGAGCCACACTCCTGACTTCCAACTGACTGCAAGTGCATCCTCTGTAGCCTTTGTAAGATTTTTTTGAAGTGCCTTTCCTGTTCAGCAGTGTTTCTTCAGCTCAAATTATGTGCAATTTAGTTAAATTTATTTTGCCTGATTCTACGAGAAACAGAGGAGTTGTGTTCTACCCTTTTGAAACAGCTATGGATTTTTGCCTTTCTTCTACCTATTTCTTGCCTATTTTCTGGACTTTGAGCAAAAGTATCTGCACATTCTCATCCTAGGATCGCCTATGCTAGTCCGTAATTGTCCTCTGCACAGTGTATTCTTTTGTCTGGCTGATCTTCCAACATGCATCCAATGCATCTTTCTACCCTTCCTACCTCCATCCTTGGGCTCTTAGGTAGGGCAAAGTCTGTACTGATGCCTAGGAGTCGCAGTCCTCACAAGAAGAGACGTTGCTGGGACTTGTATTTCAGCAGTTATAGATGTTTCATCTCACAAAACTGGCGTATGGGGTGCTTTGTAGGTGATACTTCACCTGTGATACTGCAAAGCTGCCAAAGAAAAATCTGTGACAGAAAAGAGAACAAAAAATTGCACCCTGAAGAGGTTGGTAACAGGTTTCTAAGTGCTACAGGTTTTATTTTCTCGGTATTCAGTAGTTATTTGAGATTAATATGAGTCTAATTGAGAGATCTTTGTTGTTACAAAGACGTGATTCTGAGCAGTTCTTCAGCTGAAATTAGAAAGATGGGGTTTTTTTGGTTTTTGTTGGTTTTGTGTGTTTTGGTGGTGAAATACACAGAGCAGTGCAGATGCCTGGGCCGACTTGCCAGAGGTGCTGCAGCTGTGTTAGTGCAGGACTCCGCTGGGCATCTGTGTCCTCTCTGCCTGCCGGTTGCATTGCAAAATGCAGGTGTGGTAAAAATGTCTTGATACGGGACAGGATGCTGTACCAGCACCTCCAGCAAAGTCTGTTCTGTGCTTTTCTGGCACACTGTAACTGGTCAGGCAGGTCCCATCGTGGCATGGGATTGTTTGTGGAGTAGAGGAATGGCGAGGTCGAACCACTGTGGAGAAGGGAAATGAGATGGCAGGTCATTGATTCCTCTGTATGCAGTATATGGACAGACTTGGCATGTACTGATATGTATGTAGACTCATGAGACACGTTCGTGTATCTATGCAATAAAATAGTAAGTCCTTTTTTAGTTTTTGCCTCAAGCTTTACAGTAGTATGAAGAATACCAACATGAAATGGTATAACACCTGAAATAAGATAACGCAGTACATGTTTTTAGTGTTCCTTCTTCAGCTGGTTGCACCATGCTGTTTTCATTCCACTTCGTTTCAATTAACTTCTCACTGAATGAGTTTTCCAAATTCTAATTCACAGTCCCTAATTCACAATTTTGCATTTTGGTTGTTGTTTTTTTGTTGGTTTGTTTGGTTTTTTTCAGTTGACATATTAAATGTTTGGTCAAAAAAACTCTAGTAGATAAAAGGGTGAGGTTTTATTAGAAGATCAGGCTTCTCTAAGTCTTTGGGACTAGCTACAGATCTAGCTGACCTATGAATGTTTATAAATGTGTTAATTAAGGGACGTGTGAGTCAATCCACCTTGCTGTGTCACATACTTATTAACCCTAGTGACTCCCAGATGTTCACCGTATCCATGTTTATAACAACCCATAATTCAACTGTATTTTACCAGTTCGAGGAGGTCTTCCCAAGGTACTGCTTAAATCTGTTGTTACCAATGTGAGTAGCACAGACTCAAGAAACACTCCATGCCAAAGGGGGCCATGTCAGTGGCTTCAGGGTTTTCATCAGTGTAGCTGTAGGGGTGATGCTCTGACGATTCCTTGAAAAGACAAAGGACTTTTCAAAATCGTATTTCTCAGTTATTTTATTTATCGGATTTGATTCAGTAACTCTGTATCTATTTTTTAAAAATGTCTGACTAGTGATAAATGAGTGTTAACATGGGAGAGACTTATGTGCTTCTTAATATTAATTAAAAATACTGAGATTTTGTGCAGTATTTTTCTGAAATTGCCCCATGAATAACTATTTAAGTATCTTAGTGAATTAAGACACTTCTCAGCAACGTAGCTCTTAATTTGGGTGGGCTGATGAATTGTCTTCAGACTTGCAAGGGCAGTGCCTGACCAAAGATCCATGAGCAAGAACCATTTCTGACTGCGTTGTCAGTGTTTGTAAGGTCACCTTCACCTTCACTGGGCATGTCAAAGCCTTTTAGGCTGAACCATTCCTTTAAGGCCAGACTGGACTGTAGTGTTGTTATCTAGTGGTGTTTACAAAGGGTCATGTTAGCCAACAAAGGTGAGTGGAATCAATTCAGAAAATTTAACTATTGTTTCTTACTCTGAATCAATTTTTGAAAGATTTTTTTTTCCTCTTTCTGGAAGGAGATTAGTAGCTGCTGTTTCTTTGCAAGAAAGCTAGAGCTAAAGGTACACTTTGTGACGGTTGACCAGTTGCACTCTGGTGCTTTCCAGAACATTATATGACACATAGTTAGCCCTATATGGAGCCAAGTTCTGGATGTTTAATTAAAGTATACATTGTGTTTTGCTAACACAAGTCTCCTTGGACTGAATCCAGTCTGTACTTGGATGTGCTGGGGAATAAGAAACCCTCTCTGGTTTGTCTTAGTGGTTAATCCACTGTTAAAATCTGGGTGGAATCTACCCAGCTTTTCTTTTTGTCCAATGGAAAGGGGTTTTTTTTGGTGTGTTGTTGGGGATTGGTTGGTTGGTTGGAGTGTTTTGTTTGTTTTGGTTTGTTTGTTTGTTTTGTCCTATCCTTGCTTCCTCCAGTACATCAAAAAGCTCTTTAATATCCATTGTTTCTTCCCTTTGAAAGTTCTATATAGTGTAACTAAGTCGACGCTAAATCTTGTTTGTGATAACAGATTGAGCTTATTAAAACTCTGATCATAGGACATTTTCTCAAGACTTCAGATAGGTTTTCTGACTTTTTTTTTTTTTCTGCACACTGCCTAGCTTTTCAGCCACCTTTCAAAACAAGGTCCTCAGATCAGGATAGGAAGTAGTAGTAAGACCCACTCGCCAAGACCTACAAGAACTGTATTGTGCTTTTCTTATACTAGCTTCTCAATAGGGGCATCTGTTAACTGTGACCTTTATACCTACCTTAGGGTCAGTGTTTTCCATCCTGCAGTCTGCTCCTCTAGATGTGTGTCCCATTCTTCTGCTGAAAGACATATTGTGGAATATTGCAGAGGAGGAGGGGGCAGAAGAACAGGAGAATAGGCGAAGGAAGAGTTATCAAAAATTGGCACTGAAAATGCTTTTCTATACCACTACTTTTCTGGTTTTTGGCATTAATGGTAGTTTTAATCTGATCTGGAAAGAGGCCAGTGACATGTTATCTGAATGGTGACAACTGTTCCGTATTATTTAATAAAACTTAGTAAAATATGTGTGTTTCCTTGTACAGCTTATTCTGAATGAAAAGAAAGCAATATTAGGAGATAGCTTATTATTATTATTCTTTTTTGAAGTTCACATTACATTCATTTTAAGAAAACTTTTCAGCTCTAAGAGCATGTAAGACCTCTTAGGATAGCGGTAATCTAGCCTCAGGCTATATGGAAATTATCGTAGTTGGAGATGAAAATGCCTTTGCATATCACCAGTGGAAACCCTTCTTGCTTTCTGCCTATGCAAAATCTGGATTTAGAATACTTCAAACAGCACGTGGCTGACTTCTAAGTTATCAGCATAAAAAAATAACATTGAATGTCGCCTCTCAAGAACGGGGAATTTGGCTCCAATGTATTGACAGCTGTGCTGACTCCAAATGAGTTGGCTACCCAGCTGCTGTAGGTCAGGTTAAAGCACCCGCCTCCCTGCCAGATGCTCGATATGTCCTAGAGGGTTGCCAAAGGCTGCTTTTAGAAATACCTGTGGCCTTCATAGACCAGCTGGACAGGGCTGGAGAAGAAACTGCATTTATTAAGCAACCTTCTTTCTTTTTCACCAGGTTTATGAGGTGCCTGTGTGGCTAATGAGAGACAAACAGTGGTGGGAATCCAAAAGGGACAAGGCATGTGGAGGGTCTTTGCTGTTAGTTGTTAGTCCTTACCAGTAAATTCTGATTTCTTCCTGGGATGCCGCATTTTCTCTCTTTCTTTCCCTTCTCCCAGTCTTTCCAAGGAGGATGGCCATGGCCTGTTGTCCACAGTCTTCCCACATGAGAAGGAGGAGGGGGAGCAGGAAAGCTGCGTTGTGGTGTGGCTTCTCCTGCTGCTCTGCCCTTGGTGGAGTGGGGCTTGATGGGGATGCTGCTTCCTGCAGTAAGGACAAGACAGGAGCCCTCCGAATGAGGACAGGTGGCTAATGGTGTGTCTTTATGCGAAAGAACAACTTCCAATAAAGTATCAAAAATAAACTCCCCTCCCCCATATTTTCCTTAAACAACATATTTCTCAATTTTTGACACTTTGACATTTTTTTACCTTATACTTGGTATTCCATAACATGTGCCAAAAACCTGCATATCACACAACTTAAATTGAGGATACTTATTTAAAGTTGCTTTATTAAACTACCGTTCATTCAGTGTGTACTGAGATTGCGTTCCCTACTAGCCATTATAAGATTTAGTTCACGATAGACTTGAAGCAATAAAGACTTGCTTTTTCAAGGGAAAAAGATCTACTAGTACTTACATTTTATTAGGTTTTATTGAAATTAAGCTTAGCTGGATCTGTTTTGGTGAGTTATCTACATATTGACAACGTAGGACTCTCCCTAGACTGATGAAAAATATTCAAGTTCATAATCAGCTGTTTTGCTTAAAGGACATAAACAATTTAAAAGGATAGAAATATTTAAATGTCAGACTAATTATCCCACTGTGGTCATGCTCTCAAAGGAGAATGATTCTTTGTAATGCAAAAGGCCAAGCTTTTCTTTCCATACTGTAATAACATTTCTTTCCATAAAACTTATCTGGCAATGAGCATTATTGTTACAGTTAACAGAACTTCTAATATCACTATTCCAAAAACAGAAGTTTCAAGCACATTTTTAGTTATATCCACCTGGCCATTTCATTCTCTCATTTAAATTTTAAGCTTTTAAGTGTATTAGGGTTTGCTTTTTAAGCTTTCAAGTGTATTGAGTTTTGGTCATTTCTAAGTTATGCTTTGGTAACAGGGTGGGGTATGGTGTGAAAATTAATTTCAAAATAGAGGGGTTTTTTTAGACAAAAATCTCCTTTGTTTAAAAAAAGCTAAGTAATGGAAACATGCTTAACTGGGGTAAATGCCATACATAATAATGGTAGAACTCTGAGAATTGCTGCTTTTATTTGCATATATGTTTATTTTGTAGATCATAGTGTACACTGTGCTTTTTCCACTTCAGAAAATACACTTCAGAGTATAAACAGCACGATTTTAACCTTACTTCCAATTGAAGCAATTGAAACTGTTTTCAGGAGAAGCACGTAACACACCCTATATCTTTTCTCTGATGATCTTGTAGAGAATTAAACACCTCAAACTGAGCGAGATTAACAAAAGGCAAATTAGCAGCTAATAACACTTAGTGGTGGCGATATACCTTCCTTGGTTTTTAAGTGGCTTTTTATTTTTGGTTCTGTCGTTATCATCAGCACTAAACACATTTAAACAACATAGCCTTCTTGGGGAAAAAGTAGTGTTTATGTTTGGTTATTTTGAAGGTATTGTTGGAAGAACAGATGACTGCATGGCAAACTAGTCCAGGATTTTTGTATAGTAATATAATTAGACAACTGCATAAGAAGATCCAAATATAACAAGCTGTGCTACTTGTTAAGATGTATCTCAGTTTTAGTTGCTTTTCAGAGAGATTCAGCCCATCAGAGTCAGAGAGGCCAGGCTGTTTTCTTAGTCCTGGTCCCACAGGAGTGTTGGATTCTCAGTCCTTAAATTAAGATAATTAAAGGTCTGTTCTGCCCACTCCTGAAGCCCATTCAAGTAATGGAGAGAGGTTTCCTGGCAGTTTATAAAGAAAATAGTCTAGAGGGAAATCTGAAGAGTAAAATTTTATTTCAGTATCTGTATATCAACACTTCTAGGTAGATGCAGGTGCTTTGCCATCTGTGCCCATTTTGAGATAGAAAAGCTCCCACATTTGTCTGGGGGATTTACAGGAAGGTAGAAATCTACGTATTGAAAAATGGTCTTAGTTAAGAAACCGATTTTGCATGGGAAATGATAACTGATCAAACTCAAATAATGTTTGGTTTTCGTCGCCTGAAATAATGAGCCCCAGTGGCCTGTCAGTGAAGGGCTCCTTAGTGCCCTTTCCAGAACCATCATCTTGCCCTCACCCTTTCCCAATCTTTACATAAAAGTTAATTCAAAGCAGAATGGAACAAAAACCTCTAAAGAGTAACAAAAAGCAGCAGAAGTAAAATAGAGGGGCTACGCAAAGCAAAATCATTTTCAAAACTGTGCAGAACCGTGCCTCATCACCTGCTCCCTCTGATTCTGCTGATTAATGACTGCCGTTGCGCACCAGGGTCATGGTGATGCTGTTTTAAAGTTTGATCTTAGCATGTCTTTTTATCTGTGCCGTCCATACACTTAAATCTTGGTGTATGAAAAGCCTCCTTTCTTGCTTACTGGAATATTTTGTAGTTAACAGCGTAAGAAGATCAAGAGTTTTTCCTGAAGGTCATGTATGGTTGGGGGGGGAGGCAACACTTTTGAGGTGGTAGTCAGTGACCTGAAACTCGGCTTGCTGATATGTTAATTGGAGTCATTATTCCTGGAATAGAAGCTGAAAGCGTGTATATTCATTAATTCAGAATAAACTTCCTCATCGTTAATCTTGGTTGGGTTATCTATTTCCAGAACACCACCCTACAGCCTTTTTTTTACTTTGCCAAAATAACAGCTACAGTATTCTTGAGAAAGTTTCTTAGCACTATTTTCCTAACATTGTTTAGGACTCCCAGCTGAAGGCACTTTTTTAAAGTAGGTGTTTTTTTAAGCATTTTGCACTGGCAGTAAGGATAGTTGCATTAAATTGTTTCTGTAGAAAAATATGCTCTTATTGCAGTTAAAGGACAACCAGAATAGGTTACAATATTTTAAATTTACTGCAAACATACAATATGTTTATTCTTTTATAAACTACTTTCCTCTTTAATTCTGTGTGTAGCAAGAGTGCGTAACTAACGAAATATCATCTTTCCCCACATCAATGTCCTTTACATTTATTTGTGACAAGTTTTCATTCAGCTTCTTTGTTCATGAGATGTCATAAAGAAATCCAAAATCAAGGCTGTGCCTTTAGCTCTAATGAATTCAAATGTTCCTGTGAGAAACTGCAACAAATGTGTTTTCTCGTTAGGATTAAGCTATTTGTGTTAAAGGTGAACAGACTGAATTGTCATTTATGCTTACTAAATTTTGTATTACTGATACATTTAATGATGCCAGGCAGTCTAGAAGCTGAAATATTAAAATCATCTCTGAAATTCAATGTCTGTCTTAAAGGTTTCTCTTAAATTTAACAAGACAACTGGATGTTATTTCTGTAGATTAAACCAAGTCTGATGGCCAGAGTTGTTCTCTAATTTATTTAAAATATACAATATTTTTATACATGGGAAGGTGAATTTACTCTATACTCTAAATTTACTCTTCTCAGTTTATCATAGCTATTAGAGATTTTTTTTTTTCTTATATATCTGCTGTTGGGATAAGCAGCATCAGGTGGGTATAATGAGGAAGAGCACTTGCTTTCAGCACTTCCCATCACCTTGGTAATAACATGGATTTCTCCTCTGGCTGCAAGCGGAGCTGCACCTTGATTTAATAAATAGAGGGATGAAAACACCGTAGTTACTAACATGAACAAAGCCGCTTTGGTGACTCACAGTGCATTGCCAGCCTAATGCATCCAGCAGTTCCTTTCCAGCCTGGTTTTGTAGGACCTGCTCCAGCCCTGCCCTCTGATTGCCCTGCCTGGGTGGGCATGCTGTCGTGGGGGCAGCAGCCAAAGGACTCGCAGGTGTGTAGCACATTGCGGGTAACAGTTTTGCTTGTATTTGCCCTGTTTTTCTGTTTTAAAAACGGAAAAAATATTTCTCAGTGAAAAGATTTGAAATGTAGAGCTCAAGGTTTTAGGGACTGTGCCAGCTGCTGGTTTTGTGTTGCTTAGTAGCTTCTAAGCACAGTCGCTGCAGCTGCAACTCATGAACTTTAAGCTCCTGCAGCCCTAGATCAGGCACTCTTCTTCTGTCAAGAGTAACAAAGTGGCTTTGAAATTCTGGGGTTTGGTTGTGGTGAGGTTTTTTTTTCCCCCTTAAGATTCCATCTTTAATGAAAAGGTTACATTCCATCTTGGTAGCTAATGTTATCTTATAAAAATCAGACAGAACTTATACAGTTGTACAAAACCTTTTTTTGTAGCTCAGCATTTTCTTTTTTATTTAACAAAAAAAGGCATTTTCAGGAAACATACCCTTTTGCGTTAGCAAGATTTGCAAAAGGTTACTCTCTCAGTGGCAACTACATTAGACAAACATTTTATTAGGTATTGATTAGATGAAACTCTTTGACTATTAAAACTTTCCCTGTGAGTATACCTGTTTCCTGGTCTGGCTATGTGAGAAAATTAGTAGTTTAGGAGTAATTAAAAATTTCAAATTACTTTGTTTTATTCACAGAATTAACTGTTTTTAACTTAAGAAAAGAAGTAAGACCCTCAGGGGCAGAAATCAGCAGCCATCCCTTGACGTGTGGATGCAAAATGGGTCTTTCCCATTTTCCACTCTGAAGCAGATGAATCTTTCAACAATTTCTCAACATATAGACCATAGGATATTACTTGGTGACCCAAAAAATTATTGGAAAGAAAGAAAAAAAAAATGTTGCAATTAAAATACAAATTGTGCTATTGCTGCTTCTGCAATTAAGGAAATTATAATAGTGGTAAAGTTTAGCTCAGTATCTGCTTCAGGTTGTTTCTGAGGATGTTAATGGTCTGTGGTTTTTCTTAGCTATTATTTTTAATGTTTAGGTGATCTGCTTAGATACACAGGTTGCAAAACAGTGTTCTGCCTCACCAGTTGCATAAAGTTACTGAGTTATAGATTCTTACCATTCCAGTCCTGCACAGCTTGGAAGTGTTTGGTGCGGGCTGTGTCCAGTTTGTTTGATGTGACCTGTTTTATTCTTGGGAACAAAGAGAGTGTTGGGAAATGGGGGAAAGATTTCTGCATCCTAAACCTCCTGGAGAAGGTTTCATCTATTTCGTGCATCTGACAGTCCGCTGGGCTGGAAGACAGATGGAGAGGAGAGTATCCTGCACAGTATTTGTGCACATAAATCAAAATGCTATTGTGCCTTCTTCCTGTTTCTGCTGCCTTTTAAAGGGGAACTAAGTGTTTCAGGAAAACACCTATTAGGAAAGCAGAGATTAGAAAATCTGAAGGTTTGTTGATTCAAGGAGTTGCAACTCTTGAGTCCCAGCTTCCTCTCTGTCCCTTGGTGGCTGAGTGCCTTTGGGCTGGGGCTTCACACAGAGGAAGTCGCCTGTTACAGCAAGCCTATATGTTAGCTTGTGCTTAGTGCCACAGCTATATCACTACCAGGTATTTTAAGATACCTCAGTTTTTCAAAGAACTATGTAGAATAACAAACTATAGAAATAAATCTCTCTGCAGATTCTCTTAGAGTTTGTATGATGTGCAGTAGGAATGCATGCGTTGGATGGCAGTAACTTTATAACTTCTCTCGTTCTGTAAATGGTGAGATGAGGGTTTGTTTCGTAAAAGACAATAGCAAACTTGTTGCTGAGATGGGCTTAAATTTGAAATCTGGAAGGTGAGGAACAGATTGCATATCAAACAATATTTTCTCTGTTGGTGGAAAATAATAACAGAAGGATTTTCAGTTGGAGAAAATCATATGAGTAATGTAAGTGGAATCTAAAATTGCCTGCTATTTAAAACAGAAAGAAAATTGCAAATGTGGTTGGCAGAGCCATCACTGGCAGCATTATTTCAGTAAGAAAGCCTAAACAGGCAGATGGATAATCGTATATATCAGCTATGAAAAAGGCCCCTTTTTTTCTCTGTGCTTCTACTACTACATTTCAGAAAACTTTTCTCTTTTAAAAATTAGTTCGATAATATTAAGCAAATGGTTTGGCACCCCCCATCTAAATAGTTTGTGCATTAACAAAAGGTTTAGCATCAAAGATCTTGAAATGGCAAATACTGACATAATATGACTAATAACTTGACTCATTCTAACTACTCCTTTTTGAAGGACAGCTTCCCATTTTTCTCGACTGATTTAGGGGCTACTTTGCATCTACTTCTACACTTTAAAAGAGTAGAAACTTTTTACTATATCCAATATATTTTACTAGGAAAATGTCTTGAGCTCCCCTATGGTTCTGCTGTGCTCAGGAAACTTCTCGATAGGCAACTGATGATCAAAAAAGTCTGTTTTCCATGACTGCCTTTCTGAATTACAGCTGAAAAATTGACAACACTACAAACTGATACAAACAAAACAAGACAGGACTTATACTGGAATAAGAATGTTTCTGTGACTGTTTTCAGAAGTTTGATCTGTTCTTACAAGCATCCGAAGTACCAGATTCTAGCTGCAAGTGTATGATCCAGAAGAACCTGTGGTTGCTGTCAAGGGCTACCATAGTATCTGTAGTGTTAAATGATGTTTAGAGTAAAAAACCATACTGACAGCATAGAATTTCTGTTCCTGAAGACAGTCTTCCTCAAGAGAAGCTACTACTGTTAGCCACCTCTCACGTAGGTACTCCTGCTGTTATGGTTTGCTGGGTGCTTTACTGCTCAGTGCAGTCAGTACTTTATATGTGGAATAAATATGGTGTTGGTGGTTATAAGTCTACCATTCAGATGCTAAAACAGCTCAAAGCTGGAAGAGATGCAAAGTTGACATCCATCCACCTTAGCACGCCCCGCAAAATGGAAACAGAGGAGAGTGATGTGCCAGCTCAAGTAAGTAATTAAAGTGGGAGGAGGCATCACTGACCAAGTCCATCAGTTCAGAATAGCCCAGGCAGTGACCCGGCTGCTGCTGCCAGAGCTGCACTCTGCAGCTCACGCCGTGACAGAAAAGCTACCGATATCCCTGTCACTGTGGGTACCCACGTTGCACGTCACTGTAGAGATGCCAGTTGTGACATGCCTGTGCAAGATTATTGTGTCCTTGGGTGACACCATACTCCGCATGAGGGAAGGATTTCGTGTATGAACACACTGAGGGGGCATCAGGGGAATGTAACTGATTTACAGGTTGTAAGGAACCTCATTTTTCAGGGTCCCCAGTTTCTGATTCACAGCAGCTTGGGAAATGAGGACTCAAATACTTCAGATACTATTGATTTAATAGGACTGAGGTTCTGACTAAGAATCTTCTAAGGAACTTCTTTACTTTGAGGGTGCCAGAGCACTGGAACAGGCTGCCCAGAGAAGTCATGGAGTCTCCTTCTCTGGAGACATTCAAAACCCACCTGGACACACTCCTGTGCAATCTGCTCTGGGTGAACCTGCTTTAGCAGGTGGGTTGGACTAGATGATCTCCAGAGGTCCCTTCCAACCCCAACCATTCTGTGATTCTGTGAATGCCATCCCTCCAATTTCTGAAGCTAAAAAGATTTTCAGTTTCTATGTGGTATGCCACATATCTGCAACCGAACCATAAATTATAAGGATAGCTGTCAAAAATCAAAGGGATTTACTATGACTTCAGCTTTTAGTATAATAAACAGTATGTGCTATCGAAGTATCAATTTTTATGCCAAGTCGATAGTGATAGCAAAGAAGCAACACACCAGGTATGTTATCATCTACTGATAAATTGCATGGTTGAAAGATGGGCAGGCAGCTTTTGGGCATCTAGGTCACTGTAAGTTAAATTAGGCATATATAATATTTTCCCCAGGAAGAAAAAGAAAATTATTTTCCCTTATATGACTTTAAATATAAAAGTTATTTCTGTATAATACTGTAACATTTGCATCATTGGACTTTATTTAATAAACCAGTCATTTTGTTGAAATATGCAAGTAGAGCACCACATTGGCAGAAAGTTGGTATGCGTGTTAAAAGGATTAAAGAAAGAGTAACCTCTTATAAAGCTGCAGGGTCTTCTGTCCAAACCCACTATGCCTTGAATTATCTCCTACTCATTTTGGTTTATTAGCTTAGGAGATGTTATCAGAGGTTGTTTTCGTGCAAGGACAGAAATTCAGCTAATGTTCCCTTCTTCTCACTATTTCCCTGTACATTTTATTATTTCATATTGGTCATTATAAGAGGTCTCTTACTATAGTAACCCTTCAATGCATGATCTTATGTAGAGGAAATAAAAGTAAATACAGCAAATTTAACTGGAATATAAGTGTATTCAGTGAAATGTGATAAAACACTCCTGAAATTCCATTCTTGTCTGGGAGTGGATATCACTTTAAATTCTGTCCTGTTTCTTAAATATTACAAAAAATGATTGACAATGTTACTGATCATATTTTGAAAAATTTACTAAGGAACCTTGAGACGTAGAGATCTGTAATCGTGAGTGCCTCCCAGAGCTGCAGGCTGAGCTGATGTGTCTCATGCATTCAGATCTTGTCACAGATACCCCCGTGACAATTGCTACCAGCTTTCCAGCTCACCAAGAAAAGGTCTGTCATTTTACAACCTTGCCAGCTGAAAAAAAATCTTCTACTCTTTCCATGACAGGTGTCTTGTCCTGCACTGCGGTTTCAGATCATTGAGATCCCCCTCCACTCACTTGGTTCAGCTGGGCTCTGGCAGCAGTCATACATTTATCCTTTACCACACCGGTCTAAGCAGCAGCCAAGCGACAGTCATCAGGCGGTTGGGAGCAGTCAGCAAAACACACCTTAGCTTGGGGCTGGAGTGATTTTTCACCCCTACTAGCAAAACTTTACCCATTAGTAATCAAACTTTGATTTATGGAGAAAGCAAGTGTACAAAAATAAAACATACAATTAATTCAGTTTTTTCTCTCTTTATAAAGCACTTTTCTTATGACTGGCTGAGGTTTTTTTATTTTTATTTTTTTTTAGGCAATGCTCACATTTCCCGTTGTCGTTATGGGCAGATTTAGGACTGACTGTCATCAACTAAACCTTTTTTTTCATTACAGGTAAAAGGAAGATTGTTATTGAGATTTAGAAAATCTCAAGATACCTAGCAGGTAGAATTTTTTAAGTAAGCTTCAATCCCCAGTAAGTCACTGAGAATGGGGAGTGGTGGAGAGCTGCTTTCCCAGGGTTTCGTGAATCACAAGTGAGGTACTCGAGGATGTAGTCTAAAAGCTCGCTATCAGCTATGTTCTTTTGGTTGCTTTTCAGCATGGACATACGTACAAATATTTTCCTGGTCTTTTGGTGTTTATTTTCTCAGTTCAATGTGGTACACAGAGGTTCCCTTCCCTGTGAGGAAAGCCTGGGTCTGGTGCTCCTTGACAACTGAAGGCAAATCAGAGCCAGCTCAGGAGCGGGCAGATGTCTGTGAGGGCAGCCCCCAGGGAGCTACAGGTCACTTCCTCTGCCTGTGGCTGAGGAGATGGGTCTTGGCTCTTCCCTACCCCAAAAAGGGCTTCCCTATGCTCTACAGAGAAAAGTCTGGGTTACAGAGGTGGCAACCCCTGGTCCAGATCACAGTATCTCCATACATCGCTGTTCGAAGCGGAAAACCTGTTCGCAGGTGCTTCTCCACCTTGTCCTCCTGAGATCCTTCCTCCCCACCACTATCAGTGCTTCCCACTGGTGCAGAAGGTCCCATCCCTCACCCATCCCTCCTCATTTTTTGATTCTCCAAAGCACCTAGCAGCTCAACTTGAGGAGCAGGAGAGGATGTGGGAGAGAGTCCTGAGAGGATGACAGCAGGGGACCCCTGCCAGGTACACAGGAGGAAAGAAAGTAGTTACCCCTCTCCCTGCCAACTCCTAGAGCACTGGCATCCCTGTGAAACCCCACCTTCGGCTAAGAGGGCTGATTCATTTACAGCAGCCTAATAGGTAAGGCAATGTGGGAGACCTGTTGTGCCACACTTGTGTGACTGGATGGAAAAGTGGAAAATGGGAGAAAGGAGCTATAGTGAGGAATGGTAACTGAATGTTGAGGTGGAAATAAATAACACTATGAGATAATTGTCTGTAAAATTTAATCTTTAAAATATTATGCCAGTGTTTTGCTTGAACATGTATATGAAATTTTAAATATGCACACATAGCCAAAAGCAATAACCTTCAGAACAATAAAGGAAAAAATAAATTATGTCTTACTTCTCATATGCTGAATTTCAGCCCTGAGAGGATTTTACTATCAATATTATAAATCATTGGTGCATTACTATTATAAAATACATGTGAGAGTTATAATTTGAAATGTAACTCTTGAAGGAATTTGATGATCTTGCATTATTAAAATATATTTGTGTTCACAAACAGAACAAGCAGAACAATCTGTCATGGTATTGGTCAACTAATTTTTGAGGACTTACCTTTTCCTGTTTGTTTTAGCAGTAGCTATGATGCACACGATTTGGCTTCTGTCTCTCAAAGAGAGTATAGTTCGACAAGTATGTTATTCTCAAATAGGTTTTGAATATCTCCGTTTTCAGGAATAGATTTTCGAAAAAGTGGTTATTTGCTGCTCCCTGAGTGGAGGAACTGTCTGTGTGTGAAGCTTTTGTTTGGATTCAGGATCCTGTGCCTTCTTCCAAGGACAAAATATAATTCTGCCCTTTACTCTCAGTGACCAAAATATGATCAGCAAGGTGATGAATTAGCAAATTCAGCTGTTAAAAACATCTTTAAGTGTATGTGGATGGGGTGGTCAGAGCCTGTTGCACTCAGTGCCCCATCAGCTTTACAGGAACAAGTGAGTAAGGCTGTTAGCAGAGATCTAAGCCTGTGGCCTAATGTTTTTCTTTTACCTAACTCCCAGCAGTTGCCTTTGAAAAACTGCTCATTATTACGTATCCCCTTAAAAACCTGGCTCTCAGTTTCAGCAATCCTAGAAGCTAAATTGTAGTTGAAGAGGGATAGCCACAACAGCAAACACTTTATCAGCATCGATAGGTGTAATTCCAAAATAAGTGATCCTCAAGCGCTAAAAATGGCTAGCAGCCTGTTTTTCTGAAGGCAGAGATGAAGCAGTTTTGCAGCCGGGTAGGAAACAGAGAGACCGGCTGTGCCTCCGGTCACCAGCCAGTGTCCCACTCCCAGAGTCCAGCGCAAGCCTCAGTCAGGGGTCAGGGAGGTCTCCATGCCCACAGCAAACCACTGTTTGGGTGGGAGTGATTGACAGTTCATGCACTGCTTCACTGAATTAGCCAATGCATCGCGCAGAGAAGGGACATGTTCTTCATCATTCAAAAAACGTAATAGTCTGACTGGCAGCATAGATTCTCAACCTCAGATACATTAGTTGTCACTATTACCCAGTGTCAAAGCCTCCACTTGTCAGCAGGATCATAACAAAAGTGGCTAAAGGATAACTAGTATATAATTGGATTGAAGTAAAAGTTTTAAATGTTAGCTGATACAATGTGAATTTGGGGCACTGCACCTCAGTGACACTGGACATATTGCAAAATTAGATAAAAATGGCCTTTAAATTCTCATGTTCCCCTGAAGAGAAAGAGATCCCTTCACTTGTCCCACAGAGGCAATTTAAATAATCTTTTTTTCTATAATGTTGAGGATCAACCTCCTCTCATTACTGTTACTTTGGGGACTGTTGGACTCTTGAAGATCAATCTAACAGTGCACAAGACTGACTTCAAAGAGCTATTTGTTAAGGGTGTGCCAAATCTTATTTTCAATCTGAATTTGTCTATTTAACTTATCTAAACATAGATAAATAAAATATGTTATAAATATGTATTTATAAGTATATATATTTATAGCAGATCTGAATTAATTTGTCTCTTCCTGCTGTGCACCAAGCACCAACCTTAACTGAGTGCAGGTTGTTAACATCTTTTTATGCTAAATGCATATACTTTCGTACAGTATGTGCATACCACATCAAACTGCTGTAACACATTTTAAATTTACAGATGGGTTGCAACAAACAAATACTTGCAAAGTCTAAACATAAAAAGAATATATAATTATAAAAATGGTTTTATAGAGGCTGAGAAAATCCATGTGTTAAAAATAGATGACTCTTTTTTTTTGGTTACTAGAGGCAATTTGCATTTTCATTTAGTATATTGTTTGCAAAACGAACAGGTAAGGACATTCAGGTTCTTGTGTGGTGAGATGACTCTATGGAAAGATTTGTAATACATTGTGCCTTGATGTATGAATATATATTTAGTGTTATTCTAGAATACTCAATCATGGTTCAGGTGTCAGGACAAATTCCTCTTAGGTAGTTTTTGATCCTACAACCTGATTGTGCAAGTATATACAGGTAATACACAACTGAAATTGGGGTCTTTGGAAAGCAGGATACCTCCTGTCTTGCTGATTGTTCTGATTCAGTCAGGCCAGCGAGTATGCTGATATATAAGAGACTGTTCTGATATACAAGAACACGTCTCAAAAGTCTAGAATTCAACACATTAGCCATACAACCACAAAATTCTGCTCAGGATGTAAGACATGAGGCTGAAAATGTCTACATTAAAAAAACTGACAACAAGACCCACCTTTGGTCAATAACTACTGCACTGTAACTTTCTCTTCTTCCCACTCCCTCTCCCTTTGGACTGTTTTTCTAATACAAAGTAGATGCAATTAATGGGCTTTAGAATCACGCCTCAATAATGGATCATACAAGATTAGTATATCAAATGCTGAAAATGCTTCCAGAAAATTTCTTTAATGCTGGCAATATATCCTTACTGAAGTGTGCAAGTGAGTATAGTGTCAGGTTGTTTTTCTTCTGTAGTTGCAAGAGGATGCTAAACAGCAGCATCAGTTAAAAAAATGTAAATGTCTCTTGGCAGTAGCAGCCTACAGTATTTGCAGGTTGTCCTTTGCTGTCTGAAGACGACAAAAGTATATCCTCTTTCCATGCTTAACATTTAAAAGGTGAATGCTGAAGGAAAGTGAAATAATTATCAAGGAGAGAATCCAAAACCATTTTGATATAATAAGCTTTTTAAAATTAATTCATTTAATCACCGCTGTTCTGTACTTATGGTTAGTGAACTGTCAAAAGTACCTTTACACTTGCGGTAAGCTCTATAGCAGTTGTTGTCAGTGGTGTTAGGAAATAGTGAAGGTATTGGCCTCCACTGTGCAGACAACTTCCAGCATTCCCTCAGTTTCGGGGCAGCTATCACAGTAGATCACGAGTTTGAAAAATCTACTTAACCACTTTGTTTATATCGCAAAAAGTTATAGTGGATATATCTACTTATATAAAGAAAGAAATAAAAAACGTATGGGGAGATTATGAATATACAAAGCAGTTTGTGTCTTATGCCAGTAGGGCTGCTGTGAGGGTTTTCCAGATAGTCTTTTTCTGCTGCTTTCCCCTTCTGTGTCCTATCCAGGACGGTTATTTTAAAATCTTTTAAATTCATTTCAGAAAAAAATACAGGGGTATTTCTTTGCCAGAGAGGACCAACAGCATTATAGGTTTGGCCAGACATGGCAGCCAAGGGGAGGGCAATGGTCAGTACTGGTGGCCAGTAAGAGTGGGTTGATCTGGGGGTACAGCAGGATAAATTTAAAAAATGGACGGAAAGGGTATTAGGGTGGCAACAGTTAACAGGCGATGATCTGAGGGAAGAAAACATAGGAGTCTTAAACAGAAGTTTTGACCTGGGGAGCATGAAGCTGCTAAGCAGCCAGGTCTGCAAGGATAAGGGAGGATAAAGAAAGACGCTTGGGATGGAAAACCTTTATGAAATGCAGACTTGGGGGAAATGAAGAAATACCGGGGAACTCGATGTCAGAATGTGCTGTAGGATTTCAGCTGTGACGTGAGAGGCTTGAGGAGGGAATGAGGGGGGCAGTGGGGACAGCCCTGTGCTGGCACGTCTGACTTGGCTTTGAGGCAAGAACTCAGGCAAGAATACCATCAGTACCAGAAATGTTGTAGCCTTACCTAGTGTTGTCCTTATTTTGACACAAGGTTGCCGTGCTTTTTCTGCTTTATGCGTCAGTTGTGCTTTTGGGGCATTTTCAGCAGTGAAGGTCGGAAGGGAAGCCTCCCTGTCTCAGCAGACACGAAGGGTCCGAGGCCCACACACAACACGGGGAGGGAACTGCAGTAATGGAGATGTGGTGGGAACTACCTTTCCACAGATGGCAATATGCTATTTTGCAAGGACAGCAGGTAGTGTTACTGTGGGATGAACGTGCAGATAAAGTAAAACTTTCTAAATGTTTTCTCATTTCGCGAAGTTGTGTTTGTAGGAGCATATGTGGAGGAGCAGCAGGCAGGTAATTTGAATTCCCTTGTTGATGCTTGTCAAGTTCTAACCACAAAGTCAGTCCTAGCTTCAGTTCTGTTTCTCTTTTTAGGTTCTTATTTAAATTTTTAGTCCGTTTAGTTCTTTCTATGCTGCGCAATTCCTCACAAAGATGACTCTTACCTGCATAGCGCTCCCTTACTCTCTTCTGTAGTCTGTTCCAGGCTTCACTAATTGAGTCTTCACCCATGCAGTTGGCAAATTTGGCTCTATAGATCTTGTCACTTACTCTTATAATCCTTATTTTTGGCATCTTTGCTAAACTTTCCTTCATAACATGTTCATCTCTTCCTTTCTGTAGATAGACACCCTTTTTATCTTCTGTAGTTAGCTCTTTCCTGCTGCACAAAACCACACACTTCACGATGTCTTTCAACTTGATTTGCTGTCTTATTCAGTTACCAGGTTTTTTTGTCACCATACAAAACACTAAACAATCTTTCCTATGATTCTACCTCTCTCAAATTAATTTCCTTCTGTACCTAGTAATATTTTATTACATATTTTGCAATAGCCATTATAAAATAGTAAGCAACTAAATTTTTGGCCATAAAAGGATAAAACTCAAGCTTTCTCCATTTAAATATTGATGGAATTTGTTTTCCATTATACGTTACAATTTGCCAGAATATGAAAGTATTTATTGGTTGTAACTGGGTAGCATCTTTCTATTCCCTAAAACAGAAGCATTGGGGTTGTTTAAAATGCCTTGTATTGGTCAAAAAGCTCTGTAAGAATGGAGATTCTGTATCTTTATCATTATGGTTTATATTTGAGATAAATCTTTCAAAGATTCATTAGTGGTTTTCATCCTTGCTTCATTACACTGTCAAAATAGCAACGTATTATTTTTTTACAGCCCACAAAGCAATACCTCAGAGCTTCAAGATGTTACTTTCCTAGATGCAGAAAATAAATCCCCCAAGTTGTCTATTAACTAAACTTGGATCACAACAAGTAGTGACAGCCTGGTTTCCACACTGCCATGCAAGTGTAACTTGCCATTAGTCTTTATATTTTATAAACAGAAAGCAAAACTCAATTTAGGTATTCAGTCAGAATTCTTAGCAGCCTTGTTAAAAGCAAATGATGTTCAGTATATATTTCAACTATAAAGTAATCGTCATTTTCATTGTTATCAACTGTAATAAGAATATAAAATATCTGAAGCCAACTGACCGAAGCATGTCAGTCATTCTAGGATGCTGAGCTATGCAGACTGTCTTGAATAAAGTAGAAAACTAGAAGTGAAAATGAATCAATCTGAAATGTCTGTGTTTTAATGGACATTTTATATTATTCTGTTCATCAGGATACAGAAATAAAGTTCATCTGACCTTAAGAATAAAATAAACAGCCTTCATAAGATCTATTTATACTTCTTAGATTAGGACACGATGGCTTGGTTGGATTATGAAGGTGGATCCACTGGGCTAATACAACCTTGACCTATTTAGTGTACTTTATTTAATTGCCTTTATTTTCTCAGTTTTGTTGCATTTTCTTCTATGTTAATATTGAGCTGAAAGATAACGTTCATGGCCCTCAGCATGACTTTCATAAAATGGTGTTGACTAATAAGTGCAAATTCCAGATAATGATTTAGTCCTGATTCTGGACAGTGTTATTTGTTGAATAATCATCACCTTCTGCAGTATCAGTACATCCTTGAATTGCCCTTGCATTGATTTTTGATAATATTTAAAAGTAGTAATAAAAAGGAACTAATTTGGGTTTGAGTCTGTCTATTAGAATACCTTCTGACTTTCTCTGAAGTTTTGACTGAGTAATTGATGAAGCGTCCCTAAACTGTCCCTAATCTGTCCCACTTTTTTTTACTCATTTTAATATAATCTTAATTCTGGTTTTTATACAAAGCATAAAACCTAAATATGAATGTAAAGAGTCTTCTAAAGATATGCGGTACAATGTTCGAGAGATTTTCCTTTAAGTTGACAGACAGAGATAAAGGGGTGCACTTGCTACGAGATCATGAAGCTGATCCTGATCATCATTTAGATCCAGGTCTTCATTTAGCAGAAATCAGCCTCCCTCCTAAGTATATACGACTGTTCCAGCTCTTTACTTCTGCATATTTGCCCTGATAATTTAACTTCGTTATGTACATATTTACTCTTTCTGGTAAGAAATTAATAATATATGGCAACATTACAACTGACAGCTTAGTAGAATAAAGTTTGACCATTTCTTCCCAATAATTATACTGGTTTTCAAATCCAAAACTGAATTCATGAATAAAAATGTGTGAATAGGAAACCATCTGTGTCTGTTAACTGCTGAACACTTTGATTCACTTGGAGATTGATTGCTACCTCAGTAAAACAAGCACGTATTTTTTTTTCTCGGAGTATTATGTGACATGAGACAAAGTTTAGCAAATGACATTCAGTCTGCATTTTCTTTTTTCCCCTTTTATCATTTCGCACTACTGAAACCCGCTACAGAGTATCTGTAGGTGACTGCCAGAAGAGTGTGAGCTTTTCTTTCATAGTGCTCCTTTCCCAAATTATTGTGGCCTAACAAATGCAGCGGTTCCTGAATGGCACCCACTGCTCTGGGGTTCTGATCTGCACTTTTTGTCACTTCTGCCTTTCTCTGCTTGGAGGTCCAAATCTCTGAACTCTGCTACACTCAGCTATGCATCCATCTTTCCCTGTCTTTGTAAGACTATTCGAGTTTAGTGATGTAAGGGGTTTATACGCTTCTGCTGAATAGTATAAAAACACAGCTGTTTCACCCTCCCTGAGCACCTCTCTTGAAAAATTCTGGCTTATTTTTGATACCTGCCATCTAGGAGACAAAGGCTTAAGTCACTCCAGATGATGGAATATGTCTTAGATGGGTGAAGCTTCAAAAATGTCAATGGATTTGTGCACTTGCTATATAATTACTATTTTCCTTTTCTTGCTTTTTCGTTTCTCACTTATTTGAAGATTTGATGCATCTTTGGATTGCCCTCTATTTACCAGCTTCCCATATCTTGCTGACTGAACAAAAGGAAGGGCAGACAAGCTATTTATATAGTTTGGAATGATACTGGTCCTCAAGGCAGCTTTATTTTGAATTAACACTCATTTTTCTGAAGAAGTAGACTATTCCTCAGAAACTTCATTGTATTGAAATTGAAATAGAAAGAGAACCTTAAAGATTGTTGGAAATCAGAACAAATCAACTACTTGTGAAAGGGAAAACTGAGCTTCATCACTAATCAAATTCTGCTCTGGTTGCACAACCCTCAGTCAAAATAAACTGAGAACAAACAAGAAAGTTCCCATCTATTTCTTGTGCTATTCCAAGCAATGACTTGACTCTTCTCCAGTAGTTGAAAGAAACTCTAAGGTAGCATTGCTGTAATGAAAGACAACAGGAAAGAATGTGGAATGACATTTATTGGTAAACAGGTACCCCCTGGGCTATTATGTTCAAATACTGAAAGACGCACCACATCTTAACATTGTAGTAAATCTTACATTAGGTTTAGGTAACAGTTTTTAAACTCTTGCAGATGAACCCATTACTTGGAGGGACTGTGGAAGTCTTCTAAAGGGTGGGATATTTTTCTTGATTATGATATTAAGTATGAAATGGACTATCCCCTGCATTAGCTGAGATGTGCTGTAATGCCACTGCAAAATATGACATGAACTTTAAAAAGATAAAAGAGGAAACATGTTCTAAACTATAGTTAATTGGGCAGGAAATGTTATGCAGTATTTTTTAAGAGGCTATAGTAAACTTTTTTTAACATACTGGTAGCTTTGAAGGAAAAGACAAATCCATCCACCTGTTGCATAGAAAAACAATAATATGAAAATATGTCTTGTCAAATTAGGCATACTTCGAGGTTTTTTTCATCAGGTTGTATAGAGCTGATAACTCAGACTTTTCAGCAAGGTTTTCATATCACTCAATTACTTTGTCTAGACTCTTTATGGCATTGACCAGTGTTCAGAGATGTGAACAGATTTGGGAATAAAAATTTCCTCCTTCAAATATTGCCTAAGTACATGGTGTATGTAGATGCACACTGATTAGTTATTCTCAAAAATACAGGCATGAAAATCCACACATTATTTTGCACTGAGTCTTCAAGTTTCTCTCTTCATAAATCTTCAGTATAAATACTTGCACTGTGCTATTATAGTTCTTTGAGATTTTACAAGTTATTTATGAATAATGAGCATTAAAATGCTTAAAGTTCAAACTGTGAGGCACGAGGCCTCTGACTGAAGTACAGTTTCTATAACACACGTGATGGAAATATTGTAGTTGCTAAGGTTAGCAGTATACCAAGCTTTCATTTCTTGCAGGCTTTATTGACTCTTATGATTTTTTACTTTCTTTAGGCTTTTTCTGACATTCCGTCCTTTCAGATGGAGGTGGAAACTGGGAGTCAGAGTCAAGGTCCAGCACTAAAAGGAAGTGGTACCACTCAGCTGGGTGTACAAATACCATACCAAGCATCTCTGTGAAGAAATATAATACACTCATAAACCAAACAAAAATATAGTACACAGTATCTGAAATATTGCCACCTTCCTAGCAATAGATCTACTAGTGCTTCTTGCTACACCAGTGTTCAACATTGTTTTGCTTTACTTTTCATAATCAAGAGATGAAAGTTTAGTTTGTAACATCTGCATTATAGTATTGCTAGAATAGCATTAACAATTCTATATTCTTTTGCACACACTCTTTTCCCCACAGATTTTCTTTCAGTTGTATCAATTTGCATCAGCTTAAAATGTGCAGTGTCATTTGAATTTCATCATGTCTTCAAATAAAAGGCCTCTCGGTCAAAAATGAAATAAGTTAAATCCTAAACCTCATTTATAACTTTACTTCCTAAGAATAACTTTTTTATTAAAGGCAGATGATCTTGTAGTCAGATTGTAAAACACTGCACTGTTTTTTTTCTAATTCATGTGACTGAAGCATTCCCTATTAAAAGCAGTATATTTGTTTTGTGCTGAAGATTTGAGAGTTGTTTTAGTGCTCCATTGCTGTTCATGTTAAGCAGATTATATCCATTATATTCATCACCGCTTTTCTAGTTGCATAGCAGGGATTAAAATTCACTTTTTACATGCAGGTAATAAATGATCTGGCTTCTGAGTGTTCAGAGTTCCTTCTTGTTCCTACTGAAGTAAGTGTGTGATGGCTCCTTATCATTCGTTTTCTCTTCTGATGGGTTAACAAACTGGAATTCAGCTAAAATGCTTCAGCAGTCAGACACAATGCAATAAAACTCTCCATATGCATTTTGAAGGATGTTACTAAATGAATTTTTTATTCAAGAAAAATCAGGTGCAATACTGATTCCTAGCACAATCTTTGAAGCTCTTTTCTATAGCATATGGAATATAGAGAAGACAGTGTATAATGGCTTGAGGACTGAAAGCAAGAGAGATCATCTTGAGAAGTAAAAATGTATTCTGATTATTTATGGTCTTGCTCAACTTAACAGACTCCTTTTTCTGTGGCATAAAGAAGTAATTACCATTGATAATTCATAAATGACCACTGTGTTTTGCAAAGAGATTCATGCTCATGAGCACAGAGGTCAGGGACACATTTCAACATGTGTGAAGGATCCATTTAGACCCCGCAGATTTTCAGATGGGGTACAAATTTCTTGTCTTTCCCAAGGCCTCTAACAGGCAGTTCTCCTCCTGTTTATTCAGCTGACAGCTTTAGGGAGTCTTCCCTTATACCTAAACCACAACATATTCTGAACAGTGTCGTAAAAACCACATTTGAGTAGTTTGCTGAAAATCTAGAGAGTTGTGTGTTTCTCTGCAGTAAGTGCAGTGCCTGCCTATCAGGTAGGTAAAAAGGTTTTTAGAAGACTGCACATCTTTAAAAAATAGTCAGATGGAACAAAGAATAACCTTAATTGTTGAGGGTCTCATGAAACAAACTGCTGAAACTGTGAAATGCGATGAGTGCATTATGCTTTCGGCACTGCAGTCTCCTTAATAGACTTCAGTAAATTACCCTCATTCAGTCTCCACGTACCCCGGTGCGGGTCACGTTCACTGCTCCAGGCAGCTCCTGACTACACACCAAAACCAAACCGCTGACAGGACTCCAGCTTGTCTTTCTGCCTGCCTTTTCCCCAAATTTCTGTACATTATATAGCATCATCTGTGTTGTTGTTGTTTTTATGGGGGACATTTATATTCTTAGGAATCTGTTAGTGAACAACATATTTTCTGTTATTTTAGGTTGGAGAAGTCAGTGTAGATGAAATGTATGGATCAGTCAAACATGAAGGATTTTTTTTTAATAAAACAATAAGTAAAAGGAGTTGTTTTTTATCTCGAGCCATTCTGTGAAGAACTGGGATGAGGAAACTTTTATTTTTAAATCCAAAAGAGTAAAAACCATCTTGAGTCATCTACATTGTGAAAATCAATACTGTGAAGTTTAAGAGAGAGAGTTATTTATAGGGTAAATGCTACAATTAGTGGTTCTTCAGGCTACAAGTGGCTAATGAAAGGATGTCATGAACTGGAAAATAACAAATATTTGGGAGGGTCTCTTAAGCAAGAAACAATGAATTTGTTTGCAGGACGAAATGTTAGCCTTAAACCGTTTCAATTTTTGCCACTAGATGATTGTTCAAGCTATCATGCAAATATACCAGTGACATTTCCTAGCTTTTTTGTGAGAAACTGAAATCTTTATCACATATTCATTGATTTTTAAAGCACCTGTGTATTTTAGTAAAAATCTGTCTTGAGCTGTAATAAGATTTTATTTATGTGATTTTTATATTATATTGGAAGTCACTTCTTAGTAGCTGGGTCACAATATTTCATTCAGTAGGAAAACAGACAACATCCAGCTACTCCAACTTCCTTTCTTTGATAAAGCCAATATCAAACACTTCAGAGGGAAGTTTAAGATCTCCACTGATGTGATATCATCAGCCTCACATTAGCTGTTGTCTGGATTATCTAATAATTAGATTGCTGTAAACTTTAAGAGCATGAAATTGTATATCGCAACGCTTTTGTTAACAATTATTCTGAAAATTTTTTATATACTTTTTTTAAAATTTGAAATATGACTAAATTATTTTAGATCTTACAGCAACAATCATCGTGTCCATTGACTGTGACCAAGTTATAGAACAGGAAGAATTTAAATTTCCAAAGTCTCTTGCCCCTTAGTGTTCATTACCTCATTTTTATCATGTCTTTGCTCTGGTCTTCTGTATTTGACTTGACACTGCACAACATTTGATTAAGGAAACAGAGCGATGCAAATCACTATGGTATATATGTATTAAATAGATTAAAGATTGTGTAACCTATGGAAGAAGGTGTATTTGAGGAAATATAGTTGATATGACAAGTTTCTGTCAAAGTTCTATGAAGAACGGTTCTTGTCAAACGAGGATACTAAGCAGAGTTTCCAAGCTGCTCAGTGACTTATACTCAGTTGGGCTACAGTAAATGGGGTGTATTTGAGCAACAGCCAAATATAGAGTCCTGCATCCCCTGGAAAGGACTGCAGTCTCTAAATAAATGTTTACAGAGACTCTCAGGGAACAGAGACTGGCTTGAGGAAGCTCATACTGTGATATTAATAATGAATTATTTTCATTCCAGTCTGGATCCAATTACAGTATATAATTTCTCATATATTTGTAATTCTTCCAAGACATAAAACATTTGATCTTTACACTTTTGACACACCTCATTGTATGTTTTGATAAAGAACAGAGGTAAATCCTATTGTTATTTTATGTATACACATCTATATTCTTTCCTTTAGCGTGTTACGGATGTAAAACCTTTCATAGCAATGGTTAACTGTGATAAGTCGCATACAGGTTAGTAGGTAGTTATATTTTAGAAGGTAATCAGTTACTTTGAGTTAAATATCCCTTAGTATTTGAAATTTAAATTGTCAAAATAATTTAGGAAAATGTTATTGCTGGTTTTGCAATTGCACAACACATTTCCTGAAAAGTTACTGTGTATAACATACAGAAAGAAAAATAGCAAATCTCTGTTAGCTAGGCATTTAGCATAGGGAGTAGATGATGGAATTTCTGGAGTCTAAAAACTGGGATCACAGTAAGATCGTCAAAAGCACATCTGTCTGATTTTTAAAAGTTGATTTGATGTGCATATATATCTTTCTGAAAGTCTTCAGGAAGTAGTTACTGGGTAGCCAGATTTTTAGAGGTGTGAATTGATACTTCACACAATTTTCAGAAGCACCAGGAGGAACCGAACTTTCTCTGCAACCCATAGGTTTATATTTTCAGTACATGCTGCTGGTGTATTTTCCATGCTCAGAATTTTCAAGGCTAATTATTACAGCAGCCTGTTCTTTCTTCCCATCTGTGTGTTTACCTCTGAGCAGCTGAAAAGATCAGGACTGTGCAGGCACACTCCTGGGTGGATTATTTACAAAAAAAATGTATCTGTTACAGCTAGCAAATCCCATTATTGAGATAATTACAAGATGTTTATGAAACACTTCGGAGATGTTGTAGTTGAGATGACAAGATCATTTGGCCAAAACCACCTGCAGAAAGGAGACTCTGAATCCAGTGGTCCCTGAGCTCAGAGGTGAACATAATGGCCAGAGCAGGTTTTCCAGTATTTTGTAGCAAGAGGCATGTTTCAGGAAAGTGTTTTTCCTCATAACATTCTTTAAGAATACATACACACAAATTAAGATCTGGCTGTTTAATAAATAAGTATGAACAAACATAGCATGAACCTGATAATTTTTAATCAAGACTTGAATTCAGAGGATAAGAAGCGTTCAGAAGATAGCTTCTTAACACATTTGTAGTATAACCAGGCTTCTCTGGGTTTTTGTAAACAACGGATCGTGATGGTGAAACACTCAGCTGTACAGAAGAATCAACACAGAGCCTCTGATAGCATGAACTTTGAAATAAGACTTTTAGACACCTCTCAGCCGTGTGGATTTTGGAATAAGTGTTTCTTAAAAAAAAAAAAAAGCTAATTGTAAATATCATTTCCTACTGCTTAGTTTTCTACAGTATTTACTGCATTAATTCCTGCAAACAACTGAACAGGTACGTGGCTTATTATAGCTACAATATGATCACAACTAAGCTGTTAATAGAGTAAAAGTGAGAAAATTGTTTTCAAAACAATGAAGATCTCTGTCTTAACCATTTTATTGCATCCAAAACCTATACTAGAACCAAAATTTTCTATTTAAGGTCTACATCTAGCACCTTTTCATGTTCCCAGCCTCTTTTGTCTGGCTAACCCAGCCTGTGAGTTAAACTTAGGGGACTGAGCCAAATCTAATATAAAATCAATTGAAAGGCTTCCTTTCACTTCAGTAGGCTTCAGATCAGCCTGAGATGCACTGTGATATGCACCTGCTGCTTATAGCCCCAGTGGACTAATTTCATGGAGAGTGAGTCTGGAGTACAGCATATTTTCCCCCTTAATACATACAGAAGAAACCAACAAACTCATTTAGTGTGCTGTTAGGTTTGTGTAACTAGAAATGTTCTGGATACTTAGGTTTATTGCTTTGGCAGTCACAGTTTGCTTGATGGTGTTTCAGAAAGTATGTAAAATAAATGACAACTCTTCCATTTATGCTGGCTTTCTTATTGAGGAGCACAACTTGTTAAAAATATTTTTTTCTGGCTGGCTGTGGAATTTGATTCTGTCTGAGAATGAGAGAGAATTTGGCTATATTTTATAAAAGAATTTTTTTTTTTTTTTTTTTTTTTGCTTACCGATTTTGTAATCTTGAATTTTTGTCATAATGCAGCCTCCTATTAAACAATAATACATTAAGTATATTTATTATTCAATTTATATCAATATAAGGCAAAAAAATTACATATTTAAAAATAAAAGTGAAGCTCATTATTTACCCTTACAGATATATAGAAGGCACACTTAGAAATTAATTCATAACAGTCTCTGACTATCTACCCATTAATAGTGAGTTGTTTTTGATGTAATTAGGAATATAAGCAGAATAAATAATTTCATTTTTCCTATTAATTCCCAGTGAATTTCATCAGATTGTAGTGCTGTTGCTGTTTTAAGTATCATAGAATCATAAAATAGTTTGGGTTGGAATGGACCTTCAGAGGTCATCTAGTCCAACCCCCTGCAATGAGCAGGAACATCTTCAACTAGATCAGGTTGCTCAGAGCCCCGTCCAGCCTGGCCTGGAATGTCTCCAGGGATGGGGCATCCACCACCTCTCTGGGCAACCTGGGCCAGTGTTTCACCACCCTCATCGTAAAACATTTCTTCCTCATGTCTCGCCTGAATCTCCCCTCCTTTAGTTTAAAACCATCACCCCTTGTCCTGTTGTAACAGGTCCTGCTAAAGAGTCTGTCCCCATCTTTCTTACAGGCCCCTTTTAAACAGTGAAAGGCCACAATAAGGTCTCACCAGAGCCTTCTCTTCTCCAGGCTGAACAACCCCAACTCTCTCAGCCTGTCCTCACAGCAGAGCTGTTCCAGCCCTCTGATCATTTTTGTGGCCTCCTCTGGCCCCTCTCCACCAGGTCCATGTCTTTCCTGTACTGAGGGCTCCAGAGCTGGACACAGGACTCCAGGTGGGGTCTCACCAGAGCAGAGGGGCAGAATCACCTCCCTCGACCTGCTGGCCGCGCTACTTTTGATGCTGCCCAAGAAGTATATTCCTTATTGATTTCCATGTATACCCTCAAGGAGGCCAATTCCAGGTGAAAGCAAAATTCAGGAGATCAAAATGCCCATTTAGCTGTTTGAGTTGCTGGTGTAACCAAGACCTGCTGTTACCTGCTGTCTCAGCTCTTCTCTGTTCTCTCTCTCTCCCCACTTCCTCTTTGACTAAGAGAGAGCAGGAGGGATTGCCCTTCTCTGGTGGATATTCTGCTGAAATGAAAATGAGCAACACAGTGTTTTCCACCAGTTTGCTGAAACTAAATAGGAGGCTTTGAATTTCTGGGTCACACTGTAATGTTTGTGGACAAGTAGGCACACATTTCTTATTCCCCCTCTCCTTCCTCTGCTGACTTGGATCTCTTCACCATTCTCCAATCTGCCACCATCCTGCTCTTTCAACCGAGACTTTGCTGCAGTCCTCATCTCCCTTCTTTCCCAAACCCAGTCTCTGTTTCTCAGGTCTCAATGCCTATGTCTCATCTCAAGTTGCATTGTTTGGGTCCATCTTGATCTTCACACACTCTAGGAGTTCTCCTCTTCTGTCCCTTTACAGAGTCCCTTTCCTTACACAGAAACCCTGTGTGCTTTTTTTTCTGCATTCCTTTCTCATTGGCTCCCAGCCATAGGCACCTTTTCCCAAAACTGTCATTTAGTTGTGTTCTCCTCCGCTTCCCTGATTTTTTGTCTTTGCCCTTAAGCCCTAACTGTTCCCCCTGTCCTCCAGCTGTTCATTGCATCTTAATGATTGTCCCTCCTCCACAAATATCCATGGTAGTATTTTCTTACCTCTTGCTCCTATTTCAAGGATTTGTCAGAAATCCAGCCAGGTGCAGCCAGTACAAGGAGGCTCTCGCTTCATTGTTGTACCCCTGGCCTTAACCATGTTGTCATATTCTCTGGGGATGATACCTATGATGACTCATGCACAAGAGCTCTGTAATTCAAAAAAAAAATCAAGTTGCACTTCACAGGGCCCTTATACCAGTCCAGCTGTCTGTCTCTCAAAAGCCATGGCCTATCTCATCAGCCATGAGATGCTCCTGTCCCGGCTTCCCAGTCACCTGTACTAGCAATTTGGCAACCATACAATGAGCAAGGTCAGCTCTGTCATTTGCGGACACAAAATGAACCTGTCAAAAAAACCCAGTTTTCTCTTAACTCTTCAGACTGATCCAACTCACTGCATGCTCATTAAATCAGTTAAATCTAATGGAAGGGAGAGGTCTGCTAAAAGTGGTCAAGTTGAGAGAGAAAATTAAAGAAACGCAGGAATTCCATTTTCAGCAGGGCAGCAGTCTACTTTGCATATCTGATCTGCAGGTGTTGGGAGTGGCTGCAGGTGCCACCAGCCCTGCATATGATCGTGCTAACTCCATGTGCAACACCTTTTTCTTCCAGAAAATCCAGAATATTCTAGCACTTTGCTTGTGCCATTAGGATCACTCAGCAAAAAAACAGCTTGCATTCTCAAGCCGACTTTTTTCCTTTTGTGATTTCCAGTGTTTTTGAAAGAAGTTTTTTGGTTTCTTCTCAAACTGCGCAATTCTTTCTCTGGGAAGAATCAAGCTACTTTGTTCAAGACTTCTTACAACACGTGCTTAGCTTAACTCTTTCTGTTTCTCCTCCACTTTTCCAGATTTTTTTTTTCCTTTTTCTTCATAATCAAGTAAGTCAGTAACAAGGGTTCCTGCAATTTTTCATTTTATGAACTTTTGGCCTCATTTATTAGTTCAGTACCTCAGGCATGGAGATTGTACTCAAAAGAAAACAAATTATCTTTTCCATAATTGCATTGCACATACACATACACAAAATGATGAAGTATCTTAAGGGAAGGATTTTTATCTAGATAATCATAACCCGAAATTGAAGCCATGATACAGAAAAGAGACTGATAAGTAGGAATGAAATTAGTACTTATTCAGGGTAGCTCATCCTTATCATCGTTCTGCACACTTCATTATGAACTATAGATCTGAAAAATGTTTTTCAAGCTACAATTTCTAATGTTCTAAAATACACTTTATCATCCGTTCCTTTTCTGACTTGTTTACAAGGATAAATGAAGCAAGTAGTTCTGCCACCTTTTCCTGTGGAAATGAGAGAAATTCTAAACTTCACAATCCAAACTTACTGATACATTTAGTGGAGTGCTCTCAGCTATAGAGTTTTCCAGCTTTTTAATATTAATAGATAGCACTGAGCATCAAAGGACATATATTTTCTTAGGTGTGTTTGCAAGGATGAGCAAAGAAACCTGGCTGCTGAAGGAGCTTCTGCTAGTACCTGTAATGCAGGAACAAAGGAATAAGTTATTTTTTAATTTTTTTATTTTTTCTTTAATGAATCATTTTGGCAGCTGCAAAGCATATGTAACATCTACGCTGGTGTCAGTACTGAGATGCACAGTGGTGGCTACACATGGAGGAGTGCTGAGTGGTCTCTCCACACTGTGCCATTGGCAGCAGCTGGGCGGGTATGGGGTGGCAGCCCAGGGTAGAGCCTCCTTTGCAGAGTGCAGGAAACAGAGGGCACCGTGGGGCTCTATCTGCATGATAACAGGGTTTGAAAATACAATGCTACTGTCAAGGAAATCAGATATGTTGTTTTTTCAGCGTAATGGTCAAGGATTCATGCAGAGACATCACAGTAAGTTATTCTGTCCCTTAAACCATAGACACGAGCTTATAGTCACTAATTATTTGGATCATGAGTGCTATGTAGCTCTGATTCTGTAATAGTCATTTATCAGTGGCATGAACTGATTGACTAGTTGGTCTCTATAATCTAACAGGGTGATTGATATTCATCATACCCAGCTTTAGATGTCTACATCTGAACTAGCAGCTGAGGTTTTATTTCTAGTCAGTGGATAAAAATAGGCTATTCTGGTGCAAGATCAGTATGTTTTATTTTAGATTTTTACTTTAAGAATATGTATATTAAGATAAGATGAATCACAGCTTGATTCCCTCCATGCCTAGAAAAGGTCTCTAAAAGTGATTATTTCAAGTCAGATGCAAATATATGAACATTTCCTTTTGTTCAGACAAATGCTGCTTACAGCATCCACCACTCCCTGTAAAACTTCTGCTTTGTATTTTGAGGGCAGTGGTAAGAAAAATTGATGCATCTCATGAGCATTGTTTAGTTCTCTAAAGTAACTTCACTTAAAAAAATTGCCTGAATGTCTTGAAAACCCAGCATTTCTTGTAGGAATGGACTACCTAGCTCTAGATCAACTCCAATAAAAATGAGGTCAAAAAAACTGCTGAACATGAGAAGCTTATAAAAGCAAGAAGAGAAAGGCTCGTGGGTACCTAGAACACCACTACCAAAGAAGACATCTTTAGTATGCTTTCCTAAGACAGCGACATGAATATGGGGAAAGCTTTTATTACTTTTTATGCAAATGCTGATACACAACTTTGTGTTGACAATTATGATCATACGAAAAGGCCAAGTTCTGTTGGTCTGAATAGGAAAGACATCACACATGCAATCTGTACTCTCTCCCCTGGAGTTTGGCTGTAATTTTAAGTGTAACAAGAAGGATAACAAACAGCATAAAAGTCTGCATTTCCCTGTTCAGTCTTGCTACCTTTAGCTTTTCCGTGCAGTGTCACAGCGCCCTGTCCTTGCAGTCTGTTGAAGCTAACAGGGCGTGCTTCCCGCTGCCAGCAGTCGCCAAAACGCCACTCTTGGGCGCTTCGTGCCGAGCACTGACAGCAGCCGGCCGTGGCAGCCTGTGCCCATCCAGGGCTACTGCATCCTTGCTACCAAAGGTCTATTAAAAACAGCCTTTTCACTGACAGGCAAAAATGTGCTTTTTCTAGTACTGTCAAGGTTCCTATTGCTAAATGATTCTTCCTCCTACCAGTTGCATCGCCTAATTTCACATGCAGCCAGTTAGCAAGGTCTGTCTGAGATCCGCTAGTTCACACTTTGACAGTGTTCAGATGTCCCAAATGGAAAGCACGCACATTGCATACATCAGAGCAGGTCTGAGAGGAACAGGCTTTGAGACAGGTTGAAGCCATCCAGGCATTACGTACGGTATGTTGCTGCTGGTTTTAAACT
Organism: Caloenas nicobarica; assembly: GCF_036013445.1. Classification (NCBI taxonomy): domain Eukaryota; kingdom Metazoa; phylum Chordata; class Aves; order Columbiformes; family Columbidae; genus Caloenas; species Caloenas nicobarica. Next base: position 91,383,945 of record NC_088245.1, on the reverse strand, counting down.
ATGCAGACTACAAACAGAAATGGCCTTTCTTATGAAGCAGTAAAAGTAGCCTTGTCCTGTGAGTTACACCTTAGGATTGCTTGCTGAAATAGCATGTAGAGAAAGGAAAACCTCGCTTTCTATGCAGAAGTAATATTTAAAATGTTAAATCAGGCTTGCAAAGATTTTGAAATTTTGTTCTTTCTATTGAGGTATTCCAGTTCTTCAGGCTCTGTCACCATACAAGCCACCTACAACTGGTTGCCTTTCCTCTACAATCTGCCTACCATTCACATATGGTAGGAAGTTTAGACTTGCATCTTTTTCTGAAGGATTGCATCTGTCAACTATAGCTTGTCCACTGTGTATTCATTGTTTCTTAGAAAATCTGATAGCTACTGTACCTTAAAGCTTCTTTTATAAGATCCTAAGAGAACTGAGGATGCACCATAGCCAGCAAAGCTGATAATATGTAGAATTTCAGTTATAAAGAATAGATTCACCTTGTTTTTCTTTCTAAAGCAGAACAAAAGCAACTATTTGCAAGCTATCCTGTGACATAACTTTCTTCTGCAATGCCTTAGTTTATTAGAAAGATAAAAATATGACTTTAAAAATATTCTTTTATCCTTATACACTCCAGACCAGCAGATTCTACAGTCTTCTCCCCAAATAAAACATAACACAGCTAAATAAAACTACTTCTGTGATAAGACCCCAACAAAATAAAAAGTAGAAGGGGAAGAGAATGGCAGTCTGTAATAAACTTTTGTACTTTATCATATTTAACATATTGTGCTGGACACGAGTCAGTAGTTTTTCTGACTGCGATTAACATAGAAAAGCAACTCTTCTCTCAGAAATAAGTATTCTTAATTCCATATAATACTGATAGTCAATTATGTACACATAGTCTTAGACTAGAAGTATAAAGTAAGTATGAGCAGAAAAGTTGCTACAACATAAAGCCATGCAGAGGAAATCAACTGCATTGATCCTAGGGCAAAATTGCTAAGGGTTCCTCTTATATCTGTAATTTTGCAAGTTCCTGTTGAGTGTCAGGAAATAGTAGCAAAGGTACCGAAAATATTTCTTATCAATAGATTTACTGGAGACAGCAATGATTATGCACTATAACAACAAAGCATAATTTGTACTGCCAGTCATTCTAAATCTGTCATGGAGAGGAAATCCTTTCTGTCTTATGTGATTCATTTTCTTATGTTTTTGGATTTCAAGATTGATATTTGGTGAAGATTTACTGTTGTGAAATAGGGAAGATGATTTTTGTTTGATCTGGGATGAGACCAGACCATGCCTTTGTGGCTGCACATTTCCTGGTTTTATCAACAAAAAGGAACACAGTACTTAGTTGTGCCTCCTTCAGAATTCGTAATTGCAGGCTCAGTACTCTTTATGGAAAGTTGAATGGCAACTGGCAAGAATGCTCTAGTGAGAGAAAGTGACAAAGACCACCTAGAATCTATTTCCTTTCGCAGTATCTAGACTTAGACTTGTAAGACTTTAGTGAGTTACAAGTGAGTTTATTTCTGCTTTCCATTGAAATATGTATATAGATTAATACTGCAGACAACAGACCGCAACATTTATTTTCTAAGCACTTACCTAAATGTGAAAATCCTGAAATATCAGGGCAAAAAAGGAACTTGCTATAGCAATAAAGCTGTGCTGGAATAAACCCCCCCTCTTTTGGGTTACCTGAAAAACCTATTTGATGCCACCCTGGAAGGCATGCGCACCTAATTCTTTGGACAAAAATCTAGCCCCTATATTATCATGTTGCTATTTTAATGATCCTATGCAATAATATGCATTTATAAGCTAGCGAGCAGCATCTAGGGGCGTAAAAACCCCAGTTTCCCAAGATCAAAGATCCCTTTTTCCCCCCTTGGGAGAGGAAACCATAAGGCTGCTTCCTCCACTGTTAACATTTTGCTTCAGGGCAAGTGGCAACATAATCCCTACCATTTTTACCTCCTGCTGCTCCACTGGGAAAACACAATCCCACCATGTGTGTTTGTGGCTCTTTTTAATCATGTTTCCTGCTGTGCCTGTGCTGTGACAGAGCAGCAGCAGGTAGCATAAATAAAGGAGAAACCTGGCAGAAAACTATAGACCACTTCTGAGATTTTGAATTTGACAGTGTTTTGGAGCACCATCATCTCTAGGAGAAAAGAACAGATTTTTTTTGTCTAAACTCTCTGCTTTCAGAGCAGCAAGGATAAACTCCCCGTGCTTTAGCAGGAAGCAAAAATAAAAGCAATGTTTTCACTGCACCTGAGAACACAGCCTCATGATTAAATGATGTTTACGAGTGTGTTTTCCACTGCCATGAGGCTTTGAAACTGGTTTAATATAATATTCTGACTCACTATGAGTGAATTGGAAAGGAGGAACTTTTCCATTATCCCTGTATATGAAATACTGTTCTCTTGCTACCAGTAGAAGGGCAGTGGTTCCTGCAAAAGAAAATAATTATTTTAGCTTCAGATCTTTTGTGGTAGTTGGTTAAAATAGATTGTCATTAAAGAAGTTTCTAATTCTTTCAAAAGGCAAAATGATTCAGGCTGCCTCTTTTACCAAGGTCCCCTCGAGGCACTTAGCGTTTTGGAAGTTCATGGGAGCAAAAGGGAGGACTCTGCCCTGATCAGGATACCAACCATTTTCTTGCATTTGAAGCTCCCAGTGTGAGCTTCCTTTTATTACCAGACCAGAGAGCTGAGGATGCACCATGCCAAACAAACTGACAAAATGTAGATTTTCTACTGCAGAGAATAGTTTGACATTGCTTTTCTTTGTGAATCAGCACAAAAGCATTTACTGTCCAGCTATCCTAAGACAGCTGCAAACCATTAATTTAATAGAACGATAAAATTACAAGTTGTTGGTTTTTTTCTTGTTTGGATACATATTAAATCTGTGAAATTTCATGACGGGACACTAACAGAAGAGATGTATTATAATCATATGACTTGTAATTTTATGAAATACTTTAAATGACATTAAATTAGTATATCTTTAACTTCATACTTTTATATTTCATTGATTTCTGAATCATAGCTTTTATTATGTTGTAAAATAAGTTAATAGTCTTTGATACTTTATTTAGAACATCTCACATATCATAACAGAATGTAGAACAGAAATAAAATATTTCAATGTATAGGTTATAATTGTATTTAGAGATGATTTCAAATTGTTAGGAAAAATATGAGTTAAAGTATTTATAGTTGCTGGAGTTTTCATTGCAAACAGTATTCAAGTTTCTTTTGTAACAAGTAACAGCAAAAGGTACTGATATAAATTTTAGAGTGTCTCCCTGAATTTGTTTTGTAGTATAAACAAGAGTAGGTGGGTAGTCTATATGTAATTTCTTGATGGCATACAGAACTTGTATTCATGACAGTTAATCAGTCTTTGGGTAGCAGCTAGTTATGTGGCAGTAATTTGACTGGAAATTTATTAGAGTAAGTGCAAAATTCGCTAGAAAACGTGGAGCTACTGCCATGAAATCTAAACATGTGACACAAAAGAAATGTTGAAACCACAAATACACCAATGCAAATCTCAAGTGTATTTAGTACTTCAGTTACTTCAGTAAGTCGTTAACGGAAGACTGTACGTATCACTTTGAGGAGGAGAATTGAAGTGACAACTATTGCTCTCATAAAATATGGCCACAAATAATTAAAGTGAAAAATGAAGCTGTTGCAGTCTCTTGAATCAGCATGAAACTGCATGGGCATTAAGAAAATTGGGTAATAAAAAATGTTCTACTTTGTGTCCTGCAGAAGATTGTTCACGTTCAATGAACAGAGAAGTAGTCACTTAAATGTGGAGCATAAACAGACTGAGATTGGTGATTTTTGGTATGATTAGACAAACTCAAGCATAGAAAGTCATACATTCCCTAACCGAACATACAGAGTAGAAAATTAACAGATTGAATAAGGGGATTTCCTAGACTCTGTTTTTCTGTAAAGTGAAAAAAATTATTAAGAAATCTAGATCTGAGATTCTTAAACTTGGCATGTGTGACATACTTCAAAATGCTTATGAAAGCCATGTATCAAGCAGTTTATTTCTGAGCATACAACTAGATGAGGAGAGAGGCTGTGAGCTGCTTCTGTTGCCGCTGCAGATGGTAGGATGTGACCAAAATATTTATAGTCAATACTGTATTGAAAAACACAAGTTTTCAAGAAAATGGGCTGATTATGAATGTTAGTCTATGTTTTGCAGTGTTTGGTTAGATAGTAAATCTATGCATATGATAACATGTCTTTAAAAGTATAAGATACTTTTCTCAAGTGTAGCCTATCCTATCTGTTGTGGGTATAAAGACTTTATTAGAAGAATCCTTTGAACTCAGAATGTGAATAACTTCATATGATAGAAAAGACTGATTTATTTTTCCTATTCAGAGTGAATGGGAAACAAGTGAAAAACATACAGCAGTGGTAAAACATTTAAGGTAACTGGGGAGTGTTAGTAGAAGTCAGAGGGACATCTGGAAATCAAATGTGATAGGAAGTTCAAAATACCGGTTCTCAGTGCTTGTGAGGCCCCACCTTGAATCCTGTGTTCAGTTTTGGGCCCCTCACTACAGGAAAGACATTGAGGTGCTGGAAAGAGTGCAGAGGAGGGCGATGAAGCTGGTGAGGGGTCTGGAGCACAAGTCTGATGAGGAGCAGCTGAGGGAACTGGGGCTGTTTGGCCTGGAGAAAAGGAGGCTGAGGGGAGACCTGATCGCTGTCTACAGCTACCTGAAAGGAGGTTGTAGCATGGAGGATATTGGTCTCTCCTCCCAAGTAGCAAATGATAGGACGAGAGGAAATGGCTTCAAGTTGTGCCAGGGGAGGTTGAGATTGGATATTAGGAAAAAATTCTTCACGGAAAGGGTTGTCAGGCATTGGAACAGGCTGCCCGGGGAAGTGGTGGAGTCACCATCCCTGGAGGTGTTTAAAAGGCATTTAGACGAGGTTCTTAAGGACATGATTTAGTGCTAGAGCTAGGTTGTGGTTGGACTCGATGATCCTGAGGGTCTCTTCCAACTGAAAAGATTCTATGATTCTATATCTTTATTACATAAAGATAAAAAAAGAATAATGCCCGGTTTTTATCTTACTGGTCTTAACTGGTCAGATCTGTTCTTGAGCCTCCCAAGTCTCTAAGCATCAGTGAGAATAAAGTATCATCCATAGTATTGGAAAACAGAGCTAGGGAGCACTTAAACTGACTAGATATAGACTTGCCTGTGGAACCAGAGGGTGTATACTCAAGCATTCTGAGGGATTTCGGAAATGCCATTGTGAGGCTGCTGTCTATCACCTTTGAAAAGTCATGGTGATCAGTGGAGGTTCCTGATGACTGGAAGAAAGAAAATGTCACACCCATTTTCAAGAGAGGCAAGGTCAAGATGATCCAGGCCAATTGATGTCACTTCAATCACTGCGAAGACTGTGGGGCAAATCCTCCTAAAACCATATCCAGACACATTAAAATGAGAGGTTAATTGGTACAGCCATCATGGATGTTCTTTATCTTGACTTTAGCAAGGCCATATGGTAGTATCCTTATGCACTGGATGGGTAGACCAGCACATAGGTGGAAAACTGTCTTGACTGCTGGGCATAAGGAGTAGAGATCAGCAGTCTGAGGTACAGCTGATAGCTGGTTATCAGTGGCACACCTCAGCTATTGATGCTGTGGCCAAGACCATTTAGCATTTGTATTAACCACCTGGACAATGGTGTGAAGTGCACGTTCAGCAAGCTCGGGATTTAACACTGAATTTGAAAGCACATTGCAGGGAAGTACAGGCATTCAGAGAGACCTCAACAGGCTGGAGGAACAGACTGCCAGAGACCTCACGAAGTTCAGCACAGGCAAGTGCAAAATCCTGCAGCTGAATCAGATTGATCCCAAGCATCAACACAGACTGGGTGCCAACTGGCAAGAAATGAGCTTTACAGAAAAGGAGTGGTAGATGGCAGGTTAAGCAAGAGCTAGCGATGTGCCCTTGCAGCAAAGAAAGCCAACCACTTCCCAGGTGGTGCTAGCAAGACTTCAGCCAGCAGGCTGAAGGCAGTGATCTTTCTCCTCTGTTTGACACTTGTGAAACTGCACTTGGAGCTCTGTGCCCAGTTTGGGGCTCGCCGGTACCAGAGAGAGGCTGAGGTACTGGACCGAGTCCAGCAGCGGGCCACTGTGCTGGTCAGGGGCCAGAGCACAGGATGTACAAGGAGAGGCTGCAAGAGCTGGGCTTGTTCAGCCACGAGAAGGGAAGGCTGATGGGCATCTAATCAGCCGACTAATGGTGGTCATTACAGAGAAGACAAAACCAGATTCTAAAGACCGCATAGGCGGAAAAAAAGCTGTAGTGGATTCAAATTGCAACATAAGAAATTCGTTCAGAAATAGGACAAATTGTTTCCCTGTTATTTTGAAAGTGGTCAAGCACTACAGCCTAGAAGGGTTGAGGAGTCTCCATGCCTCCAAATATTTAAAACTTGACTGGATGAGTCCCTGGTCAACTGATCTGCCTGAGACTTTCTCCATTAAGAGTGGGACAGATGTGTCCACAGATTCCTTTCAACTTGAATTATTTTGTGATTTTATGAATTAAGAATATTTTTCTGATGAGGTGTTTTGGTTTTTTGGTTGTTGTTTGGTTTAACTATTGCCAGCTAATACTGACTTAAACCATCTTCTGTGAAAAAACAAACAAGCAAAAAGTTTAAAACATATTATTGAAGCTGAATACACTTAAACTGTTCATGAAAATGTAAAAGGACAGAGAGTTAGAGAGGCTCTTCTGTTCCCTTTGACTCATGAAATATCAAATGTTATTTCAGATAATGAGTTTCTGGAGAATGCAGAACTAATGAAGTTTTAACAGTATTCAACCCTGGGGTTGTGGTGTCAGCTTAAGTTCTTCCTCTCCTCTGTCCATATAACTAATCAGCTTTGAGAGCTGGAGTGCATATGCTCCTTTTCAAAGAACAGAAAAGCAGCCACTCTTTCATCTGGCCTTATGTTCATGCTTTTATTACAGTCAAAGTTTATATCAGAAGACTATAACCTCCTGCAGCTGACTGTGAAAAACAAGGTGGATTTAATGAACACTGCTTCCTGCTATTCAGAAACAGTATTAGGAATGTTTCTGGCATGTAATAAGAAGTCATATTGAGTTAGTGTTTGTGGGTTTTAATTCTCATTAGGAAGTTTGTAGGTCACAGTAAAAAAAATATATACTTCACAGAGCTTTCTCAATACCTAATACAGATGGATTTCATTATAGGAAACATATGAGTTGTCTGTTTCAGATTTGTTATTAAGAATAATTATGATAATCACATATGCAAAGCATTTAAAACCAGATTCAAACAGGGTTATGTTGGTGTGCCTTCAAGATCTGCTTCTCTGAGGTATTCTCTCTGGTCTCCAGCTACTTCTCCAAGAAACACAGGTATCTCACAAGTCTTGTGTTGTACTTGCCAGCCCTGTGCACACCTCCACATAGGAAAACAGATCCACACAGGAGCAGTGCTAAGTAGATTTATGACCTCAGATAGATCAGTGTGACTGTGCTTCTTGACTTTACTGAAGGCTATGCAGGCAATTGTCCTGTACAGGTGCTAGAAGATGGTGGGGTTTTGTTTCCTCATTGTGGCCTTTCCCAGTTGCTGATGCTGTTCCTTCTGCAAGCCAGGGTATGTAGGGAAAGCCTGAGGAAAACCACTCTGTATAGATCCAAAGGCGTTGGTCGCCTTTCTCAAGTTACTTTTTTTTTTTTTTTTTCTCGCTGCTTCTTGCTAGTTGTCATTGCTAAGGGTCTATCAGACCCTTATTTCATTTCTGAGCCCCAGTCAGGCAACTGTACTTGAACTCACCAAGGGGATTGCTTTGTCTCCATGTGCCACATGAGAAGTGGCACCTTCCTCACTGCCACCTTCCTGAGTGCCATTGCGCAGAAGAGGCATCTCTTTTTTCAATATATGATGCTGTATGTATACCTGAGTCTCATTCCTCAGTACTGCAGAAAATTAATGAGTACCATGTGAGTCAGGGCAAATAAGTCTCTACCTGATTTGTCTCTCAGAACTCCGATTTTTGTATTTATCAGGCTTGTGTATAAGCCTTTCTTTTGCATCTGTGTATTTCCTTATCATGATTTTTTTTGTGGTAGAAACTCATTTAATATTTGATGTTTAAAGTGTCCAATAAGTTTCTACTTTTCTTCTGTATTATCTTTTAATGACAATAATTATTTTTGATGATACTAGACACAAAAATATGTTTAGGAATTAAAACTATTAGCCTTAAAACTCTCTTTGCTATCCTTTCATAGAAGGTGTCATTAATGTGCTAAGGAATTTCAAATGTTGCCTTATTTTTATTCTGAAACCCTACTATTACATGTGCATTAATTATATAACTTTGCATTACAAAGCAGTCATGATTTCTATTATGCAAAATGGTTTTGTGTCTTCAACATTGTGCTAGCTTCTCTGGAAAGTGACATTGTCACTCCACCAGCTGGGGCAGAATTCTACAAATCAGTCAGCATTTCTGTGAGAAGCTGGAGAGCTATAAGAGAAAATTCTGTATATCGCAGAAAGATAGATTGTACAAGGTAATTTGAGGGTTTTTTAAATACTCCATTACGTATCCCTGTGTAGAAGAGACAATGAGAGTTTTCCTATGTTTTCTGGGATGGAACTGATCTTTGCATATTATTTGAGGAGAAAATCACATTATCCAGTTCATCTGGTTTTGCTTTAATATCATCTTATAGTCTTCCTTTCCATACCACCTTGAACTTTATCAACAACATTTCTTCAATAATCAAGTACCTCTAAATGGAAAGCCTTAAAAAATACATTGTATCATTCTGCATGAGTCAAATTCTGGGCTAGAGAACAGATGACCATGTGTAGACTCCTTTAGATGTGTGGCCATTTGCATATTCGTATAGAGAAGCTGGACTTCAGTCAGTTACTTTTACATTCGAGGTCAGATTTGCTACTTGTGACAGCAATCAAGAGTGTAAAGTACCCATCTACTTTATTTTAAAAATTTAGTCATGCTGAAGTTGATGGAAATCAATTTAAAAGTGTGGGTTGAAAGTGAGGAACATTCATCCAATATTTTCATGATAAGTAGGGAATAATTCAATTCAGCACAATCATACTTGAAATATAAACTCGTTGAAAACCTCTTATTCTAATTGCATGAACTAATACGACGGAACTGGCAAATTGATTCTGAAATATATATATATCGAAGTTACTAATTTCTATTGGAAGAAAATTTGTTGGCCACTTCTAATGCAAACCGTATATTAAGTTTAAACTTATGAAGCTTTAATTCTTCATTATGCTTCAGGATTAGTTTCTAGACTTTTTTTCCTGATGCTGAAGAACATAACAGGTACAGGAATCATCCTATCCCAATCATCTAGAATGATCCCAGGACTTTTCACACTGTGGGATGTCTTCAGCTAGACTTTTGACACCGTCTCTCACAACCTCCTCATAGGCAAGTGCAGGAAGTGCGGGCTGGCTGAATGCACAGTGAGATGGATTGAGAACTGGCTGGATGGCAGAGCTCAGAGGGTTGTGATCAATGGTGCAGAGTCTGGTTGGAGGCCTGTAGTTTGTAGGGGTTCCCCAGGGGTCAGTACTGGGTCCAGTCTTGTTCAACCTGTTCATCAATGACCTGGATGAAGAGACTGAGGTACCCTCAGTAAGTTTGCTGATGATGCCAAACTGGGAGAAAGGGTTGACCCACCAGAAGGCTGTGCTGCCATTCAGTGAGACCTGGACAGGCTGGAGGACTGGGCAGAGAAGAGCCTGAAGTTCAACAAGGGCAAGTGGAGGAATAAACCCAGGCACCAGTACAGGTTAGCGGTGGACCTGCTGGAAAGCAGAATTGTGAAAGACTTGGGAGTTCCGGTGGACAACAGGTTGACCAGGAGTCAACAATGTGCCCTTGTGGCCAAGAAGGCCAGCAGTATCCTGGGGTGCATTAGGAAGAGTGTGACCAGTAGGTTGAGGGAGGTTCTCCTCCCCCTCTACTCTGTCCTGGTGAGGCCGCATCTGGAGTACTGCATCAAGTTCTGGGCTCCTCAGTTTAAGAAGGACAAGGATTACTGGAGGGAGTCCATTGGTGGGTTACGGAGATGATGAGGGGCCTAGAGAACCTTTGTTATGAGGAAAGACTGAGAGAGCTGGGTCTGTTCAGCTTGGAGAAGAGAAGGCCAAGAGGGGATCTCATCAATGTTTATAAATATCTCAAGGGTGGGTGTCAAGAGGATGGGACCAGACTCCTTTCAGTGGTGCCCAACGATAGGATGAGGGGCAACAGGCACAGACTGAATATGAGGAGAAACTTCTTTACTTTGAGGGTGACAGAGTACTGTCAACCCAGAGAGGTTGTGGAGTCTCCTTCTCTGGAGACTTTCAAAACCTGCCTGGGCACACTCCTGTGCAATCTTCTGTAGGTGAACCTGCTTTAGCAGGTGGGTTGGACTAGATGATCTCCTGAGGTCCTTTCCAACCCCAACCATTCTGTGATTCTGTGAAAAGATACATTGAGTCACCATTCTTTAGAAAGTAAGATAACGCTTCTATTTCAAACATGAAAGGTAGCAGAGCGATCAACGGCTTTTTTGAAAGAATGTAGGAAGTATTGGTATATTCTCATGTCAATACCCTATCCTAAGTAAGATTTAATGTTCAAAGCGGCAGAGAAGTTTATATTAAGTGTTATAGCATCTACTATTTCATTTCACAATAGTATTTACTTTCTTATTGATGGCTCTGGGATGCATCAAGTTTGAAGGGAAATAGATAAAACACAACTTCTGTCTCATAAAATCAGATCCATGGAGCTTACAGAATGTGTCATTGTTTGAGTGCTAATATAATTCTGAGTAGCTATGGCAGATGCGCAAAAGGCCCAATCTCACATTAAGTTTATGTCACTCAAGATCCCAGAAAGAATAGCCTCTGCACTGCAGAACTCAAAATGTAAACCCTTGTGTCATGGAAATATTTAGAATTTGGCATGACTATCAGTTTTAACCATCTTCACACTAATGTAGATTTCCATGCGAAAAGACAATATATTTTAAATTGAATCAAGACTAGGAAGGGAAATTGACCAGTTGAAAGCTGGTTTGCTTATATCACATTTCCAACCTGTAGCTGTTCCAAAGCAAAATAATGAATAAATGGAGACAGAAAAATAGTAGATAGCTTTTAAATATTTAATTAGTTCAAAATCATTTTGGATATTTTGTCAGCCCTCTAATCACTACTGTTGCCTATGAATAAGCTATCTAGTTTTTGTTCTCCTTATTTTACTTGATCCATACAGGTTTATTTGTATGTGGTGTGTGTACATATAGAAGAAATACCATTACAGCAGTAGTTGCACTTTCTATAGTTCTTTTTATCAATATCTAAACTGGCTGCCTATGGAGAACAGCCTCATCACTCTGTCTTCCTTGCTGTGCAGATGACCAGTTGCATAGAGCAACTAAGCAGATTTCTAGTTTCATAGAATGAGGAGTATTTACATTTTTATTGCACAGGCTGCACACCATTCATAGCTTTGACCTTGGGTTACTTCTGTTTAGACTGGAACTTCACGGCCAGTGAAAATCTGTAAGCATATGGATTTCCTCAAGACTCACATTAATACTTATCTAGATTTCTTGGGCTTTGTAGTTTTCTATTATTTAACATGTCATATACCTCTCTACAAAGATTGAGTTTTCCTTGAGTTTGGTTTCTCTAGTGTGCTCTTTACCCATGTTCATTGTTTCAGTAATAGAGTAAACCTGTATGGAATGAAAAATGTGAAAAGTTCCAAGACAACGTTTTCAAACTTACTGAGGTGCTTATCTCAATAGTGGTGTATTAATTCTTTGTTGCTCTGTCTTTTCATTAGTGTTCTTGGCAGCTGGCATGGTATGCGAATGTTTTATTTCAAACTCTTGACTTGGCCATCCAGGAGACTGCTCTTTGAATTCTGGCATTATTAGCATGTTGTAGAATGAGAGGATATTAATCTTACATATATCTTACACACCTTATATATCAATACTGCATAGATATTATATATTATATGGAGAGTATAAAGGTTAGATGTAATAAGAATGAGCCAAGTCCCAAAGTAAGTTAGACCCAGCTTTTTTTAAGTGGAAGTTGTCCAGGGTTTGTTCTCCCTATATTTCAATTTTCACACTTCTGGTTTAATTTTTAGAGGAGAAAACATGTATCGTTGCTAATATTCCCTACAACTCACTGTGCATGTATCCTCTTTGTTCCAGTGGAAAAAACGTTCTGTAAAGGCTGCAATGAATTAATGAAAACCATTCAAATAGCAACTTGTGTTTCTAATCTAGTGCACTGGGATTTTTCATCAGTAATTAAAAAATATAAAACCTGGGTGTTTATATATACATTTGTATGTATAAAATTCTCTGCTTCTACGGTTAGAATGGTGTGCGTTTGGAATGTGCTTTTCAACTACTGACACCACAGGATTTTGGAGAATAGTTTGAGCAGCCAAAGCCTGGCAATGTCAATGCTAGTGTTCTCCCTTTCCTCAGGAAACCCATGATAAAGCTGGACTCAGTCATGTGTTGCCAGATTTTTCTCCTCCCTCTGATGCAGTCCACACAGCAAATTCACCTCTGAGCTGCTAGAAATTGTTATAAGGTACCTCTGTGCTGAGTCAGCGTGTTGTTGGAGCTCTCCTAGCCTGGGATCCTCAGCAGTTCTTCAGGAGGACTGGTAGGAGAACAAGCAGGTTGTTACAGATTTGATACTTTTATTTTTAATTTCCCCAAAGCCATCAATTTTCTGCAACTAGCATTTTCCAGGGAAAAATTATTTTGGTGGTAAATTGCTGATCTGCTCTCATCAGCACCAGCAGGAGAGGTCACTCTGAGTTTGGCAGTCTTATTACACAGCTATACCCATGGCCCTGTGAGTCGCAAGCAAAAACAAGTACATACTAATGGATATAATGCCTCAAGTAGGGAACAAGACAGCAGAATCTGAGTGCCCACAATACAGATTGAGCATGGCATGTTTAGACTGCGAAGTCCCTACCTGTTTGGAAATCCGCTCTTTTGATTGAGAACAAAAGCTGGGAGCTGCACAGTGGGGACTGTTGAGGCATGGAGCTGTCTCAGGAAGGACCTGATTCTTAGTTAACACTTGTGCTAATTTTCTTTGTAATAAGAATAGAAGCTATTATTTTCTTCTGAAGATAATTTGTCTCTTCAAAGCAAATAGGCGCATGAAATATGGCAAAATTGCTTTAATCACTAATATTAGTAGATAGAAGACAAAGGGAGCAGATCTGTTGTTTTAAGATTATCCTTTTTAATTATGAAAGTTTTTTTCTGACAGGCCACATTTTTATTTAGAATCATATTTTAAGCAACCTGCCACATGGAAAATCTTCAGTATTTTAAATCATGTGTGATTTTCTCATTTGACAGTCTTACTATCTTAGTCTGGCAACAGAGCTTATCAAAATTCTGTCTCCTCAGCATTGTGAATTTGTTCACATCCTAAAACTTCGATTTTTTATTAAATTAACAAATCAATAGCTAAAAGGATCAATGGGTTTGGTAGCAGCTGGTTTAATCTCAGCAGAAATGGATTGCTGCCAAATCCCATGTTGCTGTTTAAATTGATTCAGCCAGACATCTTTTGCTCAAAAAGTCCATTGTGGTGAAAGAAAAGAAATTTTGTTTAAAAATTATATATAAAATTGGTGGTCCTTTGTGCATGTGTGTGCATGGACATGCACACATTCTACCGCCTTTTTTTCGGGAGATCCTAGGAAACAGAAATTGCTTTACTCGAAGCACCATCTCAGCACCTTCTTATGGGTCCTTTTTTTTCCAAAGCTGGCACTGCTGTTCATAAAAATGAAAAAACTTGTAATTTTTTTTTTCTGGTTATTTTTTGGTGGGGGGGTTAGAGGGATTTGTTGTTGGTGGTGGTTTGGTTTGTTTTGGGTTTTTTCTGTTTATGTGTTGTTGGTTTTTCTGTTCTACATCTCTAAGCGTTTGATACTGCTTTCTATTTTCTCAGTTGTTCAGTGTATGCACACAATACAGATCATTTTCATTTAGTTGGTGAATGCCAAATGAAAGAGAGCTAAGTACATAGTAGGCATTTTACAATCCTTATCACACGTCATTAGACACTAATGTACTATAATAATGATCTTGATAATTGCACTCTCACCTCACAGCACACTTGCGTCTTGGATAATACATTTTCAGATATTTTTCTTTTATATAAATTAAATATCCTTACCAGTATTACATAATGAAAATTCTGCTATTAATGTTGAATGGTGAGCATGTAAAGTACCATATGTAGAACTGTGATTTACATGGGCATGAAACATTAGAAATTCCACTATTTGATGAGGCCAGTCTTTGGAGAAATGGATAATACAAATGCTCATTGAATTTTGAACATTATAAGATAGAGGAATGGACTAGGTCACTTTGTCCAGAGCCAAAAGTTTCCTACATTACATTTTTTTAATGTTAGCAAATTATTTACAGTGGATTTAAAATGTCATAGGTTATAGAACTTCTTTATCATCTGGGAGAATATTTCACAGCTGAATAGATATTGCTGTCTAAAAAATTCTTCTTATCATCTGGACTATAGCTCTTCCTTTGTTTTCCTTTTTCTTAAACTTTGTACTGTTACTCCACTAACCTATTGCCCACTTTATCCTCACTGATTAGGTCTTCTGTGTGTTTATACGCTCTACGTATTTGTACACTATTTTCCTCTTCTTCCAGAGTTGGCTGCTTAGCAAAGCTCCTCATATTTGGCTATTTTAATCTTTGTTAGTTTCTGGAGCACAATACATTCTTCTTATTGCTTTTCTTTTAAATAATTCCAACTGCTTAAGCTCTTTCTGGGAAAAGCGTTCTCAGAAATGAAGGTATTATTGCAGATAAAGTATTGTCAGAACCATCCATCAAGGTTTCTTGCTCAAGGTTGCCATTGTGCACTTATCCAACGGTCTTGTGAAAACCTTTACTTATAAACTGAAGCTTATTTTCCTGTGATTTCTCACACTGATTCAATGTCATTTTTTGTCACTTGCAGCAATTGTCTTCTACAGAATGTTTGTTTCCTAGTTGTTTTTCTTAAATGCATTAGGCTGGATTGATGTACTCATCTTGAGCATCATGACATGCTGACCTGAGCTGCTTGACTTATACTAGAACCTAGAGAGAAATTATTTGTGGTATCATTCAGACAGGGTCATCTGTAAAAACATCAGTATGTCCAAGTGAGAGAAGGAAAACAGAGAACTTAAAAATGCTTGGAAAGCTACAAGTTAGGTTTTTTCATGTATGTCTGTTTTAAATGTAGTGGCTTTATGGGCATTACATTTTGTGCTTTATTCCAAAACACGATAGCATTTTTTAGAAGAGCCATTTTTGTCTAATTGAAAAGACGTCTGAAATTAAACTTAAGTTCCACAATGTGCATGATGTTAGAATCACGCGAATGATGATAGAAGCTCAATTTTTTTTCCTCCAGGTATATGTACAGTCTGCTCATTTACAAGAACTGATTTGAATATTAAATAATATTTATTTCAGTGACAAAAACAATGTGATATGGTAACTGGTCAGTCAAGGAGCTGATTAAAGATTATTTATGGGAAGTGAATATTCAATAAACATTTTTAAGAACAGGGTGTCCTGTAAGAGTCACACTAAAAAGAAAACAACAACAACAAACCACTACTCATAAAACAGGTAGTGTTGTGGTTGGCTCTACTAGATATGATAGGGCAAATAAGGTAGTTTCTTCTGTCATTGCATGACATGTAGAGGAGGCTTTCTAGCAGTCCAGTGTTGGTCCTTAAGTGGCATCCATCACCCTCTGCAGCCTTGCAGCACGCTGTGCCCAAGTAGCACAAGAGGGACAAGGATATCTCCCATCCTTTCGTCTCCTCTTAGTGGCCTGATTGAGTTGGAGTCCTGTTTACTCACTGAGCACATCTGGCATTTATTCAATGAGATTGAAATTTGTTAACCTTTCCTCCTTATTTACCTAATTTTGCTTCAACTGTTTCAACTTTTGGCACACCAGCTGGACATGTTGCATGCTTTTTTCCCTCCCAAAGGGGAAAAGTAACACAGGAGATATCTCACACCCTCTCTAAGATTTAGAAAAAATCTTTTCCACCCGGATATCTTCCCCAGCAAAATCAAGCACTTCACATGGTGGCCAGTTTCTATTCTAGCCTTTCCTCATTTCTCCCCAAAACAAATCTGTTGGATTTGAAATGTCAGAGTTGAGAGAAAAAACACAGAGACTTTGCTATTAGTGTGGTATATGGGCACAAACTGAGTCCTTACAAGACTCAAAGTATTTCTGTCTGTTTACTGTTAAGCCTCCTTAGATTTGAGATTTTCCTGTCAGTATTTCCTTTTTTCCTTCTGGGTGCTTTCTAAAATCAGCTTTTTATTTGATCTCTTATTCCCACTTATACTATGTCCTGAGGCTCAGTCCATCTCTGAGATTGTAGAAATCTGCATGAAGAAGGCATCACTTCTTCCATGGTATTACCCAGACATTTGTCTTTCAGAGGGAGTGCTGTGCTATCTAGTTCAGGTCATCAAAAATCCCAGGACAGAGAATAAATTCATTCTCTATCCATATTGCTGTTCCCAAGGTCTCCTCCCTCAGGTAGTCTCCTCTGATTCTTCTGACAATTTATTAATTTCTTATTGCTCAAAAATCTTTCAACAAGGATCACAAAAATATTAAGAAGGAAGTAGTTGTGTCAGTGCTGGCTATCTGATCCCTGCAAGTGGGAAGACTTCTGTTGTTTACCTTCCTGCCCATGTAATCACAGGCCTCTTTCTAGAGTTACAGCTGGCCTCAGAGGGAAGAGATCTCAGAATTTTTCACCTCTGTGCTTCTATTGGTTTCCCCAGATCACATGGTAGCAAAGAAGGAGGTTTTCTGGGCTCCTTTTCAATAGTCTGTCTCATTCTTGGGAAATTACCTGATGTCTGCTCGTCTCTTCTCTCCATAGCTGAAATAGTCCAGCCACCAGAATCTCCACTGTCCAGGTATTTGGAGCACTCTTTTCATTTCAAATTAAATATCAGAATCCCCTCAAAAAGGCTTCTATATTTCAGTGAGCATTGTTAGGCAAACCAGTAGCTTCACACAACTCAGGTAGCCATAGAGAATAAAACACAATTGTTGGGTTAACCCTGGAAACATAACAGGCTGTTGCCTAACACAAAGCTAGTTCCTGAAGGGCTGAAATCCCAAAGGCTGTTGGATTTCTCCCTGTCAAGACCTGAATTTCTTTTCCTGTTCTTCCCCATCCTCTCTAATTTTGGCAGTAGCAAGTCAAACGAGCTCAATGCTTGGACTGTGCCATAGTTGGGCCCCATGAGATGGGAGGGTAAAACAATATGCCCTTTTTTTACTGTGATATATCAGCAGTTACCACAGCTTGACCTGACAGGCACATCTGTCTTCTCAAATCTTCTTCTTTTGAAGAGTCAAGAGACATTAAGAGGACTTCATTTTGATTTCAAGTTTGACATTCTGAATGTCACTTAAGACCGCCTTTGCTTGAAGATATATCTCATAACTCATATTGAGCAGGATGGGCACAGAAACCTCTGTTCCACCTAGTGACAAGCCAGCGGATGTCAGAGACCTACTGTTGAGCAAGTCAGGTTGATGGAGTGTATGCACACTTTTAAAGAGCATGAAAGCCCTGGAAATCTCCCAGCCTTCCCAGGGAAAAAACAAAAGACTACCTTTCTATGACTGTCCTCAGACCTTTTGTGATAGATCTCAGAGGTGTCAGAAACATCACTAGGAACTCAATTGCAATAGGAATTTAGACCCATTTTTAACCATCTCCCTTCATGACAATGTGCTGAAAAACAGTGATCCTTTTCTGTTTTCTATTTCCCTCTACTCCTTCATTTTTTTTGGAAAGTTCTTGTGGTAACATACTATGTGAGGCCAAACTGGAATTTGGCCACTGATACTAAAGAAAAGCTATGACTGAATTTATACCTGTTCTACCTACCTAGCCCAGTCTTCCCATCTCTTTTCAGGCACCACTTTCATTTGGCAGAAAAAAGTCTGCTCTCTGGCTCTAGATGTTATCAAGAAATTGTCGGGGTGGTTTGTTGTTTTGTTGGGAGGGGTGTTTGGGTGGTTGGTTGGTTTTGGGGGGTGTTGTTTTTGTTTTGGTTGGTTGGTTTGTTTTGGTTTTGGGTTTTTTTGTATCAAATGAAAGAGATCTTACCCTGATTATTCCCTGATGCTATTGGGAATGCAGGGTTGACACTCATCTTCAGAAAGCCGGATGCCTGTATGTGCAGGTTCATGATGATGACAGTAATTGCAACAGCATCATTTCAGAAGTGGCCTAGCTTGCACATAGTCACATTGTGATTACAGTTTTTTCATAGAAAGAGGTGAAATACGTTTATTAACATTTTCAGAACATATTCCCATCCCTTTTACCAAAGTTTTTTAGATGAAGTGGGCTAGATCTCTTCCCATGCTTTGACAAGTAACTGCTGGCTGGCTTGCAGCTCTGTGGAAAGCATATAGAGCTCCTTTTAATCAGCTTTCAGTCTTCAATTCCCTCTTAGTAGTTTGACCTTAGAATTCGGACCTTAAAATCGGCCAGAATTTGGGGTTTGCAATGCCCACAGTGTGCATGTGCATATGAAACACATCCCAAGGTGTCTCCAGTGACTAATGGGTCATATTCCCTTCCTTGATTTCCTCCACAAGAAGCTAACCATGTTCTGGGGAGAGGGAGAGCATGGTATGTTCCTTCCACCTCATAGTTCAAATTGCCGTTACTAGCACGTAGCAATTCTGTTCACTCCCCCCAACCCGTCACAATATTTCAGTGGGATGGAGAATGGCAGGCAATAAAATGTCTCCTGGAATATAAATCGGCTCCTAATTTGTTTTTCTCTAAGTCATTATTTCTTGCGCGATAGTCTTCTCCCAGGTGTTTTAGGCCTGTCAATCAGTTGTTTCAGGCACTTGTTTTTCTTTTCCAGGTTGTGGTATCTCCGGACCTGTCAGTAACAAAGTGAAACGCCTCTCAGCTGTAATGGCCTGTTAAAACCCAAGCAAAATGCAAATCTTGTCACAAACAAAATCTAAAACACAAACTACATTACCAGAGGGCAAAGTGTTCTGCACCAGGGACTAGTTCAGCTCCCTCGATGTTGAGGTAAATGCTCTGAGCTTCCTGATCACTGGTGGAAAATTAGTTACTGTGAGACATTGACTGATAGAATAGAGATGTCTGTGCTTTCCCTGTCACAGCAGAGTATTTCGGGAGAGTAACAATGACTTCTGTGCTTCAGTGCTGCCTGTATCTGCATTACAGATATTTGCCTCATAGATGTGCTTTCTGTGCTACTTTTGCTGGAAGTTACATTTACTATTTCGCCATATCCCGGAGGCCGACAGAATAAACTCACTGGCTTATTGCTTTCCAGGTGATCAGCTTGTCCAAGAGGGATTTGTTAGTT
This sequence comes from Caloenas nicobarica, assembly GCF_036013445.1. Taxonomy (NCBI): domain Eukaryota; kingdom Metazoa; phylum Chordata; class Aves; order Columbiformes; family Columbidae; genus Caloenas; species Caloenas nicobarica. Next base: position 91,364,324 of record NC_088245.1, on the reverse strand, counting down.
GCGCTTTATTTGTGAGCAGGTGCAGAAGAAACTTTCTTACAACACAAGAGCACTCGGCAAGCGACCACTGTTCATGCACCGAATTCAGTCATAGGGAATTTTGTGATACCACTGGCTATCTAATTATCAAATTAAGATGGACAAAACCGGACTGTAGTGCTTAAAAAATAAATAGAAATTAAAACACTAGGTTACATAATAATAATACATGAAAATAAAACACCAGTATCTGGCCTACAGTGAAGAAAAATAAAATAAATTAGGCTAGTTGCTAATTTTCTACGGTTACATTTAGAGTGGCTGTTTACTTAGCAGAGCAGAGTTAATAATCTCTGCTAGTACTTACGTGAAGTGTCCAGGTCTCTGCCTCTTTCTACTGTTTCCACTGTCCTTTGGTACAGAAGGCTCCATTGGCTGGACCCTCCTCCCTGACCATTAATGCCTTAACCACAGGATGCATCTTCTGCAAGTTCACAATAAATTCACAATTATTTACTAGATCAGTGAAAACGGTTTCTAGTCTATGTTAATAGGTTTCAAAATGGTTGCAAATCTAATGGTTATGGTTTATACATACTACTGCAATTCAACAGCTGGACATGTTAGTGTACATGTAGGTGTTCCCAGGAATTCTCTCACACAAAGGAAATGCTGGCAGTTGCCAGGAGTTTGTCTTCAGTTACAAATACTAGCAGATTCTGTCTATTCTGTCCGTTCTATCCTGCGTGGAGCCTACAGTCAGTAAACAGCTGCATTTTTTCCTGTAAAACCTTTTTGTCTTTGAAGCCCAAGAGAAAACCGCCAGTCATTTGTTCAGGTCAGTTCTATTTCGGTGTGCTTTGCTTGAACTTAATGTAGAGTAGAGAGCAAAGCAGCTCCATGTCTCTTGAATTATTTTAGTGGACTGAGATAAGTGAAGATAGAAGCCACGGCACATTGTGTCTGAAATAACATTCAGTTTGTTATAGCATATTAAATCCTGGCCAATGCACTGCTAACATTGAACCTGATGGTACACTTGCCGGGTTTGGCCAGCCAGCAGGAAGATGCTATTATCTGCTAGCACTATCAGTTGCATTCCATGTTTCTGGTTAGTGCATAAAAGGTGCGTTCCACTGAATGGCAGTTCTGCAGTTTATCTAAAATCACTCCAAGAGTGAGTTGGTTGGTATTAAATAATAAAGTATGTATTTCATAAAGTATAATACTTAATAAAACCCAGCAGTAGCTTATCAAAAACCGAATCCAAATAATAATTAGGAAGCAACAGCCCACTCCTATAAAACTGACCATTTAGCTCTTGGTCATTGCTTTGAATGAGTGGGCATCGTATTTTTTATTTAAACAATGTGCCAACTGCAGGCTGTGCTAAAATGCGTAACTATCCGTTGCAACAGCTTGTCTGGCTGGCTCTGCATAAATTGCAGTAATTCCAGCTGCTTTCTCACTCCACTGTGAATCAAACACCTCACCTTTGCTTCTGTATGTTTTATATAAAAAATACGAGAGACAGATGATACTGTTAGTGGTCATTGAAATGTTTTTGTAGGCAAACAGACATCTCTGCCTTGGAGATTTGTCTTGAGGTTTTCAGAGTCTCCCCTTGTCTCTGCAGACGATAACATAAAAAAGTGTATCTTCATCCTTTTGTGGTTTGTGGGGTGGCTTTAGAAACCTGTGTGAACTTGCCTACAGAGACTCAAGGAGCGATTTAGGGATTGCTGTTGTTTATGATGTGAAGAGAGTTTCTCCCTTGTAGCTGTTTTTGAAAAGTCAGGTTACTTTTTGAATTCTAGCACTTTGCTACTGGCTATGAGAACGGATAGTCCAGGAATCTTGATGGTTCTTTAAATTGCCGTAGCAGTGGCGCAGTGTCTCCCCATCTTGCCTTCCAGGCTCCTTGATGGTTATTGAAGACAGTGGGAAAGACACTATTTATGTCTTTCACTTCTCTCAGGCATGTTAGCTGGCTAAGTCACGTTGTCCTGAACAGTGCTCTCATCTTCATGGCTAAAGTACTGTACTGATGTCAAAGCGAGCTCTTAGAATTTCAGACAAGGTCTCCTCTTGCTTGCTAGGGGTGAGTTATGACTGATACTTGTCAGGATTTGGGGACAATGTTTGTCTGTCCCCAATGTCGTGACGTATCGATGCAGCTGATGAGCAGCAGTGTCAGGGATTGGAAGGTAGTTGCAGCCATAATGCAGTATCAGCACAGGCTGAAACTCTAGTTTTCCACAAACACCACAGGAGCCCTTTCCTCTTCCTTGCTGCAACAGTGATAGCTAATAGGGACTCTTTTCTAAATGCTCTTGCAGAAATATTTTCTTTCTGAATTGAGAATTGGAGTTTAAGGTTCATCCTCAAATGAGTTGAAAGTGATGCTGTTTCCTGAGTTCTTGTGGGCTCCTCATAAAAACATGTAATTTGAGTTTTCAACCAGCCTCTTGGGAAGCCTTTCAGAGCACAGCTCCTACTTCAGCCTGTTGGGGAGGGAGGCTGAAAGCAGTGCCAGCAACACAGGTGAGACACTACAAGCGGGAGCACAAATGTTGCTGAGGTGGCTTACCTGGCATGACCAGTATGAACTTTTGGTATTTACATTAATGTTTACAATTAATTATTTCCTAACCTCCTGCTCAGCCCTTCAGTGGAAAGGCTGACGTTGCGATCTGGAAGCCGTTGTTGCTGCGTTCGATTAGATTATAGTGAAAGGAGATTTTTCATCTTCCCACACCTCTTGCCAATTAAGATTAAGAGTCTCATAGTTGATTCAAATCTCATTATTCCACAAATGTTGTTAAGATTGCATATACTTCAGTTTTGCATTAGAAAGCAGTCTGTGAAGAAGCCGCTCCAACATTATGGATGAAATTTTAAAGACCTAATTGGGATCATGAAGGAGGTACTAGCAGCATTACGAACCCTAACACATAATGTGCTACTGAATAGAGGGTGCTTCCAGTTTTATATTTCAGCAATACCAAAACTTAGTAACTCACAGACTTCCCCTTTCTGTTGACTTTTTCCTGTTCTTATACTTTGTGCTTGCTTTGTCTGTATTTGAAGAGGGTGTGAGTTCATTGTTTTCTTCCAAGTATTATCAAAAGTGACTGGGAGTCTAATTGACAGGCCTCTTTGTGTGATGTTTGTACACCTTAAAAGCTTAGCTCTGATACATAGAAGAAACTGATTAGGTTCCATTCTGCAAGTGCATTATTTAAAATATATAATGGAAGAAAGGGGGAGAAGGACAGAGAGAGCTTGTAGTTAATTCCTATTTATTGTAAGTATTGTAGATTATAGGTTTGTAGCATGAGCTGGTATCAAGCATAATATCTGAGACCTTGTGTATGTTTTCCCAGACCAATACAACCTGTAAATGAAACTACCTGTAACTCCAGTCTTGTGCCTTTCTTAATCGGACCGCCAGTCAAGTTCTCCGTCAGCTGTGACAGATTTGAAATGTGTACATGCAGATTTATAACTGAGATGAGACTGCTCATATTCATTTTCATTTTTGACCTAAGCTGCTGCTTCCTTTGACCCCTAAAACATTTGTCATTTTAAGAATTATAAATCTAATATGAAGCGGTGGGTTGTTATTTCTTATCCTTAGGTGATATAGGAGAATCTTTTCATTTTAATCAATGTTTACATTTCATAAGAAAAATGTTCTTGTGTGTCACGTAAATGGCATTATGCATCATCTAACGGAAGGATCTCCATTTTGGTTTTTGGTTTCTCTGAGTTTTCAAATGAACTTTATTTCAGAAAACTTATACAAATTGTGAGGAGCAGAAACAATCCCTGTTTGTATCATGTGTAGCATGATGAAGACTCCAGTTTCACCCAGAACTCCAGATACTGTATAATGCAGATTCCACCTGTGATGCAGTGGGATTAAATTCTGGTCTAGTTTATACTTCCCAGGGAACAAAGCACTTATCCTCCTTTATCTCCTATAGCACCTGATCAAGATGCACATATGCTTTCACTGAGTAATCACATAAACACATTTTTTTTGTATAAAAACACAGAGAACAGCTGCTGTCTCATGGATCTTTTCAAACTAGGAACGCAGTCTATTTATCAGTGGTCTTAGCCTTAAACAGCACTGATAATAATTCACAGTAACACAGAATACAGCTAGAAGAAATTGAAAAGAAAGGCAAAAAAGGCACGAGAGAGTATTTTGAAACAAAGCAACAGGAAAACATTTTTTTAAGCTCTCAAATACAGTGTTTTTCAAATGCATTCATTAAAGAATTTCAGTAAAGAATATATATGAGGTATTATGCCCTGATACTCGTAAAAACAGAATGAGTAGAGGAGGAAAACAGATTCTGGAATAATTGTGGAAGGAAAGGCCAGGAAAAGCAGCTTGGGAGGTAAGGTAATCATGGTAGACAAGAAAAATTTCAAATTCTTGGAATGAAACCAGTAAGGAAGCAAATAAAACAAGTGATCCGCGGTGTCACTCTCAAATACATGATATTTGAAATCGATCTGAAAATTGCTAAGCAAGGCTAAAATTTATCTATTATGCAAGAATACAGAGTAGGTGATTGCAGTGGTAGTTACCAATGAGTAATAACAATTTTAATTGCACCAATACAGTACAATTAAAACAGCTAGGTTATAACTAAAATACTCTCTAAATGCCGTGCCAAAAGGTTGACAAATACTTATATGTTTCTCTAAAACTAAACATTATATGACATGCATATTTGTGATTTTATATATTCATGGAAAATGTAGATGGCAAGCATAAGTTACAGCATTGTGGCTGAGTTAAGTGACAGCTGTTTGTCCCTCTCCAGTTTTCTATCAAAAAATGAGTCTATTAAATTATAACAGTATAATATAAAAAAAATATACTAAGTGTTACAGTCCATTGCTATTCTTTTGATAAACACAGATCACCGAATTTTACGGTTCAAAATACTGAACAACGATAGCAGTAGTGTCTCATTTACTATCAGAACTGCAGACCCTGGCCTCTGTCTCCCAGTCATTTTGTTCACAGTACGATAAACATGAATATAAGTGGGAAAAAAAAAAGGTGAAAATCGACCGCATACAAGTAATCTGACACCCCCAATTGTGAAATAAATGTAATGTTAACTGCTCCAAGGCTGAGACAACAACCAGGGTCCACAGTTCAGTGCGTGAGTGGTGACTCTCTTGCTTCCTGTTGTGTGAATCTACACCCCAGTTTGAGTAGCAGATATTTATGAACTCCAAAACTAACTGGCCTGTACGCTTCTTAGTGAGTATTTTACAGCTGAAATGGAGTTAAACTGCACTAGAACTAAATTCACAATCTGATGAGAAATGGGGATGCAGCATCAGTAGCTGTCATTGTTGTAGACTATGTAATTCTAATTTTGTGCATATTTTTCTTTTGATTTAGGGCATATTCCCCGGATCTATCTGATCATCTGTTGTTACCATTTATTGCAGGGCAACAATAAAGGGTGGCAGATGATCTCTATTAACCACTGCCCTCCCCACTAAGGCAAAGGAGAAATATTTAAAATTCTATATATAAAATTTGTCAGTTTTTTAAAAATGTGATTGCCCTGAAATGTCACCTATGACACGTATGCATGTTACAAAATTTAACATTTTGTTTTCAGAATTAAAACTGTCATGCGAATTTACATATTTTAAAATAGGAGGATATCATAACTACACAATCCTACTTGCCTGGGAAAAAAAAAGTAAATGCAGTTATAGGCTGACCTGTTGGTGCTGGTTACTCTTCTGTGGTGTTTGGCTCTTCATTTAACTAGCTACACCGCTGCCCGACCCACGACTCATGAGGGCCTTGCACCTTTAGTTAGGATAATTAGCTGCATGACCTTCTCTCTGCTACAAGGTTGGTAGAAGACCTTGAATAAAGTCACACTGACTTCTCTAAGCTTAAGATTGTAGTTGGGATTTTTTGAGGATGAGGATAATGATTTTTATTTCCTTTGGAAAGCACTTAACACTGTAGTGTGCATCCAATATAGTTGAAAACTAGAAGTAAGCTACTCCGGTACCTTTTCAGCAAACCTGAGAAACATTCAGATTTTATGCAGAATGAATATGGTTTTATAGCACCTTTGTTCTTATGCTCAAATTTCTCTGTCCACACCGGAAGCCTTATTGGAGGGAACAACCTGGTTATTTGAGAAATTATATAAAATTAACGGTTTATTTCTGTGAGAGATTCCTGTGAAATATCTTCATATGTTCCGTGGAAATATGTAACATTGATACTTGTCATCAATCATGTGAAATGCTCTAGACACAAGGATTGAAGATATATCCCAGTTAACTGCCTTGGTGAAACACAAATTAAAAACCCTGTTCTGCTAAAGGGCAACTTCATGATTTTTGTTTTATTAAAATGGAGTTGGATTTGCATCACCAAAGGATTTAGTTCTTCTTGTCTTGTAAGGCCAATAGAGGAATAGTTGAGACAGTATTCAGAGCTTTCCCTAGGTTTACCAAGGCATTGGCTATATAGAAATTAATATATATCCAAATGCAGCAGCGAGGATGGATTAGAAGTTGTAAATGTTTGGTTATTGTTGTGGTTTAACCCCAGCCAGTAACTCAGCACGATGCAGCTGCTCGCTTGTCACTCTCCCACCCTGGTGGGATGAGGGAGAGAATCAGAAGGGTTAAAAAGTGAGAAAATTCATGCGTTGAGAGGCACTTTAATAAGTAAAGCAAAAGCCACACACGCCAGCAAAGGAAAACAAGGGATTAGTTCATTGCTTCCCATGGGCAGGTAGGTGTTCAGCCATCTCCAGGAAAGCCGGGCTCCATCACACATAGTGGTGATGTGGGAAGACAAACGCCATCACTGCCAACATCCCCCTTTCCTTCTTCTTCCCCCAAAGTATATACTAAGCATGACATCATATGGTAAGGAATACCCCTCTGGCCAGCTTGGGTCAGCTGTCCTGGCTGTGCCCCTTCCCAGCTTCTTGTGCACCTGGCATGGCATGAGAAGCTGAAAAGTCCTTGACTACCTGGCAACAACAGAAACATCAGTGTGTTATTAATATTATTCTCATTCTAAATCCAGAACACAGCACAATACCAGCTGCTAGGAAGAAAATTAACACTAATCCAGCTGAAACCAGGACTGTTATGAAATAAAAAAAATACAAGAATGTTGATGTCAAGACTACTGGGTAATTTGTCTGCTGACTTCTCTCCATTTCTGTTTTGTTATGTGTGTGTGTATATATATATAAAACCAGGAATAACCAAAAAGAAATGCGTGCACCCCCTGTACAGAGCATTCAAATATGTGACTGAGCTGACAAAGACTTATTGAACAAAAGTTTGTTTTTCATTATTTCTTCTATTGTTAGTTACTATTCATCTGTCTACACTATCTACACTACTCTCTGCTACTGCATATAATACTAATAAATTGTAAGTTTTAGTCTATGCGTTATGCAAACATAAAACTTTAAAGCATGTTTTGGTTTGTTGTTTGTTGGTTTGGTTTTTTTTAATTGACTGTTTCTAATAAAACAGTATTGTTTCCTTACCTGTAATTCATTGGAAGGACAAGGTTGCAGTTCTTACATAAAGCCAAGGCTTCACTTAGACATTGCTTTTCGGTATTCTATAGTCAGTATTTCTGCTGTAGTGAAAGCAAAATACAGTGTATTCAGTGATTCGGTTAATTAGAAAACTAATTCTTATCGAGGTGAGCAATAGATGAACACAATTGCTTTAACCCTGATCATTAGCTGTGATTAAGGAACAGTTTTCTGAAAGATAGACATTAATATTTGATAAAACAAAAATAAAGACCTTTTGTGTTAAAATCAATGGCCAGTGAAGTAGAATCAAAAAATGAGCACTGAGATCTTAAATCATTAAAAACTACAGTCTTATGGACTTATTAGTACATAACAAGAAATGGTATCCTTGTAAATAGTGACTGCACTGTTCTTCAGATTTTTATTGTTAATAACTGCCTGCAAGAATATTACGTTCCTTCGAGGTATGCCTTCTCTGGAAAGCTGTCCTACAGTTTTTAATAAAGTAATGTCAGGGAGAGCTTTAGTAGGCTTTCAGTGTACACCTTGAGTGTGTTCTGAGGCATGAAGCCAAGTGCCATTAATTATTTAAGAAGTGTGCTGGTAGCATGCTACTCTTACACAGCAAATCAGTCTGACATAGTGCCAGCCAACAAATGTCATTGCAACAACTAGCAGGCTAGGAGTTTTGGTACTTGTCAAAAGTTGAAACCTAACAGCTTCAGAAAAATTGCTTCCAAAAAAAAGCACCTGCAAAGCAAATTAAATAATTGATATCATAGGAATTAATTAACTCAGGCTAGCAAATCCAGTTGTTATGGACTGAGAAAAGTACATCTGCAGATTCAAATGGTCTTTTCTTGCACATGGAATAGAGAAATCCATTAAGAACTCCCTAACATACATAGAGAGTTGAAAACAGAAAGGTTTCTCGTACTAGAAGGAGGAAGTCAGAAGAGAAAATGAGAGAAGGATAAGACAGAAATATCAGTTTATAGTATCAGTAGAAGGGACAGAGAGGAAAAATCACATGTATATGGTAGCATTTGATAAAGGATATAATAGACCGACAAACTGTTTTCTTTATCTCAAAAATATTTGTACATATACCTAGTAAGAAAGCACCATGATTCTGTACATGGATCTGGTAGGAAGCACGTTGAATCTTTCTAATAGTAGGAGGTATTCTTCTAGCATTTAGTTACTATACATCAGAGATGATGATTTTATAACTGTTATTGTTACTCTCAGAGAGTTCTTTAACATTCCAATAGAGAAAAATCTTTTTGGAAACCAACACAACATTGGCCGCTACCTTAACATATTTATGATACTGGGGATCAGTACTTCAGCTTTCAAGATTTGCATAGGCGCAGAATGCTCTTTGGCACTGACATTGTTCCAGGTCACTCAGATACCAGCTTTTTACTAGACAGGACTGAAGGAATGGAGAAAGCACTTTCTTAAAAATAAAGCCTTGGAAGAAAGGAACAATGATTAAAAAGTAATAAAATGCATTACTAAGATTATATTTTAAAATGAAGAGGTTTTTACAGCCAGTGTGGACAGATTTTTGGACTCAATGAGTAACTTCTGCCGTTTACTCTGGCGCTGCATTGCCCTGAAGTGTTCTCAGGTTTACCTTTCTCCTGCTTTTCTAGATGAGGTGGTTACTGGAGATACTGGAGATGAGTGCTTGGAGGTGCAATGATCTTTTCCTTCCATTTTTTTCCTGCAGACCTTCACAGTCCCAGGAGTATGCACTAATATATTGCAGGAAATTACTTCCCTTTTTGTTCACTGCTGTCATGTTCCTTGAGTACTATTTCTATTGTGCGCCTTAATTAGCCAGACTGATTTCTTTTGTTCACTATCTTCCTAAAACACAATGATGTTCCTTTTAAAATTATGCAGCGTAGAAAATAGTATTTATACCATCATCTTTGAAGATTTATGAAGTGTGTCTAATTGTAGATTTTCTATGGGGTCTATCCATAAAATATCAACAGAAATAAAGACTAATTTGGGTATGGAGCAGGGCATTTGAGTATGTGTAGTTCCCACCTCAAACAATTTATTAAATTTCAACAGAGTCAGCAGCACAAAGCACTGAAAAATAGTTGCTTGCCTTTTCAGGGAGGTGCATCCCCTTGTTTTTGTCTCTTCTTCCATCACTAAATAAAGTACGCCAGTCTTACAGTCATTTTTGTCACTTGCCATTTCTGTGAAACGTCTTGACTTTCTGTTCTTCCCAATTCCACAAATAAAACCTTAGTGTATGTTTATTCTGTGGCTAATAACAGCCTGCCTGTGTGTTACTGTTGAGACAACTTTAAGACAGGGTTCCATGTAAGGACCTTCCAGCATCAGTGTCCCTGCCAGAAACTGCTGACAGAGATCAGCGACAGCTATGGAAACTAAGGGCTAGATTCTCCGTTTACCACCTTTACCAATTAACAAGAGGTCTTTACGGCCATGTACAGAACCTTTACAGTACATTTAGGCACGCAGATTTTCATTGCATGGAAGAATCCAAGATCATTGCCACTCTAAGTAGTGAAACAGATTTGATGATCCTGCTTGAAAATGTTGAGCTAAAGTTCGTAAAGGTCATGCGTGGTTTTTTTAATGCTGTTTCCTTGTGGTAATGCTGGTAATGCAGTGCTGCAGTAATGTGGTAGTGCAGTGTCTGTGCAGTTAAAAACTGGAGTCTTCCCATTCTAATAGCTTCTGGTTTTCACTCTAGGCAGCCTTCTTATTGACTCACATGCCAGAAACAAATAGGTTTCACTCAAATCACTGACACATCTTCGCTATTCAGAGAAACATCAACTAATTTCTTCCAGATAAATCAAAGCGGCATGAAAGCTGCTACTGTTTTTAGCCTGAGTTTGTTTTTCACTGTTGGAGCTTATACAGGCGTACATAAAAGGACCTAGCAAAATGAAACTGTACGGTCCGCTCTGGGTCCACCTTTACGAAGGTGTATTTGAGCTAAACACACACAGAAAATAAGTTACAGTCAGTTGCAATATAACAACTTTCTCGAAAAAATTAACTGTATTGACTCATCAGTACAGTTTATAAAACGTGTTTATAGGTTAATTTTAAAAGATTGCAGACCATATGTAAAGCAGTGTAGCCTGCATTCTGAATAGTTTTTATTTTTATGGAGTTTCAATGCCTTATATTTCTAATCAAGTGATTTTCAGCTGCTTATAATTTTGCCAGGTTTGTATTCATACTGAAACATTCTTACCTGCCATCTACATGTTGTACTAGTAAATTTCATTTACTATATTAGTTTCAGAAAAAAATAATTCAGCTAGTTCTAAGAATGAAATGAAAAACAAAGTTTTATCAGTATTGGAAACATTTTCCATCTCCGTATTTGTGTAGTACCAATGTATTTAGAATTGTATTCTCAAGTTCTAGTATATATGAAAGTGTTTAGGATGCTCCTTTTTGTTTTGGTTTTTTTTTGTTTTGCTTTTGTTTTGGTTTGTTTTGGAAATACAAAAATGAGTCATTAGTCAAGACTTTATAAAGAGAAGGTTAACAATATAGAATATACACCTACAGGAAAAAAAATCTATAAGAGGACAAATATAATGAGTAGGTGACCTGTGAAAGTATCGTTCTGCTTGTGACTAATAAAGAGCACCAGTTATATGTATTATGCCTACAGGGTCACCTGTCTCCATCTTGCCTGTGAGAGGAAGCCGGAATATGGACAGTCTTCCTCCCAGATCTTTGAAAGCCCTTCTATTGCTAGGCAATGACAGTCATGACCGTCTCCAGCAGCAATAAGAAAAGCAGCTTAAGCCACTGAGTAATTATTGCTCTGTATGCAAAAAGCAAAATTGAATAAGATTGTTTGTTTTCACACCGCAAAAGCTCTTTGAGTCATCTTGGTGGCAAACAAGGTGTTTCTCTTTGTTGTTACCAGAAGTCTTTAGTTGCCAACTTAAAAGTCTTTGAGAAGTAGCTGGCAGCACCTTAAGAACGACATAATAGTATTCACCTGCGCTGTGTGGTACAGATCCCAGCTCTTTGATGAGCTATTGAATTGTATCTGTTATGACAGGCAGTGATAAAATTAATATCATTGACTGTTCTCCTTGTCTTGGATAAACACAAATTCTTTAAAGACATGCTATGTGACCTGAATAATTTCTCAAGTTATTGTATTGTAGCTAATGTTTTATACAGAGAAAAACTGCATTGATGTGAACTGAAAATACTGTTTGGTATATACCAATTATGTCTTTTGTAATTTCTTCTAATCACTTTAATAAGCAGTGTCAATAGAATATTGAAATATGGGAATGACAGAAAATAAGTCACTGGGGGAAAAAAAAGAATTATCACAAAGAGAAAGAACAATTAATTTCATTTACCTGGCTTCATTACGTAGTTATATTTGAGGAAGCAGCCTTACACCTGCCTCTCTTTCTTTCCTCTTCCTTGTTCCTCTCCAAATTCAAGGGTGTGAATAATGCAGTTATATCTTCTCCACCTCAAAGAATAGAAATATTAGAGAGGAGAAGACATTGACAAGAGAAGAGATTGACTGGATCATACAAACACAGCTGCATCTAAGTGCATGCCAAAGCTCACAGAAATATAGTCCATGAAATTTACCACAAACAAAAAAAGGATAATCATTATGCTTGTGGTTTCAACTATCCAGCGTGTTCCACATCATGGCTGGTTTTCCTCCAGTGGGTTCTTCCTGATGCCTCACATTTCTACCAACTCCTCCTGCATAGTCTCACTATCAGTTTGAACATGACCCAAAGTGAATCTCCTCTCTTTCCTCACAGTCCATTCATAACCTGAATAAAAAAAGAATCATGTGAAGAAAGAAAATGCCTGAGATTACTTAATCAGATAGTACTCACATTCAAATGCTGTCATTGTAGCTTCATTGTCCTAATTCTGTAATCTCCTAATCTTGACTTTGTGATTGTATTCCACCTTTTGTAATATACAATGTGCATCTTTAATTACGTTCTTTTATCTCATTCTTTTCTATATACTTTTACTAAAATATAAATTGGTTAAAATATTATTATGGTTCTTTATTTCTGCACAGCGATAGAATAGAACAGGCCTTATAGGATAGCACTTTTTATAAAGTGATCACGTATCAGAGGGGCAAGAAGACTTTAAAATTGGAATAATTATGTTGACAGAATTTAACAAATATGAAAGATGTCAGTATCATAGTGCATTAGTTGGTTTCAGTAAGCAATTTTAAAAAATGCATGAGGTGGAAATGCATAGCAAATTATGCGTTTCAGAAAGATTAAAAGGCTTCTTCCACAGCTACTCATGGTTACCATTCATTGTAAATGACAACAGTCTTCTCTATTTTAGTTTGATTGATGAGTTCTCAGCAAGCTATAAAAGCCCCATTTTCATGAGAAATGTCTCACACACAGACCAACAAGTGTAAGACATACCTAAAAGTTTGTCCTAAGTTTGCTTTGGACTGCCCTTACTTCAACTAACACAATAACGGTTGATTCAGAAGTCGTAAAACTGAAACAGCTCAAAACCCAGAATCAGCTTCTTTATTTCACAATTACATGCTCCCACAGAGCAGTGAAAATGCCCCCTTTTTTAAAGCAACAATGTTTATGGCCACAAAGATGAGCACTACATTTGCATTTTTCAGATTTCGTGTCTATACATCATACCCATCCCAGGCTGGGGAAGAACTTAAGGGCCATAACAGTCTTGAGCAGTAAGGACTTGGGCAAGAAAGCCCACAACTGCATTTTGTAGTAATTGACGCGTGACCTTTACTGGGCTGGGAAATTCAAGAAGATCCTTAGGGAAAATGTAGAGTCTTGCATCTGGGCAGGAACAACCCCAGGTTCCAGTATAGGTTGGGGAATGACCTGTTAGAGAGCAGTGTAGGGGAAAGGGACCTGGGGGTCCTGGTGGACAGCAGGATGACCATGAGCCAGCCCTGTGCCCTTGTGGCCAAGAAGGCCAATGGCATCCTGGGGTGTATTAGAAGGAGGGTGGTTAGTAGGTCGAGAGAGGTTCTCCTTCCCCCCTACTCTGCCCTGGTGAGACCGCATCTGGATTATTGTGTCCAGTTCTGGGCCCCTCAGTTCAAGAAGGACAGGGAACTGCTGGAGAGAGTCCAGCGCAGGGCAACAAAGATGATGAAGGGAGTGGAGCATCTCCCTTATGAGGAAAGGCTGAGGGAGCTGGGTCTCTTTAGCTTGGAGAAGAGGAGACTGAGGGGTGACCTCATCAATGTTTATAAATATATAAAGGGTGGGTGTCAGGAGGATGGAGCCAGGCTCTTCTCGGTGACAACCAACAGTAAGACAAGGGGTAATGGGTTCAAGCTGGAACACAAGAGGTTCCACTTAAATTTGAGAAGAAACTTCTTCTCAGTGAGGGTGACGGAACACTGGAACAGGCTGCCCAGGGAGGTTGTGGAGTCTCCTTCTCTGGAGACATTCAAAACCCGCCTGGATGCCTTCCTGTGTAACCTCACCTAGGTGTTCCTGCCCTGGCAGGAGGATTGGACTAGGTGATCTTTCGAAGTCCCTTCCAATCCCTAACATTCTGTGATTCTGTGATCCTTTAAAACACTGTCTCACCCAACATGAGGTGAAGCCCTTACCCCTCACTGCCTGAATAATGCTGTGAGACCAGTCCCTGCAGCCCCACCAGCCTACACACGGGTCAGCCTTCGTCTGCTTTCCCCTGGGTTTGGAAGTGTGTCTGCTTCGCCAGATGGATCTCAGTGAAGTGTGGCTTTCTCTGTACCTCCTGTAATATATCTCCAGCTATTGGTTTAGGTTGTTTAAGCACCACAGCAGCCAGCACCTCCCTGGGGGCCAGTGGTGGCGGGGCCTCCCTGGGGCAGCCAGGCAGGTTTTGGCAGCCAGAGCCTGTCCCACCACCTTGGGCAGAGCTGTAGCCAAGGCAGTGACCAAGCCCTCAGCCAAAAGCAGCTCCCGCAGGCAGGAGTCAGTTTCCTGACCGCTCTGTCAGGGATCCTTTCCCCATCCGCCCAGCGGGATGGAGCTGCCCTCAGCTGCCCTGCCTCTGAGCTGACCCTAAGCCCCCACAGCCAGAGCCCTGGCAGGGGGACGTGCCAGTAAGAATGGTAATGACCATACACCAGCCGTGCACAGGGAAGGGTGTCTTCCCACAGCATCTTGCACCACACGCCTACCATCCCATTCAGAACGGCTAAGGTCATGTCTCATTTTAGGCAGTAAGTGTACAGTGCACCTCTCCAATTTGTCCAGTCCATTTCAATACCTCTGCAAATAACATCAATAGTACTGAACTGTTGCAGCTGCTTGATAAATGCCTTGTCCCACTCTCTGCCCAGGCTGGGAGGCTAGCAAGCCATGAGTCATTTTCTTTAAGCGTTCACCAGAACTTTGCGTACCATTAATTTCTCTTTGTGTGCATCTACGTATAATACAAACAAAACTAAATGCCACATATCCAACATTAAATATGGAAAATTGTATTAATTACCGTGTCTCTATAGTTTAAAAACCTCATAGTCAAATCCTGATAAAGCAGTGGTAAAGGACATTTATAGATGTGTTATCTTTCACGAAGCCAATTAAATTATCAGTGCTTCTCCGCATGATCTCTGGTGTTTCATTGGAGAAAACTTTAGTGTCTTTGGATTGTTCATTCAGATACCCTACTAATTACTTAACCATTAAGACAATATATTATCTTCCCTCAGGCTTTACGAAAGTCAAATCTCATACAGTTTGTATAATTAGTAACTCACAAAGTCACTTCTGTTAGATAATGTTAGGGAAAATAAGATGCCTCCCGGTGATTAAGAAGCTAGAAAAAAATGTGGTAACAAAGATAAAAACAAACTAGGTTTTTTGGAATAGTCATCATTAGAAGCTTTTTCAGATGGCAGCTTTTCATAGTTTAAATTTTAGTTTACACTAATATTGCACAAATAATTTGTGAAAATGATAGATGCAATAACTATTAGCTGAATGAAGAAAATATTATGAGAAACACTTTGAAAATATTTATTTATCAACCGATACAAAATGAAACTTTCAGCATACATAAACATCTGGAACAAACTTTTAACTTACTTGTAATAAATTTACATAGGGTATGATTTTGCATGGGAGAAATGGCTTTTTTCCTTCTCCAAATACAAAACCACGTGTCATTCATAATTAAAAATTTCTGAGTTTCTTATTTGCCCATCAGGCTGTTTGTGCACTACGTAATTTGGTGTGACTGAAACCACCACAGGAGAACAAACAATAATAATAATAGGAAACTAGGCAAAATCAGAGGAACTTGGTTAGTGTGAAGCATGTAAGTAAGCCTATTGATTAATCCCTTTACAGAGTGGTATCCTAGTCCTTTATTCAGATAGCATGTGAATTTATGACTCTAGAGTTGAATACAATAGCTAGTGCTTGTGTATGATTTGCTGTCACAAACTGCAGTCACACAGAGTGATTTGCATGCAATCTGCAATCCAATAGCAGAACACTCGCAAACCCCAGTTTTATAAATTGTTATGCAAAAGTCAGAAATTACAGTGGAATACATATACCATTGACTCCATGCAATTTTTCTGAAAATTTTAACTGGAATTGCTGTGAGCTACAGTTGGTTTACAGTGGTCATATGCAGCCTTAAGGTCCACGAAGACACCTAAGGCCGAAGGGAGAGATTCTTTTTCTTGTCTTCAGAGGGAGACATATCTCTGAAATCATAGCAGTTGAGGCATTTCCTAAATGAACTTAAAGAAACCTGGGTAGTAACTCTAGTTAGTGCTTGCAGATTTTCTCTGGAAAATGGTAAATTGAGCAATTGCTTTTGTTAGTTGTGCCACTGAAACACAATATTTGTTAGCAGGTTCTAAGCTTAGGTAGGTAAAGCAGCTGAAGTGCTGTATTTCAGACTCGTGCTGCATATTCATTTATTTTGATAGAGTAACAGTTTACTTTCTTTCACCTTGAATGCTGGCAATCAGCACCTCCAGGGAGGTGAGTTATCCCAAGCCTGTGATCATTTGGGGGTTTTCAGCTTGTTTTATTTTATCGTGTTTATGAGGGGCTGGCTTTTATTTGGAAGTGTACAATAATCATGTTTGTGTGGTTCTACATTTGGATGGGGAATGGGTTATCAATAGCTTTGTAAACTTATCCATAGAAAAGTTTCCCTGATACATTCCTCTGCCTCAGAATTTGTGTTACATACCTGGCTTAATGGATAAATGTATGCGGGTTGGCTTCAAAATAAATAAAATTATGCACTTATTCATCCATAATTTTTTCCCCATCTTTTCCATGAGTATGTATGGGCTTTCTTTTGAGAGACATGCCATATCAAAACAATAATTGCTTTAACTACATTACAGAATACCACTTCAGAATAAAATATTTACTTTTTTAAACTGCAAATTAATCTTCTCCTTGAGTTTTATTTTGGAATAGTGACCTGCTTAAAGTTTAAACAAAATATTTCTCTTGAAAGAGAATGCTATGCTTCTTTTGATCCAAAGTGGTTTGTCATTTAGAGGACTGAAGGAAAGAAGGAATGATTTCAGGACTGACAGACATGAATTTCAGAAGTAATAAGGATTTGAAATAACGCTCGTTTTGCTTTGACTGAAACTGTAACCTCGAATTGCCAACTCTTTAATCACAAACTTCTTTGTATCACACCATGTGTATGAAAGGTAGCTATTAAAAGCAAGAATTTAATATTCATCCTTAGATAAGCCAGGGCAGGATTTGGGCATGAGAAAAGAAGAAAGGAGCAGGCAAGCGTAGCACCCTTCCCTGGTTTTACCTTTACCTCCTCTCTTCTCCTTCCAGCAAAGCAAAGAGCAGTCAGTGCCTATGGCCTGTATCTACAATGCTGCCTTCTTCCATGCACCAAACCTGCTGTCTTTCCAATCAGTAGAAAATGACTGCTCGCTGTAATCACAATTGTATCAGACTGGTATCCTTCTTTCAAAGGGAAAACCCCTGCTGTTCCCATCCCTCTTATCTCTAACACCAGAAATACTTTTTTTTTCTTTTTCTTTTTTTCTATCAGTGACAGCAAGACGGGATTCCGCCCTTATGTCTATTCAGCAAAGTCAGAAGAACACACTGGGAGAACTGCCGAAAATTAAGATCTTAAAATTACATTTTAAAAATTGGCCCTTGGATTCTGATAGGCAATCCACTGTTATTTTTTTCAGTCCCATCTTCTCACTCCTTTTCCCTCAGTTACTAATGAAGCCGCTTTTATATCATGCAAGTTCTTTGGAATCAGAAGCAAAACTCATCTGTGTATATGTTATCTATGAATTAATACTTTTTAATAACTCACTCAATATGAGCCAACAGTGAATCCATAAAATGCATACTTTTGGGTACTTTTTAAAGAACAACTCATTTTAATGTAGTTATTTTGTCTTATTACAAGATAAGGAAGTATTGCCTAGTTTCTCTAGCAATGTAAAGAAAATAGTATTGAATATGTCAAAATGAGAAAAAGCCACATGGATCTTCAAAATAATATTTATAGCAATGGTTTTTATTGTACTGCTGGAGGAGTCAGAAGGAATATGATTCTGTACAGTGTATACATGTTTGAGCTGTTCTTTAATCTGTTTCAGTTCTGGTTTTGGACTGGAAAGCCAGAAGAGAGTAACTGCAATACACACTGGCATGTGTTATTGTGGTAGCTGTAGGGGAAAGAAAGAAATCTCTGTTTAAACGTGTGCGATGAAGTCCCAGGATGGTTTTATAATAATATTTCAGAATGCAAACCTGGCAGATTTATGATGATTTGTTTGAACGAAATGTTTCTGCTTTAAAGGCAGCAAAAAGGCATGGTTGAGAACGGCAGGGACCTCTGCTCCAAGTAACAGGAGGCACGGTGAGCTCTGGCCATCACAACATCCTCCATCCCCAGGGCAGCTGCTGTCCAGGTTGTTTCCTGACACAATTAAGAGTAGCCTCAGACTTGCAGTAGTTTGCGCTGGAGGGTATCGGCATCTCCTTCCTACACTTCTGAAGGTGGTTGTAGCAGCACTTCCCAGCCTCTCATGCCAACAGGTTGCAGAAGACCCAGCTGGTGCGGCCCTTCAGTCAGAGGCTTCTCAGCGGACTGTAGGCGAGTCAGACCCATCAATAAATACATAGGGCTGTCATCCTGTCTGATCAAGGCATTCTGAGGGTAAACATGTTAAGCATTGCAAGCCTCCATTGCTTTGGCAGATAAGAAGTTATCTCAGTCTTTTTTACTAACAGATGGAACCTACATAAAACATAGATAATATACTTTTGTTTAGTGATATTAGTGAAGTTGTCTAGATAACAATTTCAAGCAGCAGTGAGGACTGTCTCTAAATGTGGAAGCTGTGTCTTTTAATGATTGCCAATTACATTGCAAGAACAGCTTTTTTTTTTTTTTTTAAATCCATATACCAAAATAAAAACTGTGAAGAATTTATGATCAAAATAGTATATATATCCAGGTTGGGAAGGAAAGAAGATTCATCATAACTGCATGGAACAGATTTTACTTGTGACTAAAACTTGCTTCTATTAATGAAACTTATTTTCTTGTTTTGCAGCTTGCAGGCCTGGATTCTATAAAGCGTTTGCTGGAAATGTAAAGTGCTCCAAGTGCCCTCCACACAGTTTGACTTACGTAGAAGCAACTTCTGTCTGTCAATGTGACAAAGGTTACTTCAGAGCTGAGAAGGACCCACCAACTATGGCATGTACCCGTAAGTCTGATCAGTACCAGTGTCTGCAATTCTCTTCTCCTGTGCCTCATTTATTTATAATTGTATTTTTTTTAAATGACATGAGATTGTATACTTTGTGGACAGTCCCATTCAAGATAACAAGAAGAGATGTTTAAAATCAAAATTCAAACATCATATTTCCATGTAGTCTAGATATCCCTAAAAATACCAACATGTTTCTTTGTTTGGTGACTTTTTAATTTCTGAGAGATAGTATAAAGTATGTATTCATTCTCAGATAGATAATAACACTAGGTTTTAACTACCAGTATGTATTTTAAATACATGAAGATATGCTTGTACATAAACTTTCAAAAAACTGAGGAGTCACATAAAGAAAAAAACTGATATGACACACTCTGCTGTCTCCCCAGATTTCAATTAAAATTTTAAGACAAATACAATCTCTACACAATCAAATAAAAGCTCTTTTGGTGGTGGATTTGATTCAAGTATGGTTTTTTGCCACAGTCCTCTTGTTAGGAGAATTCTAGAAAAATTAAGGTGTTAAGTGCGTGAAGTATTTCAACAGACTACATATACAAAAAGCTTAAGAGATATGACCATGAAAACAAAGCACTGCTGCAATAACCACCAGTGTATAGTCATGATTTTGTTATGTTTACCCTGCAGCAGCATGTAAAAATTAACTGGGCTGACACTAGCAGAATTGAACTACTTCCTGTGCTCATGCTAGTCACTCCAGATGGCACTGTACTGGGCAAACTGGGAATATACCAGGTGATTAGGAGCTCATTTACAAAGTCATAGGCACTCTGTAATCCTGAGGTCATTATGTAGACCATGGCATTATCCATCTGCTAAATGGGAGTGGTGGTCCCCAAAAATGTCCTTCCCCAGATCCAAGGCACTTAGCAGAAAGTTGTCTAATCTAACTATAGGATTTTCAGATGAGAAGGGTAAATCCCAGCCTCCAGCTACTTAAGGGACACAGGGTTCAGAGGGGCACCCCAATCCCACGCACACAATCTGCTGTCAGCTCACTCTGGACCAGAGCACATAGGCCTGTCTTTTTGCACAAAATACACGAGGGAACAAAAAATGATGTTCCAGACTTCCTGCAGGATAATGGTGAATACTGATAATTCCACTCAAAAGAGTGCCCCACACACAGGCCCTTAAAACCTTACCCACAGAACTAACACACATCCCAGGCACTCTTGACAGTTTCATGCTTAGAAAGATGGTTTCACTCATGCAGGTGTGAATCCATATTATTTATGTCATTGATGTTTCATCTCCAAGACAGCTCTTCTCTGCTCATACATGGTATTATGTTTCCATAATTATCTTTCAGGGCACAATTTTAAGGCCTGCTGCCTGTTAGTATTGATAACATAGGGAGGAGCGTGAGAGCCCTGTAGCATTGGGGAGCAGGTACCTACAACACCCTCGTGCTTTCCGAGCAAAAGCGGGACGCTGAGAGCTGCTTTGGACAAAAAATGTCAGGGAAGACTTGCTGCCAGACCTTTCCATTCCTGCCGAGGATGTCAGTGCAACCAAGTGGAGGGAGGGAAGAAATCAACCACAACAGAGGTACCAGTGCCCCATGGCAACCTGTCTTGGGAGAAATAAGAAATAAGGGAGACAGTGAACCACATTCTAGTTTCTGCCTTGCTCTTGGTTCACTGCTGCCATGCCTTGCCTCTCATTCAGCCTAGAGCGCAAAGTATCTGTACTTCATTGACTGTAACAGCAGATGTATTCATTTTATACCTATGATGATTATTATTTCACTAATTGTCAGCTCTGCAAATGACGCTGAGACTCTTGACAGGCAGATTGCGTTCTTCTTGCACAGCATCAGTAATGAAGAGGCTGCGGGCCAAATTATTCCCTAAGTGATATCTTTAGCCCCACTGCTTCCAAATTATGCTATCAGTTATTAAAATCATGCTTCTGTTATAAATACAACCTCACTGCCTTCGGTGGGTCTGTGCAGATGTGGCTAATTTAAATTTAATAAACAAAAATACAGATATGAGATAGTGTAGAATTTAGATTGTTCTTTCTATGCTGTCATGCTTTAGTGTCATAAAAGAAGTTGAAAAGTTAAAAAAAAAATGAGCCAGTTTGCCTAAACAGAGAGAAAAGGTTATGCAGTAAGGAAATGCCTTTTCTACATAACCACTTTTGGGGCAGGTCTGCATTTTTGATGTTCATTTGCAAAATTGTACCCTGACATGTGAGATGTGACATAAAAGATGAGAAATTTTTCTTCTGACTTTTACAATGAGAGTTGTTCTTGAATCAAACATAGAATGAATAGTGGATTCCCTTTAAAATATCTTCACCCTCGAACATTGTGACCCAATTGAATTCATACCTGTTTTATTTGTATCTCCAGCTCCTGCAAAGCAATATCCAAAACCAGAACTTTTCATTCCTGCGTAGGGTTAGATAGTATTCCTCACTCCAGAATTTTTCCTCAGTACTGGAAAACTTGCGTATGCAGCATTATGGAAAATAAGGACCTTGATTTAAGAGACTGTGAATTTAAGAGTTTAGCTTCAGGCATCCGCTTTTTTCAAGATGAGCTTCAAATCTAATTTCATTAATTCTGTTAAAGTGCGCACTGTATGCTTTTCCAAAATTGTACAGTTCCCATTTTTGTAAAGGAAGAATGTGCACTTTGCAGAAAAGCATGGTGGAATTCTCATTTTAATAAGAGGGAAGAAAATTACATTAGGATATATTGTTCATCTCTTTCTCCTAGCCTTTTTCTATTTGATTGGTGCTTGTTATCAATCTCTTCCTGCTACTCTTTCTCCTTATTGTATTTCTTTGCCATATGCGAGTATGCTGGCAATGATCTCTGCATACACAGTGAGCAACAAATAGTATCATATCTAATCCCCTGTCTGATTACTCTGTGCATAAACTCTAACATTTCCCACTATAGCGTAATTGGATAAATTGATCCATCGTTTCAAGGTCAAAGGCAGGCAGGCTTGTACTGGGTGTCTGAGTCTGAATGAGTCTCTTCTCAAGTTATGCTTAAACAATTTTGAACCCAAAAATCTTATGCTCTGTTCAATAACCTCTGCCACAAAGTGCATCCTCCATTTTTAAGAGTCAACCCTGTATTCCAGCAGCAAAATCAAGCAACGTGCTTCAAGTCTTTGACTCTATTCCCTCTATTGTTACTTGTATGTATACTTGTTTGCAGTTTATCATTATGCTCAGACTTGGGGTATTGGTTTGCAGTCACTGGCTTCCATTCTTCTGCCTGCCTCACAGAAAATGAGTAAGTAAAAAGGAAAAAATATAATACAGCATTCTACATCAAGTGACACTACTTATGTATGCCACATGTATGTATCTATATAAAAAAGCAGTTATGAACTCGAGGCACAGCCAGATGCTGATTCTGCGTATTCTCAGAAGATTATGGTTAATTTTTGCCCTTCTGCTGTAAATTCAGTGGTCAAATAAGTCACACTTTTAAGAGTCCGATATCTGGTAACGGACAGTTCTCACTTAAAAATCAACATAGTGTTTTCCAGACAGTCATCACCCTGTAGTGTCTAAAATACCGCATTGCCTTCGCTACACCTCTGCAGCATTAAATTTGCTCCCCTTTCCTTCCGTAAGGGGCAAAATCCACTTCACCTTCACAGAGGGAGAGAATATGCAAAGCAAGATGAGGTGCATCAGACATAAACTCAGCTCTGTTTCTCTTGGAGTGGGCCTGCTTCTCCATAAGACATCAATGCATCTACTCCAGAGAGAGTGTAGAAATACATCTTACATTATATTTTGTAAATGAAGCAAAAGACATTTCTCACACTCATGCTGTGTTTTATCTAAGAAGCAGAAGAGCTGCTTTTTTTTTTAGTGCTTATCCATCTGAACTGTGTTTTACTTTTTTGCATAAAATCCAAAGTCACAAATTTTGCTGTGAGGAAAAGATCCATAATTTTCACCAATATACTTGTTTTCCTTAGAAATCAATAGAAGGAAATCCCTGAGAGCTTTGCAGACAAATGTCTGCAGAAGTGTTATTGCTGCCAGGTTTTTCCAATGTGTCAAATAATCTTTGTATAATTTCTAAATGATAACAAAGCAACCAGGCCACATTCATAAAAGCCCAGTGACACATAATTTAGCTGAATCTGAGGATTAGAATTAATTGTCTCTCTTTGTTCCAAGTTCTAAATCTTAGTAAATGATTCACTGTATGTCATTACAGCTTAATATTTGCATGAAATCACAGTTTAACTGGCATAATTTAACAGCAATTAAAAAGCTATTTAATCATCATGCAAATTGGCATGAGGGGCCATAAGTATGAAGGGCGTCTGAGGTTTTTTTTCAGTATTTGCAGGCGGACAGTCATGTACTTTCAGACATCCCTAAGATAATTGATAATGTTTTCCCTATTCATTGAAATGTGAATGTACAACAATTCATGTTTTCTCTTACAATTGAGGTTTAAGTCTCAAATCATGAATATAACAACCTTCACTGTCTAGTACAAATAAAAAAAATAAATAAAAATTATGGTTTTTATCTACCGTATTGGTTATTCTGCTGCTGCTGTCTACACATAGTACGATGAAAGTCTGATAGCAAATTAAAATTTACGAAGCCAGGCAAAACTCTCCTGTTGCCTGGATTCACATTCATTCCTGTTTTGGCCTGCCCAAGTTGATGAAGTAACGTAAAAAAGCTGAGCTATGATGACCCATTGTCATAATATCTATAGCTTATTTAAGATTAAATTTAAGCCAGTTGAAAAACATTGGTTCCAATCCTCCAAGCAATTACACACATGCTTAGTTTTAAGTGCATGTGTATTACCAGTTATTTCAAGGGGATTACTGATCCGCTTAAAGTTATGCACATATGTAAATGTGATTAAGGCTCATCCTCCATATTCCTAAAACTCCTTATTGGTTTTAACAGTGGGAATTTGTTAAGACCAGTTATTAGTTAATTCTCACAGCATGTTTTTAGAGGAAACATAATTATTCCTGTCTTCTGCACATAAATAATAAGAGCTGAAGCTGGAATAATCTGTGCTAGTTTAAGCTAATTCAGATCTCGGGACTGTTTTCCAGAGTAGTTAGAACCATCAACCTCACAGTAACTTTATGAGAAGTTTAGAGATTTGTAAATCCAAGACAATCTGTAGGGGCTTTGGGACAGCATCAGCTTCTTCAAGGCTCTACCTTGTCTCTGTTTCCCACACCATTGGAGAATGATGTATCAAGGTAATTAACCTTTGTTAACAAGTTGCCTTTATAAATACTTAGATATTACAGTATTTCAAATATTTCAGTGTTAGACTTATCACAAGGTCACAGTCAAAGACCAGGAAGGAAATATTCAGAATATTCTCTGTGACCATAAAAATTGCAAGTTACAAAAATATTTTTCATCTGACAAGTTCCAGAAATATCAATCTTCAGTACAAATGAGCTTCATACTGTTCAGCTAAATGACTCCTTGATATGCTGAAAAATAACTGGTTTTTACTTTCCAGGGCATTTTGGCTGCTGACTATGAACTCTGCACAGATAGATGCATAAATACTCATGTATTCAAAATATTTTAAACTTTATTGTCCACTAAAAAAACCACAAAGCAACATAACACCTCCAAATATTTTAATTATCAAGTGCTTGAAATCCAGCATCATTTACTTTAGGGCAAAAATCATTGTAATGAAAACGTAGTCTCAGTTATTAAAAGTGAAAATGAACGCCAGAAAGAAAAAAAGCAACACGAATGTTCAACTAAAATTCACAGAAAACCTTAGCGTTTATTAGTTCACATTATCCCTCCAGCACCATACAAACTTTTTTTCCCTTTACAAGTGTTCCAGCTTTTATACCCACATTTATGCCAAACAAGTAAACAAACAGCATCACTTAAAAATGGCAAATGTTGGTGAATAGTGACTTTTTCTCTGCAACTGTTACGGCCTCTTTCCTTCATTAAAGTTAGTATTCATTCTTGTTGTTATGTGTAGGTACAACTTTATAGATCTTTACTACTATGTAGTTTATTAGTAAAATGTAAGATACAGTAATGTTTTCTGCTAAAGTATAGTCCATCTGAGTATTCAAGGTCATCTTCAAGAATTAAGAACTTGAGTAAATGGTTTTATCTCTGTTGTACGTGCATATTTGAGAGCCACTCATGGGCTTGATTTCTAAAATCACTACATTTTTTTCAGTCAGATAAATAGCTAAAAGTTTGAAAATCAAATCAGCATATCAGTGCTGTATTAATTAAAGATCTTTTAAAAAAGGAAATAATGAAATTGAATTATTAGAAAAAAGGCAGTATATTTTAAAATATTTTTTGCTGATATTTGAGATCCTGATTTATTTATTAAACGTTAGGAGGAGCTTTGATTTTTTTTTCTTTCCTAATGCAAAGTTCTGACCATTTATCTGACCGTCCTTTGGGCACAAGGTCTTGCCCTCATCCTATAATTTATTGAATTGCAATTTTCAAGAGTGTTAATCAATATTTTTGTTTGTTTGTTTGTTTAGCTCTTCTCTCTTGTTTTGAAGTTTTTCTAATTATCTGAATCTCACAGATTTACTATGTGACTCAATTTGTTGGGTGAAATACACTTTGTGTAAGAATTAGCTGATGTCATTTGCAAATGTTTCATATAGTCTTTCAGTCTGCTTGGGAGGCCTCAAAGTAATGAAAAGCTCACTTGAAGTTTGAACAGTATCTCATTCAAAAGTTTATACTTAAGTCTTGCTGGCAGGTTGTATAAATCTTGGAAAACTGCAAAGCAAGCCGAAAGTTTTCAAAGTTCTGCTGACCATTGGCTAAGTGATCCATGTGCACCGTAATTTTATGTTGAGAGCTGGGAATATAATGCTTATTCAACCCATTCAGCTCAAAAAACCCCAGGGATCGCCAGTTGAGTTTACCACAGTCATCTTAAATATATCAACACCTGGAGTACAAGGAATACATTTTGCCAAATCTGTGTTTCTTACCTAATTTTTATGGGCATATTTTGGGTCTGTATACAAATTGCTTTTGAAAACCATGTCTCTGTAAATGCTTGGTTGAAATATGTTAGGTGGAAGAAGATGAATATAATAAGAAATGATGAAAAAATTATTCATACTTTGACGAGCAATTTCTGCCTTTCCTTCATCCCTTCACTAATTCCTATCTGAAAAAACATTAGGTGGTAAAGTTCTTTGATCAGACTGTGGAAGCTGATCTATAAAGCCTCAGATGATTTACGTGTGATCCTACAGAGTAAGTCAGCATAACAGCTTAAAACTTGTTGGACAGACCCTGGCTGTTGTGGGATCCCTGGGAGATGGGTCACTCGTGGTTCATCTGACAGTACACAGGGCTTTTCCACCTGCTTGCCAGCCGAAGAGCTTTCCTGCGCTCTTCCTGCTGCCTCTGTCTTTGCATCCCTCCCCACAGTCTTCAAGAATTATTTTTTCTCCTGCTTTGTGGCCATCCTTTTACATCTTTAGCTTGCAAGGTTGATGTCTTCACCGTTATACTGATGCTGATGAGGTGCCAGGTAGGAAAGAAAAAACTTGTAAACTGTCTCTTGTGCCTAATAGTCTTGGCCGTTTGCCACCTAACTCTGTTAATGAGCAGTGGCAAAGAAATCCCTGGAGATGAGCAGTAAAGGATAGAAAAAATATCTGGCACTGTAGAGCTGACACAGCTTCACTTCTTGTAGTTATTCCAAAGCTGTTACTTATTTCTTATTCAATTTATCTCTTATAAAATGTCAAAGATTATAAGCATCAGAAAAGCCTACGTTACTAGACATAAGGAAAAAAATTTTGTGGTTAAAGCTCCACCTCAGTATCTCACAAGATCAAGCGATATTTAGTGCAAATTTGTGTTATCAAATCTAAGTTTAATATTCCCAAGTAGTTTTTATGTTGCCTTAAATTATTTCTGAATTAATTCTAATTTATTTAGATTATTCATCTTTCATGATCTCATCTATTTATTATTCCTGCTTAATTTCCAAGGATTGTAAGTATTTAGATAATCTTTATTTTTTCCATTGAATTTGTTATTGAAATGTAACTCCGGTAGCTTCTGTCTTCTATTTGCAATTGTCTTAAGACTAATATATCTTTTCTCTTTTCTTTTCTTTTCTTTTCTTTTCTTTTCTTTTCTTTTCTCTTCTTTTCTCTTCTTTTCTTTTCTTTTCTTTTCTTTTCTTTTCTTTTCTTTTCTTTTCTTTTCTTTTCTTTTCTTTTCTTTTCTTTTCTTTTCTTTTCTTTTCTTTTCTTTTCTTTTCTTTTCTTTTCTTTTCTTTTCTTTTCTTTTCTTTTCTTTTTTCTTCTCCAAAATAGGGAACTGTCACTTAACAGGCTTTCCCCTCCTTCTCTGCAGGGCCACCTTCCGCTCCTAGAAATGTGATTTTCAACATTAATGAAACAGCTCTAATGCTGGAGTGGAGCCCCCCAAGTGATACTGGAGGAAGAAAAGATCTCACTTACAGCGTCATCTGTAAGAAATGCGGGTCGGACGCCAGCCAGTGTGAGATTTGTGGGGGAGGTATACGTTTCATCCCCAGGCACACCGGTCTCATCAACTCCTCTGTGACAGTTCTTGACTTCGTGTCGCACGTGAACTACACCTTCGAAATAGAAGCCACGAATGGGGTCTCGGAGCTGAGTTTCTCTCCCAAGCAGTTCACAGCCATCACGGTTACCACAGACCAAGATGGTAAGTCCCAGTGCCGCCTGTCTGTTACTGCGGCCCTGTCATCTCTGCATTTCTTAGGTGGATCGTTTTCTTTCTTCAAAGTCTGGGTCAGCAAGTTAGGATGTTTTGCAGATTGTTACACGGTTTTAAGTGCATTTGGTGAGGACTTACAGCCTCTGCCGATGGGGGAATTAAATGCTTTTGGTAGTTGGCCCTTGACCCCAATACACAGGGCACAAAAACGTATTTTCCAGTTTAAAATTATGTGCAAGCTTTAACTACCTGAGACTAACCGTATCAGTGGTTCATCAGAACTGGAGTCTGCATCTGGTGCTTTTCCAAGTCTTTCCTTATGATTTCTGTTTTAAAAGAGTAAAACACCACGTGTTATGTATTGCTATTTCACAGCTCAAAGGTGAAAGTGAACTCAATTCCTTTAGTACCCATGTTTCATAGTACTAATACAGCACGCTTTCCCTGTAAGATATTTTAACATCTGTATGAACCGTTTCTTTAGGTGCAGTGTCCTAATAGATATTTTTGTTCCTTTAATTGTCCACTTTGCATTATTGGTTTTGAGCTTTTTCTTCCCCCTGTTTTAGTTCAAATTCATGTCCAAGGCTGACCTTTATGAGGAACAACATGAGAAATGAAAAGAGCTCTATATTTTTGTTTATTTCTGCAACTTTTTCCTCCTCCATCTTTAGAAATACTTACTATGCCAGGAAACAGCATCATAGGTTACCAACAAAGTAACCTATATAGCAGTGTTATCTTCTGGCTTGTGTTACTGTAGATGAGAAGGTTATTTCAAAATTATCCCTTGCTGACATTTGTCCCAGAAATGTTTTTCACCTACTGTGCAGTGACATTGCAACTGTAGCTGAAGTGTTTAATGTAGAACAGGAACTGAACTAGCAAAACTACAGTTTTGAGTAGAAGACCTTTGATAATATGAAAGTATTTAGTAAAAGTGCTAATGTTCAGGAGGATCCTGTTATGTTCCACTTATAGGAAGGCCCTGGGTTCTTTCAGTGATCAGCCTAGGAAAAATCTACTTACCTGTGTATCTGGGACAAGTAGTTTTCCTGATGAGTAAGTAATGACTTGTTTGCCTCTGGGCATACAAAAATTAACAGCTTGCTGTGATGATGGTGATGATAATGACAATGATGGTAATACTAATACTATTCATGAAAATGAAAAAAAAAAAGCCCAACAACCACTCACTCACCGTTTGTATGATGCTGGTAACAGAAGAGCTAATTATTATATATAAGATGCCTAATGATATATGCATTGTAGTGAAAATTGCCTTAGGCTCTTAGGCTATGTATCATGTTGTGAACCTGTATCTCTCTTTTCCTTTCTCATTAAAGGAAAAAAACATGGTACCCAAAACTACCAGAAACTACTGCTATGTGTATTATTTTTAGATGGTTTGTTATGTGGGTACTAAATGCAAGTCACCAAGCATGCACAGGTGAACGTTACCAGAGATATGGTTTGTTTTTAAACTGGCTAACAGCTGTGTGAACACAGCTTGTGATGTTTGTTTAAGTGGCGGGCTTTTAAAAAGTTATGTATCTTTTGCTGTTGTCTGTTCCTGTTTTAAGGATATAGATTTTTACTGCAGTTTACTCAAAATAGAGGAAAGACCAGTGTTTTGATAATTTGTGACACGCTGACAGTAAACTCCATAGGCTGCTCACATTCCCTATAATAATTCTTACATTACTAAAAATGCTGTTGGAAGGGCTTAGGAGAATTTAAGACCAGATTTCTAGAATATCTGTCAGTTTATTTGGGTATAAAAAGACAGCTTTGCAGAAGAAAGTATTGCAATAAATTAAATGGAGGCATTTATAAAATGTAGTTATAGAGATAAAACAATTTTTGTAGGCTTACAAACTGTGTAGTTGTATAAAATCATAAGCATGGTTACTATGTATTTAGAAGTAATAGAGAAAAAGATGTCATATGAAATATGGAAGAATATAAATGGAGTTTTGGTTGATGGAAATTATTGAGAGGACAAGAAACATTTTTGTTACTTACTTTTAGTCATAAATAAGAAATTATACAGAGAAAGCTATGGTATGTAACATCAGGAAAGGAAGCTGTAGAACGGAAGCTTTAGAACATCGGAGAGACTTTGTTAATGTTTATCAAACACATTGACGTTCTCAGATAAAAGGATTAGTGACCTTTTTATTTTTATTGTTAGTCAGCTATTAGTATACAATTTATAGTTTTGCTTTTGCCATATAGTATACTAAATAATCACCTTACATATTGCATTTATTTTTCTAGCTATACCATGGAACAGTAAACTCACTGTTGCAATCTTTCCTCATAATCTTAATTATACTGAAACAGAAAGTACTTATTGCATGATCTTGCAGGTTTGTGCACATAAAACAAAGATCCAACATTATATGTATGATGTGACGACAAATCAAAAATATCTTAATGTGTACAAGGACTGCATTACCAGAAGTCCAAACATATTGGTTTAAAACAATTTTTTCTCTTTTGATGTGTGTCTAATATGAAAGATCTAGATCTATCATATATTATACCTACACAACATATTTATCCCACGTTCATGCTACCTTTTAATATGTAATCTTTTAATACATATTGTTTTGATGTATTGGGTATACAAATTGCATGAAGTGATAGACCTCTTTATGAATATATAAATACAGAGCAATATCTTCAGCTGTTGTAAATCCAGACTGTTCCGTTAGCTGCAATAATTTACAGTAGCTGAGGAGCTGGTATTTTATTTTCTTCATGCATATTGGATTTAGTTCCCTCTAGTGGCCCTTTCTTTTTGATGGTTTATGTGAAATTAACAGATTCTTCTTTAAACATGCAAAATTATTAATTTATTCTTCAGGGCTTTAGAAAAAGCCTTCTTTTTGGAGAAGGTATTGCTCTTGGCATTTTGCTGACTAAAGTAATGCATTGAAGAGTACCATGGGCATACATAGGACCTGAAGAATTGTGTTCTGCGACAGTTAGTGAGTATATTAGACTGAGAGCATCAAAGAAGGAGAATATTTGCTGACAGGAGAAATGAACTAATTCAAAAGTGATTAAGGCTCATCTTTATGCACAGTTCTCTGCCACAACTAATAGTAAAATCTTAACTGCCTCCTCATGCAGTCACTGGCATTGACAAGATTGAAGTACACTGCTCAGCATTAACAATGACAAGAAGCAGACTAAAGGAAAGTAACATTTTGAAAAGGCTTTGCAAACGGCATCCTAAAATTCTCTCTGCGATTTGATGTCTAAACCATGACCAGACCTGATCAAATACTAAAAAAAAATTACTAACATTATTGTAAATTATATAAAATTAATAGGGTAGCATTCATGACTTTTTAGTTATTAATTTTGTACAAGTATTCATACATTTGGTATGTATGTTTTTGGTTCCCTCCCGGCTTGATGAGGAAACAGAGTTTCTGTGGTCACACTGTCAGGCACCATAAAGAACTGTGAACCCATTAGCCATCCTGAGTTCAGTAACAGAGAAGAAGATTTCACAGATATTATGTTCTCTCAACAGAAGTGTGAAAAACAACCACTTACAGCCACCAAGGTGTTGGTTGCATCTGCCAGTTGAAAAACAAGATTCAACTACGTAAGGCTTGCTTACTGGACTAGAGTCGCCAG
This sequence comes from Caloenas nicobarica, assembly GCF_036013445.1. NCBI lineage: Eukaryota > Metazoa > Chordata > Aves > Columbiformes > Columbidae > Caloenas > Caloenas nicobarica. Next base: position 91,332,584 of record NC_088245.1, on the reverse strand, counting down.
CTGACCGACCACTTAACCTGTCTAATTAGCTAAGTCAGTAAAGAAAGAATTTATATAGTTGCTGTATGACCACAGCATGTGCTGTGTCTTGTCCGGCAAGTGTGGCAAGCAAGGATGAGGTAGGAATGTGTTAGGAAGTGTAAATGTTGCGGATAGAGAGGTGAGAGGAGGAAGCTATGTGCTACTCTTGCATAGTTTTGTTTCAGAATGCTTTGAGATATCAAAATAATCCCTACTTTAAAATCAGATAAATGGACAGATAAACAGAATCAGAAAAGCACTTAAGCAAAGTCCCTGTTCAAGGAAGAACATCAGCACATACTAAGTGCTTTCCCAAATCACTGCCAAAGTAGTTTGTAAACAACTGAAAGGTAAAACATGTTTTCAAAAAAAGCCTCATCAAAAATGTTTAACAATACTGTTGTTCAGAAAAGTGCCTGCTTTCTTTATGGAAGCAAGAAAGTTTTATATAGCAGTAAATATGCTGAGTATGAAGTAATTGTACTCAATCGACTTTAAATCATTGTGTGAAGAAGCAGAGAGTTATATGCTGAATTGTAATTTATGTTTCTCTTATGACTAATGGAAGGAAGAGACACCTCACTCTCCAACTTTCTTAGCGTGCCTTAGAGTCTGCATTGCCTAAAAGAAATGCAGAATTACTTGAGGTTTTTCATGCATAATTAAAGTAGTAAATAATGAATAATTAAATAAAACAGAACTTAAAACAGTAGTTCCTGTTTCCAAATAATAGTCCAAATACACATTCACTCAGTGGGCATTCATATGGTCTGTTATTTGAGAGCAGAGGGGTCAACATTACGCTATGCAGAGGAGGAGTAAAGTTGTGAGATATATCCTGAGTACATGGTTATACAGCCAGATAGTGGCCTGCTCCATTTCAGTCCACCATTTCAACTGCATCACTGAGGACTGGCACTCCCTAGCTGTAGCGTTTCCCTGGCTGAAGAGTTTCCCGGTTGTCCAGTCTGCATCTTCACCGCATCACGTCCCTCCAATGGGACTCCATGCTGGCAGCCCCCAGCTCACCTTTCACCTGCCAGTCCCACAGCGGTGACCTCCCCTAAAATCACCATCCAGCCACGGGACGCCTCACGGGCATTGCTCCATTTGTGGGCTCCTTCTGCATGTCTTTCCTGCCTTGGTGCAAAGTTTACTCGAGAGAAATACTCCTTCTGCCATTGCAGTCCTTCTGCCATTGCAGCCCAGACATGTAATTTTCTCCCCGCTCAGTTCTGCAGTTCGTGGGTGACTCTGGTCTCTGTGACATGAAAAACCTGCTAGCCATGGACAAAGTTTGAGACACGAGAAACTTCAGTCTATCCAGGCACACACCCTATCGCTGTACTAGAGACCTGTCTAGTTTTGCTGTATCTGTCCAGTGTTGGCAGCCTGTGATCAGCTGAGGTTTTCAGGCAGACTCTGAAACTGCAAATATGGCAGGACTCCTTTGTCTAATATGTCTTATTTTTTGTGAGCCATTGGCAGATATATCCCAGGTAACAAGATGTTTCCTAATCTGATGGTAAAATCTCGCCAGTGTCTGAAAGGGATTGCCTTTCATCTAGTTAAGTTTTACAAGTAAGTTACAGCCAATTCATTGTTCCTAGTACAGGTGGCTCCTCAAATATATTTGTAACCCAGTGCGGCTGGTCTGTACCAACAGCAGCCTGTTATCACTCTCTTAGAGCTGTGGGAACTGAGGAATGCATGGAAGGATTTCAGTGTCTCTTCCAGGAATGAACGTGGCCTTATCACCGTGAATTAATGGCATCTAGCATTACAATAACAATGTGCATGGTGTAAATTGTTGAGAGTCTCATCCAACTATCGGGAAAGCATCTCAGTGGCACTACCAGGACAGTTTATTAGGATTAATCCTTCTGGCTCATGACAGTATAGTTTCAAGATGCTCATTGGGGTCACAAGGGAGTTCCCTGTTTACTCATCCTAAGTTGCTTCCCACAGTAGCATCGGACTTTCACTCTAATCAAAAGGCAGCTTTGCTTTTTTTTCCTGAGTCTCACATCGCTACAGATGTGATTGCCCTTTGTAACTTAATAGTCAAGAAAGCTTCTCTTTTCCTAATGACATGATGAAGCCATTTGAACCATCTTCCAAACTGTTCATATTAATGGTTTGTAAAACTAAAGGAACAGCTATTTCTAATCACTGATTGTCAAAATGTAATAGCAGGTTACACAAAAGCCTGTTATGAAACAATCACAAAACAACCTCCATCAGAGTGCAAACCACATGAAAGAATGATCATGAAATTTTCATAGATGAAAATAAATGAAAAATTTATGGCATTTGTTTACTTGACACCTACAGCTGTATTGATAGCTCTGCCAAGCCCTGTACTGTCTTGGGAGCAACACAGAACAGTGCTGCTGGTGCTATTTGTGTGAAAAAATTAAAGAGAAATATAGTCTCATTGGTTATTGGCTAGGGACAGTCTGTAAATGTCCATATTGAATGTGATGTGACAACAGTAAGAGGCATTATTAACCAAAAAAAAAAAAAGTTTGAGATGTGTACTCCCTATTTGAAGTAACTTCTGAACAATACATTTAAACAATACATTTTAAAATGGTATTCAGCATTATACAATGAATATTCCGGCCAGTCTGTTAACTGTATGAATGTATATGCATGTTTATGTCAGTGTTGCATTTATAGTTGGAAAGAATACCAGAAGGCAACAGTGCTATATCTCAGTTCTCAGACTTGTTCAACTACCATTCTATTCAATAGTCTTAAGGCCTTGCAAAAGTTTTGAGGCAAGATCTTTGTGCAGCATAGTTATTACCCACAGATTTTCATCTAGTTATTACCCACAGATTTTCATCTGCTGGTCACTTCTGTACATTTAGACTGCTTTTTGCTGATGTTTCTTTACACATATGCCTGATTACTACACAGTAATCATAAGTGAAAAATGACTTTTAAAACAATCTTGATTTATATCCTGAAGATTTTTTGAATACTTATAAATTTTCTTTAACAAATATGTTCTTTTTCTGCTGGCAGATATTGATGTTCAGCCATTTCTTTAATGCAACGGAAGTCTACCTGATTCCATTTACTTTCATTTCTCATTCACCAGTATTATACATTAAGCTAGTTGAACTATGCTTAGCTTTAAGATATGTTTCTCTACGTTACGCAACATGAGAAGGACAAAATTAAATTCTAGTTTGAAGGAGGAGGGGGAGTAGGTTAATCAATACTGTAAAGTATTTTTTCCCATCATATACTTACCAGTGTGGTATTTCAGCTTTATAATAGTTTTTTTTATGGCATAGCATACTATTGTTTATAACCATTGGCAATTTGTCTGTGACATGCATTTTTCAACAAGTTTCTGGTTTAAGTTGCGGTCAATAAACACCATATCTAAATGCCGGAACAATTGTATATTTAATAACAATAGTTTATTTCAGTTTGTAAAAGGGACGTTTGTGGACAAAAATGTAAATTAGTCATTACACATAAATTGGTAGGCATACAGCACTGGGATAAGAAATATGTCTTTATTTTGTTTGCTCCTATTATAGACAGCAGCTGCAAAGGGCATTCCACACATGATTAAGGCCCTTAAGAATAAGATGTTTATTCATTGACTTGGGTGATTTTTGAAGCTTACTGGTGCTATCTGCACACCACTCAGCTAAGAACTGTGTTAGGATAATCAAGCACATTTCAATTAGCTGGAACCTCTCCCAGCGAATGACAGATAGTTAGAAGAGTCATTATTTAGTATTCTAGTCAAGGTACGGTGCAAGATAGTTCAGATAGAAACTGGTAACTTAAGTAAGCTTCTGCCATAAATGTTAATTGACCAACTTAGGTAATTCTTGGACTTACATTAGGAACCTCATGTTTTCAAGGTTTACCTAAACATTTCTGAAAACTATTTAATTTTATTTAAAAAACAAAACAAAACAAAACAAAAAACACAAAAAAACCCCAAACCAACACAAAACCACCAAAACCAACTAACCAACCAAAAACTCAACAAAACAAATAAACAAAAAAACCACCAGCAACCAGAACTCTGGTGTTCCCAGAGTATGGCAAGTGAAATATTTCTGCTGTGTTCCTGGCAAGAGGAGTGAATTTGGTCAAGGGTAGTAAAGGAAGACATTCATCACAGCTAGTCAATCTGAAACTAATTGTGTTTGTAGATGTCATGACTTTCACGCAAACCTTTAGGGAGCGTGTTCAGAATGAAGGACATGGTAAATTACAAACCAATTCTGCTGATGTTTGCGTTTGCTGTGAGGTCATTAAAACAATTATGTTGGGAGCAGGTTGCTCCGATTCATTTGCTTCTTAAAATGTAGTTTCTTCATTACACTCAACAAGCCTTCTCCTTCCACTTCTATGACTCTTCCATATGCATTTGCCTTAGGCTTACAGTTTGGAAATAGTTTTCATTTGTATGCAATAATGGCATTAAGTTGTGCACACCGGAATAAGGTTGGGAGTAGAACTCAAAATTACATCATTTCCTAAGCTTCCGTTGTGTTAGCTTCAAGATAATATTTCTAATGATATGCTTTTACCTTTTTCTGCTTGGACTAACAATGAGAAGCATATTTTTATTGTCTTCTCATCTGTGTTACATATTTAAATGTTTTCTCACTGTACCAAAATTTATACTGACTCTCCAATGGACAAAGAATAAAGATTGCTCCTCTGGAAAGACTATACTAGCCAGGATGTGCACACTTAATATTTAGTTTAGAAATGCATGTTACCTTTAACAACCCCTGTCGTAAATGAGCCTTCATATTCTAGTCCAAATCCTAGTCTGACAGAAATGAAGCAGGGGCTGACAAGTAATGTCAAGATGGGCTGGTGTGTTGGTTGGCCAGGAACAAAAAAAGGAAAAAAAATACACCCTTAATCTGCTAAATCTTATTTCCATCTGGCATGCAATTTCTGGTTTCCATTGAGAAGCTATTTTTGCATATTAAATATAAATACTTGCCTTTTTTTATCCTCTCTTAAGACTTCCCCTAAAACCTGCACTTAAGCAGAACTATTATCAGATATTCAAGACATGGCTACAGATTCTAAAGTGGATTTTTTCAGTAAATCCATTTAAAATCAGTTTCATAGTTTGTTGACCCTCTGGAGTGAGTGTAACCAATTCTATGCAGGACTAGCCATTCAGAGTATTTTGTCTCAGTTGCTTTCACTTACTAAAGTGACATGGACGTTAGCAAACAGTGCATTAAATAAAAATGCCTGAATTTGCTGTCTTCATGTGGAGTCACGATAACCAAAAGGAGAGGAGGAAACTGATACACAGAACCATTCCCAAGGATGGAAGAGGCATGTGAATAAAAGAATTTATATTATTAAAAACAAACAAACAAACAAACACCTTAAGTTTAATAAACTTTTTAAAACATGTATTCAGCAAATTAGACCAACTTGATCACCATATTTCTTTCTTGGAATAGCATCTTGTACACTAAAGTACTCAGTATTTGAAAACTGGAATTTTAAAGCAAATATTTACAAGAAATCTCTGATTGCAAAATTAGATCTAATGTCCCCAAACTGTTTTACTGGAAGTCAGTTCCAGATGTCCCACTGGATAAAAAGCAGAGGAGGCCTGGCTCAGCTAATGTTTCCTGAACACTCTCTGTTGTCTCCCCTACTGCCGCTTAGTTCTTTTGCCTTCATTCACAGTACTCGGATAACTAGTCACAACTTTTCTGGTGAAGTTAATGGCAGCCCCTATACATTCTCCAGTGTTAATTAAATCTCGTTCCTCATCAAATGAATCTACATTTGCAAGAATTTTCTTTGTGCTTATTCTGTCTCAATATAAAGTATTATTTTTAAACTTGACTTTTCCATATAGTTTTAAATAATACAGGCAGCAGCTTCTAAATCGTGTGCTTGATCTATAGTTGTATCGAAGGGTTTAGAGATTAATGTGCATTATATAAGTGACTCATAAATTCTAACTTGTTATGCATTGCAAACAGCTGATGTATGATCCCGTAAGTTACTGACGAGTTGTTCAGCCAGTTTCCAATATTGTATTTTACAGTTTAGAAATCAATGATCATTTTATTATATTAACTCAAATCTGTCTGGAAAACAAATTGTCTGATTCCAATGACTGGTTCATATATACACAACATTAAGCTCTAAGCTCCATTTTTCAAAATAAGATTGTTCTCCTAAAATTATCTAACAATTCTTTTTATCCTGTAATTGAAGATCAATGAGGACTAAAATAATTTTTCTTTACAGGGTAGGGTAATTGAGTAATGAGATTCAGGAAATTCAGTCTGTAGTTCAAGGATAATGGGCTACGGTCTATCAACAATAGGGAAGATGTGAGTTTGCCTTCTTCCCTCAGCTTGCACATTTTTCTGTCAAGCTAGAAATGTCATTTACTAATTAGACGTAAGGTGAATTTTTGATATCTCATTGCCATATATTCATAGATATGATTTATTCTAATAAAGAACAAATATTTTAACAGATATTTAGCATCCCTCTGTGCCAATTTACTGAAAGTATTGATTTCAGTTTATAAATAATGCAGTTCTGAGTAGAATATGAAATCTTTGGAGAGAGGAAATAGAGAAAATCACATTTTTATAATGCGTTAAATACTGTTTATCTTTAGAAATGCTTGCTTGTATTTGGAAGCGAATTTTGTATGGTCAAAAAGCAAGTTGACATAATGGAAGATTGAAGTCTGTACCTATTCAGAGAACATGTGTGACTGTGAAGCTGTATTAACTTAGTTCCCTGGTGTACATTATTTTGGTGCTGGGAGATTATTTTTAGAAGAGCATAGTTTTATCTGTATTTATCTCCCTGACCTTTTCCTGAAACAATTGGGTTCAGCAGTACCAATTTCAATGGTAACTTTTGATATGTGCAACATACAGTAACACTGAAAAAGTGATTAATCTCAGATGAACAAAGGGATGTTTGTGAGATCTTTGAAGCTAAATTTCACTGAGAGTATTTTCTCATGTTGCAACCCATAGGAGCTGATGTTAAAAGAAGTAAGTTGTGTCCCAAAACCTCTGTCCTTGTCCCGCACAGCTTCTGTATCCCATAGAGCCACCTGCACCAAACATACTACTAAGGCATTAGCATGATATTGCAATGTTTTTACATCACATTCCAAAGTAGGTATCAGTGCAATTCTGTGCAGGTTGAGGAACATATTGCAGGGTATCTTTATCTGTTTTCCAAGTTATCTAACATCATGTTTGCTTCATTATCTTCCCCTTTAAAATTTTTACTTTCCTGTTATAACCAGTAATGTGTGACACGACTGGTTCATGAAGATGGCCTGAGACTTCCAAGTAAGCACCCAGGATGTTAGCCGCTATACTGGCTGGCGCATAACTCCAAAAGGCAGCATACTACATGAAAAATCAGTTCGGATCTTGTTTTTCCATATTCCTATATACAGTAGCATTCTGGATAAACTTTCTAGATAATCTTTACACTCTCATAAGCATAATAAATCTAAGCTCTCTTAAGCAGCAGTGTGAAAAAAAATCTTAATATTTCAATTTTTCCATTTTAAGATGATCATTATATTGTCAGACATTAAAAATGTGGCTTTCTTATGCAGCTTTAGGGAGAAAAAAGGCTGCCTTCTTCAAAAATTATTTGAGTGGGTGGAATATGTGTCAGTTTTGATGAGCAAGTCACTATTATTCAGTCTCTCAATTGTTAGAGGATTAAAATTAATTAAAATATCAGTCTGGAATTTCTTGTGTAATTAAATATCATTTAAAGGATAACATTTGCATAATATTTACTAGATATAGTTTTATTTCTATATGAGTCTATATCTTATAAAAACTGTCTTTCAATATATGTATAAATAGTGTGAAAATAATTATTTGCTGCTGATTCATTAGTCTAATACTAAATGCATGTTAATATGTTCATGTCTTTCTGTTTGCTGTAAGAAAACATCATTGTACTTTGTTGAAATATTTAAATAATTTTATAATATTTTAATATCTACCAGATTGATATATGAGCTACATTTCTATGTAACACTAAAATTACGTTTTCATCGAGACTGCCCAACACTTTAAAAATGTTCATAGAGGAGATGCATTCTATTCCTTACTCTCTATATTACTTTATATTTAAACTGTCTTTCCACCTTTCCGTTTAAGGTTTTGCGGTGGCAGGTAAACACTTAAAATACCTGATATAGGTGCAATCTATTTCCTCAGTGGAGTGTTGTGAATTAAGTAGTGATACGAAAAACATTTAACAGCTGTAGGAATAAAGACCTTAACCACAAGAAGCTGGGTACCTCTTACGCAGTTACCGATGCACACTGTGGGTGCTCCACCCAGGGATAGAGTACACACAGAGAGTCAGGGAAATGTGAGCATGTTTTCCTTAGGACTGACGGATTTTCCAGGGAACTCGAGGCTCTTCAAGTATCTCTGCAAAATGAAAGCACAAAGAGTTGCAGGTGACCTAGCACCTTTGAAAATACTGCCCCATCACCAAGATGCTGGATGGAAACTGGCTTCTTTTACAAACTGGACCCTTAGTCCTTTCTTAATCAATAAAATTCACTGGAAAGGTACCGTTTATTTCAGAAGGATGTAGGGTCACGTATTATCTCGTACACTGATAGAAGTGTGGACTAACTGTGAAAGCAAATTATTTAAGCACAGTCTGCTGTATGAGTACTTCTAATCTCTTGTTATAAGGTGAAATGCTCAACACTACAAGCTTTACACTCTTAACCTTATTAATAGGTGGCCAATGTTTTGACCAGATTTTTCTGTTTCCTAAAGCGTTAGAAAATGAGCTTATAGATTTTGGTTTCTTGCTTTTTTTTGTTATTTTTTTTCTACTTAGAAATTCCTGTTTGTCTATCGTGTTTGTTTAGATACCTTTACAATAATTTAAGATAAAAAGATCTAAGAAGAGTAATATTATTACAGTATAGTGTTCGAGCTCTAAAGCATGAAAAGATTCCATTATTCTGCATTAAAACAATATGAGATAGTCCTTGTAAGAATTACAATATTTGCAACAGGAAACAAGAATAGCACAGATTTGTTGTCAGTAATACAAATACTGCAGATTTTAATAAAAGAGGTTGGTTTACTTTTGGTGACTTTCACAGCTATTTTTATGCAAAATAACATATTCAGTTCTTTGAAATTATTTTTACGTACCTATAAAACATCAGATATTAAATTCATACACCCAAGTTGCTACCAAAATCTTCACTAAAAAATGTAAGGTTGCAAATTAAATCACTGCAAAGATTTTCAAGAAACGTTAGTTCAGAATCATGTTTTTTGTTTTACTATGCAGTCTAATGGCCTACACGTTTTTGGTCAAGTCTCCTTGATAACAGGTCGATGTTACTTCACATCATCCTCATCTGTCAGTGTGTGTCTTGTCCCTTTATCCCTTGTTTAGCCCAATTCCTCAACGCTTAGCCTTCATGTGCCATATACTTTATTGTAGGTTTTCTGCTGCATTCATATGCTGTAGTGTTTGATTGCTTTTACACACATTGCAAACATTAAGTCAGTGATCCTTGAAGGCCAGTGGGTAGAATTACTCACATTTTAGAAGGCAAGGCATAAGTCTCTGCCTGTAAAACCATGTTTAGGGCATAACCATCCATGAGGTGAGCACAGCTCCCTTGGGATGCGGATATTCTGTTTTTCCGACTTGGGAGAATTCAGAGGTTTCTGTACCTTTCACTGGCAGTTAAGCATATTCATCATTTGTATACAAAAAAGGAGAAGAATTATCACTGCTACCATGTAATTTAGTTGATTCATTTTGAAAAATCCTAATTTCTTTTTACCGGGAAAAACAGTTATGATCAATTCTGTAATTAGTACGGCTTTGCTCTGTTTTTTCTTGAAGCATATTATGTATATGGGAAATCTGCTTACAAAGTGCAGCATGCTCCTTCTGGCTACTTTACTGAATGATAAACTGGAAAAGTAAGCAACTCAGAGTAGCAGAGTGGGGCTGATAATCCCATAAATTCAAGGAGCTACAGTGAGTCTAATGAGTGAGAGAATTGCCCTCAGATCATCTTTGGCTATTGCAGACCTAAAACGTGAAAAAGGCTTCAGTGTTTGGATGACACTAGTGATCTCAAAAAATATTGTTTCACCAAACAATTATTAAAGATTTTAAAAATTTTAACAGTCTCTTTCTAGATGGGAAATTGTGATTGAGGAAAGGCTGGATGGAAAATAGCCAAATGAAATATTTTTTAACATTTTTAAATTACTTCCTAGTTCCCATAGAACAAGAATGGTAGGTTGTGTCTTATTCCATGATATAGAGTAGTATGGGATAGTATGTGGACTTGTGTTTTTCTCTTTCATTCTCTGTTTTAGTGACATAGATGGATGGGTAGGTTTATGCCAGCACTAGACACAGACATATGTGGATGGCTCTATGCAGTCTTTATTTCTTAACAAAAAATATTTATTTTAGTAAATATGTTAGCAAGTAATAATAGTATAAAATATATACCTCTCTATTTAACTTTTTAAAGGGATATAAAATAATTCCAGTTCAAATTAACTGCTAATTCTGAGATACTGAACCAAATAATCCAGATTATTCACCTTCAAATAAATTTAGAAACATAACTGACATTTATTTTCACGATAGTAAATTTAATAAAGTATGTTCTTCTGTTTACTAATTTCTCTTAAGTTTTTGCTATTAACTTCTGACAGTGAAATAATACAGAGTATCAACTGTCTTTAAAGAGAAAATATACACTAGCAGCAATCAGTCCAGGGACTGCCATTTGGATATTAGAACACTTTTCTTTCAGTAATGCACTCTCCTTAATTTGCTTTGCAATATTTCCTGAGAACATAACATCGATAGTCCACTTCAGTCCACCAAGTAGTGGCTTACTGCTGCAATAAAAAGTTATTCTGAGTATTTAAGTGGGAAAAGAACTCTTTGAAACATTAAATTATTTCTGTCTGGCAGCTAGGATTTAACTGGGGCACACTCAGTTATAAAACAGGTTTTCATTGATCTGAGTGGTTGAATTCTTAACTGCAGTTTATTGTCGCTTTGATTTTGAAATCCATAAGTGCCAGTCATAGCTTTAAGAATGAAAATCATTGACATGGGAGTTTAAATTTAAAGTGATAAATTGAGAGTGCTAGTGACCACTACCTCAGCCAAACACAAATGCCATGACTGTAGCTCTAAACATTGCTGCATGCTTCATTTTAAATTAAGAGTGACAAATTAGGCAGGAAGTGAATTGCTAGCTTGGAACAAAAACAATGATGCTGATTGGAAAAGGCATCATAAACAATTTTTTTTTACTTTGCAACAATCCCATCCGACATAACAAAAAATAAAGAAACACTAATAAAAATTAATCTGATTGCAAAAGTGGGCATTTGCTATGGGTGTGAATATCTGCGACAACAGCTGTGTGTATGTGAAGGTGACTTTCCTTTGAGAACACATTTGCCAGCTTAAAAATGTAAGAGCAAATTGAAAGATGCATGAGACATTCTTGTACTAGGCTGTAGGTTGTTGGGGGTTAGGTACATATATCTCTATCACTACTGACTAGATATTAGAGTTGCTGTCAACTATTTTATTGGCAGCAAGTGCCAGGATGAACGATTACTCCTTGAGTATGACCTTAAAGACCAAGTGGAGCTGTAAATTTTATATCTCCTTAACTAGTCTCTCATTTATTTTGCTCTGTGTCCATTATGCACAGGTATAAAAGCTGACAAAACAATGTTCAGGCATTCACTGGACAACAGCTTCCCTTTTCTAAAGTTTCAGATTTAATGCTATTTTCAGTATCACTGAGACTATTTCACAACTAATCAGATATTTGTTGTTTCTAGCAACACATCAGGCACTCGTTAGTAGTATGAAAAGGCCCTTGGTAGTATATAAATTGGTGAAATGTTTATCCGTTTGCCTCAGGTGACAGAAAGTATTTTTTAAAAAGCTACAAAAGCTGGAGTCAATACAAATGAGTCTTTACCTCCTAAAACAAATACAGAAGTATTTGAAGTTGAACTTTTATTATGAATTACTATAGAGCTCTCAGTGTGATGGTGGAAGTATAAATGCGAGTACTGAACTGAATTCTTTGTTTTCCTCGTTGTTACCAAGCTGCTTGTTTGGCACTCCCTTTTCTACCCATGCACTTCCCTTCTGGTCTCATGCTTGATTTCTTTTCCCACTGTAAAGCTGATGGCGTCATTTGTGGGTGGTGTTGTGCCTTGGAGTGACTGGTAATGCATACATTCATATGTATATACATTGTCAGTTGTCATGGGAAGGTTGCCACATGTTATGTATTCCTAAAGGGCACAGCCTTAAAGTTAAAAATTGCTTTAGCCCATCAGTGAGTGACACGAATGCACAGCATACTTTCAGTATCCTCTGCAATTTAGAGTCTTGTACCAGTTTGCTAATCATGAAGTGAGATAGTTGCTGGATACTCTCAATCTGTCAGTGTGCAAGCCCTATTTATTCTGGAGAGAGCTGTACAGTTTTAATGAACATTTGTTACTATGCTATGTCATTCTACTTATATAGTTAATGATCTTCCAATATTGCTACATACACATTTTCAAAACTTTAAGATTCAACCATAAGCTTTTGTTCAAGTTACAGATTTTGTTGTAGAGCTTCAGATCAATTCTAGTGAACTGTTAAAATGTTAAATGTGTGGTATCGTGACCAGAGAGAAGGTCTTATTGATTTGGAAACCTTTTCTTGCACAACTAAAACTTGCCTTGCAGCAGAACAAATGTTGCAAGATACTATATAGTAACGACACAGCAACTGATGCACAAGAACTGAATGCTTAAATGAAACTGAGTACTGAATGAAAAAAAACACCAAAGCCTTTGTGTATGGGTTGCATAGAAAGCTGTAACTTCTGACTGGACTTTGGAAGGACAGCTTTCTGCCCTGTTTAAACTCTGGTGTCTTGTACTATCTGAACCCTAATGTTAGGGCGAGAACAAGGGACCTTCAGATCTTGAACGGCCAAGTTTGAAATCTTCGTGCAGTTCACTGAAGCTCACATAGCTGTCCATGAGCTCACTAGAGAATCATGCAAATATTAGTATATGTTTACATTCTCGTTCATTTGGTAACTACTTGAGATTTTCAGTCTCGAGACTGAAGATAGGCTAGTTGCTTTGTCACTAATAGCATAAAAGATTTGACTCTTTTTACAACCTTTCTATTTATAAGAAACCTGGATGTATTTTTAGCATGATCTGAAATTCAATAGTCCACCATTTGCAGCATTTAAAATCACCATTTTGAAATATATTTTTTATAGAATTGTTGAAGTCATGTAACTACACTTAGATAAAATCTGCTAAATCTTTTTTTTATTTTTTCAGACAATTCTGCTATAATTATGTCAAAATATGTTTAATAACTCATGATGTCTTTTGGGAACAGTGGAAACTCTGTGTACCCTTTTGGTGGTTGTACCTATAGGCCATGGGCAGGTTCCTGGCTGGTGATTTAGAATTATCTGAAAAAGAGTCTAGTCCAGTTAGTGCTTGTTGAATGAGTAGAAAATATTGCTTTCAGCATCAGAAAATATTCTGCAGGCTCATGGAGGTGAGCCAGTTAAGTACAGCCTTTCAGTCCTCTGAGAGTATAGTAGATTGGAGGTCCCTGGTTTGATCTGTCAAGTACATTATGCAGTATATTAACATATGCAGGAGTTTGCCAATGTAAAACCTCCTATCATGCACTTATCTCGGTTGACAATTAATTTGTTTTAATCCTGCAAATGTTAGAGAATGTGAAGAGGGCAGTTTGTAGTCAGTATATCTTACGGTTCAAAAGTAAGTGTTTAATTGTTGTCTAAATTAATTGGTTTCAGGCATTTGATTGCTGCTTATGCTGCTCCTCTTGATACGCCTGAGTAGTTCTATATAAACCATTATTTTTTGGAAGAAATGTGTTTAGGAATAGATTCTCCTTACAGACTCTGAAGAGTCTCATAGATTCTGCCGTGGATTTTTCAGTGAAGGTCTGTGAATAACCCTTTACTGGCATGCTTTTTAGCAAAGAGGTTTAACTACTCTGCATTCATTTAGAAGTGAGGCATCAGCTAGGTGTTTTTAAAGACTTAAGAGTGATGTCAAAATCACAATATTTTCTTTTTTTTTTTTTTCCTTGCTGGTAACTGAACTCTGATTTCAGTTCTAAAAGACATGATGTTGCTTAATAACATCGGTTCCACTTAATTTATCTCCGGAAATTTTAATTATCCTTGTACTGTCCGTTCAAAAGTATGGGCCTTTAATTTGAATTTTGTTAATTTAATAAGTTCTGGTTTTCTTTTGTAATAAGTTTTAAAAATTACTTTTATCATATCACTGGCAGGATATAGGAAAGCAATAAATTGAGACATTCATAAAGTCTTTAGGCAAAGTCAGACCTACCTAATTTCAGCTTTTCACTTCTTAATAGATGCTACCTCTATGTTTTTGTAAAAATACCTATAATTTTTTTTTTTTTCTTGACAGCGAAATGATATGTAGTAGGAGTAGCAGGACTGGTATAACTTCATTTCCTTCAAATTTGTTCTTGGGGCTGTGTATTTCCTACTGATTTGACTGGAATATTGGCAATAATTGCTGCGACTAGCTCACAGTTACATATTTATTGTTGGGTCTGTCTTTATGCAGATATTGATTCTCATATTTTGGACTTCGCTAAATTTGTCTGAAATTCTCTGGTTCCTCCAAAGTTGTTTGTGAAGAACTAGCAACAAGAGGGCAGATGATGAGGAGACAGCATGCTCCCATAAACTGCTTTTGCAGCAGAGAAATTTTGTTTAATTCTAAGAGGCAATATTTCATCTTACCTAGTATTATTTTTTCCTTTGCTGATGACACAGACAATGATAAAGTGAGAATAAATTCATTACAATTTTTCACTCTTGTCAGGTCTGCATTTTCTGTGCATAAACACACATATGGACATACATAAAAATATGTATGCATGCATATTTGGATATTTATGCAGAGAGAGAGAAAAAAATAAAAAAAGTTAAAAATAAGTTTGACACATTTCAACTCTTTCTGCCAGCCATTGCAGGCAATGCTTGGCCGGTACCGGCTTTGTTCTCTGAGCTGTGGCCTGGTGCCATTCCACATCTCCTCTCTGCACCTTGGCTATTTTAAAAGATCAGCTTAGGGAACAGAGACATCTCTGCCATTTGGAGAACGAGCTCTTTATTTTATTACATTGCGTCTCATCATGGCAAGCTCGGAACAGCAGTGTCAGAAAAGAAGCGATAACCCCTGTTCTCCAAAAGCCGTCCCGCGGAGCTATGGCAAGAGTAAGAGCAGGAGTCTGAGCCCAAAGCTGAAGGAAGGGGCCAAGCTCCAGCTCTGTTGCAGCCAGAGTCGGGGTGCCCGGGCAGCTTGCCCGGGGGTGGCTGCCGGTGCTCGCTGCCAGCTGGTGGCAGGGCTGCTTCTCTGCATCCTCAGAAGCAAGGATGTCAGGCCTCACAGTCATGCAGGTGACAGATCTGTCATGTCGCGTCAGACCTCAGGGAAAGTGGGAAGGGAGAGGCCCGCCCTCGCACAGCCGCTGTACTGGAGAGGGATGCGCAGAGGGAAGCTGAGATTTCTGCATACCCTCTGACTTTTACCAGTCAAAGCCTCACACTTCTGTACTCTGGGCAGCGACTCTTGTTCTACTCTGAAGTCACCTGAGAAATCGGACAAGGTCATTTCTGAAAGATCTGGCGTCTTCAATGTAACCTTCCTTCTGCCAAAATGAAGTTTTGTCTGATACTCATCCATGACTTAATGTATAAGTGAACTTGGTTTGGACTAACTTAAGTTAATTAGGTACTGGTTTAAATTCAGTTGAAATAAGTCAGTTGTAATCTGGAAGAGAAAAAAAAAAAGAGCTTCTGAACTATATATGCTATCCTTTCAGAAACTGTTATTTAAAAGCAATTTATGTCTAACCAGGGTACATTTTTCTTTCAGCAAAGGTCTCAGTTTCTCCTGTCCTATACAAATACTTTCTTGTACTTGTCACCAGTTGAAAAACAAGGTGAAATCCCACAGCTACATAGGTCCTGGAAACAGTAAGTCCACAGGGCGGAGCTATTGCTTGAGAACATATTAACACACACAGGGAAATCTTGTCTTTTTGCTCTGCTGCAGATAAACAGGGAACTTCATGAAGCAGAACTGGTAAGACAGTCCCTTTACCACCACCAAATCCATGGCTTTGTTAAGTTCTGAAGCTTTCTGCGTATGCAAGCTATGTGTGATTATGCAAATTAAATTATTAGAGCCAAAAGCTGTAGGTTTGGAAATTATCAGAGCCCATTTTCTGTACTCTTGAATTACACAGAAGTCATTTTTTGGGCACCTTGGAGCTCTGGAAACAATGCTATGAGAATGGATGCAGCCAGGGAAAACAGTGAATGACATCTTTGTATTTCTAAACACAAAGCAGAAAAAGAGATACCTCAAAGAGCAAAGAGCTAAAAACATTTTGGTTTTTGTGTGTACTACAGGGTGGAGATTGTGACCGTTCTGATAATCTTGGCATTTTCATGTTGATTTCTAGACTTGTGGGGTTCAGATAAGTTGTAAGCTTTCCAATTTGTGGCTTGTTAGCAAAACCCTTAGTAATCAGAATGCAGCACATCAGCAGTTATTTTATTATTTTTATTACCACTACTGCTAGTACTAGTACTACTGGTACTACTGCTATTATTTTAAGTATCGCCATCCCTCCTGTGATCCTTATGAACAGTCAGCTGCTTGAGTGTTAAAGAAAAAGAGAAGAATTCTTAGTTGAGTTATGTCTTTTTCCACCAGGCTGTGGGATGCTAACCTTATTGTTGATGGAATTCTTTAATTCGGGCCAGGAATCCAGTTTCCATTTCAAATAAATGTTTTAAAAGAACATTTTTCTTGCAGTTGCTAAATCCTAGTTTGGGAATTTGTTGTATAGGTGTTTATTTAGTTCTTTGGCTGAGCTAATTACTTGTATCAACCCTTCCTTCTTTGGAAGAATTACAGGCTAGGTCACTTCAGAAAGAGACCTTTGCTTGCCGGTTTGCATTGCTAGAATAGAGTGTTACACGTTTCCATCTTCATGTGTTCTGCTTTAATGCTCACTAGCATTCATTCAGTTTTTATTTAAAATTGTAATTGCCTCACCAATGGAAGGACAAAAAGGCAATTACGGATAAGAAGAATAATCCTGTACAAATGACTATCTTTATAAGTCTTAAAAAATACTTTATTATGTTTTCACAACATGCCCAATATTTTTTAAATGTAAAGGGCACATTTATTTCTGCAAGAATCGTATGAGAAGCAGCATTTCATATTGGTCTTACTGTCCTGATTGCTGTATATAAACTTACACAGCAGTTCACTAGTTTCTGCTGTGCAAACTGAAGATCTATTTTTTTCTGAAAATCTACTGTATTTTTTTACAAGTCAATTTACTTGCTGTAGTTCTCTTCTGAAGTCCTGGTTTAGACTTCCATGTATAATATTAACTTCATTCATTAATTGGCAGTTATTTGCAGGGAGGTGATTGTGTATACCTTCTAAGTATACTCTCAAAACTCTGAAACAAAATGAGTTACTGAAAGAGTTCTGTGATCTGTTGGTGCTGCTGGTGACGGTGCCCATGCCAGGAGATGAAGGGTTGTTTGATCTCTCTTCTCCTCCTCCAAAACTAGTGAGATCCTCTTCAGCAGCCACCCTCTCACCAGTGTCAAGTTGCTTTCTGGTTTGCAAGGGCGGCGAGAAGTGTGTCCTGGACACAAAGCAGCAGCTCACAGGTCTCCTGTAGATGGTGTCCCTGTACCCTTGCCAGTGTGTTTGAAAGTGGGGCAATCAATATTTGGGCATCAGTTTTTTAAGTGAACCCTTTCTAGACCATCAAATGAGCTGTTCAGGCTACCCCAAGTGCAATAGGATGGTCTTAAGTGCCATAGTGTTATCTTAAGTGCCTCTGTCTGTTACCTGAGCGTGCACACAAGTATCGCGTGTTAGCACAGCATAAAATTTCCATTGGTGGGCTGCCATATATCTTCTCTCCACTGGGACCTTGGCAGAGTGTTTGAGGGCTGTTAGGAATGGTCACGCTGGAATTTAGCCACAGTCCTTTGAACTTTGTGTTCATGTCTGCAAAGACACATGTCAGGGATTTATATACTTCTAAGCTTAAATAATTCTAGAGATATTTGAAATATTTTCAGACATTTGAAACAGTTCTTGTCCTAAGAAATTACTTTTCTTCTGTTTTCAGTAAAACATAATATTAAAGCCTGAAGTCCAATTATACGATTTTCTGATGAGTTGAGTGTTTCTTGTAATTGGAGCACAGATAAAATAATGTAAAGATAGCACACCTTTATTGTAAAAGTAAAGTGGAGAGCTATCTGGCTAGTAAAGCACTATGCCTGTGCAGGCTTCCTCACTTTCACTGGAGTGTATTTAATTAAGGTCCTGTGTGCCTAAAGGCGAAAGCATTGAAGTTTGAGGGAGGGAATGGAGTGACTGGAGACGTATACTTCTATTGGCACTTGCAACGTAACTAGTCAGAAATGCGCTCTGAAATATGATTGATTCAGACAAATATGCCGGTGAGGAAATTTTAGGTACAAGCATTCTCACTCCTATGTACTAGTTCTGTTTTTTCACGAAGAAATGAAGGGTACAATTGATTTTCTTTAAGCTTGGTATGCTTACATATTCTTTTCTAAAGTTTAAAAACATGGCTGTAACAAATTCATGTGCCAAAAGGTACACTTTGGAAAAAGCAGGGAGTTGTGACCTGAGAAAGGCAGCAAGCTGTTAAACTGTTGAAACTGCGTGAGAATTTAGAAGTGGGTAATTAAATGAAATAGGATATAGAAACAGGAAACCACTCAAGATTTAACGATAAAAAAAATATTATTTTTGAGAGGATATACAAGTTCAGATTATATCTCATAGCTGAAGTAAATATGGAAAGCCTTCGAAGTTTCCGCCTACGTATTTTCATGTGTTTTCATGATATCCCAGCACATCACCATTTAAATCTCCTAAGCAAAGCTGTGTGACTAATTGATTTTCCATTTCACTGACCATAACGAATATTGAAAAAAATTACACTAATTTAATATTTTTTAAAAAATCTAAACCATAGTTTTAACTTAAGCATGCAGATAGGCATCAAAGCTTTATTCTTTCCTCCAATCCAGTTAGTTTTTGAACTTTCTAAATTCACCACCCTTCATGCTAATTGTTTATCTTACTTGCCTGGCAAAACCGCTTAGACAAGATAATTAGGGTCCATTTAAAATTGCAGGTTTCATAAATGATAGGCCCGAGAAGCTCTAAATACTATAGCCAGTGATTTCTGCCAAATGCCAATAATGACTCAGATTTCTGTCTGATAAATAAATCGCTAAATATATTTGCTGTTAAAAAAAAGCTAATGTGACATTACCCTGTCGTGGTTCTGTTCTTTGTTCACAGAGATTTTACACCATTCCCTAATAACGGGTTCTCATTTTTAGCAATTATGAAACCTTTTAGGTGTCAGTCATTCACTAAGCAAAAGATACAAGATGATGGATTTATACTAGCCTTTTTTTTTTTTCTTTTCAATATTATAGATCGATTCTCAAAGAGTAACTTTAGAAATGTATTTAGAAGTAACGGGAAAAAAATGCAGCTGACATGTTACTGGCAGCATATGTGAGACTGTACGGTTCCAGTCACTGCTGAAGGCAGGGAAGTTTTTGCCTTTTCCTTCCCCTGAAGATGGGTCCCGGAATTTCTCTTTTAGAACCTGTGGCATTAGGTCCTGCCTACGGAGAGAAATGAAGAAACCTATCTTGCCTTCTGGAAATTTCTCCTGATAAGTGTACTCTGTATATATGATGAACAAAAGTAAATTTCTCATGGCAGTAAATATGCAGGACAGAGATAATTTTATTTATAAAGCAATCACTTCTCTTCTGAAAGTTCTGAATTTCAAGATTTCAAGGACTTGATGACTGACAGTGAAGAGAACTGTATTAATATATTTTTACATATGATTATATTTTTTACTTTTTTTCAAAATTTTTTACTTTTTTTTCAAAATGTGCTCTACCAGATCAGATGAATTATCCCCTTAGTCCAGTATTTTTTCTGACAAGTATCAATACCAGATAATTCACAGGAAAATTTAAGAACTATTTGGCAGTTACAAGATCATAATCTGAAGTGAAATGTCCTGTATTTCACAGTATATATTAGATTTTATCCCTTTAAAATTGTTCATTTGCTTTAGAACTTCTTATTGTTTATATATCAATAACCAGTCTGTTTTAGGTGTATTTGGTAAGCATTTACCCTTAGCAAGTGACAATTTATGACAAATTGAATTGAATTGCTATTATTTCACATGGCCACATAAAGCTATGAAAAGTAACAAAAAAGTCTGACTCATTTCATAAAATCTCAGAATACCAGGCCGCAAAAGGCCACAAGGATTTTTTTAACTTGATGGTTACACAGAGGATTTCCACTGTTGTAGGTTCTGTAATTTGCTGCATTCTGGGCTGCATTAAGAAGAGCGTGACCAGCAGATTGAGTAAGGTTTATCCTCCCCTTCTACTCTGTCCTGGTGAGGCTGCATCTGGAGTACTGCGTCCAGTCCTGGTTTCCCCAGTTTAAGAAGGATAAGGAATTACTGGAGGGAGTCCAGTGGCGGGCTACGAAGATGATGAGGGGCCTAGAGCACCTTTCTTATGAGGAGAGACTGAGAGAGCTGGGTCTGTTCAGCCTGGAGAAGAGAAGGCTGAGAGGGGATCTCATCAATGTTTATAAATATCTCAAGGGTGGATGTCAAGAGGATGGGACCAGACTCCTTTCAGTGGTGCCCAAAGATAGGATGAGGGGCAATGGGCACAGACTGAAGCACAGGAGGTTCCATCTGAATATGAAGAGAAACTTCTTTACTTTGAGGGTGCCAGAGCCCTGGAACAGGCTGCCCAGAGAGGTTGTGGAGCCTCCTTCTCTGGAGACATTCAAGACCCACCCGGACACATTCCTGTGTGATCTGCTCTGGGTGAACCTGCTTTAGCAGGTGGGTTGGACTAGGTGATCTCCTTCCAACCCCAACCATTCTGAGATTCTGTAATATTTAGGAAGAAAACACCAACCAGCTTCCAGGTGGCATTTGACCGATCTGTACAAAGGGCTGTGTGACGCTGCTGCCCACGGCACCCTTGTTGCCCAGGGTGGATGGGATCCTCCTATTTCTGCATCTGACTCTGCAGTGATTGCAGAGGGATTTAGGTCCCTTTGGAAGCTAACTGGGATAATGTAGCCGTGTAACTATCGTTAGGAAACATGGTGAAATCCTCACCACCACAGAAATAAAACTTCAGACTTTCCTTCTAGAAAGATAAATATTCCTTCATTCTGTAAAAATCTTTCCATTGCCCTCTGTTATTTGCAGTACACTTTAAGAAAAAAAGTCATAACATTTATGATTGTCAAAGACTTAGCCCGGAATCTGTTCACTGTCATAAAAATTTGTAGTAAAGCTTAGGCCTTTAGAGGCTGAAGGTGTGAGTGACTTCGAGAGCTGGAGAGAGTTCACTGAGAAGGTCTTGCTTGCTGTCTGCAACAGTTCAAACCCAGGAGGTTACCGGAATGCCTGCACATGTAATCAAAAGTACTGTGGGATGATACAGTAAAACAAAATTATCCATAAGGTTGCAAGACCATTCTGTCCATTCTTTTGCCTAGGCAGTAGGGCTACACTTTTTAATTGGTTTATTGCTTATTTAAGCTTTTTTTTTAAATTTTGCATTGCTAACTCCTTCAACATCTCTTTACTTATCATATGCTAGTTCTCCTTTTTTTTTTTTTAAATTCTGCACTGCACTGCACATTGTATGCTATTGGAGCCTATCTACATGATAGGCTTTTTTTTCCCTTTTTTTTTTTTTTTAAGGCTCTTCTATTTGCTTTACTGCTGATATTACACAACGAAAGAAACACAGCAGTGTGAGGTGCCAATTCATCACAGTGGGGTAGAAATAGCCCATAGTGGTAGGGTACTTTGCAGTGACAAGAAAAATAGTGGAAAATCTCAAAATTACTTTATTTTACAAGTGATTTATCAAGTTACAAGACAAGCAGTCTATCACTATTTGATTTTTGTGTAAATGGTTTTCAGAATAAGGGATTCTTCACTTGCATAGAACTAATGCAAACATTTTTACATCATCCTATTATTTTAAACTATTTCTTAAATATATTCTGTACTGTTATCTTCATTTTCACCTGAACTGTTTGCAGTTAGAAATTTTCTGATGACACTGTACTGAAAATGACTAAGATAATTTAAATGTCAACCTGATAAATGTAGCAATAATGCTATCTGATAGATTTACCAAGTGTTTTATACAACATTTGTGAATATCTATTCTTACCATGTTAGCACTCAGTGACCTAGAATAAAAGTTTTTATACAGAAGACACAGCATCAGCGAAGAAGAGAGTCTTTGGTAAATAGAGTTCATGAAGCTGCAATTTAGCTTCTGAAAAATAAGGAGCAAGTAAATAAAGAATTATAAAAAGGGGAAGGGAAAGGTAAAACAGACAAGTATAGTTGCATGAGCTAATAAGATTGTCATCAACCTACCATTTGCCCCGACTATATTTTTGAGGTTTCATTTTAACAAGATGGTAGGTAGGGTCTGTATTTCTTATCTCAAAGGGATGAACAATGAAACAGAACAGCAGAAAAATCAAATCAATAACAACTGACCATCTAACTACTTTCTGGCTATTTTATCTTTGTCTCTTCTGAATGTTGGAACAATAATGAAATACAGACATCTCTGGGATTAAGAACTTTCAAGTCAATTATACATTGTTTAGTAAATCATACTATTTGCGTAACTGTATAATTATTAGATCATTACATCAACATATTTGTTGGACAACATTTAGTATTGTACTTTCCTGCCAAAAAGAGTTGTCATAGTAGACTTCATAAATATGGAAAGAGCTAGAAGTCACCAAGGAAGATGCAGTTTTGAAGTTGAAATTAAAACTACAAAAGCTCAAATGAAATATGCCTTTATGAAATTTAAGATTTAAGATTAATTTCATCTATATAAAACAAAAGGTGCTCATAAGTAACGTAACAGTTTGCAGAATTCTGCAGAATAAGCCCAACCTCACATTCCAAAAGCATTCCTAAACAGTGTCAGTGAAGCTGGTAGCATTAACATCTCTTTAGTAAGTTGATCATTACTAATACCTGGCTTGATATAGCCACTCGGAAAACAAATGACAGGAAAGATGACAGGGAATGCACTGCATCTCAATGCAAAAATAAACGGTGATTAGAATATAAAGGAATTCAAAAGAATAACAAAAGACATGAGAGAAGATGGAAAAGTGAAAAAAATTGGCTAAAGTTTTCTCTGCATTATTTATGAGGGCTAAATGGAGCCCTGTCTGCCTGTGAAAAACTCATTTGCATGACAGGGCTCTGATCCTGCTTATGCAGTATCCTATGATTAATGTAAATCTGAGAAATGATAAACTTTGTGTTAGAAATTAGACAGAAAGTAAATCCAATTTTCAGAGGTACAAGATGTCTTGCACCAAGTATAATTTCCCAGGGCTTCTTGTGCTTCTCTGAGAGAGACTCAGTGCTTGTGGGGAGAAGATGCACTCGTGTGAGGATCACTGTAGTAGATCCTAAATGCAATTAATCTGATGAGCAAAACCAGATGACTTGCCAACACTTCCGTTGCTCTTATTTTAAATGCTCTATCCTGTAGTGTATTCTGAGTAACTTATCACCACCTCTGCAGACATGTTATCCCAAATGTGGACAGAAAAGGATATACTGACATGACACAAAACTTAATACTAATTAGAAAGTAGGTGTTTCACTCCATGTATTACTGTTCTAATATGGAAGTTATCTATCTCCAGTATACTCAGCTGGCTTCCCCAGCCCACTGGAAACTCAGTTATGCTTTGTTGGTGTTTCCTTACAGGTTCCATATGTACAAAACCATTGGCTGGCTTCAATTTTTGCATTTTGTTTGAATGTCAAGATAGCTCATTTTGCTGGCCTTTGTTTTTGTTTATAAATCAGAAATAGCAAAGAATCATCATGATTATGCAATTTGTATACACATTGAACAGAGGTACAAAAGCAATAGAAGTAGGGAGGCAGATAAAAGAATTCAAAACAGAAGAACTGGTCTTTGGAAAATAATGTTTCCTGTTCCCACAGATCTCAAAGGCTCATGAACAATAAAATGTTTGTAAGAATAAATGAGCTGTCTTATGAAACAATATGCCACAGATTTTTTTTTTTTTTCCATTTAATGTCATTATACTGGCAAATTTCATTACTGACGTTGGATTTTTTTTTTTCTTTTTATGTATGCTGTGGACATATTTGCTTAGCGAAACTCCTAAACATACGTTTGACAGGTTTAGGTTTCCCTGCGGTTTTGCCTTCAGCATTACACTTCAGAGAAAATGTCTCTGGGTGGTTTCCTTTGTGCATGTGATCAAACTGTTCTTGCAGTCAACACCTCACCTTAATTCCTCAGGGAGCCTCCCAGGGGGGTTTCACAGAAAGAGGACAAATGACAACAGGCCAGCTTTTCTCATCATCTCTGTGTACATATGTGGTAAATACCAGAGCAAACTGAAAATATGGAAAACTCCATCAGCTGCCAGCAGGCCAGAATAGTTGTGGGGCAGCAGTTGACCCTTCTTGATGCTAATCTTTACATTAGTATAGTTGGCATGTGGCTTATCCCTTGGATATTAGAATTAGTTGTCCTAGGCCTGACAATACTTGAGAGGAAAAGTTTCTATTGAACAGTAAACTGACAAACACTTTTGTATAGCAACTCTCAAGACAAGCAGCTATTACACTTACATAGGGTAGAAGAAACTCTCTGAGGTCTGTCACAGCAACACAGAATGTGCATTAAAAAAACAAATGCGGTACATGATTTGTATTTTGTATTTAATTTTCAAATATTAATGAAAAGCTTATAATGAACGTTTTAAATATCATAAATATCAATATTTTTCTTCTCCATGTATGCTTCTCAATGATTACAAGGAAGAAAGAATCAGGTTGTTGTGTTTTCTCTATAAGCAATTTACTTTTCTGTAAAAGACTAAATATTATGCTTGAACTGCTATATTTATGGTGAAAAATAAAATAGCTCTTAAAAGACTTAGGAAATCAGCATAAAAAATCAGTGAGTAAAGACAGAGAAATACGGATTCAGTAACTGCAATTCATAAGAGAAGTAATTTCTTTTTTCCAAATCCAGAATTCGATAATAGAATAATAAATAACAAAATAATGGTTAAAGGACAAGATAGGTCTATCTGTGGAAAGATTTGAATTGTTTTTAGCTGACTGTTATCAGATTTATTGGGGCAGGATTGTTAGGTAGAAAGGATTAACAAAGGAAATCATCAATTCAGAAGAATGTGTTTATTCAGCTATATTACAGGAAGAAAGTGTCAATCCGCTTGTCTCCTTTGACATTAAAGTTAGAATATTGACATATGTACATGTCAGTCATAAAATGTAAAAAACCCCACACCAACAATATATAAGTAATGTGATACATGCTTGCAATACTAACTTCTAATTCATTTTCTCTCTAGATGAAATTAAATAGCTTTTACTATCATTTTCAAGGTCAGACTGAATTTCCTGCTACTCACGAAAATACGCAGGTTTTCTGAGTGCCTGTTTTACTAAGTGCTATAGTCGTTTTAAATTTTATGTATCAGACTCAAACTCTGGGATTTCAGTCCTTGTGCGAGTTGGACACGCACAGCTAATGTGGCCCATTTCATGCCCTTCCTACAGTTCTGCAAGAAAATATCCTGCAAGCTGATATAGGAATTGGAGGGAGAATGTTTGGCTGTCCTTCATGAATCTCTTTTTCCAGAATAACTTACCCGATAGTATTCTGCTCATGGCTTCATACCTACAAGGAAATACGTAGACACAGAGTAAGAAGGACAGCATAGACTTAGAAGAGCTGCCTTTGCCTGACTTGTTCAGGGATGGGTTTCAGTGGGTGATAAGAGATCAGAGATCTGTAACAAAGGCGGCGATCTGGCTCAGTGTAAGAGGGGATTTTAAATGTACTCAGTAATCTATAAGGTATTACATGGCAAAATGAAGATAATTCTGTGATACTGAGAGGTCTGCTGGAGCAGAGCTTCATGACCTGCTTCAGACAGAGTTTTTTTATTTAGTAGTGTGAAAAAGCACTGAAACAGGTAACTATTAGCTTTTTATATTACTTTTTTATCTGTTTGGTTACCAAACTACTATGTTCTCAACATATTTACTTTGCCAGTTAACATCCTACAGATTAAAAGGCCTAGAGGAAAATATTGTTTGCTTGCCTTTTTTTTAAGCGTTATTCTATGTAAAGTAGAAAAATATTATTTGCATTTTCTTTCCATTTGTAAGGAAGTCTCTTGGTAACAAATGGAACCTTCAGTACAATAAAATTTACATGAAACAAGCTGTCATTTGAGAGCTATGTAGTTGGAATTATGCCAGCCAATAATACATTGCATACTTCTGGTTAATTTATTAGCCACCTGTTCCAGAATCCATTACACGAGCACATTAAGATACTATCAGGTTGGGGTAGTATTTTGAGCTTCAGGCCTTTGAGGATGTTTTTCATGTAAAATGATGCTAATAGAAAACTGAAATGAACTGTAGTACATACTCCTCTCCATAGAGGACAAGCGGGAATATTCCATAGGTTGCAACTTCTGCTTCCATCCTGTTTAACAAATAATAGGTGTTTTATGAAAACATTTTCTCAAAAAGAGGCTAATAAAGAAAACTTAATAATGCGCACAAAGATTGCAAATGTTAGTGCAACTGGTGGCTTTTGCAGACATGTGGGAATGTTACAAAATTATAAGGTATTGTAGGCTAATTTGTTTACTGCCTTTCATGAGAGAGAAGGTGTCATTTCCATACGCATATTTCTGCAATTCAGAGCTTAATTTTTCGTAACTTAGCTCCTAGGAGTGTATCAATGTCACATATGTAGTTACAAAATAGAATTACAAAATCAGAAGCCATGAAAGTAGAAAGATGGAGTAGTATGTTAGGAGATTGCCAGAGGAAAAGAGATTTTACAAATATGCTTGAATAGAAAAGGAGACGATCCTTCAGTCTGCACCACTGTGTATTGTCCACACACAAATGAGACAATCAGAAAATGCAGGTTTGCCCTCAATACTGAGAAGTAGTACTGTCACACTTAACATGGGGATCTCATGAAAAAGATCCCAAAACAAAGTCAAAATTAATGCAGCAGGGTCCAGGAAGGACCTATCAAACCATTGGTTTTAGAAAAGGAAGGAGAGAGAAATCAGCAGAAGTGGGAAGAGCACACATTCTCAAATGCAGTTTGAATAGTAGTAATGGAAAATATTAATGTGAACTGACCGGCCTTCAGTGATCAGAAGCTTCGATACATATATCGGTTGAAAGAAATGGCACATGGTGACCTTAGCATTGACTCAGTACTGATTAGAGAGTAGTAACTACTGAGCAATCAGAAACACATTTCTTCAGTGTCTGAATTTGTTATAGAGGTATTATACCTTACTCTGATTCTTACTGGCCTGATCTGACAAGATGATAGCCAGAGGGGTATTGCTATGGACATGAAGGTAAAGAGAGAAGAAAAAAGCTGAAGGTGAGAATCCTAATTCAGCATTTCATCAAAAAGGTTCTCAAGCAAAAACCATGTCCGTGATTAGTGCAGAATACCACAATTACCAGAATTGATTGTTTAAATCTTAGATGAGACAGCAAAAGAGTTTTCATGACATATCAGCCCTCTAAGTGGTAGACACAATTAAGAATTTTTTAACTGCAGATTACTTAATCCTAAAGGATGAACATAGTTTTAAGACAGAGATGTGTATTCTTGAAATGGCTTTACTGCTACCTCCTATTTCTGATCATAAGATGGAGTCATACTGCTGAAATAGTCATTTTGGGTAGTTTAATCTATCTTTAGTGTTACTGGAGTATATTCTCAATTGATAGATAATGATTCAGATTCTGTACTTATGGCTACACTTGGTTTCAGCCAGAAGGAGAAGTAGCAATAAAGCACATGGAAATTAGGGCCAGATCCCTTACTGCTTTTCACCTTGTGTAGAAATGTACAGTTCTGCAAAGAGAAAGGAAAATACTGTTATTCTGAGCTGATGTCATTTAGCTCTCATACTGCATGAATATAAGTACTTACAGAAGATACATTGCAATAATGACTCAATATCTCCTCAAGGAACAGTCCTGCTAATATGCCATTCTTTAAAATAATGTCACAGATACCCGATACAGGCTCTGCAAAGTCTTACACATTTCTCCAAGCCATCCATGTGTACAGCTTTCCTTCAAACGAATGAATGCTGAGAAGTACAAAGTAAGTAGATTTTTTTTTGAGAGTGATGGTGTGGGGCAGGTTTGATACTCAGTGGATCAGCGTCGTAGTTCAGAGCATTCTCTGTTTGTATAACCAGAGCAGGATGTATGTTTGTAACAAACTCTTATTAATGCCCTCAAAAGCAGTATCTTTGATTGTAGTTCTTAAATGACCAACACAAGTGTCATCTCTCTGTCAAATGTAAATACGGTAGGGCTGATTTCTCTCATTCCTTTTCTCCCTTATGTTGCAGCATGGTGTAAACAGAACAACTCCTTTGGGAATCTCCTTGTCATGCAGGAGCTTCCTCCTGGGCCCCTTGTGACCACACTTTTCGTTGGCCAGCCAGAAATACTGAGCAGAAACAGGGTGTTAGAGGTTGTGTCAAGCCTGAACAGCTCCTGTTATTGTTCCTGACTGCCCCGGGGGCCAAATATCCTGAATCAGACTGCCCCAGTGATATGAAGCCCATCTTTTCCTTCCACTGTACACACTGTCTGGTGCTTGACTTAGGAAGGAGAATGAATTCATTAAGACTAAGTGGTTCTAAAAATTGCTGCAGAGTCAATGAATGTATTTTCATGTTCTTTGCAATTCTTTGTATTATTTTATTCCAAAATTTTAATTCATTATTAAAGTGGAATCTGCCTTGCAAATGGTTCTTCATTTTAACATAGTCCTAAGTACTGAAAGGAGAACAAAAGATTAAAAGATCACTACTGACTGAGTTATTTTTGTGAAAACATCTCGTAATTCCTACTGGATTCAAAATTAAACTAAATGAATTTTAAACCAGTAATGCTATACTGTTCCCTCTGTTGAACTGTCACAAAGATCAGCAGTGGAAACCCTAGTTCTGAAAAATCATGTTCCTGTCAGATCAGAAACTTTTTATTTCATATTCTGAAAAGGACTAAGTTCTATCTTACTGTTCATTATAAAATGCGCTACAGTACTCATCCATTAAAAAATACATATAAACTCTGGATAAATTCAGGGCTTTTTTTGAAGAAGTTGTATCTGAGTCTTTACATCAATGAACATTTGCTAGAAATTGAATGATTTGATGCTGGCTTATGAGAAAGGTGTATTTCATGGCTTTAAAAAAGCAGTTATAAGCAAAAGGCTTTCTAAGCAAGTCCTTTCCTCTAAGCTGTCAAATTTCTACCATAGCTGTTAGGAAAAGTAGCGTTATGTGAAAAGAGAAAAACGTAATATGTGTGTCTTGGCAACAAGAAGGTCTGCTATGAACAATTATTGAAATCTTAGAGTGAGGCTAGGAAGTGGCCAATGAAAATATACTTAATGAGAAACTGCCTTTGCAGTAGTGAGAATCTAGGGGAAGTCTGGCATAGAGAAGGCATCAAGATGAGATATAAAAAAGGAAAAATGGGTTGAATAGCAAAGAAACTCCTAAATCATTGCCAGGAGGCTATTTAGAGGGAGGATGGAGAACTATTATCAACAGAACATTTTGCTGAAGGCTTCCAATGCGCTGGACCAGTTAGACTTTGACAAGAAAGATAAGGGCTTTTGCAGAACTACAGGGCTCTTTAGAGGTGCCTGGTGCCTTATTCAGATTTAGTATGAATGATTTTGCATATTCCACTTAATTTTCATGGAAATTAACTCTACCTGTGAAAAAAAGAATATTCTGAAGGCTTTGGTGGAGTGAGGAGAGGCTTCCCTTACTCACTGTCTTGCCATTCTTACTCAATAGGACATTTCCTCTGAGGACAGCAGATGTTAGTCCAGCCTCACAAATATGTTAGCATTTCAGCTGTATGTCCAAAGAGGTGAGAGAAGGTATGGAGTGAAACACTCTGAATTCATGCCCTACTGATAGAATAGGAAGCGCTAATGATCGCAACCGAGAGTGAAGCCTAAATTCTACGGACACTGGTTTGTTAAATGTCTTTATGGACATCACATAAAATGGGGTTTGCATGAAAGCACTGAAAATGCAACAACAGTATAATAGCATTAACAAAGTATAGTCTAGTGGCTGGAAATAGAAGATATTACAATAGGGCTGTCTCAACTCTGGGACCATGTGGTTCTTTAGTGCTGCTCTGCTTCAGCAGCTGAAGGGCAATGTGGACCAGTACCATTTGTAGAGCAAAATCAGGAAGACTGTAGTCTTAGAGTGCTTGGATAGTTCTCATCTTGTTCCCCTTTTCCTCTCTCTCTCTGTAGCTGAGGATCATTGCATCCCTTCAAAAAAAACCAGGAAACGTGGTTTTTAAAAGACTTTGAGATCCACAAAAATATTGTCACAGAATGTAGAATTAGACCTCCGAAGCCCTTGTCTCACTGTTCAGTACAGTACAGGACACGCTGCATTGCCCAGGGGAGTATGTGAGCACACAGGATGCTGCTGTGCTTCCCAGACCATGTGCTGGCAGCAGCCTAGAAGAAACCCAATATATATTGTACGCTGACATCCCTCTCAGAGTAATTTTAGCTAGTAAGTTTTCTTCCCTAACTCTTAAATTATTGTAATGTTACAATTATGCAGGAATGAATGCATATGTGTTATGGATGTGTTATGGCAACATATTGGGGAAAAAAAGAAAATTATGTGAATGTATTAAATGCTGGAAGATAAGGCGAGATGATAAGGGTCTTACTGTAGGATGAGAGTGATAAGAAAGAAGAAGGAGACGTTTTGTTTGTGAGAGTTTTCATGTGCACTTTGTATTAGCCAGTAGGCTTAGCTGTGTCATTGTAGCCACTGCTGGGAAAATTTCTCAAGTTTTATTTTCCTGTGTGATGAAGATGTGTCTGAACCTGTAGATTTTACAAAACTGCTGTGGAAAGTCATCTAAACTTATCCATATTTTTAATTTTAACTTAGTTTTCTTTATATGGATTCATTTCTACTCTAAGTTCTTTCTAGAGTAATCTTTTCATTATATGAATTAAGTACTTCACTCGATGTGATGCTAATAATAGGATCTAATCATTAGTCCAGAAATCATAACTCTCTAAATATTAAAAATTATATTTCCATTACATTTAATACACATACTCATTTAGACTCAGCTCGAGGAAGTCTGTGATTCAAACCAAATGTTACTTGTTTCAATGCTTACTCTAGTCCTGAGTCTGTATGTTACAAATTCCCATGGTCCACTTTGCCAAGTAAGTGAAGAGGCTCTTCTTATATAATAGGAAAATAACAGTAATAACCTGCACCTTTGCAAGTGTTGGAAGCAACATGTTCTCTCCTGCCATTTAGGCTCAAATTATCCTACATTTCAGGTCTGAGTGCTTATAATCTTTGCAGAGGAACTAAGGCTGGGAAAATCTACCTTTGTTTGCCAAGAGCCCAGCTGGTGTCTCTCCTGTGCTGAAATCCTTTTGATGTATCACCTGGCCAACTAAATAATGAGCACTGGGCAACAACTCATTGTTGTTACCAAAGCTGGTGAAATGTCCGGGCATGATCAGAGTTAAGGGAATGCAAGCTGTCTTCTGAGCTGGCAAAGCAACGAGTAGTGCAGAATATGTGAAAAAATCTGCCAGTTAAAGTGCAGTAAGCAAGCTCTTTCCCTGTGAAGCACTGCCACAGGTAATGACGTACTTCAGAGAGTTGAGAGAGTTGGCATTACAAGAAACTCTTCGGGTTGACAAATCCTTCTCAGGTAAAGCAACAAATGAGCAGTTCACAGACAGGAAAGAAAGTTATAGGACAAAACTCAAGTCCTTGCAAGGCTTACACGGCAACTCCCTTCCTCTCCTGCCTTACAAGATGCAAGTTATGTCAATATTCAAAATAAACATCTGCTTTGGAGGTTGGACCCAACCTTGACTATGAATTAAAACCAAACCAACCAACCAAACAAACAAAAAGGGCAAAAGAAAGCAACAACAAAAAATACCCCAAACTAACCAACCAACCAGAAAAACCCACAAACCAAAACCAAACAAACAAAACCCCAGAAATGGTAGGAATTAAAGGACCAACAAAACACAGATGGCACTTCTTCCTCAAAACTGAGTAAACATTTGCCTTCTTATAGTATCTTTTTCCCTTTACTTTCGATCACTGTGAAAGTAGCATATTATGAAGCCATTGAAACTAAAGGGTGCAGGGAGATCCATGGCAATTTTTCCATCTCTTGCCATGAGGGTTCCCCAGTTAGGAGATTCTTCAGATTTCCTCTTGTGAGTGACTCGGGAAGGTTTGGGAGCAAAGTGATCTATGTCCTTGTCTCCTTAAAGGGAAGAATGTGTAATAGCTTGTCTATCTTTGGAAATTATCTGTATAGCTATTGCACAATAAATTATTCCTCAGTAGGTGTCTTTATACACGCATTATGGTGAAATAGTTATTGCATTTTCTGACTAATTATTCAAAGAAAAAATAATTTTTCGAAGCTAGAACAAACGCACAGAGAGTTAAATAGCTAATTCTTTAATAATAATTCTTGTGAGGTCAGTTATACAGACAGCTTCTTATCACTGTTCCAAGTGAAGAAAAATGTTTCACTTTTACCACCAATTGTGCAAAAGACATACTAAAATATACTCACCCAGTAAAGCGCAGTATCAGTATGCATATTAATTTAGTGACCAAACACTGCTTGAGATTTAATTTCCCCAACAATTCGAGGAAATAAATATGTTTTGTGAACAGCGTTGCTGAGTTACTCAGAATAAAATATAAACAAAGCCCACTTGTGTACCATTTGCAGATGTTCAATGAATAGATCATAAGCATCCTGTTCAGTTATTCAATCAATTCTGTGTTTTCCTTTCTAGCACAAGATTCTGGGTGAAAGGAAGGAAACAAAGTGGTATCTTGCTGCAAAAATGCGTGCCAGTCAGTTTTGTTCTGTTATACATGGGCAATACTGACGGAGTTAATTGGGCTGCAACATGTAATGGAATTTTGCTCACCTTGTGTTTACTTTCCACTTATCCTCTACTTTTCATTTGTTAGTAATTTAGTTCAAAAATCCATGTCCCTGCTTCTTTTCTATTCATATTAATTAAGCAGATTTCTTGCAAGCAAAATTCTTTCAAGCAAAATTCTTTCAAGTTTAATACTACTGGCATTTGAACTTATTTCTCTTCCATGAGTTAAAATGTGAGGCCTTAAAAATACACATTTGAGAAATGAGTGGGGGGCAAATGAGCCATCGAAACTCATTCTTACTCTCATTTAGTAGTCTGTTCTCCTCAGGATGCAGTATAATGATGCTAAAATTATTATCTGCATTTGCTAAGTTAAGATAGGCTGTTCTGTAGGATGAAAAATAAATACAGATTTTAAATACCTGACAGGAGGGTGCAAAGGAGACTGAGTCGGGCTCCTTTCAGTGGTGCCCAGTGACAGAACAAGAGGTGATGGGCACAAACTGAAACACAGGAGGTGCTGTCTGAACATCAGGAAATGCTTTTTTACTGTGAGGGTGACCAAGCACTGGCACAGGCTGCCCAGGGAGGTGGGGTCTCCATCCTTGGAGATACAGGCAGGCAGTTGGGTCATCTAAGGATGCTGAGGGTTCCTCTGGACACCTAAGTTCCCTACTGGAATAATTCCCAATACGTGGCAGGCATGAGGTTTATGTATTAGTTTTCATAAGGCAGCAGGTTGGTTTATAGCCAGAATTTGCTTTTCTCACTATTGCTGGTTAATTGTCACCCTCCGTAGCAGGAGCTGGTTTGCAGTTTCCCTTTGAGCATTCGAAGTCGGTCCTTTCATCAGACCCAGGCAAAGCCAGGAAATTGTTCAACAGAGGTTCTCATCAAGAAATAACTGAAAAAGTGTGTGGTCCACAGTTTGTAAGTGCTTGGAAGCTCCTCCAGAATGCATCTTCTGTTTTCATAAATTCAGGCTTTTGAACAGGCAAATCTGTACCATGTAGCTACAAAACCATATTTACAATAGTAAAAAAAAAAAAAAATAGATTTTTTTAAATTTACCTCAGTGGTGTATCAGTTTATGATATCTGTCTGCTTCAAGGGTATAAAAGAGCATAATTTTTAGTAGGATTTAATCTGGTTTGAGGTCTACCTTTCCTATCTCATTATTACTTCGTACATAATCAGGTTTTTTCCTGTAATCCCTTACAAGGAAATATCAAAGTTGAATTAAGATTAAACTCCAACTAAAAGAGCCTTGTCTTTTCACAGTAAGAGACTAACTTTGATAGAGAATCTTCTTTTAGGTAGTGAAACGGTGATATATCTCTCATTCAAGTAAAAAAGAAATGAATTAATGTTTCAGGTTTCTTCAGCATGGTAACTGAATAACTGCTGATATCTGTATTCAGATTAAAACTGGATTAGCTACTTATGTCAGAGGAAAAAAAAAAAAGGTAATTTAATTCATACTTGACTGTTCGACCCAACTCAGTGTGCAGATATCTGCCATAAAAGAAAGCTAGTGATCTTGGGAAATTAGGACACTTTCACAGTGCTTCACCAAATGAACTGAGAAATGTATCTGCTGTTAACTTCAGCAGGAATAGAGAGCGGCACAACAAGCAAAGGCCAGGCCAGTCCACAAGACAAGATTTGTATGGCACCAATACCAGATCATGTCTGATACCATTTAAAGTTATTACTTTGTGTGAAGTTATTCATGCTATTTAGAAAGGTGCTGTGGGTTATGGATCAGCCTGTGTAAAGATGGAAATTGTCTACTTTGAAAAAGATGAAGGCTGCTGGGCTGCAGCTTAAGTCTGTCACAAGCAGCTGAGCAATTTTATGTGACTTGACCTCAAATAATATTTTTTTACAGGCAGGAATGAACTGGGGCTGGTGTGAGCTCCTGTTTTTGCAGACTGCACAAAAATCTGCCCATATTTAACCTGTGTAAATATCTAGGTAACTGTTAGTGCCCAGCACTTACGAAAAGCTATTTATTTATAGGACAACATGAGCTCTGAAGAAAAAAAATTCTGTACACTGCATTTCAAGACATAGGCTTCGATTATTTACTTTGAAAACAGGCAAAGACAATTTCCAAGACTATGGATCCAATTCCTAAAAAAGGAGATTTCGTACTCTTTTTTTTCTGCCCAGCCTCTGATAGAATGTACATATAGCAAATGCCACATGGTTGATATGTCCCCGTGTTGTCGACTGATTAGTCTTCATTCACTTCTGAATTTTTGTATTGCAAACTGTCCTTGGCTCAGGTTTACAGATGGAAAAGCTAAGGCACGGGGGCATGAGGCAAGTGACATTCCAGACTTAGAGCAACACCACAAACCGTAAGAAATCTGTTTAAAATCTGACCCTGCATTATGCTCCCTTTCTCCTCTCTAGCAACTAAGGCTGTACTTTTAGAGCTCAACTGAATCCTTTCAGTGTAGCAGCAAACATTTTGAAAGTCCTGTTGAAAGAAAGAGTCTAGTAAGTTACATGTTTAGAAGTATTTAAACAGTTAACAACTGCTGGGTCTGACTAGTTTCTATTACATAGGTGCATTTTAGAACTTCAAGAATTTAAAAAAAAAAAAAAAAAGCCACAAAAGCAAAACCTATGCATTAACCTAGAAACAGATAATAGAAAACAGCTGCATATATGTATGCAACATAGATTGACCTGATTCTTTGGTATTGCCTTAAAGAAATGAAACCTGATAAATAATACTGCAATACCATCCATATTTCCTTTTACTTCAATTAAAAAAAATGGATTAAGAGGCCGGATTAACTACAGGAACGAATTTCAAACATCCATCATCGGCTAAAGATGAGTCTAAATATTACTGTGGGAGACTCTGTCCAAACCCACTGTTGCTGCTCAGGGTTTTTATTCTACTGGACAAATTAATTCATGGCAAACTCCAATACTAATGTCAGTGGGAAGTCTGACAAGGCAACAGCCTTAGTGTATTTTCAAACCGTTGTGTGTGAAGACATATGACAGTCATTATAATGTGGCTTGTTGGTTTTTTTTCCTGTGTCACGTACAATACAAATAAGGTAAATTGGTTGGATTTTGCTGATGATGAATGGCCTTTACTTTTATAAACATTTCAGTGCTGTTTTAGTAATCAGTAGCAGAGGCAATTTATGGTTTGTATATTGCTTCGCTGTTAATGCCATTCCCAAGACAATTTCTCAAGTAGTTCTGATTAAGTAAAAGTCAAAATACTTTTTCCTGCCATGCCCGTAGAATGATACTTACTGAAGGACACAGACCAAAAATGCAAGTTCTAAATTGCAAAAGACAGAAGTCTAAACAGATAGAATTTTTATGTTATCCCTTAACCACTTAAATGGAATTTCTAGTTTATATCTTAAAATGCTTCAGGAGGTGGTTAAGGTGTTGGTTTTTGTTGTGGGCTTTTTTTGTTGTTGTTGCTGTTCTTTTTTAAGTGCAGAGCTGGTGGTTCAGGAAGATCGTCTTCAGTAATTCCAAGCATTACCTCGACTTTAAGATGTTTATTTTGGTATGCTGTTAGTCAATACTGCAATCATGACATTTTATGATGGAAGCTGGCATGTCAATAACACCTTATTCTCTTCAGGCAGTGCAGTGGCATTTGCTAACACTTTGTATAAGTTTTTCATTGAGCTGTTAGTGTGTGAATGCCACTAACTGAAGCAAATTTTAAATGAAAAAAAAAGACAACCAAAAAAAAAGAAAAAAGGCAAATTCCATAATGTATGACTTGGGATATCTCTGATTTCTGTAGACTATTTTCCTGAAGCAGCCTTCTCGTTCAAAATGCACTCTTAATTAAATGTAAACCAATGCCATGCAAAGGTGAGATTCATGTAGGGCCACATCCTCCTTGCTTTGCAAGCTATTTTCTCTTATCTTTGAGACTTGTGCTATCTGAAGAATATGGTTTGCTATCTTGAATTATACATTCTTAATCTTTGTTTAATACTTGAAGCAAAAGAAATGTCTAAGTGCTTTCTTAATCTAGGTCCTATTCTGACATGTCATCACAATAGTGGTTTTATCCTTTTCATCCTGTAGTTTTCAACTGATAAAAAACTACCGTCTTCAGATGCCTTTGAGCCTCTCTCTTTCAAATCAGCCGGCTCACCTACTCCACATCCTCCCCCATCAGCTAGATTTACTGATGTGCGCTCTCTCTGCTTGTTGTCTTCTAATTTTCTCTTTGTCTGGAGTTTTTCTCCCTGCTCTTCCTCTTTCATCTCAGCATGAAGTGTGTCAGCATTTCATGCTTTTTAGGCCAAAAGCTCCATCCCTTTGCAGGTAGTACCTGAATCACTGAAGAATATGTGTACTGTGGCTGAATTGTTTCTTATTAGATCTGTGCTTCTGAATCCTCTGTGCACTTCTGTGTTAACAAATGAAATA
The DNA here is from genome assembly GCF_036013445.1 of Caloenas nicobarica. Lineage (NCBI taxonomy): Eukaryota > Metazoa > Chordata > Aves > Columbiformes > Columbidae > Caloenas > Caloenas nicobarica. The sequence continues at coordinate 91,294,681 of NC_088245.1, read as the reverse complement.
GGTTACTAAGGCATGCAACCCAGTATGTGAAAGCAGGATATTCTGCTCTAATTCCCAATATCAGATGTTCCTAGGTCACTCCACCATTTGATTAAGATAAATCAGGCATAAATTAAGGCTCTGGTGTTGAACTGGTATTTTCAGAATCTCAGAAAAATGTGTGATATGCTTTACTGGTTTAGTTGTCAGCATGTCTTAAAACTTGTGAGTTATGATTTTTTTTTTCTGCTATATTGTGTAATGGAACCTTATGGTATGCCCTACCACAATGTAGGTTCTGCTACGTCAAAGGCATAATGCACACATTTCAAGAAACATCCTCACCTTTTTTTTTTCTCCTGTAAAATGTAGATACTAATACCAATTCACCTCACAAAAATAATTTTGACACTGTATTTTGGTACCACATTTACAAAATCCTAGGATGGAAACATGGCTTTTTAGAGCCACAGCAAATATTAATATAATTTGGGACCATGCTGGCTTAAACCAAGAGATATTGAATGACATCCCATTCAGTGAATATGATTCATCCTGTTCAGTAATTGAAGTGGTGGAATAATAGATTCATGTGTGTAATTAAGAATTGTATCATGGTTTAAAAGCATGGCATTTAATTTGGTTGATGGCCAGCCATAATTCTGAACTCTTCTAAATTTTGAACACTTTACTCTGTAATCTTACCTTCTAAACATAATTTATTATATGGATACTGGTGATAACAAGACAGATACGACATTACCAACTTACACAGTTTTATCATAATTCATAATCAAGGAATAATTTAGATTGGAAGAGACATCTACGGATCATCTGATCCAAGCCCCAGTCAAAACAGATCTAATGAAATCAGGTTGCTAGGGGTTTTGGCCATTTGAGTCTTGAATATCTCCAAGGATAAAGATACTACAATCTCTCTGGTCAACCTATTCCAATATTAGACCACTCAAATGGTGAAAAAATATTTATTTATGTGTAACCAAAATGTAATGTGCTGCGACCATCATTTCTCATTTTTTCACTGTGTACCTATGAGAAGAGTCTGGCTTCATCTTCTCTGGTACTTGTAGACAGCAATAACACCTTCCCTAAGCCATCCCAGGGTTTAGCAGGCCTTTCGCTCCAGTACATCAATCACATGTGCAGACTTGGTATTGATCACAAATTTGCTGGCAGCTTCTTCAATCCCATTGTCTAAGTTGTTAATGAAGACATTAAGTGAAATTTGCCCCAGTAAAGTGGGCATTTTAGGTGCATTAGAGACTTGTTTTTTCTTTTTTTTTTTTTCTTTCCTTTTCGCTAAAGCCTTTAAGCCTGTTTTTACACAGCTCCAAAAAATGCCTTCCCTTGAGGATGGTAATTGATGATTGCTGAGTCGCTTACAGCCCCAGGGTTTCTGGTATCCTCCATGTCTATACTTTGAAGATGCCTGCTGTTATCCTATACCCGTAGTCCTTTATGCTGCAGTTAGTTCTGAGGTCGTAGATATACAATTCAATATACAATAACTCCTTGTCATTGCTGCCAGTTAGTAAAATAATGTATGTATGTGACACAACACACTCCACCAGATAGTCTTACAGAGCTAAGCAAAAGCTGAAACAAATTAGACGAGGACCGGTCACCTGCTCCTGAGATAGCTGCTCTGAACAGCTGCACTAGTTAGAGCTAACCAAGCTGAAGCTGAGCTTCAGGCAAGACAAATCCAGAGACCTGTGTTGTTAGTTTAGCCCAAAGCCTAGCCTGTCACAAGCAACAGCAACATCATATTTACCGAACTGTAAGTCTACGCAAAGTAGTAGACTTGCAAGATATGCTTGAACCTAAATTTGGACACTATATTTGTCTTTTCTCCAAAGTATTCCTGATAGGTATTCTAATTAGTAGAGGTTTTAAATCACACCTACTTAATCAGCCAGAGATCTCCTACCCTGTAAGGATGAAATCTTTCTTCAGGAGAACCTGTATCTGGTGAGAAATGCATTGTACACAGCATAGAGAAAAGGTTTGAGGCAACTCCATGGCATCCAGGATGACACATAACCAGAAATTCAAGTTCTCCAGGCTGTGCCTGTGTGTCTGCATTGCCTCACTGTCAGATTGAAGAAGGGCAGTGTTGCTGGCGTGAGGAACACTAAGGAGAGAGGCTAAAATAGCCAGCAGAACTGGAGATGAAAGGCAGTGAACATGGATTTAATAAAATCTTAGCACTGCTGCCTAAAAGGTTTGGGTTTGTTGTTTACAAAACTGCATGATTCTTAGTCAGTCTTTTTCTCCAGAGTTGATTTGTGATTTGTTGAACAATAGGTTTAACAATGCTTAATTCACTTATTCATTTGGGCTCTCAAGCACTTGGCAAACCTTAAGACTGACCTACAAATGGTTCAATGGCAGATCTGAATAGAAACATACCTTGTAGATCTGTTAATTTTCTTGCTAAGATCTCTGATAATTCAAATTGTTTAAATACTTTTCTTTCCACTGGGAAACAGAATAAAAGAATCATGGTTAGAGAGTCCAGGTCCAGATCATATGGAAGAACTAAACTTCATAGTTTGAACTACTTGGGTATTTGAAAATTGTTTGCCCTATATACACTGACTGAAAACTTAGGTTCATTACAGATATTTTCCACATTAAATCTGTAGTTTAATTTAATTCACAATCAAGTAATCATTTACCCATGTATTTATTTGATTAACATAATTTAGCATATCTAAGTGATGCTTTAGTGCTGATATATTATTATCATTGGCTATGGCACAGATTTTAGAAAGTTTTGTCATTTTTTGGTGAGATTTTGTCCTTCGGGCAGAACACCTAGTTCTGAAAGCATAAAGCCCTGTGAAGCCTCATGTGGATTGTCTGGCATTTCATAACGGTTGAGAGCAGCCTTGTTTTCAGTGAAGGATGTTAATAAAAGCTTTCTACTCTGCTGAACTACTTACTTAATACTTACAGAAACTCGATACCTTGAAGACTTCTACCCTGTCTTCGGAAATATTCAAAACTCGACTGCACAAAGCCCTGAAAAGCTGATCGAATCAGGCCCTGCTTTGAGCAAAGGGTCAGACAAGGTGCCTTCCAAAGTCCCTTCCATCCCGAATTATTCTCTGTTTCCACGTCCAGCTTGACTGGGTTTGATCAGCAGCTCAGAAGCCTCTGAGGAGATGCTGACAAGCATATATATGGCAGGACATGGTGGTCTTTTTTTTTCCCTACAATCCTAAGCTAACAATAAGCAGGGTTATACAAGTACTCTAAATTTAGGTATAAGAATCAAGCCTCTGCAAGTTACGTTTTTAAAATAAAACAACAAAAAGAAGAGTTGTATGAGCTTTTTTGTTTGCATTTGAGTTTTGGCTTGTGTAATTAGCATTTGCAATTTGATTTTACAGAATGATGATGAAATGCAAAAATATGCAATAAAATGTATTGGTTTAATTAAACTGATTAACAGGATTTTTTTCACAAACATCTGCTACGTGCTTATTCCAGAGGAATAGGTGGATCTCAAAAGATAGTCTATAAGCAGGAAGAGGAATGAATAGTCCTCTGCAAGAGAAATTATTTTTTCTTTTTTGCTTTCCGACTTGTGAGTAGATGAGTTTTGAATAAAGCAGTTCATATTTGCTTTTCTGTATACTTAGTAATAACAGAAAGATAAATTGGGGCTTTTTTCTTCCTTCTTCAAAGGCAAGTTTCTGAATGTATTGCCTTGGCAAAAGCTGAGATTTTTGAAGAAGTTATTTAACCATCAGCTCATCAAAGACAATAAATATTATCCTATTTTGCCTATTCAACCACATTTGGTTGAATAACATCCCTACCAGATTTGAGGAAACAACAAACCATCAGTCATGCCCTGAAATGTCCTTGTCTGCTCAGTAATTACAAAGAGAACTGATACAGGCTGGTGTGGTTCAACATCACATTTATGTCTCATCTCTACAGTGGGTACTTGAGTGAAAAATCTCATTTCAAAAACTAGCTGATTTTTCCCCTAGCTGTAAAAAAGTCTTAAAATGAAAAACCATTTTTATATAATGTACTCATATCCTTCAAAGTGAGGCTTTTCCCTCACTTTCTCTTTAAATGGCAATAGAAGATCTCTATAACAACTGTTGTAGGAAAACTTAAAATAAAAGCTTCATAGACAGTTTTCATTTATTAGCACTAACTGTATTTTATGAAATGTTTAAGTCTCCATTTTTGCCTCCATTTTAAAGCTGTGAAGCAACTCGGGCTGTAAAAATGTACCATTTTATATGGTCCTAGAAGGACTGGAGAGGTTTAGGGATGGTATTGTGAATTAATGCCATTTATCTTTAGAGTGAGAAGTTAGCTTTAGGAGTTTATATGTAGTTTACAACGTTGTAAGTCTAGTCTCTAATAATCAGTTCAAATGTCCTATTTGCTCTGCAATTTCTTTTTTTTTTCTCTTTTCAAATAAATACTCTGTCCCACTGATCAGATTTAAAAAGAAGAAAAAGCTTCCCTCTTCTCAGTTCCCTCTTAAAGAATTATCCAGGAGTAATCTAGTTCTACCTAACTCGTTTTTCTCTGAAATGTAAATAGTGCTGCATTAAAAACAGTTCTGCTAATATTCCATGTCTGTGCTATGTTTTAATTGAGAAGCCTTTTATACCTAAATAAAAACAGCCATTGCAGGTAACAGGAAAATCATTATGGTATACTTCTCTAGAACAGTAAGGGGTTTTCCCACTGGGCGATTGTGCTGTCATTATTTACCAAGTTCCTCTGGCTGGTCCAAGGGCAACACCAGCTTCTCAGCCATCTTTCCCAGTGTATTAGCAATCACATCATCAGACTGGTTGCATTTGGGCCTATAAAACCACACTACAATGGAGTGAAAGCTGCCTATGTATGTGCAGACTACCAAATGTTGAAGACTTTCATGGGAGCTCATGTCCCCTCACTGTAAATGTGGCTGAGACCCAGACTAGTAAGAAAAGAATCAATATGTTAAACTTTAAAAATAAAAATAAATTTAGAAAAAATTTAGCTTTTAGCACATGAAAGAAAATTAAATGCCCTAGGTCTACTTCTTAACCATACACACTGAAATACAATATGGGGAATATTCATGTTCATATTGTTTACATTTGGGCATCTCCATTATGGGCTCAAAACAGCGAGCTTGAGTATCCACCTTCAGCTCCCCGTATAACCTGGGCGTGAGAGGCACACGCTCCTTCAGATTATGCCTGAGTTTAGAACACGCTCCTACAGTACTCTCCAGTATACTTATGCCAAACCTATGGCTTTCACAGGGAAATACTGGTTTTTGTCATAAAAGAATTAGTAGCAGGCTCAGGACACATTTCAAAAGCAGTGATGATTTCTAAGCCTTCTTTTTCCTCCTCTGATTAAAGCTTTCAGTTACCTGGTAGGAAAAATATATCAAATTCAAAGGGAGATTCATGTAACGTGAAATGCTGAGGGTAATGTTGGTGAACTTATCTCAAGGAGGCAGTAAAAATTTTTTGGAAATGGGGCATTTTATTATGCCTCTGCTCCAGTCTCTAAAAACAAAATGTTTAATAATTGTATTGTTAAGAGGAGATGCAGTCTTGAAAATTAATCTCTACTGCCTGTCAGGTATTGTACATTTTAAAAGTACTGCTACTAAGAAGATATGGGTGGCCCGGCACTGGCAGTATGGCACAATTGACCTCACATTGCTTCATCTGCACAGCTATTGATTTTTTCTTTTTCTGTTCATTTTGACATTTCACATGATTTAATCCAAGATTCATCATTTTGGAAATGTCAAGTTTAAGGTAGTTTTTTATTGTTTGGGAAGAGTAATCTTTGAAATGGTTTGCTACTTATCTTTTTTTCAGACAGTCAGCTAAACACATCAGCATTGAATCAACTTGGATTTGACTGATTGTATTTTTTATTTCTTTCATTGTGTATTCCAATGTGCCTTTCTACTGAGTAGCTAATTGCAGGAAAGTCAAAGATAGCAGCAGTGTTTAAAATAGATTTCCAGCATCTCGGCACATTTCATGAAAAAAAAAACTCTCTGGGGATAAAAGCCTTTATGCAACATCACACTATGTGATGGGAAAGCAATAGAAAGCGAACAAAGAACATACTGATGTGGTTTATATTACAGGAATAACAGCATTTCTTGACATTTGTTCAGCGCCTACTAATTAGAATTATAGTCAACAGATGCATGGGGCACAAGAGGAGCAGGAACTTGAATGGAAACTGGCCATCTGAGCCCAAAAGAAAAATGTAAGCAGCACTGTGAACTTGATGATACGGAGCTGATGCAACTTAATTCCTGTTTGCTCTCTAGGTGTAACATCTGACTGAAAGCCGAAGAGTTTCCAAAACACAGTGCAGCCTCAAACGTCCTTCTAATGGGTGCTCCAACACACATTTTTAAAGTGCCAAGCGGCTGCTGAAAATAAAGCTTATGGTGTTTGTTCACTGCATGAGTGTCCCAGCAAACCCTCAGAGCCACATGCCAGATTGTGTGACCTATCAAGAGGCGCAGGGTGTGTGGCACACCTCAGAAAGCAGAGAGGAGCTGGCCACCAGGACATTACAGAGGCTCTCTCCATGTTTAGGATTTCGTGTTGACACAGGACTGGAATCAGGAGACATCTGGCTTCCAGGGCAACCCAGGGAGACTGCCTGTTGCTGTCTCGCTTTCTCCCACTGCTGCGGGTCCGTATTGTCTAGTGGCCCTTGTGGCAGCTCTGCTCCACTGCCAAGCAGGAGATGTAGCTGCCCTTGAACCACGTGGGAGCTGCTCGCTTGGTTCCTGAAACAGCCTCAGAGCCCAGGGCCGGTGACTCCTGTGGAAAACCACCTGTGCCTTGGTGCTGCTCCAGTTGCAACAGCCTGTGGTTGGTCTCTGGCCTATGGAAGTTTTTTTCTCTATACAGGTCTGATCCAAAAAGTGTTTTTCATTTCCAGGGCGTACCACTCACTTTCTCATCAATTTTTACCGACGCCTCTGTATCTGACAAAATTCATGCATTTAGTCTGCTCTCTCTTTACATCACAGTTCCCTGTACTATATATCACGGCTTTGTCCTGCCTCACAACACAGTGTCTTGCCTCAAGCTGAGACGAGCTGCTGCTTCTTACCTTCAGCATTTGCTGAAATGCTCGTCTCTCACTGTCCTTTCCAGTGTGTTACTCCCTAATGGGCAGCATTATCTTGACGTTACTTGGAAACTTTCCCTTCAGGGTTAGCGAGGGAGGAGAGGTATGTCTCACGCAGAGCAATCCTGTGCTTTAAATGTCTTAGTGGAAGGTATGTAGGTAATATGATAAATAGGGTGTGGGAAATGTCTTTTGAAACAGTGAAGTGTGTATGGTTTACTTAAGTTATGGGGGAGCTGAAATTAAGGTTGTGATTTATGCAAGCAGAAGCTGTCAGAAAAACTATGATAAAACGTATTTCAAAGAAGGTATTATCCCAGTGGGCTGAAGGTTGATTAATTAATTTTTGAGAGACTTCTCTGTTCTTTGTCTATTACGTATCTAGAGTTACCTGGGCACGGTGCTAGCTGCGTAAAGCTTTGTCCAGTTCCTTTGTCCTCATCATCTTATTATTCAATACACTTGCTAGGATCCAATTTTCTTCTCAGTGTTAGTGGTTCAAAATTTCTTCTATTAATTCCTACTAACATTCTAGTGACATTAAAGAAATGCCCCTAAGCAAATAAGAATTTAATATTCTGTAAAAGAAGTTAATCTAAGTTTGAAATACAAGATGTTATGAACTGCTGGCTCCAGTACACCTAACAGTCAGCCCTTTGATGAGATTATTCAATTTCTTACTTTGAGGTTTCATAGGTATAGAGTGATGTGTTTCTCTTTGTAAAAAATACTTTCATTGTACTCAGAATTGCATCAGTTTTTGTCAAGCTGTATAGATGTTTATTTAATGATTATCCATGTACATATTGAGCTACTTAGTTGTCTGTGGCACTATTCCATTAATATTGGCAGTATCCTCATTTCTAAGTACTTTGTAGGTTAATGTGGAAACAAAGGTATAGCTAGCTGAATAACTTGTATGCATTTTCAAACTAAAAAATATATTTATTGAAGAACAATTTAATAGTAGTAGTATCATTGCAGTAGTAAAGAATTCTTCATAGAAACCCAGAAAATCCTTCCCCACTCCTGTGTACTTAATTGGAGGCTAGACAGTAGGTTTATTCAAAATGAGAATTTGAACATGGTTTATTTTTTCATAAACTATTGATTTATTCATAAGCTGGAGCTGGCACAACAAAGTGAAAATTCAAGAACATTATGAAAGCTAATCAATAACCAGTAGAAATAATGTGTCATTTACTCACTTGCTAACGTAGGAAAGTTTTCTCTTTATAAAAATTGCATTAGTGACTGTAGTGCTTTTGTAAGATTACAGGTAGCAGAATTTGAGACTGAATTCTTATCCCTGTGGAAAACAAGGCCAGTGCATATGCCAGTACATTGAGTTCTGACTGTGACCAATCAGCGTAATTTGACTTCAGTGTAGATGGACCATTTCAGAAAGTGTTTTGTCTTCATCCACAGCATTCCACCTAATCCAGTGGAAAGTGTCCCTGCCCACGGCAGTGGGGTTGGAATTAGTTGATCCCTTCTGACCCAAAACATTCTGTGGTTTATGTCAGAACTTCTAGTTTACTGGTAGCAGCTAGTCAGAGTGCCTGTCTATTTATCCAGAAGTTAAAGTACACTACCGACCTCTATAATTTTTATTGTTAGTTTTATATTTGTGGTAATTTCATTAGTTTCTTTTAATCTGAGAAATGTTTAACGCCTTTTTGTGAAGTGCATGAGGAGCATCCTGTGAAAAACAAAGCAGAAGATTTTGTGTCTTATTAAATGATTTTAAAGCTTGCTTTTAAAGGAACCCTATCAATGCTGATAGATCCCAAATATTTCTCATTCAAATTCTTGCAGTATTTTACTACTGCCATTACCTTTTCTAGCCATTTCTTGAGCAGAGTGCATCTTACAAACCAAATGACATAGTACTGGTGAGGGTTATACAGAAATGGATGCCTTTGAAATGGTATGTGAGTTGGATGTACAGCGAAAATAGGGGCGGACAGAGGGAGAAAAAAAAGAAAAAGGAATTACTTTGGCACTCTGAAATTAACATTTTGCAGAAAAACATATTAATATTAGGAACTATATTTGTCCACTACAGAACTAAGTGTTGCAAGACAGAGATAAACCATAACAAAGAATGAGGAAAGAAAAAAAAATAAGATTGGATATGTCCAGCACTGACTCAAGCTCTTATCAGTTGTGACAGCCATGCAGTCCATGCATTGTGGGCAATTTTAAAAAACAATAAAGCCTCCAGTGAGTGTATCTGGTGACTGATTGATACTCTTGAAGGCCTCATAGTACTTGAATCTAGTAAAAGTGGGTCAGCACAGTGATGTGCACAGCACACTGATAAAAATAGTTTGTTAAATGAACGTGTTATCTCGGCACTTTAGATTGTAAGAAACTGTTTTTATCATGAGATTCATAGGTGACCACTCATAAATATATTTGATGCCAGATCTTGAAGAGACAGGATGACAAGAAAATGAGCAAGAAAAATTTACTCTGCTCTTCGTAATTACTGGGTGTTCTGCAACCATGCAGGGTAAGTGTTATCAGTTACATTATTAAATGTACCCAGTACATCATTTTCCTACACTTTCTCTTTTGCATTTTGAAGACAAAAACCTGTATTTTTCCATATTTTTCACAACAATTAATGAGCATGTTTTGGAAGCTATTAAACAATATTTCAAAGTAGAGCTACTTGAATCAGTTATCTTGAATTATTCTTGTCAAAAAGGTTGACATTTTTCTACAGATAAACTGTTCGCAAATAACAACATTGCTACTGATCTCCAGTTAACTTTATCTTTTTTCATTCCATGGCATTTTTTGGATTAGCAGTTTTGAGACTACATCACAGGAGCCATCGTTTTCCTATACGTAAATATGGTATTTATTCTGTTCCTTTATCAACATCTCTACACCAAATTCTAGCACAAAAATAAAAAGTGGAGGCCCTAACTTACCAGCTTTCTGAGATTTTGCTTGAGGAATACAAGTAGTTAAATATAAATCTTATCTTAAGTCCTAGGCTTTCGCATTTGTATTTTGTTTTTTTCCACATTTTTTCAATATGTAGTTCTTCTTCAGAGAATGGTGAAGGACTATTTACATTCTTGCATGAAGACATCTCTGCTATGGCTTCAAAAATAAACAGTAAGAAATTCATTGATGTTGTGATGTACACCATCACAGCATACATTTGTTAAACAAAAAGTCTTGCTGTGCAGAAGAGAATTGTTTGAAATGCAAATGAGGACAGGTTGGATAGAAGCTTTTCTTTAAAGGTCTTCCCCAGAAAGAGGCCTGGGATTTGGAAGAGGGGCATGAAAGGGTCAGTAAAGCATCCTCTGAAGGCATGGACAGGACAGGTAACCCTTTCCTCCCTGTAAGAAGTCAGCGAGGGAGTGTGCCACAGGTGCAAGGCAGCGCTGCAGAGGGCTGAGCTAATTGCTGGCCCTTTCTTCTGCTTAGGGCAGATATTCCTTTGACAGGAAGGCTGAATTTGTGCTAAATGGAATCGGAAGAAGTCTTGGAAAGAACATTCCTTAATGAATGCCTTGTTGACTCCATCTCACCTAAACTTACATCTCTCCTATATGGGGAGGGCAATGCTTCCCTTCTAGCTCACTGGAAAATCACTTGAAAAGTATGAAAGCTGTGATAGCTGCTCTTTGGGAGGCAGAAGTTGATTAGAAAAGGTCATGAACTATCTTGAATAAAATATTTTTATTCCCAGAAGAATTAACAAAGTCCATCTCATACTTGGTTTTGTTCATGAATGCCAGCACAGCCAAATAAGAAGCAGCAAACATTTGAAGGCCACCAAATCCTGTGAACTGTGGAGCAAGTTATGCTCTTTTTTAACAAATTTTGTCAGATTGTAATTCAATGAGGAGTTATGAAAGTAAAAGATAAATGAGAAGAGTATGCTAATATAATCTAAAACTAAACAAGGCATCTGTCTGTCATCACTCTGTCAAATGGGGCAGAAACACAGGTCTGTGAATGTACAAACATGTTGTGTGCAATCTGTGTTCTGGCAATCACTTTTCTTAAAATGGATGGAAGCAGCAGTAGCATCCTTCACATGTGTGAATCACGTTAGACATGGCAATTGAGTCATTGTAACTTAAGGAAGCAGGTTCTAATTGGGAAATGTTATCTGTAAGAAAACAAAGATGGCCTTTGGGATGAAACTGAAAGATGAGGTGTCAGAGAAAGAGCTCTATCCTGACATATACTATAGTTTCTCCTCAGGGTGGTAATTTGAAGTAATGAGTAGTCCTTGTTGAATGACCTTATACGTCTGCTGCACTGCCTATTCAATCTGTAACTCGCTTTCCATCAATTGCACTTTTGGTACAATTAAATGTGCCATCATAAAACCCTAAAAATGAACAACGCAATCTCTGCATATGTTCATAGCTATTTAGCCTGGGACTGGGAGGGTGGCAGGAGTCCATCTTAAACCTTCTGTTCATGCCAAAGTGCAATTTGTTGATTGAAAGATGCTTAGCTGATAGAGCTGGAAGAGGATGGCAGGATTTGCTTAGCATGCCACAGAAGTACACACAAAATGATTAGAGATTGGAATGCGTGCTTGAGCCAACTTGCTGCTAAGAGGCCACCTGGATGGTGGCATGAAGAACAAACTGCCCTTTCCCTCCCCACCCCCACCACCCCATCCTAGACAATTTAAAATGCTTTACAGCGTAGCATGAATAAAAATATGCGGACATGTTGACAACAAAGAGAGATGCCTGTTTTGTCAGAATCATGGTATCAAAGTAAGAATATTTTGGATGGTTTTTGTTTTCACGTGGGTTCTTGTAAAGCCCAGAGTATTTTTTTTTTCAATGCATATTTATCATTTGGTACATATTTCTTACAAGGAACTTAAATCCTCTCTAAGAAGAAGTGAACACCACCATACTGCAAGAGGATCAGTGAGGATGGAGCATCGTGCCACCGAACTGGTTGGGACGATTTCCCTGGGACTGCTGGGTAGAAACGCAGAGAGACACTTTGCTGGCCGATGTGCTATTCCTCCTGGAGGCACTTCCCAGCTGACTGTCACCTGTCACTGTATTATTGCCTATGGTTTGCCCACAGCAGAGGAACAAGTACTCATCCCTGCCTGGTCCCCTCTCACACTCCCTGCTCTTGCTACAGCTGCGCCCTGGAAACAGGAGGATTCTCATACCTGGAGTCTTGCAAGACTCAGGGAAGAAGCTGTGATAGCAGCATAGAATAAGCAATATATTTGAGCAGCGAATGAACAGTATTTAGAAAACTGTAATCCTATTCAAAAATGGGGAAAGAATAAGGATGAAGATAGATGAACATTGGTGCTTATTCAGCAATTACTAAGAGATTTAGGAGGTTGAAACCTCTAGCTGTAGGGGAGAAAAACTCATTCCAATTTTGCACATAGCCCTTCAGTATTTAAGTAATAGACTGCTCTTTTTTTTTTTTTTTGGAATTACCACCAGAAAGAGATGAAAGGAGTGGATGTTGGTGATTCGCAAGTTATTCTTAATATTTTTAAAGTATTAAATTTGGGAATCGTTTCAGCATTTTGTAGAGACAAATGAAGGAGCAGTGTGAATTTTGTCCACTGAAGTCAATATAAAAATTCCTCTGTGTCCCTGCATTTTGGCTGCAATTCATGGATCAGAATCTGTTTTCAAAATTATTTGAATATGAGTAGCTGATTGATTGCATTAAGTCCAAATTCTGCTATGTAACAATGGAGTCACTTTATTTCTTTTGCCTTTACACACTGAAGCAACCTATTCTGGATGAGTGGGTAAACAAATGTAACTTAGTAAAATATTCCTGCTGATTGCAATGCACAGTGAAGAACTGTATTAAAATTTCCTTTAAATTATCTTACCTTTTCCTGTCTTTTAAGGTAGTTTGATAAATTTGAAACTGTTAATTTACAGGATGGATTTTTGTTGTTGTTGGTATTTGGTCAAAGCATAAAACCCATATTTTTGTGTCTATATAATTTTTTTCATTATGGTAGTAGAACCTGAAGATTTCATGTACTGAAGAAAGATGTATTTCAAACTATGTTTTGGAAGAATGGCTGTTAGGATAAATTGTCCACTTTTGTAACAGAGGTCTTAGAATCTCAGTATAATTGTGTGAGCTGCTCTGGAAAGATTAATTCAAACATCATATGCATTTCTTTCTATAGGTAGCTTTAAGGACAGCTGACTCTATGCAGTCACTCTAAACATGCAGCGTCTACTGTCATTCCAAATTCTAATTAATTGCCTGTGACCTGATCTGCAAAGAAGCTGGGCAGCTGTAACTCCATCTGGGTGTTGTGAGAGTTTAGTGCATTTGGAAATCCAGCAAATATTACAAAGTACATATATTTAAAAATTGGTAGTAATTTACATTTTATCTTTAATTGTAACAGGTTATACCTTCAGTTGTAAGGCAAGAGATCCTGGACCTAAGCCATTCTATTTGAGCGGCAGTTTCACCGTAGAGTGCAGAAGGGCCAATATCCTGCTGATTCTGGTTAGAGCAACATTTCTGACACTGAGTTTGTCCAGAATAATCCCAACAGTAACCAGCACTGCTTATGCATTATTTGGGATACAAATGGTCTCAGAGAATTTCAACTACTTTTGTCGATGTTGTTACATATTCCAAACGCTGGGCTAGTCTTCTAGGAGTGAGAAGAAAGCACAGTTTTTGTCCTCACTCAGGAAATCATATTCATTGCCTTCTGGTCTTTCATTCCTCATTTCTTGGATTCAAGCCTTTGTGAAAAGGACGTTTTCCTCCTACTCACACTTCTCTTGCTAGATCATAAATAATGGATCACAACTGAGCACTTTGAAGTACTTTTATTGGCTGCCAGTGTCATCTCCAGTATTTATCTTGTCTACACTTTACCACAGTTTCCAAATGCAGTAAATCTGAGACTCGGGCCTGGTAAGAGTCTAATCTTTATGACCTCATTGACTAAGAATTCAGATGCACAATCCCAGTTTTTCCTTCTGTCATATCTTAAAAGCTTCCATTTACCATGTAAATTGTGCAAGGCTAGATTTGTTCTGTCTCAGGAATAAGATTCTTAGTTTAGTCTGATTTTGAAAATTCCCCACACTCATCAAGTGTCTCATTTGCAATGCTTATGGTGAATCCAACATGTGGAGTTCTGGCATTAATTTGAATTCAGCAGGCTAGTTGTAATCAGCAATCTCTGATCATTGTGGTGTATAAAATCTGTAGGATTTTAGTACATCATTTTGATTGGAGGTTTTTTTAATTCTTTAGGAAATGTAATCTGCTTGTGTCTCACATATATATTCCAAAAAAAGCTTGTGTCCTCCAGGATGAACCTGTGTTCACTGGCATCCAAATCTTTTGCCATTCTGACATTTAAATATGTAAGTATATCATACAGGGAGAAAGCAGAAAACTTGCAGACGTAACTATAGCCAAGCTGGTCAAAGATTTTCCGTTAAAATGATCGTTACTTTTCATTTGTATCTATACAAAGTTGTTTTTATTGGAAAGGTTTTGCTTTCCATTTAAGAAACAAAAGTTTGAAAACTGAAGTTTGGCAGTCATTAGAGTTTTAATTTTCTCATGTTGCCCTCTTCTTGTGTTTCCATGAGACACTGTCTCACGTCAGTCACAATTACCTGATGTCCCAAGAATTAGTCTCCTTTACAACTAGGGGAGGAAACTATCATGCGTCTAGGGAATCTGACAATGGAACAAAGTTATGACACACCTGAATAGCAACTCATATGAAACACTACAGGCATTCCCAAAATAAAACGTTTAGGGTTATGGGCTGAGTTCGATGACCTTTTTGTTCTTTCTACCCAAAGACTTAAGTGGATAATTTCAACAAAAACAAGCTTTATTTTCTGCTGAGATTTTCTCTGGATGGGAAAACACCCTTGTCTTCAGGGATGAGACAGAAAGGGACTAGGATGGATTCTATGTTGGAAACCTAAGGACACTTTGACAGCGTGCCATCTTTACACAAAGTACCCTTCGAACGGTCAAAATAAGCCACATGGAAAGAGAAATAACTAGAATTTTGTGGCTAAATGAGTTATATTTCCTTCGGTTGCTTGCCTGGCTGATCCTACCAGTAGTATATATTTGTTCACAAGGTTAAGTTTGTATTGTAGATGGACATGCTGAGATGAAAATTGTTACATGCATTTACTTTTAAAATAAGCAATTATCCAGTACAGTTGTTAGATAACAATAATAGACTCTCATCTATACTAATTTAAAAAAATCATTATTCATTCATAGCAAAAAATTTTTCAAGAAGTAACTCATATGAGTTTCCACAAGTGTTACGGATAGATATGCGTGTAATAAAAAAATATTTTATGAAAATGAAAGCAAAAGTTGAAAAAAAAACTACTAGGGTGCTGCAAGCACAAGTGAAAATAACTTCTTAAAATGAACTACAAAAATGCTGACTCTAAAAACCTTTGTAGTTTTAATATTTTTTGTCAGAAGTCTATTTTTCATCTTGTGTTTTTTTCTTATATCACCATGGTTGCTTCACCCCTCTTAAGTAATGCAAACAGACTTTCAAAAGCATGCAGTGAACATCAGGTTCAGACTTCACTTGTTCTGTCTAACAGCATTTCAGTGAATTGGTAAAACTTGACTGAAGCCATTTAGCCTATCTCTATATTTATACTGTTGTTTCTTACCACTGGAAAGGAAAACTCAGTTTAAACTTCCAAACAAGTTTTGTGTCTTTCTTCCTTTTCCTTTGCATGATTGTAGCATAATTATGAACGGAAAATGTGGGACCAGGAGTGTTGCTTTGTGGGGTTTGGTTTGGTTTGGTTTGGTTTTTTACGTGTTGAGTCATCTGTCCATTCTAAAAACAGTTTGCCATAGACATACACGTAAACACAATGACAAAAAATGTAATACATTGTAAAGCCACCCAGGAGCTGCCTATTTTTATACATTTTTAAGTTCACACGCCAGGCAGACTTAAAGACAATCCCTGTGGAGCCTTGCTTTCTGGGCAGTTTAGACAAGAAGTCAGTTCCTGCATAGGTGATCCACTGGACTAGTGTGCGCACAGCATTTAGATGGCTGTGGGCAATGACACATCAGTCAGTGATGCAGCTGACAGCCCGACGTGCCACCCTTGTCTCTCAGCCTGCAGATGCTTACCCACCTGCAGCTACCATGATTGTAGGTGCCTTTCAGTGCACAGGCAGGGCAGGACTCAAGCTGCTCAGCTGCAACATGCCTCTGCCACTTTGCTGCCAGAACACAGGTGAGGCAGCTTCAAGCTCTACATATTTTCAGTTTGATCAGTAGCAAAAACATGCTTATTATTTTTTGACCTGTGGAAGGGGACAAGATATTTCTTACTTTATGTACTGCGGGAAATAGACAGTGCACATTCAAGGTTTTATGGTTTACATCCAGACTAAACGTGCTATGCAAACTTTATTAAGTAATATATCTTTTTTTCAACCCAGTTTCAGAGTTATTGAATTAAATGGCTGCTGTTTTGATAGTGATGGTACTTAAGACAGTTCTGAGTTCCTTAACTAAGAGAGTCGTGTTGAGGAGTATAGCTCGTACTTTAAAGAAAGTAATGTCTCAGCCACTCTGAGACATGAAAAAAGATCAATCCAGTGGTCTATTAGTTTCAGCACCTACTTTCTGTGATTATAAAAATCCACAGGCAATGCAGATGTCTCTTGGATAACTCACACAGATGGGCTAATATTTCAGCTTATCCATTTTTGGTACAACTAACTCCCTGCAAACATTCCATAAGTTTCATTGCAGTGCTTCCCTCCGTAGGATCTTTTCCTTCTTTGCTGCTGCAATAATCCTGATGTCTTGAAGTCTCTTTTGTTCCTGCATTTCCCCTCACCCAATGCACATCCTGCATCCTTCCCTCATCCTCAGTCCCAGAACATGGATAGCAAATAGTACAGAGAGGACTCCTTCTTTTCCTGACCAATTTGCCCATCGATGAGTCTGCCGCAGGCCAGAAAAGCAAAACAAACCTCTGGCAGGGAACCAGCCAAATGCATGTAGCTGTTGAAATTCCCACATTTTGCTGGCCTGTCTGCGTAACAGGTAACCTTCTGGTTGACGGGCTGGCTGTCCAAAGAGTGGATGTGCAGAGATTTGCTAACTGCCTGACTATGGGGGTGGCGTACACTGCCTCAGCCTCCAAATTACCTGAAGAATTACTTTGTATATTGTACATAAGATCAAGTGAAATTGTGCTGCATTTTAGGTTTACTTGTGTAACTCACTCCTGTAACTTCATGCATGGTTAGAACTTGGACAATTTATGATAAACTGGCTACCTCCTTACAAAACAGTTGCTGACTGCATGCAGATGGACTCCATGCTGAACGAATCTACTGTGTCTGAGATATACCTCTGGTGTCACAGATCATAGAATCATAGAATCATTTCAGTTGGAAGAGACCCTCAGGATCATCAAGTCCAGCCATAATCTAACCTCACTCTAGCACTAAACTGTGTCCCTAAGAACCTCGTCTAAATGCCTTGTAATCACCTCCAGGGATGGTGACTCAACTGCTTCCCTGGGCAGCGTGTTCCAATGCCTGACAAGCCTTTCTGTGAAGAATTTTTTCCTAATATCCAATCTAAACCTCCCCTGGCACAACTTGAGGCCATTTCCTCTTCTCCTATCACTTGCTACTTGGGAGAAGAGACCAACACCCTCCCTGCTACAACCTCCTTTCAGGTAGTTGTACACAGCGATCAGGTCTCCCCTCAGCCTCCTTTTCTCCAGGCTAAACAGCCCCAGTTCCCTCAGTTGCTCCTCATCTGACTTGTGCTCCAGACCCTTCACCAGCTTTGTTGCCCTTCTCTGAACTCTCCTCAATGTCCTTCTTATAATGAGGGGCCCGAAACTGAACACAAGATTCAAGGTGGGGCCTCACCAGCACCGAGTACAGTGGCACAATCACTTCTCTAGTCCAGCTGGCCACACTATTCCTGACACAAGCCAGGATGCTGTTGGCCTTTTTGGCCACCTGGGCACACTGCTGGCTCATATTCAGCCAGCTGTCAATCAACACTCCCAGATCTCTCTCTGCCAGGCAGCTTTCCAGCCACTCTTCCCCAAGCCTGTAGCGCTGCCTGGATTTGTTGTGACCCAAGTGCAGGACCCGGCACTTGGCCTTGTTAAACCTCATATAATTGGCCTCAGCCCAACAATCCAGCCAGTCCAGATCCCTCTGTATGGCCTTCCTACCCTCCAGCAGATCAACACTCCCACCCAATTTGGTGTCATCTGCAAACTTACTAAGATCGTGCCGATCCACTACAGTATGCAAGATGGAAGCACTTTCTCCACACATGTACAGTGGATTTAGTAAGAAGCAGCCAGACTTATCACCACCACACACACAGACAAAGATCAAAATCCCCCAAAACCAGAATAAGACTCAAGCTACTCCGTACAAAAACAAGCCAGGCAGAAACCCTGCCCTCCTCATATATTCGTTTTCTATTCCTGTTGATTATACAGAAGAGCAGCTGTATTGGATCACACCATTGGCCCATCTGGCCTCATATCCTCTCTCTGACAGTAGCCAAAAACTGAAGAATAGAGATGAGTAAGAAAAAAGGTTTACAAGATGTGCTCCTTGAGTAGTCACCTAGCTTCTGACAAGTTGTTCTTTGGGGACTTCCTTGCCCAGTAGCAGTTTAATAATTTATTATGAAATGCATGTTAAAAAAGAATCTATAACATCCCCTGGCAATGAATTCTGCAGCTTAATTTCACATTTTATTAAGAATCGCATCCTTTCAACTTCACTCGACTCTCTAGTTTTTGTGTTGGAAGAAGCAATGCTCACTCCTTATGTTCTCCATGTCATTCATGTTTTAACCTTCTGTTGCATCCTCCTTTTCAGATTGGAAAACCCAAATATTTTCTGGAGGTGCTTGTGTGTAAGTCATTCCACAACTCTGATGTACTATTTTAGCTGTTTTCTGAACCCTGTCCTGTTCTAATATGTAATTTTTGAGATGAGGGCACCAAAATTACATACAATATTCAAAATGTGTTTGAAATGTGGACTTAATGCTGTGGCTGTATGAAGTTCTGGTTTATTCTCTTTTCCTTTCTTTGTAGTCCCTAAATTTCATCTAATCTTTTTATTACAGTTCAGCACAGAGTTGGCATTTTCATAGTTCTATTTATTATAGCTCCAAGATCGTGCTCCTGGGTGGGAATGGTCAGCTCAGGCCTCATGTTACTTATGAAATTAGAGTTTCTTTTCCCATGTGCACCGCTCCGTTCTGAATTTAATATACGATTTATTATCAGGTCATTCAATCTCATGAATCTATCCACAGTTCTTCACACTTAGTGCTCTTTTTTGCTACTCCGATAAGTTTAGCAGGCTTTCTCATCTCACCAGATCATTTATGAGCATCTTAACAGCACAGGATAAGTGAAATGTACAGCAGGAGGCTCCTGGTAATCTTTTTCCACTGTAAACAAAAAGACCAGTTATTCCTACCCACTGTTTTCTGTCTTTATCCATTTATGTATCCATACAAAGACTTTTCTTCTTTTTAAGAGACTTCGGTGAGGGACTTTGTCAAAGCCTTTTAAGAAATCCACATAGTCTATATTAAATGCATCCCCCTTAACCGTATGTTTGCTGACACTTGCAAACAACTCCAGTAGGTTGTGAAGCATGCCTTTCCCTTATAAAAACCCATATTTACTCCTCCCTGGTAGATCCCAGGTATCCGGGAAGCCACTAATCCGAACACCAAGCAGCTCCCTGCTCGGGCTCGCACAACTGTGAGGAGCAAGAAAGAAAACTGAAAATATAGCAATCTGACTCCTATTGAGATTCGTTTTTTTCACTGTGCTGCTTTATAGGTAAATATACTATATTATTCACATAGAAAAAAATATTGCATTCACTTATTACCTTACTGAGAGAAGAACTTGAGATATCTTGGTAACAATGCACGTAGGAGAATTCTTTAAACTTGTGAATTGATTATGTAGAACATGAACATGTTTTAGACACTGAGAGTGGTGTATGTGTGACACTTTAAATAGAATTATGATAACAATATGTCAATTATGTATCATAAAAACAGTTATATTTTAAAACTGTTATTCTGAATCATAAACTATCTTCAAGTCATTCTTAAATATATAAAATTTTCTTAATTATTTTGTCAAGCTGTTTAAACATTGAAATATATCAACTATTGTCTTCCTCACTAGTTGCGATTACTTTAGCATGCTAATAAATGTCTCCTGACAGCTATTTTGTATTACTTTTGTATTCAGGATTGTGTGTTTGCAAAAACATCATGTAATAGTGATTATTGTTATTTTGGAATCTGCAGCACCAAGCTTCTTTTTCTACCTATTTTAAAAAGGAAGCAAGCAACATCTTTGAAATAGGTATATAGATGTTATGACAGGATTATACCTGAATACCTGATGGGAGATTCTGCTGCAGAAGACTGCATTATGAAATGTTAAATGTTTTAAAGATATTACATAGTGATGTCAAAGTTTATAGAATACAGTAGATTTGGTGTGATTGTTATCTTAAAAAAGTAAGGTGGTTTTGTGAATGTGGATTAAAAGCAAGAAGTTTCTACCAGTTGAGAAAAGAGATCTCGGTGTTTGATAGGCTTTTCCATATTTCACAGAATCATTTTGGTTGGAAGAGACCCTTAAGATCGTTGAGTCCAACCATAATCTAACTCTAGCAATAAACCATGTCCCTAAGAACCTCGTCTAAATGCCTTTTAAACACCTCCAGGGATGGTAACTCCACCACTTCCCTGGGCAGCCTGTTCCAATGCCTGACAACTCTTTCCATGAAGAACTTTTTCCTAATATCCAATCTAAACCTCCTCTTCCTCAACTTGAGGCCATTTCCTCTTCTCCTATCCCATGTTACTTGGGAGAAGAGACCAACACCCTCCATGCTCCAACCTCCTTTCAGGTAGCTATGGAGAGCAGTAAGGTTTCCCCTCAGCTTCCTTTTCTCCCAGCTAAAAATTCCTATATTTTTATGGCAAAACTCATTAGCTTTTATGTCAGTGCAGTTATTTGTGTGTAGATATCCTTGTGTGGAAGACATAGCTGAAAGATAACATGCATGCATGACTATAGAGATAGACGGTATGTTTTAAATAAACAGATGCACACATCATAGCTATATTCTTTCTGTTGTTCTGTTGTGCAGCTCCACCGACCTCAGTGCTTGAGAGACAAATTAGGACCATACCGTACAGGAGATGCTTCCAGCTGAAGAGGTGCATTAGCAGAGATGCAGGGCATGTTTGAGAAAGCACTCAGCAATTGGCAGATCCTAGGTGGGGGAAGAGCAACATTTGTCTTACTCATTCTGATCTCTGCAAAAAGAACCAGGGGGCACCTTGTGTCTCAGCTCTGCCTTTCCAGTCCAGCCGGTGAGAAGAGATGCAGAGCATGGACCAGACAGGCTGAGGTCATAACACTTTTAAGATGTGCCATTTTATAATCTTCAGAAGAAATTCAATTGCCACGTTTCTCCTGTAGAATGGGCTTTTATTGTGCCCTCAAAGGTCTCGTCTTGTTTCACTGTTTGAAAAGTTAATGGTGCAGGACTTATTTTGGAGGAAGGGAAAGTCATCGTGTATCTGGGCAAGCAGCACTGAAGACAAAATCTCATACAGCTCCTGAGGGTGTTTCTGACCCCAAGTTGCTTGGTGGAGCACCGAAGAAGGTGTGGGGTGTTAATAACTTTAGACATGTAAGCTGGGTGCTCTGCATCTCCATCTGGAGGCACTATCTGGCTGCACTGTTTATAAATGGTCTTGATGCTCCTGACTTTAGATGTTCCCACTGAATTAGATGCCTAAAGTAACTGAGGATAGATGATCTGAATGCCCTGGTGTAAAGATAATGGGAACTGACCAGCAAGTGAGGACTGATAAAAGACCCTGACAAACTCAAAGCTGTTACCTTTAGAGAAGTCTATACTCGAAAAAGCCAAATCCTCTCTTGTCAGCCAGAGCCAATGAATTAATTATCAAAACAGCCTTTCTTCCTCAAGATTTTACGTGTTCAGTCAAAGTGGAAATTTTTGGAAGGACATTTCAGAGGAAGATCAACTTGCATAACATGAACATTTACAAACCTAGTCACCATGTATCTGACCACCTATGGCATGAGTAGTTAAGTCCACACCACAAATACTTTGTGATCGTAATCATTAATGAAGCGTAGAAAATTCTGATTTATGGCAGAGTTTGCATCACAGCAAATTAATGCCATTGATGTAGCTTCCTCAAAATGATAACAAGTATATTTTAGGATGAAAAACGTAAATAGCCCATTTGTTTTCATTAATTCTTTTGCATAAGGTTATTGGCACAGAATTATTCTGTCAAGCAAAATAATATTTTTAGTAAACTATTATAAAGTTTCTTTATGTGATTTGTTGATATTTTTAAACTTCCTTTTTGATCACACTTTACTAACCCGTATTTTCGCAGCAGTATATATAAAGAACTATTAGATCTGAAGTGCAGACATCTGAATTTGTCAGGATCCTTTTATAGCCATGCTCAGATAGTATCCTCTAGAAGGCATTGAAGGAATTGCTGCACATGTAGAGAATATTTTTTTCCTATATCAAAGATTATCTTAATAGTTGCTGTGTTTTAGTGGTTGTTTTGCACAGTTTTCACCATATGTTTGACTGCAGAGAGATTTGAGATAATTGCCTGTTGTAGACTATTGTAAGATGAATGTGACAGAAACAGAGATCATTGCCAATTATTGAGATTTGAATCTGAATTAAGGGATCTTACTGTTTGGTTTTGTTTGTTTGTTTGCCAAAGAACTTTAAATATCCTATGTGAACACACTAATTTCTCAAACTTTCTCATCAAACTCCAGGCTCACAATTGAATCACAAAACAAAGTGCAATACTGGGAAAAGAGAATTATTTAAAATACTTAAGGAGGATTTGAATAGGAAGATTTACTTAATGAGAAAACTAAAAGAGGCTGAACAATGTTTTGTTTATGAGAGCATTATTTTGTGGGTTATTCCAGGGTAAAAATATTGCTTGTAAGCAACAGTGCAATCCCAGTGTCTAACCCTGATGGTGCTTAACACCCATGTATACCTAAATCAGCTGTCAGTCTGCAAGTTGTCTTCTCAAATTCTGCTTTTGTGCGTGCTCTGGGTTGCCTCTGTTTTGACAGCATTAAGGAGCTTGGAAACGTGACATAATTTAAATCTTATTCTGAGGATCAGGCACTTAAAACTTAGACCCCGAAGCACTCAGCTCCACATCGCTAATGTACTGTGTGGTTATGAGCCATTAGTTTTTACAACTACCTCAGCTGCATAGCTGGGTTTTTTCTCTCTGTAAAATTTCTGCGGTGCAGGAGACTATTTAGGGACAAATAAAAGTGTATTCCAGAAGAGAGCTGTATGTAACAAACTTGTGGTTTTGCTTGGGACTGAGTTAAACAGAAGGCTCTCTAATCAGATAGTCCATTATTTTCTCTGTGACAATAAGCAACAAGGAGGCCAAATGGAAGAAAATCACTCTTCCAGCTCCCAGCACTGTTCAGTAGCATGTTAGTTAATAAGACATGTTTTCTCTGTTTCTTGCCTGAATGTCTGTCAACTTCCTAACTTTTTGGAGACCACAGACTTTTTATGGTCCTCTCTAGAAAATGACCAGTGCAAACTCTGCATGTGTCAGCAGGTCACCTAGACTTCTCGTGGACAAGAAGAGGCTATGAAGGGAAGGACAGCAGTGCTCGGTTTCCCTCCTCAAGTCTTCCTGCTTTTCCTTTCTGTAGGAAACACCTTTGTGGTGCTGGTTTGACACAGAGATAGGAGACGAAGAAAAGACTGGGAAAAAAGCTACAACAGCAGAGTCCAGCATACAGAATGTTGAAGAACACAAAGACAGTGCCAAGAAAAAGAATAAAAATACCAAAGAGGCATAATAGAAGAGTTCTGAGAATTCAAAGGCTCTTGTTAAGAAGACAGTCATCAGATAATTAATTTCTTGGAAATAAAACACAGGCTCCTTAAGCTAAGTGATTCGCTGATCTAGAAGTGTGAATGCTCAGGTTTCTTTCTCACCTGGATTTCTGTCAGGAGATTGTCTATCAGTGCATAATTGTGGATATGTGTAACAACTATAAAACCACAAGCTTCAGGGCATGAGCTAACTAGTAGCTAGTAGTTGAAGAAGCTTCCCCTTTGACAGGTTGTTCCATAGTTGCCCAGGATTCCACAAATCTTCCTTTGAAACATCTTGTACTGCTCATTCTCTGATCTAATTTCTAGGCTGCTCTGTTTTCTTGGTGTTCTAATTTTTTATACAAGTCAGAAAGATTAATACTCTTTAACTCCCAATGGTTCTTTAACTCTGGGGAGTTTTGTCTTTGTGAATAAAAGAGGCTTAATCTTCTTGAAAGAGAAAAACAAAAAAAAGGCATTTATTTTTCAAACACATTTAATATTAATGTCACATGTTTTCAGAATATATGAGTACAGTAGTCCAGAAGGATCCATTGCCTTATCTGAACCTCAGATCCTAGACATAACAGAAGTTAGAGGTGAGAAAGACTATCCATTCATTCCACCTGGCTGCTGTTTGCTTTTAGGGTTGATTTGCCCTGATGCCTTCAAGCATCATTGCTTCTATCCCTCACCTTGAGAGCCTGTCCTCAGACTCAGAGGTGTGCAAACATCCCTGGCATCTAACCAGTAGAAGATGCAAATGCTCTTTCACTACAGAGTGTGTTCCCTGCTATTTTATATTAGTTTCTTGATAACTTGACCGTGCTACTTCTATTCATTAACTCTCTCCTTCTGCCATTCACAGATAGCAGGAGAGAATTGCTGCAACTTAACTTTGTAAACTGCTATTATTTGCACATAAGCAGTGTGCATCATCTTTCCTTAACCTCACCTCAGTGATCTGGACCAACGGGGTCACTGGGCTGAGGCCAATTATATGAGGTTTAACAAGGCCAAGTGCTGGGTCCTGCACTTGGGTCACAACAACCCCAGGCGGTGCTACAGGCTCAGGGAAGAGTGGCTGGAAAGCTGCCTGGCAGAAAGGGATCTGGGAGTGTTGATCAACAGTGGCTGAACATGAGCCAGCAGTGTGCCCGGGTAGCCCAAAAAGCCAACAGCACCCTGGCTTGTATCAGGAATAGTGTGACCAGCAGGACTAGAGAAGTGATTGTGCCGCTGTACTTGGTGCTGGTGAGGCCCCACCTTGAATCCTGTGTTCAGTTTTGGGCCCCTCACTACAGGAAAGACATTGATGTGCTGGAGAGAGTGCAGAGAAGGGCAATGTAGCTGGTGAGTGGTCTGGAGCACAAGTCTGATGAGGAGCAGCTGAGGGAACTGGGGCTGTTTAACTTGGAGAAAAGGAGGCTGAGGGGAGACCTGATCGCTGTCTACAACTACCTGAAAGGAGGTCATAGCATGGAGGGTGTTGGTCTCTTCTCCCGAGTGGCAAGTGATAGGACGAGAGGAAATGGCTTCAAGTTGCACCAGGGGAGGTTCAGATTGGGTATTAGGAAAAATTTCTTCACAGAAAGGGTTGTCAGGCATTGGAACAGGCTGCCCAGGGAAGTGGTTGAATCATCATCCCTAGAGGTGATTAAAAGACATATAGATTGTGTTCTTAGGGACATGGCTTAGTGCTAGTGTTAGGTTAATGGTTGGACTCAATGATCTTGAAAGTCTCTTCCAACCAAAATGATTCTGTGATTCTATGATTCTGTGTATTAGTTTCAGTATAAAAGCTAACTGGCTAACTCAGGTATGTCCATCCGACACTGTGTTGGGTCATATAGATATACCTAACTGAAAAAAAACCCCACTTTTAGGATGTTGACATATCTAAAATATTCTTGTATTGCTCTGGAAGTCCCCTCTAAAGCAGGTCCATGACTGATTTTGTACTAAGCCTCTCTGCTAATAGTAGTGATGCATGTATTTTGAATGCTGTGGCTGAAACTAGGGGTTACACTTGATCTACTGAAAACCATCTCGAAGTCCAGCATCTGAACAGTAAGCTCCAGTGTGCAATCTGTGCCACCCGAAGATGGTGTCTGTGACAGGTATGATAAATTGTCCTTTAGAGTTGTCTGTCTCCTTCTAACTATGGAGGGAATTAAGAAAACTTGCTCAAAGTAAAACCCAGTTTTTAAATTATTTGAGTCAAGTAAAATGAATTCCACCTTACTTGACTAGAAAATGAACACTTAACATACATTTGACAGCAACAGTGCTTTTCAATGATTTATGTGCATCAGGTACAAACCAGTGACTTGGTGGCTTTCTAGAAGCATTTCTCATTGTCTGTATGCCAGAGTTTAAAAGTGCGTGCTTTTCTGTGCATAGGTCTACATATTAGAGATTTAAAAGATACTTGACCCTATGTAAAATGGAGATAGACTAAACCACAGCGTTTGTTGTTATTTAATGATTCTTTGTAATGAACAGATAAGAGCATACCTTTGGAATCTTTTTAGCATATACATAATAATATATGATATAATAATTATATATTATACTTCATTAATATATAATATATAATATATTACATATTATATATTATATTATATATTATATATTATATTTGACATATAATTTTCCTTGTAACATCACTGGGAGAATTAATTTATGAAGGCATACTTATTTGTCATCACTATGATTTATAAAATGCTTTGTCAAGATCAGCATTTGTGGGGAAATTGTTTGAAGATGTACATTTTAATTCAGTATCACATGTGTCTCCATGCACTTACGCATATTCTTTCAAAATGTTAAAGTACAGTAGCTCCACCATTCTCTGCTCATGCCGACAAACACAGCTTTTACAGAAGGTTCACAGAAGATGTTCAAATAAAATATTAATTATTTTCTTGTTAAAAGAAAAACCTGTTTCAGACCTGTAAAGTACTGTTTGACAGAAGATGACCTACAATCTGATATAGTCTCATATTTTTATATAAACAAGAGCAGGAAGGATTTGCTGAAATGAGTGTACATTCTAGGTTCGTCTTTGTTACACTGCAGGATAAGTGGCAATTAATGGAGTGAAAAGATTGCAGATTTCCTAGTGCTTTTTAACCTGCTTCTTTCATTTTCAAACTTCTGAGATCAATTTAGCAGCAGGAAGTTCTGCAGAGCAATTTGGTTCCAGTTGACCCTGGAGGGATTGTTGCTGAATGAGACTTACTTACAGCTCTGTTTCCATAATGACATCTTACTGCAATAAATAGCACCTTCTTAACCTCAAGTTGTATTTCCAATAAATTTATACCAATTCCCAGGTTACTTTAGGAGGTCACAAATGAATTCTTCAGAGAAATGTCGCCACGATTTTTCCCCAGATCATAGGGCACATAGCAGTGGCACGATATTTGTAATTTATGTAACATATTGGCTGGAACACGTCTTTTTTCACGCTGATTAACATCATTATAGTAGAAATCTGAATCTGCTGATAAACCAGTTTCTCCCCCCTCCTTCTCTTTTAGCACAGGTTTCCTAAAAAAGAAGCCCTATAAGCCAATCTACCTTCATTTTAAGAGGAATGCTGCACGTCAGGAGTAGTTCCCCAGGAGCACACTCTCCAATTTGAAATGGTACATGCCACCAGCTGGCAACCGGTGACATGCCACAATTACTAAGTCGAAAGAAACAGTGAACGATACAACCTGCAGCATTTGAGTGAGACTGTGGAAGGAGCAAATCTGTTGGTTAAGAATACAGTATTCTCCTACTTCTGCTGTAGGTACCACAATCGTCAGGAGAGCCAAAGGGAAGTGATTTGTGTTGGGGGTCAAACCTTGCACTCTTCCCTGTGCCATCAAATATTCTGTCACCTGATCCAGAACAAACTGCCTGGAAGAGGCAAATGAAGGGATTTATTTTGGGGGGTTTTGGTTTTTGTTTTTGTTTTTTCCCAGATGCCATGTGCTTGCTGTGCCATTCAGCCACATATGTTGTTGCTACCTGATGTGAGCTGATACACCAGTGCCACACAACCATAAATTTGTCTTCTGCCAAACAAAGACAGAGAAGCTCTGATTTTGGGAGAGCAGGTCCTTCAGGAATCCCAGTAACCCATGAGGTCTTTAAGCCACTTATTGTCTCTTGCTGCTCCAGCAATAAAAGGCAATGGAAGGGAGCTAAGAATCTGCTTATTCTGAAGCAAATCCCTTTGGTTGTCAAAAGGCATTGATTTGACATGATAGCCTTTTATATAACTTGCAGCCCTTTTGAGTTTTGCTGGTCTTTTTTTGTTTGCATGTGATTCCTGGAATCACACGCTTTCACTAAGCTTGTTTGAAGTGAATTTATTCCACTTGCTTCAGAAATACAGAGCATATAAAGTTAACATACATATATGGGAAACATTTGTGTGATTTTTTTTAGCTACTGTTGTTTAAAGAAGCATGTTATTAAAATATTTCAAAATTGTTCAGTGGATTATAAATTATGCCAAATATCTCGGAATACTTTTTAACACTGAGGGTTTTGCACATACACTTCATCAGAGAGAACAGAACATCCACACAGGCTGACAGGTGATAAGGCTTTATTTTATACTATTGCTTTTAAGTAACTTCTACTATAATCCATTTTGAAGAATCAGAGACTGAGCAGGTCCTATTAGAAGTAAAGATCTAGGAGTGCTTCTGTCTGAAGCTTGCAAAATAATTAATGACAACACATTCTGTAAGTGAAAGAAAATCTGTAGTGTCGCAAAATCATATGGGTGAATAATTACTGTCTTCATACATAAGAACAACAATAGATGAGAAAGAAATTTAACAGCAAGAAAGAAAAAATTGCATTATGGAACACGGTAGGAAAAAATTATGTTGAATCTACGTTTAGCCTGAGGAGATTTGGGGATTGCATCTATCATGACCTTTATCCCACAACACTGTAGCAAAATCAATTTTTTTTATAATGGTGTTATGCACACTTGGCTTCCATCCACCATTTCTGAGCAAGCAAAGAAAATCTGCAAGGGGAAATAATTTAAAATGGAGGGAAAGATGATAATTATAACTTGCTGGAGGCCTATTTTTCGGTAAACGAAGTGCTTCAAAAGAAGCATACTGTTATGCTGTCTTTTGAATTCAAACCTTTAGGGAACTGGTGTAAGAATATAAGTAAAAACATTGTTTTTCAACCCAAACTTGTTAATTTGCTAGCTCTAATGCCTTGTCAGGAAAACTCCATGCTCAACTTTGAACTCCAAGGCTAGTGCCAGTAGTAATATCCCCTCCAAGCATCCTAACTGTGAATTACCACTGAAGTGATTAGGAAGATAAGAGACTCTGTTATGTGAAGAACAAATACCTTATCTAGTCACTGTACTAATTGGAAACAGCCTTGTATGATAAGAAAAAGAATTCTTATTGAATTCAGCATAAACCCAAAAATGTTTCAGCCACGTGGACGTCTTTAAAATACAGAGAGATGGGTTATTAACTGATTTTTTAAATGAAAGTTTAATTTATGTTTATTCTTCCATCATTTTTTCCATATAAACTTCTCCTTAGTTTTGAGTCTTTAACATAAACGCATACACACACACTTGTAGCATGAAGGTGCTCGCATATTGGAAATAATGGAAGGTATTGACATTCACATTGTACGTTAAGATAGCTCAGTCGAGAGACTAAAAAACATCTCTAGAGCACAACCAGAAAAGAGTATCAACATAGGTCTCCTGAATCCATATCACATTCCTTACTCATAGCGTAGTCTCTCTTCCCTTATCCTTCAAAGATAGCAACAGAAAGATTAACAAGCAAACATAAAAAGCTTCTCTGGTAAATCCTTCCTTTGTAAATAGCTCAAATACTAGTAATACTAGAGGCATCATTGATCAGGAAATGTTGTTTCATTACTTTCAGTTCCATTACTGGAGTAAAATGTCTTCCCTAAGAAAACATCTTTTTATTACTTATTACCTTTCATACAGACTTTTGAGAATCAGAAGTAAAATCAATATTTTTCTTACTGTGCCCTGAAATAATGATTCTTCCAAGTGTGAGATCATGAATAAAATCTCAGACTCCATTTATTCCTATGTATAATATAAAATCGTACTGAGTGTCCGATAGTCTAGAAATTTTGATATAGTTACAGAACTACCGGCAAAACACAGTATAATAGCATTTTCTGGTATAGAAAAAGGTGCAAAGATTGTTTTTACCGTCCAGAAAAGCACCTGAAAATTGTACCTCAGTACATCTTTATAATTAACAATTATCAATACCACATATGTAAGGTTTGACAGAAATCTAATAGGATTTTTTAAAGTATAACTGTATATATATGAAGAGAAACACAAATCTAAACCACTTTTTCTTTTCAATCTAATACTATCAGTAGTTTACAAAAGAACTTTCTAGTATTACAATTAAGGAAAAGGAGAAAACATTTGAAAGTAAATGTACTTATACCATATCCTGTTTCATTAATTTCCTAAAATTTTTTGTGGAATGTGTTTTGGATTATTAGATAACCATAGCTTTCATAGTATTAAGTATAGTTTACTGTGTGATTTAATTCATACCATTAACCTGTGATATAAGCTTATAAAAGTCCTTTTCTCTTATTGAACATGAAAACAGTCTTCTGTTTTCTGGCCAACACAGGCATGAAACCCAAGTCAATGTAGATTAGTCCTCACAGCATTGATATTTTTTCCACTCTCAACTCCCCTTACTGAAAGAAACTGTTCCCCAACAAGAGGAATGCAGCCTCCCTGCAGGATGTTAAAGCAGGTTTCCTTGTCTAACTATACCGTATGAAACTAGGAAGGCTCAATTAATGAGTTTTCAAAGAGAAGCAAAGTTCCTGAGTGGGCCTCAGCCAGTATTTCCCCCCAACTGCAGTTGGGAAGTGGCTGAGGTAGGAAAGAAGAGGCAGGAAGGGGCTGGATTCCCTCCTCTATTGGGAAACCCCTAGTCAGAAAACATGTGGTAAAGCCCTATATTTTGGTGAATATGCTCTTTCTGGTGCCTTGAAGCAGGCAGAGGTCTCAAGGAAAGAGTAACATGTAATTACGCAATTCAGATTATTATTGGTAATGGTAGAGGTATAGAAAACATCTAACTAAATTAGACCATGTTAGGGCAGATATTTTACACGTTGAGACCCACAGCCTTCTTATGAGTGTGGCGTCCAAAGGAGTCAAGTTTCAGTCCTTGCCACAAACGTGTGTTCGGTTCTGATCCCACTTCTACTCCCTCCCCTCCGACTTTGTATCTCCACTTTATTGGCTTTGGCCAAAACAGACACAGGGCAGAGTGGAAGCAGGGAAGAGGACAATGGTGATGCAGCTGTTCATGTTTGTTGGATGTAAGATTTTTTAACAAGAAAGTGATTGTGCATCCGGTAGGTCCTGTTCTGCCAGCCAGTGAAAGGCCATTGAGCTGTCATGGTTTCTCTTCACCAAATACATAAAATTTGAAATGAGACACCAGAGGGGTAGAGTACTCCATATGCAGACAGACATCAGGTGAGCTTTTGTCATCAGCTGCCAGGGTCTGAAGTTTCTTCATAGTGAACGAGCACTGTGTCAAAGTTGTTCAACCCTGGAAACCAGGGGAGAAATGCTGGCCTTTATTTGCCTACTTTAAACAGTATGAAATAAGAAAATAGAAAATTAGTAAAATGGACGAAAGGAAAAAAGCTTCAGAAACCCTGCAGATCACCTATTTTGAAATTAGACAGTTACAGATTATGGAAATCAACTTCAGAAGGAAAGAAAGTCTCTAGAGAAATGACACTGGAATCCAAAAATTATTTTAAATACACATTTTCTGTCCTTGGTGTAGCATAAGAGAAAAGCGATTCTGAAAAAGAGAAGCCAAAGAGATTTAGAATAAAATAAGCTCACTCTGAATTAAGGAATGAACTTTAATTATTCAATACAAATTTGAAAAGACAAAGAAACTTATCAGACTAAATTAAATGAAGAGCTCACAGCATTGTATATGACTCATCGCAATTCAAGAAATTTATAACAGCATAGAGGAAAACATAGAGAGCAGATGGTGGAAAGAATCCTCTGTACAAAACAGAGATCAGCACTGAGCTCAAGAGCCAGAAACCATCCTTCAGCCTAGTACCAGTGGAAAGAAAACGCTGCCATTAAAGTGATTTAAAGCCATGCTGCGCTTCTAAGCTTTTTTTTTCTTTTTTTTACGTTTTCAAATAGTTTCATTGGGTAACCAAATTAGAGCACTCCTGCAGCTACTGAATTTGAAACAACTAATTAAAAGAACTTCCCATTGATTCATCACAGCAACATTAGAGCAGTCTTTATAAATGGGCAGATAGGATTTACCTGTCTTACAATTTTCTGGTTAAAAAGAGCCTTGACAATAACTGGATAGGATCTTTAGAGTCTAAATAACTTCTGCTCTAGTGAACAACTGTTACAAGAAGCTGAAATTTCTCCATAGAAAATATTGCTTTTAGTAGCACTTCACAACAACTAAGGAAACAGAAACTGAGCTAGCTGCAGCTTTTAATTACGTGGTTGTATTTGTCTCCTTCTTTGTACAATAATTTCTGACTGGAATCCTTTTCCTAAAAGTCATTATTTCCTCTGCGATGTGAATAGATAACCTCTGTATGACAAATGTAGGATCATCCTCCTGAACATATAAGAAATGGTCAATGGTGGCTCTTTATGTCTTTTTGTTAAAAAGTACACTATTTTTTTCCCAGTGCCCTAATACAAATATGCTTCTCATACCCACAGCCTTTTGTGCACACCTGCACATTTTGATTTGGAGGATGCAGTGCTGGCACAGTGTTAAAGGTGTGATGTGAGCCTTGCTGTACGGTGTTTCAAGTTTCAAGTTCAGGTCAAGCACAGATGGTTTAGCAGAGGGCTGAAGTAATTTTCTTCCATTAATTGGCTACTGAGTTGTTTCCCAGGAAGAAGACTTGAGCTATTTCTTACCCTG
Source organism: Caloenas nicobarica (assembly GCF_036013445.1). NCBI lineage: Eukaryota > Metazoa > Chordata > Aves > Columbiformes > Columbidae > Caloenas > Caloenas nicobarica. The sequence goes on along the minus strand of NC_088245.1, from coordinate 91,261,482 downwards.
AACTTTTGAGAGAATCTTCTGATGTGCCAGGGCTGTATTTTGACATGCACGTCCTCAACTGGAAGAGTTACTGCAGTGAGCTCAGGCTGAAAACATGCATGAAGTGCTATATAAATTTGGAAATCAGAAATTAAAGAAAAATGCAAAACATGCAGTACATGTGAAAAGCTTATAAAGATCAGGTCATAGTGTGAAGAAGTATAAGAGCAGTAATCTATATTTTAAAAGCCCGGAAGAGCTGAGAATATAATTATATCCACAGTTTAACCTGGTGTTTTCTGTAATCAAGCTCAATCATTTTACAAGGATTTGGTTGTCTGATCAGTGAACCGCAAATGCAGTGAGATGAAGCCGTGATGTGCTGAGGAAGGTGGCTCAGCTGATGTCCCTCACCAGTAAGCAGGTGCACAGGGTGTATCAGACACATCTGAAAGGTGCTCAGACCCGCCTATAAATCACGGCTCAATACCAGTGAATGACTCAAAACAGCAAACAGTAAACCAATGTATATGACCAATCGCCTTTGTAGGCCCTTGATCAGTGTTTAGCAAATACAAATCCATGTTTGCTAGCTCCTATTTTCCTTTAAACAGACCCATCTTTGTTCTCTGCTTGGAACAGCTGATTTTACCCCAGAAAAATATTACAAGAGCTCAGCTTCGCCCTTAATTTGAAGAGTTAAAAATTTCATTTTAACCAAAGGAATAGTTATGCATACCCAGGGATAACATTTTGGACCAGAACCTGTGAATGTTTTTTATTTATTTATTTGTATTTTGCTCTGTTCGTTTACTTTATGCTGTTTCAGGACTCCCTGAAAAATCCTTTAATCAGCATAGCAGGAATTCTTTTTTTCTCTCCTTTCCTTGCATCAGACCTGTGGTTAAAATTGCATAGAACAGGTATAAGACGATTTCCTGTGTAAGCTCTGTTTTCTTTGCTTAATACTTTTGGTAGGTTTTTTTTCATTGTGTTACATGTTGAGTTGGGTTTTTTCACATCAGAGAGGAATAGACTATTATACCACAGAATAGTTATCCACAGGGAGGACTGACAGTGGATGGAAGTTTATTTTCTCTCGAATAAATGCAATGTCACAGAGAAAGAGATTGTTATGTGCATGTCTGTGTGTAGAGTTTCTCCTTTTTCAAAGGAAAACAAAAGCAGTTGTCATTCTTCTTTACTGTCTCTATGCATTTTAGAATTTATTGTTTTCATTTCTTGAACATCCTGAAATAGTTACAGGAAAGAAAACTGAGGCATGAAATTTTGTGACTAGAAGCAGATTCTTATTTCATTTTCCTAGAGAGACTCTTTCATTCAAAAGATAAAAACAGAAGTCATAAAAATGTGTTATTTTTAGGAGACAGCTCCTTGGAAGCTTAGAAGAGGTTAAGTAAGATTCATAATAGAGAGGAACAGGGGAGGGCATATAATAAACCGATATTTGTTAGTGGAAAGACAGAGTGAAAACCGTGAACCACTGGAAGAATTTTTTTTTTTTTTTTTTTTCATTTTATGGTCGCTGGTTTGTTCAGTTGTCTTCAAGACTGTTGAACAACATGACTGGTTTTGTTGTAGCATTTGGGAAAGCTGCACATCAATACTATTAAAACAGCATTAGTGTCTGGAGAATATTAGACCTTCTTTGATGTGCTTGACCAGATTAATAAAATAAACAAAGATCGTTTTCTAGAATGTAATTTTTGCACCATTTGAAGTTATTGCATAGATACCAGTGCACCTTCTTTTCCAAAAGGGCAGAAAATTCAATTCTTAAAATTAGTTAACCCTACAGTGAGATAACTTGGCTCTTGGGTGCATCCATCCACCCATGTTGGGCCCCTTCCAAAAGCTGCTGGAGGCGGTTCCTACTTGCTGCACTGCTGCAGACCTGCAGTATCAGTTACAGCAGGCAGGTTTGGGGGCATCTTTTCCCCCACGGTTTGCCTGTAACTCAGTCCCTGCCTCTGGCCTCCTCTAACGATCCGGCTCTTCGTGCACCCAGCTACCTCACCAATGGGCTGAAATGCCCTTGCTGCTGCCAGCCCAGCTAGCAGAAATAGGATTCATTGCATCTGTTTTAACCTGCGTCACTTTATTTTACCCCACAGAGTAAACTGAATGCACATTTTACAGAGTTGAGTTATGACATTTAATGGCAATTATCCTGAATGTAGAATTTGCTGTCTCTGAAATGCGGTTCAGCTCTGGACACGATGTCCTCGGAGCCAGCAGTGCAACCTGTTTGTGCGCAGCCGGCGGTGGGGCTGGCACCGGCGCTTCTTTCTATATTTTTGTATACAGCCATTTTTCAGAAGCTGACCTGCACTTTAACAAAGGAGTTACTCTTATGTACTTGAGACATTAATTCCAGGTTATATGGTTTCCCGGAGAATTGCCATCTGTCATGCTCTTCCGCCTAGAGGTCACTCAAAGTTACCTCGGGTTGGTATCCTAAGACAGTAGGTTGAAAGGATAAACCGCGTGCTTCGTCTTTAACCCGTAGTTATCCTTTTCCTTTTCAGCACCCTCCTTGATAGGTATGGTAAGGAAGGACTGGGCTTCCCAAAACAGCATTGCCCTCTCCTGGCAAGAGCCGGACTTTCCCCACGGAGCCATTCTGGACTACGAGATCAAGTACTATGAGAAAGTAGGTCTCACAGCATCACCCAAGCTCAGATCCTAAAGAGCAAGATGTTTTCTATTTTTAATATTAAAAAAATACTTTAAACTTTTCACTTGATCCCACATACAATGCTATGTAAGTAGACGTTTTCTTTTGTACTGATTTTTTTGTTGTTAATGACTGTCTTGTTTCATGTCAGAATCAAGTAGAGCAGCAAGCAGGCAGTGGATGTATCTGTCTCAGTAACCACTTTTGCAAACATGGATAAACAGATCATATACTTGAACATATTTTGACTTATGGACTGTAAAATCTTTACATTAGAGTGACACTGAAACAATTAAGGTGAATGTCAGTGTGATTTCATTTGCGGCATTATTTAACGATAATCTGTGCTTAAATGATAGAGTGCACCAGCCTTGTTTAGAGGGTCACAAAAGGTTACAAGAGAGAGAAACTGCTTGGCATTTGTGTCAAATTTCTGGCATTCTGTCAAAATTATGTGATTTCGCACAAAAGAGGGGAACAACATGCATTACAAGTAAAGGTACAAGGTGCACACACAGCATGTCTTTTGAAAGCATAATTTGAAGCCTGCTTCTCCCAAAGCACAAAGCACATTTTTTCATTTCCAGTTGGCCCCAGGGCCTTATTCCAGTGTAAAATTCAGTGCTAATCAGTGTGTTCATTCCTAAAGACATAGACAGGAAATTCGTGGTGTCCGTACCTTAAACAGTTGCCCTCTAAGTCATTTCTTGCTGTTTCTCTGTCTCCATCCAAAAGTCACAATGGAACTAAGGGATATGTGAGAAGACCACAAAGAACAGAAATATTAGCCAAGTCATGAAAAAAAGATCTAGGTATGATAGGCTCTGCAAATATCTGAGAATTTTCCTTCTTGGCTGCACTTCTGTATTAAGATTATGCAGCTTTAATGATGCAGAAGAAAAGAGTAAACTGGGAAAAAAATCCGAACAATTTTAAAAGCACAGCTAGAGAGAGAAAACAGATTGCTTAGTACATTTGGTAGCCAAAGCAAGGAAACCTTATTTTCTTACACTAATGGAATTCCTTCAGGTTTTGATCTATTACTGTAGTAAGCCACGTTGTTACTTGCACTGCCCTTGTTTTGTTGGTTGATATTAAAATAATAACCAGGTGAATTAAACAAGAGAATAGTAAAATTTTATTCAACTGAATAGGAAGAATTTCAGAGATCCAAAACCATTCATGTAGATAATTATAAAGATTATATTTGTGAAAGTATTTAATGAATAGATTATCTGCCAATATCTGTCAATACCAAGTGACATGGCAAATAGCTCTCTGTAGAGGTCTATATATTACTTAGTATTTTCCGTCGTGCAGCAAGACTACACACACAGGCTTCATGGCCCTTTGGTATATACAGTTTAAACCACTCCTACATTTTTCCACCAAGAATGAACCATTTCCTGTTTTCACTTTTTATAACGCATAAGGAATATCTTCTAACTGTAAACTTCTCTTCCCTCTTAGATGTGGGAATATAAATGCACTGCTGGCATCTTCCAGTACTGTTGCACAGCAGTTATTTTCTTCCTAAGTCACTAAGTAAACTAAATGCATAGCTCTTGAATACACCTTTCGTTAGTAAGTTAGAACAGGCATGCTCTCTGGCAATGCTGTGCAATAGGCAGAATGAGAGACAAATAAGCCAGCAATAGCAGTAAGAAGATCACTTATTTGAGCAGAGAAGTAAGAATGTGACAGATTTTCAAGAGCTCTCCTGGAGACCAGATTCTAGAGCAGAGAGATGAAAAATCCAGTACTGCAAGTCAGTCCGCTGATTTGCAGTATTAAATTAGAAAATGTGATTTTATACAACTTTAATTATATTTAAATAGTGCTGAAGAAACATACGTTATAACTGTAGCACTGGCTAAGTATAGTGGCCAAATGCAAATGGGATTTATATATTGAAAAGAAAGAGACATGTTTCCTACCTCGAAGCCAGAAAATATTAATGTGCACAATTAATTCGATTAATAACAGTTTAAATTAAATTCATTCTTCTTCACCTTGGAACTCTGTGTATTAAATAGCATAGTTTGTGTAATGTCAGGGGTAGATATAGCAAGTGAAACTGTAATCTTTCAGGCTTCTCAGTAATCCTCAAAGAGGGAAATACTAGCATTCATGTTCTTAGTGACAAACTAGGATGGTGTTGCATACCCACATGAAATGTGAGAAAGATGAAATAATTGTCTACTGGAATTAGTTTACCACAAAGACATCCCTCTAGTGGAGAGTAAAGAATGCAGCTAAAGTCCAAGAACATGTTAAGTATGAACAGCTCAGAACTTTTATGGTGGTCTTAAGCGGTCAAGAAAAATGCAGAAAACAGTAGTCTTAGGTACTAATAAACACCCTAATTAGTAAAGTGGAACAGCTTTTGCAGTCCAGTCCTTATCCCTTTTTACCTGTCATCTGTGTTTAAAAAAGAAAAGAGGTTTTGTTCTGATATACAATATAAGAAATTGAATGTCTCCACCAAATACACTCAGTCCCCCAAATTCAGTTGGTTGTATCAGTTTCTTGACTTTGTGAAACTCTGAAGAACTCTGCTGCATTTAAAAGTTTTACAAGTATGAACTGCTGTTTCTTATTAGATACCTTGTTGACATTTTCAAAATTGCCGAGATGACATTGGGGAGCACATTAGGGGAGCATGCTTGCTTTCAATTCTAACCAGTAGGAATTCTGCTCATAAATGGAAGTAATATCTTGTCATGTGCTCCCAAGGTTTTAGGAAAGATATGTAAACTTATGGAAATCAAGTAGCTGTCTAATAAACTACTGTCAGCACTCCACGAAATGGAGCAGTTTCCAACAATTTTATAAGTAAGCTGAATTAGTGACTGCAAATCCACAACACAGACATGCAGCTTTCCATGCATATCCAGAACAAGCAGAACAAGGGAAGGAGGCTCGACTGTGCTAAATATGCAAGAAACTTATATTTGCACTCTTGTGCAATACAAATTGCACACAGAGAACTATCAAAAGATCAAGCCGTCTGTGTGAAAAATATTCATGCCTTCTGAGAAAGACATGGAAGACCAAATAATACAGTAATAAAGTAGAGAAAGAAAGTTATACAAGGCTGTCAATAAGCTACAAGTATGGAACACATACATTAATTTAAAAATATAATAAAGCAGCTCAGTAGTTTGTCTGCTTTAAAGCATTTTCTTCTGCATGACCTTCATTTGTTCAGTGAATTGCTGCAAAATATTCAGAATCATAACTTAACAAAAGACTGTTTGGATTTCTATCTGTATCTGAAAATTAAAATCTTGATAAAATAGCAAAACTTCGTTGTGAGCCAATTCTATATGGATTGTACAGATTTTTAGTTTCTTATTTAGGAATACACTGGTACATTTTAATGTGTTTGGGTGACAAGAGGTCATTTTGTTCTGCAGCTTTTCAGCCAAAAATGCAGTGAATATAAGCTGACCTAGGACATAATTAGAGAGCTGACTTGGCCTGTGAGGAGAACAAAAATTCCTAGACATTCAGTCCAAGATGCTATGAGTTTCTGTCACAGTAAAGAGGAAGAGTTTTCTATTGCTTGAATAGTACGTGATGTCACCAGAGAGAGAATATCATGATTGTGAAATAATATCGTATGTTGACGCCTGGTAGTTGAAATATCTTACTTCTGGTAATTATGAACCATTCTGAAAACTAAACAGTTAGCAACATTTGCCACCTTAGATGATAAGTGTGTCTTTACAGCAACACACAAAGAATTCTTTAAATGTTTGACCTTAGAGGTCCGAGATGCACTCTGAAAAGCATTTCTTCATAGACCTTATTTGGAATACACGCTTGCAAATTATCTCTGTTGATACAGGATGTTTACCCTATTCTGCAATCTGTTATCTATCTATTCTGTTTTATAATCCTTTAGTATCTTCCACAAACAGCCCAGTATTTTTAAAAGAAAAAAAATCTCTCATAGGCGGTGTTATCTTTCCCTTTAAAAATCAAACTCCAGATATCAATATAATCTAATTTTCTTTGCTAACAGTAGTCAACTTTGCTTTTATACTTTAAAACTAATACTCAGACACTGACCAAAGCTTTTACTTTTTGAAAGACTGCAGGGTATTGTAATCTATTTAACTCTCACCAAAAAGGTCACATATTTGAGTCAGATGGAGGAGTGGGATAAGATATGGCCTTGTTACAGCCTTGTAATGAAGCTGAGTCCTTCTGTAGGAATTCACTCACAGTACACAGTGGGTATAAACTACACCAGCTGCACTTAAGGTTGTGCAGCTGAACTGGAAAATGCTTATTCCTCCCCTTTTCCACTCAAACCCTTAAAGTCAATCATAAAAAATTAATGCTTCCTAGGAGCTGTGTTAAGCATACCAAGCTGTATACATATCAGCAACTATTAAGTTCTCCCATATGGCCCAGATATACCAGCTGGATTATATTTTCTGTTACACACAAGATGATATATAATTAGCTGAGGAAGCCTGTCTGTAGAGAAGAGATTTTAATGGGATGTACCCAAGCAATGTCCCAAGGCATTGCAATGACATCTCCAAATAGAGAATATCTTTTGGAGCAAGATGTAGGATGGAAGGACTGGCTGATGTTTCTTCGCTCACTTGTCTTTTGATGAAATTTACACTAAATCCCTGTAACAAAATCCTTCATTTTGTTGGCAGACTCAATTTGCATCTCACAGGCAGTTTTCGCATAAAAATTTTAGTGCTCCTCCATATGACAGTGAGTGGACAGGATACATACTATATCAGATATGACTTTTCCCCTATTCTGGTGTTATTTAGAGTAGAATTAATAAATAAAAGAGAGAAAATAGCAAAGCAGTAGAGGCAAGGGGAAGATTAGTTTTCCAATGAGATTTTAAAAAGAGATGAAGAGCTGATGAAGCAGAGAGATAGAGGAAGGTGCCAGATTTAAAGAATTAGCAAGCAGTATGACCTTGTTAATTTTTCTGTCAGTCTACAGCTGAATTTACTTATATGAGAAATGGTGCTCCTTCTTAAGATCTAATATTAAAACAAACACTGCCATTTCTTTGAATACTCATTAATATGAATTAAAATGAGCCATCCTGAATTTGGGTAATAAAATACATGAGAGACTTTCAGGTAAATGGCTTGAAAGGAATAATGTGAAGATTTAGGACTATCAATACATAATGCATTGAATGACGGATTTATTTTTGCAAAAACTAATATGGAAAATTATAAACAAGAAAGTAATTGTGTCTTTCAGAACTGTTTGCCTACGATTATATTCTTTAATTTAAAGCAAATCTACCTGTCTAGAAATACGTGCACCATATTATTTCAAAAACACAGAAGTGTATATGTATAATACGATAGATTATATACTCTGCACTTTGATGGCAAAAAGATGTAGTGCGTGTACAGAGGTATTAAGTGATATCCTTGCCATTTTTGCCACACTTTTTGAGGAACAGGTAGTCTTGTGGTATGCTCAGTGCCACACTGAAGACTAGCACAGCAATAACAGTCCTGGGAGCGTTGGGAACATCAAGCTCACTTTCACACATATGCCCAAGTTGTTTCATTCCAGGTTTTATTCCCATGTGAACTGCCAGTGTAAGGTGTGTGATTCATCCCAATTTAGGACAACTGATGTTTGTCTCCAGCTAAGGAGATATTTCATAATGACCGTCTCAGATTAATTCAGTTCTGCTCAGGCAGAACCAGACCCTACTTGAGTATCAGCTGGAATCTAACCCAAATGAACAGGAGTCACACATGTTCTCATTAGACAAGATATGGACATTTCTTACAAGAAGCCACATAGTGTAGGTCAGACAATCCTCAAAATTTCTGGGTGACAGTTTGGAAAGGTGAAGTAAAATTAGTCATTTATCTCCTATAGCACTGTGCCTTTCTGTGTGATGTATGAGGTGGCATGTATGGCATGTTTGAGGTTCATTCACACTCAGCCTCCCTGCTACTTAAATAGCTAAAGCACTCCAGACTTTCCACCTCTTGAATTATGATTTTGCATAATGTTTAACTGAGTTAGAAGGATCACTGTTTTTCAGACACAACTATGTTACAACTACCTTATTTCCCTTAAGTACCGGCTATTACTTTCTTGGTTCAGATTTCGCTTTTAGGTTAGGTTTTTAAATCCTGAAGAATAATACATGCACTGGCTCCAATACACATGAGGCTGCAAGGAACCTGCAGACTGTGTCACATTATACAGGAGCGGGCGTAGTTCATTAGGTACTGTTGTGGCTGGATTGTTAGCATGTACTGGTTCTTTCACCAGGCATGTTCTTTTACTGTTGCTATACCTACCGTAGCATACTCGATACCCTTGCAAGCTTCCTCACTTAATTTTAAAGTCAACATCACTGACAGGTTGGGGAAGAGGAAAAGACTTGTAACAGTAGGGATAAGCAGGTGAGCACTTCAGGAGCCTGGCCAGTCAGTGAGTATACTCAATATAAAATAGCAAGCCCTATGCTGTTAGCGTTGAATAATCAGCTGAGCAATTTTTAGCCTCATGCTAATCATTCTCTTTTAAAATGAACACTTTGCTGCTGTAATATTTTTCAATTATCAGAATTATTAGAGGCATAAGTAGCAAACTACTGCCTACAAGTAAAATGTGATGTGACTAGAAGCAAGAAGTGCAGGGCTCATGCAATAATACATTTTCATTACATTTTCAGCACATTGTCATTAAAACAAGACCATTGAGTAATTTGGATGTGTAAGAGCTTTTGGATAGTAGTATTAAGCAGATATTAGTATTTGACCATAGCTACAGGAACAGATCAGCAAGTGTCAGTGAGGCGCCAGGGCTCCAAAGAGCACCTCTGGCATTCTTGGCCATTCGGAGCTCCTGGGAAATGAACCATGTCTGGTGAATGTTTTTAAAAAATAATCACCACAAATGCACTTTGGGAGATAACCATTAAAACGAAATCTCCTAGCTTATTTTAGCATAGTAAGTGATGTTAAACAAGCTTCTCAGTTTTCCTATTCTGCTGTTATTAACCTAGTTTCCCGAGGGAAGAACTGTAAAGCCTTAGATTCTAAGAAGAGAAAAATATAGGTCTCAGAACTTTTGAAAACTAAAGTGAGTGATTATGAGACTCTATGACCAGATATAATTTTTGCCTGCAGGAAAGAACCTAAGGACCTTGCAGCAGCCATTATTAATGACATATAATTACTATTAGGAGAAAAAGAAATCTGGCCTCTAAATATCAATTACGTGCAGCAGAGGGTTTATCAGAGAAGTTCTAAGCAAGGCCTTCTCCATTAGGTGCCTGGTTTGGCTATTCTCCTAATTGTTGTTGTAAATTATTTAGAGATAGCTTCTAAACCATTGTGTTTAATAATAAAGTAGCCTACAGAGCTATTACTGTTGTCATTCCTGCTGAACCAAAAAATCTCAATGAGAAATATAATGCTGTTTAAGCAGGCCTAGTGAATTTGATTTAAAAAAACAACATAGTTCAGTCTCTGCTGATCTTATGTTCTTGTCTATAGCCAACACCATTTTCCCCAAGGAAAATTGCATGTACTATATGCTTATTCCAGTAACTGCTAGAAGAGCTGCACAAATATAGTAAAAGTGCATTAATGGTTTGGAATAAATGGTTTTCAAACTCTTTCAAGGACAGAGGCAATGGAGGTATGCAAACTATTACAAGGCAATAAACAGCACCACACAGCTTGTTCCATACCTCAAAGAAAGCTAAGAAAGCTAAATCCACTGATAGCAGAGGTGGTTTGCTAATAAAAGGAATTAGTCAACATTTTTCCTAGCCATTTGACATTTGAACTTCAGAAAAAAATTGGTTTAAAAATAGTTTACTGACATGGCAAGAATAATAATGTTAACCACAGGAATCAGCTGTTAAGCATGTGATTAGGTAAGGTCAAAAATCAGATGCAGCTATTTTATAATGCAGTTAGTTTCAGCTCACTCCTGAGGACAAACTTCAGATGATTTTGATGAACATATTGTAAAAAAGAAATGTTCTCTCTTCAGATAGAATATATCAATTGCACAAAAGGAAGTGGTAAGAAGTTTAACGTTTAATCCGGAGTTAACAAAGTAGAGAATGTACTCTCAACTTAAATTGTTTTCTTATTGTTGTTATTGCTGTCATTGCTGTTATTGTTAACTACTTTCAGAGTTCACCTTTGAGTTTAGGTGCAGTAGGTTTTAGTAGTATCTGAACTTAAAAGATGTAGTTCCCTCTGGTACCTTAACACACATTCAAGAGTCAGACTTTGCATTTGAAAGTTTGACATATTTAAAAAACAAAACAAAAAATACAACGACAATAACAACCACCACCAAACAAACAAACAAACAAAAAACAAAACACAAAAAATCCCACGAGTGATCAGTTTCATGAGCAATGATCTAAATATAGTATAGCTGCCAGGACATGGCCATCAAAACAAAAATAATTTGCTTATTTATAAGTTAAATACAATGTCCAGGTCTCCATTTCCCTAAAATCTGTCAGAACGTTTCATTTAGACCTTCTTAAAACAAAAGCTATCTTAAAAGTTCCCAAAAGTCTTCATCTATGAGCCCAGGCTTTTAAAAACTGAAGTTGGGACAGTGTTTCGTAATACACAAACTACTTACTGTTCATAAGTTGTTCTTTCACAACCGTAAAGGTGGATACACAGATTAAATCAAGAATATATGCACTTTGAGACATAAGTGAGGTTATATCTTTGTCTAAATGAAGGAATGTTCCAACATGAAGCATCATTTCACTTCCAGCTTTTTCCCGCAATCCTTGATGCATTCAGGAGATATTTGGGGAGATACAGGTAAAAAGACATGCATTCCTTTTTTTGAGAAAAAAAGATAAAGTTCCTTTTTTTTCCTTTTCTGAGGCTGCATTGCAACTGCACACTAACCATATAGAAGGACAGATTGTTATTAGTTTTCCACTTCTAATGTTATCTTCACACTTAAATGGAAACAAAGTCACTGATTGCATCATATAGGCAGCCTCTTTTTTGTTCAGTAGGGATGTCCCCAAAGCACTCATTCTGGGAGAAGGGAGAAAAATCAAGAGGGAAAGAGGATGCTCTTTTAAGGAGAGCCATTCAATTTCTGTGTAATAAAACATACTATTTACATGTTTAATATTAGTATAAGCATTTTACCCTGTATTAAATAAAAGATGTGGGTTCGGTGGTGGTGAGGGGTGGTTGCTGGAATGAAAAATGCACATTAGAGGAGCTGTTCATTTAAGCGCATTATTTCGTTAGCCATCTTGAATTAATAGAAAGAGTATGTTATTCAGAAACTCCCATGTAGTTTTGTTAGTTTTGTACCCTAATAAAATCATTAACGTTTATTTGGCTGGTTTCAAGAAACATAATGTAAAAATTACCTTCTTTTTTTTTTCTTTTTTTAAAAAAAATATATTAGTATTAATAGTTTCAAAGCACCCTTTCTTCATTTTATTGTCAGGGAAGCAGAGTTAACAGCCTATCATTATGTACTCCTTACCGAGCTGTTAATAGCTTTAGAGTCTTTTGCAGGAATTCACCTGCTGCTCATAAAAACATTTATGTTGCTGTAGGAACTTGACCAGGTTGACGCACATTGTATTTGCAATGACCTTGCACAAACTGTCTGGCTTTCTTGCTTATACTGCCAGAAGTACTAACATACTGTATTAACACAATGGCAATTCTTTAGTGACTGAGACAGCTCTTCCTTTTTAAAAAAGGTGTTGTCACCTGTCTGTAAATTTCTTTAATTTTTAAAATTTTTTTTAATTTGTTTTTATCAACTCCAAAAGTATTATTTCTGCTGAAGTCAGTTAAATTAGAGACGGACACTTCCCTGATACAAAAACAGGAACAAAAATTGCTTCATCAGTTTTGAAAGCATAAAATCAGCATTGTGGTTTACTTGTTAGATTGTTTACTTTGTCCTTTGAAATTCATGTTAAACCAATTGGAGAAAGATTTACATTTTTGCTTTATACTCCTCTATTAACTCACTGAGGTGTTCGAAGAAAACATAAAATTAAATAATGTGCTATATTTATTGTTGATGTAATGCCAGGATCTGCAATACAGTCATGCCACTAGAGGTTAATTCAGAATTTTTGAGTTAACATTATAAGATAGATGTTTGCTGTCTGCCTTCACTGAGACACAAAAAATGCACATACATGTTCACAAATACACAGATAATGTGATATTTCAGTGACTTTGATATTTCAGTGACTTTTCAATAGAATCACAGAATCACAGAATGCTCAGGACTGGAAGGGACCTCGAAAGATCATCTAGTCCAATCCCCCTGCTGGAGCAGGAACGCCTAGGTGAGGTTACACAGGAAGGTGTCCAGGCGGGTTTTGAATGTCTCCAGAGAAGAAGACTCCACAACCTCCCTGGGCAGCCTGTTCCAGTGTTTCATCATCCTCACTGAGAAGAAGTTTCTTCTCAAATTTAAGTGGAACCTCTTGTGTTCCAGCTTGAACCCATTACCCCTTGTCTTACTGTTGGTTGTCACCGAGAAGAGCCTGGCTCCATCCTCGTGACACCCACCCTTTATATATTTATAAACATTGATGAGGTCACCCCTCAGTCTCCTCTTCTCCAAGCTAAAGAGACCCAGCTATTGATATATAGCTTTATTAATACCACTGAACCACAATTAATAGCTCTCTTATGTGTATCTATGAACCAAGTAAACGACTATGAATAATTTTGCTTTAAGTATGGCTTGTGTCCAAGCTGGTGTATATCACTAAGGATCTTTTCTGTGTTTGCCAGGTAGGAAGTATTCTGTAGCAAATGAAAACAGAAAAGTGTACATCAGTCTGCTCTTCGAAGAAGAAAATATGTTTATGTAGAAGATTCAACCTAGGCTTAAAATCAGAAGATGCAACTTAGGCTCAAACTAGTCTTAAAATCAGCCTAGTTACTCTACCTGTCCTAACACCCTGAAAGACTGAAATAGATTTTTAAAAAGAGTTGGAAAGGCTTGTTGCCTCAAGAGGTATTTAATACAGTATGTAGTTTTTGCAAGGGTGTTTATAAAAATGCATACATTACACACCAGTTAAAATGTTCCAGCAAGGTGTTACAAACATGATAAAATATAACAGAATCACAGAATGGTTGGGGTTGGAAGGGACCTCTGGAGATCACCTAGTCCAACCCACCTGCTAAAGCAGGTTCACCCAGAGCAGATCACACAGGAAGGTGTCCAGGCGGGTTTTGAATGTCTCCAGAGAAGGAGGCTCCACAACCTCTCTGGGCAGCCTGTTCCAGGGATCTGGCACCCTCAGAGTAAAGAAGTTTCTCCTCATATTCAGGTGGAACCTCCTGTGCTTCAGTCTGTGTATATCCAGCACAAAACAGGAGCCCTAAGCAAAATCTTGGACCTAACTACCTGTGGATTTTATAGGGATTCTGAAATTAGGTAAATTAGGCAGGTTTTGTCATCAGGACCATTACAGCTGAGGTTTTTTGTAGCTGACTCAGGGCTGTACTGCATTTTTAGGATGGGCAGATTCATTTGAATTTCAGAACTTTGAAAATATGTTGTGCTTTTATTTGTCAAAATAGAGCATTGGCTACATTGTGTTGTATCGAGTAACCATCATTGTAGAAGTCTTCTGAAAAATCGGATCATTGCTCTTGTATTGAAATTCAACTTCAGTTGTAGGATGCTTCTTTATGTTAAAAACATCTTCACGCTTCAATGTGAAATAGGGGAACCACAATGTTGGGTTCTACCGTGAAGGAATGCAGCAGTTTTGTGTGTACAGCATTTCTGTGATTTTTCCAGTGCTGATAATGTTGGGCGTGAGATTGACTGCCATATATCTCAGCAACTTAGAGACCTTCAGGTATTGTGCCTGCAGTTTTTTTACATCACGAGTTGTCCCTTTTTGTAATCTTTCCTCCAGAGTCTTGCATTTTTAAAATTTCATTATCCAGTGACCTACTTCCCATTTTTAACTAGAAGTACTGTTCTGTGATACACAGACATATGTTGAGTTTGACTGTACAAATCACCGATATTCATGATTATTCACTATTTCTTACAGATGAGGAACTAGAGCATATTCAACAAAATCATCAGGAAGTAGATTTGAAACAAAATAATAAAACAGTATTTTTAAAAAACAGTTTGTAATTAAACTTGTTGCCTAACGATGTTTTGGAAGCCATAAGCAAAATTGGTTAAAAAAAATAACTAAGTAAATTCATGGAAGAAAAGTCCATGAGCTGTAGGACATAATGAAGCAATTTTATTTAATTCAGAAACCCACTAATCTGCAGATTGCTGGACTCTGAGGGAGAGTTAAAGGTGAGCATGGGGAGAAAGAACCTGTATTGCTTATGTGGAGTCTCAAGTCTGCAGTGGCATACATAGGACCCAATTCAGAAATTTGAACTATGAATCTTATACACCAAATGAATGACTTGGGAATTAGCCCACTGGCTGTATGTACAGAGTTCTCTGGGCTCGTTTCACAACAGAGTCACAGAAGGCTTCCAATCTTCAAATTTTGCAGGATTATGTCTGTTTCCTGTAGAGCTGTATTTGTCAGCAGGTTTATTATCTCATTATGAAGTATACCTTAGTGTTAGGTATCTCAGAGGAAGCTGTGCTTTGCTGTCCAAAGACAGCAATGCTTGTCAACACTAGTTGAGTTGATCTTTACCATTAGGAAATTAGTTCATGCTTGCAGTAGCTCATTGCTTCTTCCCAGCAGGAAAAGACAGAGCAGAGGAAAATAAAATTAAAGTGAGTGAAAAAAATAAGAAAAATCTTCAGGAATAACTGGAGAGGCTGAATACGCTGAAGTTAGAAAGACTCCTGGAGATACTGGTGCAGAGGTTTTCACTGGTAAATATTTTTAATTAGAAAACAAATGTTATCAGAGTAGCTCTTAACTGCTATATAGATGGGATTTAATATCTGCTCTTATCTGACAATTCATGTTCCCCAGCTCCCTTTATTATATTCTGAATTGCACCCTGTTCCATCACCAACTTAAGGCACAGACCTTGTTTTATTCCTTTCGATTTAATCTCCCGGTCAGTTTGACCAGCAGTGTCCTGTGTGCTGCCTCCCCACTTGGTGTTCCCCTTGGGCCCACCACGTTGACCACACAGCTTTTGCTCTGCCCACCTCTCCCCTCGTTAGGCTGGCGAGAAGGTTAACACCGTTTTAGAGTCACACTGTCCTCATCTCTCCTCATTTAATTTTCTCTTTTTCATGGTTCACCTCACATCAACTCATTTCTGCCTTACCAGTTATATAATCCAATTAAAATCAGGTTTGGCTGGGTTTTGACCTTTCCGTATTTTCTTTATGATTGGTTATCTGTTCTTTCTCTTTTCTTGCCGACAGCTTCACTTTATGTATGGAGAAAGGGATGAGTTGACTGACAGGCAATCAAAATATAAAATATTGAACGGCCAGGCAGGTAAAGCACACTTTAGTATTTCAGCTCCCCAAACTGTTACATCTCAGATTAATCACAAGGGAGGTCGAAAAGGGAAGGCAGAAGATTACACCCTGAAGTGGCCGATGCCTTAAAATGCTACAGGTTTCTCCTCTGAAGCAAATACTAGAGTCGTTAGCAATTTTCTCTGTGGCCCTACTTTTTCCGGTCAGAATTTTCATCTTAGTTCAGATCTTCGTAATTACTTTTCTAAAGTAATTGAGTTCATTGGTCAGCTGGAAACAAAAGTTACAAGATTTTTAGGAAGTATTTTTGAAGAATATTAATGGTATCTTTGACTATTATTTCTATTCTTGTAATTTTTCTTATCACTCTATATTGCAATGAGAATTTACCTAATCTTGTTGATCTGATTGTAATCAGATATTAGTTAAGGTTAGAAGCACATTTTTGACCCTGTAAGTCTTTTCTCTAGTATCTTCCAAATATTACTGCTGTCATTTATGTTAATAGATATACTGTAGGTCAAAGTAGTCATCTAAAAGAAAATCATACACAAAATTAGTAAAAATAAAGAAGCTTTCAAAGACAGTTTCCCAGGTTTAGTTAATTTTACTGATTTCAGTGGAATTACTCCTCATCTACAACAATCTATGTAAGATGAGAAGAGAGATATATGACGTGGGGCAATAGGCATTAAGAAATCATTTTATTGCAAAGAAATAAAATAATTTTTGAAAATTACTGGGGACAAATTAGTTATGAGAGAAATATAGACAGTATAAATCAAAGGCAATTTCTATAAATTAGAGCTATGGGGGTTATGTTTTTATTGGAAAACACAGAGAGTAGGTACAAACTCCCCAGTTAGCTGTTATTTATCTTTAAACTGATTAATCACATATTGGCTATACCTAGCAATCACCTACTGTTTTATTCTAACGTATATTGCAACATTAAAGTTCAGCTGGCCTCGGAGGCAATTAGGTGCCATCATAGCTGATTCCTTGGGAAAAGTAAGGAAGGGGTTGGAGATTTCATTTCGTGATGGACCAGAGCTATGACTAATAAAAATTCCTATCTTCCAGAATTGTGACCATTCCTTTAAAATAATGATGCTTCCTCTGTAGGCATATCCTTCAAACTGATATATCTAGGAAAGAGGAAAATGTTAGCAAATGGTCTCATAAAAGATTCTTTTTTATTATCGGTGCTTTTATTTAAACGTTGATAATATCTGAGCCATGGAACTCTGAATCTTCCTTAATGTGGTACTTATTCAGCTTTGACATTGTGCTTTAGTGCACAGGAGAAAGACCTGGTCTCTGTGGTATATAGATTGAATCTCTATTAGTATTTCTTTCTGCTAAGTGATAGCGTTCCAAAAAGGCTAAGCAGGATTATATGGCTTAAGTACAGAATTTTCTTGTTGGAGGACAATGGGTATAAACTAGAAAATGTATTTGCAAGCAGTTGATAGTAAATTCGGTTGCTGTCTCCCTGGATTCTTTCTGCACACAGACATTTGGAAGTTGTAGGTACACAATAAGTATGTTCTCAGCTGGCAAAAGCCTTTGAAAACCCTTTCTCCAGTGTCAGTTTATGAAGCCTTTTCAGTTACTCGTGGGACTCATTGAACTCAATACCTTGATTGTCATTCATAAAATAAGTTAAAGTGAAGTGCAAGAGAGCGTTAACTCCTGGAGCTCCCATTGTATATTCTAAATTGTAGAAAATGATATTTGGTTAACTTTCTCAGTTGCTAAAAGAAGGACTGATATTATTTTGGTTAGAGCCGTTGTTCTCTTTCGCACTCAAATATTAACGATGACAAATCTTGTCCGCCTGAAAGTGCCTGGATTTTTATCAGTGCTTTACTGTGAAAGTTAACCTTTTAAAGATTATTTGAGCACTATAAGCAAAATTCTGTATTTCAGCTTTTATTTCCATTAATCTTTTTTTGCACTAAACATTTTTAGCCTTATATACTTTTTCTCACCCATCGCATCAGAATGTAAAGTCTTTGATTGCAGTATGAGTCTAAAGTGATAAAAGGTCATCACATTTTGCTTATCTTTATCAGTATTTTACTTCATAGATGTGCACAAGGTCTTCATTTCTGTGCTGTTTTCCTCTGAATTAAGGTGAGGATAAAATTAGAGAGCAGTATGTTCGCATAGGTGTGGCATGTGGAGGTATGTCTCTTTGTTTACAAGTATTAATGTCATCAGAGGGAATCTCCTTTCTCTTGAGCATATGAGAAAAATGCTAATA
Organism: Caloenas nicobarica; assembly: GCF_036013445.1. NCBI lineage: Eukaryota > Metazoa > Chordata > Aves > Columbiformes > Columbidae > Caloenas > Caloenas nicobarica. The sequence continues at coordinate 91,243,072 of NC_088245.1, read as the reverse complement.
CTCATTATGATAATATAACATCTGGATATTGAATATGACGTTCATGAATAGACTCACAGAATCATAGAATCATTTTGGTTAAAAAAGACCTTTAAGATCATCAAGTACAACTGTTAACCTGACACTACTTTCAGTGAAGCATAATGAGGAACTATCATTTAATCTCGTGATATCACACAGTGGAAATGTTTCATTACACCGTATGTTGATGAGATGGATCGAGCTATTCTGTTGCGTTTCAAAAGTGGAAAGCTTTTCATTATTTTTTTATATTCTGCTCCTGCTACTCCATTGAATCACTTAGACCATTAGCTCCATTGTAACTTCCATTCAGTCAGTCTGTTTATTTAGATATTAAAGAATATCTTGACTATAAAGCCCAGTATAAAATTAGGATAGATGCAGATTCAGAAACTCATGCAGAGGTGGCTGCAGGAAGAGTTTGATTCTGAAAAGTGCTCATGTTCAGGCACAGACTGTACTGTCAAGGATTTGCGAACATTGTCATAGTCAGAACTGAATCCACTGACAAGAAGAATCACACAAACAAAAGAAAAATACAATTTCTTTAGCAAGAGAGATAGCATTTTCAAAATTCATGATATAATTCTGTTTAACTTGGATAGCTAGTTACAGGCTCTGTATTACACTGTATAATAACATTGGCATCACTTGTCATTTGGATTATATTTCTGTTTTCATTGCAGATTTTCACCAAGATAAATTTACAGTAGGAGATGGAAGAGGTTCTACAGATTTCTTTGTATCAGATTCTGACTATTTGTTACTAGTACATGACATTAGCTAGACTTCTCTAACATGTTTGAACCCTCAGCCCTTGTGTTCTCAGAACTGCTTCTTGAGAGTTCTATGACATCTTAAGATCAGAAAAGCTTTTCTGATACTAATGTGAAAGATCAGAGCATTTCTTATACTTCTCCTTTTATATGAACTCTTAGCTATGTTTAATAACCGACAGTTCGTTTACTGCTTACACACAATGGAAAATACAGCCATATCAGTAAAACTTTTATTTTGCAGATTTTGTAGTAGTCCTCTGCAGTTATCAAGAAATACAGAACAGACGTAGTCTGACATTTCCCATTGATCCTGGTCCCATCACTGTCCAGGTCAGAGATCTGTCACAAAGCATACTGTGGCTCCTTCTAGCCCACAAAACCATGCTTCCTTTTGATGGGAAATAGGGTGCATGGCAGGAGGGCAAACAGATGTCTAAATTTTCCCAAAACATAAAATCAGAGTCTAGTAAAAGCATGCACTAACATCCAGGAAGTACCTTGAATTCTTGCAGTTTAAACTTCACTGTCTGAAGCTAGAATCCACTCAAAAGTAAGTGCATATTTTCTGTGGCAAGAATATGACAAAGTATCCCATACTTCTCTGCAGACTAGAATTGCATTGTTTTATTCTGAGACCATCTTTAGCCTCCCTGGGAAAGATCATGGCAGAAGGACTGACCAACCTTGAAAGCAACCCCATCAACTTCAAATTGTGTCTCTGTGGAAAGCTCTGGCTTTCCAGGTAGAGTTTGTTGTCATAAGAAGGCAGTAATGGCAAAGCATCCATTCTTTGGAGAATTGTCTTGTGTATGAATCCAGTCCAAAAAGGCTGATTTCTTTGTATGAAGCATTCACATAAAACAATGTGGAGTTTATAGCTATTAATCATTTTGTCTTGAGTTTGAGCGACTGTCTCCTCAGGTGCAGGCTTCTGAACCTTTTTTGCAAACACACCAAGGTGATAGGTTCCATTTCCCCTCTTCCACTTGTAATAACAAATCCTACCCCTTTTCCCATATGACAGCAGTATTACTTTTACGATCGTGTACTCCTAGACATCGTTTTTCAGACTGTGTGATGGGTGGCGTAAGAGGCTGCCGATAGGAAAGAAGAAAGGAGATGGGAGGGCATGGAGATGGGACCCCTCAGGGCCTCCCACAGGTGGCCCCAGGCAGGTGGTGAGTGGGCAGCAAGCCGGACAACCCTTGGAAGTGACCAAAATACCTTCCACTACCCAGAAGAAACAGGCAGGGAAGTTGCTGTTAGCCCCAGCGTGCCCACACAGACAAGGGGTCCCATTTTGTTGATTGAATGTTTCCACCACAGTCCTTGTCACATTCATTATCTTTGACCAACTAAAAATAAAAAAATTATACTTGATAACTGTCTGCCCGCATCCCTGGCTAGGGAGCTGCTGTATCCCAAATGCTGTGTTTTACACAGCAGTAGTTAGTCTGTAATAACAGATATAATGTAAGAGATAGAGCTCAGATTGCTTTTCTTTCAGAAGTTATTCCCAGTTCTTTGCTGCCACTAGCCATATTCTGCAGGTTTCAGGGAGTAAATCTTATCATTGAATCTGGGGGAGTCTCCACCAGTTCTTGACAAAATTTCCATTTCCATCCTCCTCTGAAGGAAACTACTTCTTTTTACAATTCCATCAAATTATTCTGAAACTTTATTTCTGCAATCTCTACAGCAGGTCAGAAAAAGCAGTAAATTGTTAAATGCTTAAAACTTGTTTTCAAGCAGTAAGGTTGTCTGGGGAAGGGAAATGATTTGCAACTATTAACATCATTCAGTGAAATCCCTTAGGTCAGGGATTTCCAACTCATTTTCACTGGGGGCCACATCAGCCTCGCTGTTGCCTTCAAAGGGCCGAATGTAATTTTAAGACTGTATAAATGTAGCTGTTTGACACTCCTGCCCTAGGTGCTGGTCTTTGTCTTATCTTACAGGTTGCAGAGCCTAAATAAAAATTTCAAGAGCATAAGCCTTCTGCTCACCTATCTCTGGACCATGACAGATGTAGCACGTAGTACTCACTAAACCTTTGAACTGAAGTGTACTAATCCCTGTAAAAAACAAGCATTTATTCTTTACGTAACCCTTAATGAACATATCCAGAATCTTTCCTTCACTGGATGTCATGTCTTCACCTGGACTGAAGTGAGTCTTATGTTGATATTGTATTTAACAAACAAGATCACAAACGCTGGGCCATAACTATGATTCAGAGTGGTCTTAGGATAGTGGAAAATCAGGTGGTTTCTTTTTTTGTTTGGTTGGTTTGTTTATTTGTTTTCCTAATTCTTTGATTGATTTTGAGCTGGTTTCTAGCTTACGTTGAAAGACTTGGTCTCTTGGGATGGAAATGTGTGCACTTTTGTCAGCAGCTTCATTCCTAAATAAATTCAAGTCTTTTGTTCTCCAAGTTTTCATACCCTGGCCAAGTTACATGTTAAGTTATATGACACCTCTACACATGGAAGTGCCTGGAAGTTGCACATATACCAACACTATAGAATAAAAATTAGCTAATTATGACACACTGACTGTTATTGAAATGTTAATAAAGTAGTATGAAAACTCCTCTATATGTGTAGGAGTTCTCTATTTCCTTATAAATCTGAGTATTAACCTATAATACCTTTTATATATATGTGTGTGTGTGTATATATATATATATATACACCTTTTTATATATATATATACACCTTTTTATATATATATATACACACATATATGCTATTTTTCAAGTTGACACAGGCTTAATCGCAAAAAAAAATCTATCACTGTAGCAGGTTGGCGTTCTGTCAGAGGAAAATAGATATCTTCTGTAATTTCTAAAAAAAGTATGTCTAAAATCCACTAACCTGTTCATTATGAAGTTATAACATTTCAAGTAACTGGAAGAAATCTTCTGATAGTTACAGAAGTCATTAGATGGTATATTAATTGTAGTGTCCATCCATAAGATTACATGTACACTGTGTCTTACTATTTCAGTTTAAATACACACTTCTTGCTGTTTCGGAATTTGGTAATAGACTGTAAAACAAATCAACACTTCCTCTTACTATAGTTTCTCAAATTATTTCCACTGTTGGAAGTTTAAGTGCAATTATTTTAGAAGATGGTCATTGTTGCCTTCCTTCTCCTTTACTTAACAAAGTCATTACATTATTTTCATGTCTTAGTTTTTTAATTTGCTTTTCTTAGCCATCTCCTTGTAGGCCTACTGAGGGAATACTGAAATACCTGCTGCTGTGTGCTAATAGGACTTTGTTACGTCATGACTTAAGTTGACTCATCATGTTTCATATAAATCTGTTTGTTCTATATAAAAATATATGTATGTTGCTCAGAAGAGGTTAAAAGTCCAACAGAATCTAAGTAAATACTCTTCTTCTCCTGATTATATCTCTTCTGTCAACCAGATTGTGTCCTTCTTAACAGGCTGGAAGCACCCTTTGAATATACTCTAATATTATTGCATGGTATCATAAATGTATATGGTGCTTTATCGGCATCACAGTTGGATTGTTAAGCATATGCCAAGGACATTCCTGCTTATATGTCATTTTGGCAACAAATCTTGCTGCAACAAAATAAAGCTAACCTTAAGGCACCATATAAAATATTACAGATTACTGATTTATCAAGTGACAGTAGCTAATGACAAGGTATAAACTCTCCTTTTAAGTCATCCTCTCATGTAAAAGTATCATCAACGACCTCTCTAGCAAAGCAGCACTTAGTTTTTGCACAATTGATGTGTCTGGTCTCCATACTACATCAGCTGGTCTGCGGTGGTAATTACCAGTAATCTCTGCACACCATAATTCTCAGCAATCTCTGCAAGAGTCAGGAATTCTCAGCAAATGCCCAGGATCAACTGCTAGGAGAAAAACAGGGGAATTTTGTAGAGAGTGTTTCTCCTTATAGAGCGTGAAAGGGAATTTCATGTACATCTACATTCAAGCTACCTGGAAAGAGAAATTAAGCTCAACAGCAGTGAAGGAGTTGAACATACAGACTTTAAAGAAAAAGTTAATTTTTATTTTCTTTTACCCACAGGTCTACCCACGGATAGCGCCGGCATTTTGGCACTACCTGCGGGTAGAAGTGAGTAGCGGGTATTTGAATACTCCCACATCTTTACTTCACAGCTTACTAGTATTTAATGACCTCCTAGTTTGTCCATTGTGCAAAAATAATTAGCTACCATTCAGCTGCCATTTTCTGTGGATGCAGTCTTGTACTAATTCCATATTGTTTTGACTACAGCATAATTACTAACCCAAGACACAAAGATGTGATATGTTTATATGCAATATTTAAGACAAAAAATTGAAATCTAAGTCAAGGCCATATAATACATTATGACTATAGCACAAAATTGAAGTATGGAAATCCATACCTGCACCTCCTTTTATAAACACATTTTACATTCATGAGAAGAGTGTGGAGCTTCAGTTCTGCTATATAATTTCTGCAAAGTTTGTACCACTCAACTTGATATCATTTCTCCCCTCTTTTGTCCCTCAGGAGCATGAGCAGCTCAGCTATTCCTCCACAAGGTCCAAGGCTCCAAGTGTTATCATCACAGGTCTCAAGCCAGCCACCAAGTATATATTTCATATCAGAGTCAGGACGGCAGCAGGATACAGCGGCTATAGCCAGAAGTTTGAATTTGAAACTGGAGATGAAAGTAAGTTTTACTGAAGGAAAAAAGTCACATACAATAGAAGTAGCATCTAATTCTAAAACAATGGGACACTGAGAGTTTGAATGGCTGAATCCATACCATTTGTTTATCACAAGATGACCACTGCTGTATGATAAAAAACAAGTAAGCCTCAGCCTCAGACTTCTGGATTTATAAGAACAAAGAAGAATGTTTTCTTCTGCGAAATTTCCTTATGACCCCCTTCCACCTTAGATATTCTTCCAACTTAGAGATATTCTATGATTCTATGATCCTTTCTTTGCTTGAAGAAGGCCTTGCTTTTGACATCTAGAAATACCCTTAGTCAGGCTTTACGTTAGTCCAGCAGCTTCATGCCAGCTCCTAGAACACAGTGATGGAGTCTTTTCTCTGTAGTTTTCAGTGCTCACAGGCTCCACAAATAAAAATAATAATAATTTTTAAAAAGTATATGCATTTCCATCACTCAGTAAGCCTACTAAATTTGCCAATAAGAAGTAAAAAGCCCACATATTCCTACAGAATATGCAAAAAGCCTTGGTGCTATGTATGATGTTCATGCTCTAAACAATTTTATATTTAAGACACGTATCGCCCTTCATGTTCAAAGAAACTGCAAACAAGGTATTTGCAAGCATTTGAGATAAAATTAGTGTAGTAGATACAACACTAAACACTCATTAATGAAATTACTTTAATTAACCAATTATGTATACCATGTTTTTCATTAGTGTTTTAGAATTCATGTTGCTTAAGCTAAAGTACAAACTCAAAACTACATAAGTGTTTTCAAGAGCACCCATGGGTTTGTGTTCCATTTTCATTGCTTCTTAACTTCTATTTCAAAAATATTGTAGGCATAGATTTCCAGGTGCTTAATGCCTAATTGGACTTCTAAAAATTTTCTGAGTACTTAAGCCTGTTGCTTTGAATAGGTGTTAAGCAACTTGGGTGCTTTCAAGAATTCCAGTAGATCCTGTCTGCATCTTCTGATGCAATAAATACTAGTCTTTAGGCACCCAGGGACATAATTCATATCAAAAGTAAATGCTATTTAAACCTCTATGTCCTTATGTCATGTTTGTGAAAATGTGACTTGCCCATCTACATCAGGAAGACTGTGGTCCCAGTAACATTTCTCTCATTGGCACTGCTGATAGAAACATTTCCTGGGAGTGAGACTGAGATTCCATCCACTCTTCCCATCCCCATGTCACCTTCTCAGTTGTGCTGATGCAACTGGCCCTTGGGCTGCATGGTGAGCTAGAGCTCACGACACTCTTAAACATTTATTACCTCTATTACTTCAAAGCACTCAGTGTGACTCTTGCTGGTGAAACATAAATAGACATTATATATTTGCTGTTTACCAACATTAATTGCTTAAGCTAGTGCCTGACTAGAAGTGTTTGATTTGTTATAAATCATTGTGTGATTGAAATGTAGATGGAAGAATTTTTTGCTTATGATCAACTGAGATGGAGGTCAAGAGAAATTCTGCCGCTGTTTGAAATGGTACCTGGAGCTAGATAAAGACTGCAGTTTAATTAAAAAGGTAGTTCAAAGGACTGTGGCCTTATTCAAATATTTATACAGTACTGCTTTAGATTTCAAAGGGGAAAAAAAAAATAAAAAGCCATGTCAGAGCCTGCTGGTAAATATTATTTATTTCAAAGTGCAGCAGTACTTAGCAAGCAATCAAATGTTGCTTTGTTACACTCCAAATATCTTACTTCCTCACAGCAGTATTTTGAAAATTGGCCTGTTCTAAACTTCGAGGCAGTATCAGATTATTATGATCATTCCTTTGTACCCCTTTCGTAACATGGGCCAAATGTCTGTAACTGTAACTTTTCCAGACAGCTAAGGAAAATAGATTGAAATGCAACATCTACCATATACAAGTAGTCTTGATTTATAGTCTTCAAGTAGTGAGGAGCTCACCGTATTTATAGGTAGATAGTGCCAATGCTTAAACTTTATAATTTAAAACTTGCACCTTATGTTTAGCCTGATTTTTTTTATTTAGCTTGTACCTTGTGACCCTTTTGTGCCAAATTAAAAAGCTAAATACTATCAGAAGTCTCTTCCTCATCTAAATGTGTGTATGCCATTTTTAAGAATTCTCCTGTATTTCCTGTAATATAAATACTCTCTCACGCTAAAAAAACTACACTTTTTCTAAACATTGAATCATTTTGTAGCAAAATTTTAACATCCCTTTTGAAGTATTACATCAGAGCTGAACCTGATACTGAATTAAACTGGAAAACTAAATCTGTTTATGATGCTGTAAACAGACCTAACACTGCTTACCTCCTTATAATTCAGTTTTCTTTCACTTATAGGTCAAGCACTTGCTGCCTGAACTAGAGCATTGTCGTACACAGCTGAATAACTAGAACATAGCAATGTGTTTGCCAGTACAGTTGTATTCCAAGATACTGACCTACATTTAGATGGAAGGATTGGGGAGGGTTGTACTGAGACTTGGACTGCATAGTTATATCAGTACATGTAAATGTTTATTTGCCCTTGCTGGCATGCATCTATCTTACAAACCAGTCCAAGTCAAGCTGTGTAGAAATCTATTTTCATCATTTACTACTCTGGCAGTATGCAGTTCAGCTGAAAATTTTCTGATTTTTTAATATGTATTCTTCTCAATTTTTCCGAAAGATGCCAAATAATATTAGACTGGCACAGACCATTGCAGCTCTCTCCATCTCTACCCATTAGAAACAACTTACTTGGTGAAAATTCCACATTTGCAATTACATTTTCTGGTCTTTCTGTTAGATTTTAATTAGTTTCATGTGAGCTATACTAATTTTATATTAATTTAACGTTTTTGTCAGAAGGCTGGGAAAAATAGAGTCTTTTAAAAGTCTGTATTGTCAACATAAAATTTATCAACTAACCATCTCATTAAAATGACAAAAAATATTTAATGTGTTTGATAAAAATCCTTCTCAACTGACAGTAGCTACTAACATCCTTCAGCCCTACCAGTTGTACATGTTATAGTCTTAACATCTAAAGAAGAATTCCAGGACCAGTTGCAGGTGAACATACAAGATTATTCCATTTACCCTGCTTGAATATTGACATAATTTGTTACTCAGTAGTGGTAAAGTGGGCAATCCAAAATTAGGATTTTTCTTTAAAGTGATAGACAAGTTGTAAAAAAGCAATGGTTCGTCAATTGAGAGATGTGTATATCAATGTCACGACATCTCCACTTTGCTGGTTGAAACACTATGTCTGCCACTTCAGTTATATAGGGCAAAATTAGGTACATCCTTACTAGGAACACCAAGACATTTTGATATAATTATTAATGATGGAGCATGAAGCAGAAGAAAGGCCAGCTCTTAGGAGCAATGAGAAACCAAGTAGTTAATCGTGCAATGCTGATCTGGTTCTTGGGAAGCACCCTCACTTTCTGACCGGCAGACTGAGGCAGCCGTTGCGTGAGAAGCATGTTGTTGTTGAACCCTTCTCCTTGCTGCAGAAACCAATAAATGGAACATCTGAAAGTGTAAAATTTGTACTTTCTTTATGAAAGGAAAAGGAGTTACCTAGAAAAAGTTAGAAGAATTCTCTTCAAGGAAGCAAGAATGGATGAATGGATGTTGTCGGGCATTTCTTCCACTCTTAAAGCTAAGAGGTTGCTGCTGGGAAACAATACCTTTGCAAACCATAGTAACTGCTGCTTTTGACCGTATTACTTACTGCCATTTTATTCAGTCTCCCTGTTTCAGCACCTCACAGGCAAAACACTTCTAGCAAAGCTGACAGGGTTTCATGCATTCTAGCACACATACGTGTACCACTACTGTGCCTATAAATTGAAGCATAACATCATTCATAGGTCCTGGTTTTATGTATCAGGAGCACCACAAAAAAACTCTGGTCCTTCCTAGGATAAAATAAAATGCACTCCGAGAATAAAAAATCATTTATCCCAGAGCAAACATGTTTTCTCTCTATTTCTCTCTTTTTCCCTCTCTCTCTTCTAACTAGCTGTTTATGGAAGACATTTTTTGTTTGGTTGGGGTTTTCTTTAAATAAAAAGTTAATGATTCAAAGCTTTTTTTTTTTTCCTGGAGGAATACTTTTTACTATATCACCTCAGAGGCCCTTATGCCTAGAGGAACTGTTAAAATATTGAACATTTTACAGCTGTTAGGCAGTGCAGTGTTTTCATGATGTAGCTCTCTTGTGCAGGGCTTGTTCTGAAACCATGTCAGCTTTCCCATCACTAGGAAAAAAAAATTGAAAGGGAACTAGTTGGCTTGTTCCAGAAGGGACCTAAGGGGCAAACTAGCATGTGCGCAGTGTGGACTAGTGCTTGGGCTAAACAGAGTGATAAATATAAGCACACGATGATTTTTAATCTGAAAGCAATGTAGACTTTTGCATGCTTCAAATAAATCATATTAACAATTAAAAAAAAATCAGAAATGCTAATAAAATACCCGATTGGGTATTTTATAAATTTGAGGACTGTGAAAAATGAATTGGCCTGAAACTCTGATCTTAATGAAACAATAACTTTAATTTCTTTACCACAGGCACAGATGATAACTTGCTTTTATCGCCAGATCTACTGAATTCTCACATTCTTCCTCCTCTTCCCACATCCATTGCCACCAGATGTGATTTAGACCCTGAGCTCCGTTCTTTCAAGAACTCCAAATCTCAAGAGAGGGGTTCTGAATCATTGATTCTGATAGAGGTCCAATGTTGTTTCCAGCACATGCTGTGATTCATGCCACAACAGAGAAGCTGTCCCTAGGATTTTTAGAAATACGTTGAATTACCAATGCAAAAAGGAGATTTTTTTGGTTGTTGTTAGAATGGTGGATGTTTTGACAATAGTAAACTAAATTTCTGGTTGAAATAAATTATGTGGCACATATCTCATATTTAGAAATTGTCTTGTTGGATCTCTGCCCATGTCTACCTAGTCCTACTGTTCATTCAGTAGCAGTCAGCACTGGATACCTCCGAACATCTCATTTAAAGTATTTCCTTACTGTGTTTTATATTTTCAGCCATTTGTTCGTCAGATTTCGTAGAATCATAGAATAGTTTGGGTTGGAAGGGACCTTCAGAGGTCATCTAGTCCAGGTCGCTCAGAGCCCTGTCCAGCCTGGCCTGGAATGTCTCCAGGGATGGGGCATCTACCACCTCTCTGGGCAACCTGGGCCAGTGTTTCACCACCCTCGTGGTAAAAAATTTCTTCCTCATGTCTGGCCTGGATCTCCCCTCCTTTAGTTTAAAACCATTACTCCTCGTCTTATCGTAACAGACCCCGCTAAGAAGTCTGTCCCCATCTTTCTTACAGGCTCCTTTTAAGTACTGAAAGGCTGCACTAAGGTCTCCCTGGAGCCTTCTCTTCTCCAGGCTGAACAACCCCAACTCTCTCAGCCTGTCCTCACAGCAGAGTGTTCCAGCCCTCTGATCATGTTTGTGGCCTCCTCTGGCCCCTCTCCAAGAGGTCCACGTCTTTCCTGTGCTGAGGACCCGTTCACTTCAGCCTACCTGATTTCTCTACTGTATGTGCCCAGAAGAAGCCCCAGAGACTTGACTTTTCCTCTATGTTTCCTAAACAAGAGCAACATACTTGCTCACATCTCAAACTGCTTGTGCAGGCTTTCCATTCATCCACTGGTCAGGAAGCAACTGTTAGGGGCAGCACTTGGAAGAAGGCTTTTCAAGTGAATACATACCAAGAAGTTTTGCATTCTTATGCTGGTAATGACATTATTTTTCCCTTTTAAAAGTCCCTTTTAAGATTGCCTTTCCATTGCCTTCTCCCTTTCCCACATTCCCCCTTAGACTGGAGCCCATCAGCTCACTGGTGCACGGAACTGCAGCACTTCTGTAAATGTAAAGGTTATCCTAATTAGACTTTATATTTTTCTTTCCTATTCTTCTTAAGCACCGTTGTTTACAATGCCTTGTAAATCCATCTGACAGCCTGCTCCTGTCTATTAGAGCTGCAGTTCTTACCATCCGCACTTACCTGTCTTACAGCAACTCACTATTATCTGTCTAGCTGTCTTTCTGTCAATTTTTTATCTTTCAGTCTGCTGGAAGGTCTGCTGCCTGATAGATATCAAATTGAAATAACTAAAGGATGTAGCTAAGAAAAAGAAGACAGATGTCAATAGGGCTTCTAGCCTTTTTATACCAAATACACAACCTTTTAAAAGATTTTGGAGAAATTTGCTCAAAGAAAAGAAAGGAGAACAGAGCTGGAAGATGCTCTGTCTTTCATCCTCTTGCACCATGACTAAAACGTCTGCACTATTTCTTCCAGTCTGCCCAGTGAGGAAGTGAAGAAGACTCGGGATATATTCTTTGAGCCCAGAGAGGCAGGAAAGTCCAGCTCCTTCTCTACACGTTTGGTTCAAGAACTCAGAGTCGTGCTGAGACAGGGTGTGGATGTGAAGAGTGGATGGTGGGGACAGAACTGACATGAGGCTGGATGCAGAAGGGATTTCTGGACATGGTGTTAAGCAAGAAAGCTGGAACAATGCAAATAGACACTTTAAATGTCATTTTGGGCATATAACCTGAATTTAGCATGAAGAGTAATGGGAGTGAAGAGTTTATCTGGATAATACACTTCTGGGTACATGCATGATACATGCTGCAGCTTTAAAATCAAATCACCACTTTGACTAATTGCATTAATTGCAGCTACAATGTGTTTGGAAGAGTTTTGACACCCAAACATTATAGTCTACTATGTAATCATCTGCTGGAATAAGTAATAAATCCTCCCTTTTCCTTGTCGTATGCTACTTCATGATTAAATGCAACACTCTAGTATATGTACACAAAGAAATGAAATACGGTTGCGGGAACCTTCTTGGCTTTGCAACCTAGCATAATTGTTTTTTGAACTGAGTTTTTCTGTCTTGCATAATCAAGAACAGTCCTGAGGTGGATCACATGGTCATATACCAATATGCATAGCTGATAGAGAGGAAAAATGAAGGAGGAAAAAGCAGAAAATGACAAAAAACCATGCAAGAACATGCACAACAGAAAAAATACATATTAAATGTCTTGTTATTTACAACTTACGCCTTACCTTAAGAGAAAGCTGGAGAAATTAGAAAAAAAACAGAGATTAAGGGACACATTGAATTTAATTTAGAATGGCAAAATGCTGTAAAATTTTTAATTATTGAGTGTCTCTGATTACTGTATTTTCACTGCCAAGATAGTAGATTATGGAACCTTTCACCTGCATGTGAGGAGTCTGTGTATGCACAGGCAGGTGCTTGTATATGTGTTGTTCACAGCACTGTGCCTTTATTGATTTTTAGAAGGATCACTTCAAGCAAAAATAAACATTTCCATCATTTTGCCTTACCTGTCTCTCTGTCAGTTTTTAACAAATCTGCATTTTCCAATTATACTTGTCATTTGACGTTTTTATCTGACAAGTAAATTAAGGTCATCGGTAAGTTTCAGGCTTGAAAGCCCCTCACAGTTATTTGGCTACTTGAAAAAAAATCGTAATATATTGGACTCTGGCAGCTCTGCCAACACAGTAAAATACAAACAAGGGAAACAGAATGATCACTTTTTAAGTATGAGCAGTCTCAGCTAAAAATCATGTTGCTTAGAGGTGGAAAGAACTAACAGAGTCTGGAATTTCTCCCCTTCATTAATTTGACTCTGGTTCCTGATAGAAAATATATATATTATTAAACTGAGATATTGCATTATGTTTTAGTTAAAACACTGAGAAACAGCAGCTACATTCAACACAAATTATCCAGGACACGTGACTTTCCCCATCTCAAGAGCTGCAGAGTTCTTCCTTGGACCATCGAATAAGTCCCTACATTTGCACAATTCTCATGAATAAAGGCCTTGGGTTGTCTCCTTGGCAATGAATATCTGTTGAAGAAAACCACAACTAATTTATCTGAGTTTGATTTTCTCCTCCTGAATTCACTATTTTTGCACACCTTTTTCCTGTTAAAGAAAAAAGAGGGCTGCAGTTTGTCCTCTTGCTTCCACTGCGGAGATGGGCAAGAGTCTCATCTAAAACCTCCTCCTCCATTTACAACTTCTAACTGTGCCTGGCTGTAAATCTTTGCCACATTTAGCACAACCCCTGATAATCTGAAAATAGTATGCAGTGTTTGATTTTGAGAGCCTGGTATTATTTTCATTGTTACTTGAGTGACATGATATTTGTTATGTTGTATTTTGCCAACTAAATCTGACCCCCATGGAACATAACACAATGCAGGGCTAGAATCCACTCCTATAATATCACTATTTTGGAGATTACTTATTCAGTGAGTATTTGCTACATCATTTACTGGAAAATGTATGTGTTTAACTTGTCTGTGAAGAGTTTATGAAAGCTGATACTGAATGCCTTGTAATTTACTGCTTGTGCATATCTCCATTAAATTATAGGGACAGAAACATAATGGCAGATATTTAACAAGTTGTTTTTGCTGAAAATTTGACATAAACCACTATTGGTTTTATTTGCTCTACTACTATTACAAAGCCAGTTTACAGCGCTAATTTCTAAACCACTCGCAAATATTATTTAGAAGCTAAATATTTTTCTTGGAAACAGCATTTTATGAGGCTTTGGGCAGCAATGTGTGTGTTGTATTGCGCTTCATCTACTCCAAAATAAGAAAATAAAGCCTGCTGAGCTTTCTCTGGAGCAACGTAGGTGATTTCCCTAAGTTTTAATCATCTGGTGCCTAAAGAAATCTGAAGATTTTTCTTATAGAACAGTTTGCAAGTTTAAAAAATCAAAGTTACTTTCCTGATAAATGTAAAAATTATTTTATTTTCTACATTTACTCCTGTTGTCAGAGGTTATTGAATAGAACTATGTATTCTCCTTTCAGAACAATGTTAGGTTTCTCATGGAAACAAAGTAAGAATTAGGTAAACATCACGTGGTGAACATGTTCAAGTGTAACTCAGTTTAAGAAATAAAACCCTGGAGTAAAAAGACAGGAGGTAAAGATAAAACTGAGCGTAATTCTTTTTCTGCTTATGTAGTACTTCGACAGTGAGGACCAACCAGACTGTAAGGAGGTACTTTGTCAGTGTAAAGATTTAATATTATACAAAATAAATTAATAAAAAGAGCAAGTGCCTAGAGACTGGATAATTTCAGGTGGTCTTTTTTAACTCCTAAATGTCCTACAAAAAGCACAGAGAAAAAACCAAGGCATAAGAATTTTTTTTTTTTTTCATGTTTTCAACTACAGTGTTGCCAGTCACCAGAGCATGATAGGTAAAACCATATACATTTTGTGACAATAAAAATAAACACCAGACACACAGAAGAGTGCGTGAGGCTACACATTAAGTGTGCTTTTTCTACTCTGCCTTCTCCTGAAGCCAGTTTAATGTATCTTGCATACATAGCACTGCTGCTGACTTAACTGGGACAGTTGGATGAAGAGAAGTTCTGAAGTAGATGCAAGATAAAGCTAAATAAAGCTAAAGAAAAATACATTCTAGTTTTGTGCCCCAAACACTGTTATATTCAAACTTCAGTAAATTAAAACTGCCTGATAATTCCAGCTCCTCTTTTTAAAAACCTGTAAACACGTTCTCCCTTTCATCATAGCCAAGATGTGGATTATGTTTTTTCACTTCACAGGCGCATTTGCATTTGTTGTCCATGCTAAGCACCGAAGAAACTATTACAGAGTAATTGCAACATTTGACCAGTGAAATGTTAGCACCCATTTTTCAAGAAGCCTGGGAGATGGAGCGTTAACCTCTTTTCTTTGTGCTTCTTTTTCAGCTTCTGATATGGCTGCGGAGCAGGGACAGATTCTTGTAATCGCTACTGCTGCTGTCGGTGGATTCACTCTCTTGGTCATCCTCACATTGTTCTTCCTGATCACTGGGAGGTAATTAACACTACTACAGTGTTCTCATTTACTCAGGGTCAGAGTCATCCAAAACTAAGAATTTAAGAATAAGGGCTAAGTCATTCGCCAGATTTTCAGTGGTAAAATAAGGGTTAGGCATAGCAGGGTGAATGTCCTCTTTGTTCAGCACTGCTCATACTCACAGTTCTCTATGAGCATTGTTTTTCAGAGAAACCCAGTTTGAGGAGCTTAGCAATTATGCGAAATCAGGAAATAGCCTGACTGCTTTTAAAATAAGTTTCTGGTCCTCTTCCCTACAGATCAAGAATTTAAAAATACAATGTACCTGCATCCTCAAGACTGACATTAGAAGACAAAAAAAACCCCCACAATATTTTTTGTAAAATCTCATAACTGTCAATTGCAAAGCTGTGAAGACTGTAACCTTGGAATTTTTGATGTCTCGTGGTTGTCAGTGACCTAAAGGCACTTGAGTGGACATTTTTTTATTACTTGTACTATATTAACTTTGTAGGAAAAATAATGCATAATTTTGTATTTATTTCATATGCACATTTCTGCGTCTGTTAAGATAAAATATGGTAATTATATAATGAAATTAAACTAAGCAAAACTTTACTCCAAAATACTAATATGATTCCACTGCCTGTGGTATCACCGATGAAAACAAACCAGCTTCCTGAAGGTCCTGTTTTACTGCTTTTTGGCTTTTTTTTTTCTTTTTTAAATTGGATTGAAGATATCCCAATTAAATGTACGTTACAGCAGTACAGTTGCACTGGTAGGGGAATTCACCAGTCTGGACAATGATTGTTTTTTATAACTACCCTGATTCTTTTACTTTCAGTCCTTTTAGTACAGCACTGATTGTCTACCTTCCTTCAGTTGATGTGTTGATCGGGATCAAATAATGACATTAGGCAAATTGGATGAGAAAGCATTTTGATTTGAATGGCCAGGTGCCATGCTCAATTACACACCAAAGGTTTTAAGGGATCTCACAAATTCTAATTGGACTTGCTAAAAAATGCACATAGAGGTTGGAACATCAGTCCATTCAGGTGCCTGGATTCTCACAGGCGTAGCTGGTTCTGTTGGTGCCTTGTTTCCTTTTTCAATGAGCCTTTGGGTGTTTCCTGTGTGATTTCAGGAGTTCACCTGCTTCCACTGGCAAGCAAAGCAGAAGTCAAAAGGACAAAAAGATTACATTCCTGTCTCCTCTGTGGCACCACAGTGCTGCCATGGATCAAGAAGGCCCCAAACCAGACTGATATTCTGTAGAGGTCTGGGCCTTTGAACAGAGGAGTTGGGCTCATAGCTCCTGGAGTAACCTCCATGTGGGGGTTGTGTGGTCTCTGGTGCCTCTCAAACCTGTTCCCCTCACCCTCTTTCAGATGCAAAAAAACAGCCGGTGGAAGAGCCTGCATGTGAGGAGGATTCTCTGTGGAGTTTTTTTCTTACTTGGCTTGGGGACAGAAAAAATCCAGAACTGGGATGGGATTCTGCAATATTCCTGTCCTGGTTTAGAGTCGGTGTTCACACATTAGAGAAAAGATGTTGTACCGACTCCTCCGAATGTGATAATGGTGATCACAGATGGGGCTGATTTCAATAGATGGTGCTGCACTTTCAGATTTGTAATTAAGTTTCTGTTTTCTTGGTATAGCATTACCCCTCATTTGAAAAGAAAGTGAAGTCCTACCAGTGGAAATGATTGTGTGGAATCCTTACATGGAATCCTGAAACATAACACAAATTCTTCCGTTAAAAAAGATGCACTAAAATCAGGAATGAAATAAAACATGGAAATGAGTTTATTTCCGGGTTTATTCTTCCTGTTTGCTAATGTTAAATATATCAGAGATTCTCTTCGCTTTCTAACATCTTACTCAATGGGACCGTTTCAATTATGTAAGATATGAATTCATTTTGAAGTGCTGCTTAAATGCAGCAATAGGAGTATATTCAGCAGAAGACAGAGCAAGAAAATTTTGAATAAATACTCAATTTACTCTTGGATTGGAGGCAATTTCTGCGTGAAAAATGGGATCGGTACCCTACAGATGTGCTCAGCTTCACTGTTTGGAATTAGCAATTTGATGAGCTGTCGAGTCACAGGGCTGCTGATGAGTCTATTCAGAGTGGAGAGGTTGGGTTGAATGAGCACCTGCCTCTGCACTTCGCTGAGTGATTATCCACCAAGAGCAAGCAGGAAGCAGAGCTGTCGATTGCAGATAGAAAAATGAAAACGACAGTGCCTTGGAAGTGCAGGATATGCAGTGAGACAAGGGTCTTGGCTGAATTCCAGGAAATGTGGTGGTAAAGCTCAATATGATTTATCCTTATCATTACAGAAATGATTCCCCTCCAATTGTTCTGTAGCCAACATTTACAGGGAATGGGGAGCTGGAGCTGGAAGACTCCTCTGCTGGTGATTACTCATTGGCTTCTGTAGTCAAACGTTGGGGCCATATGCATACTTCAGAGGGTTAAAACCTTGTTTATTCGATTGTTCCCTCTGGCAGACATTTTGAGTGTAAGAGTTTGTGCTCAGTGTTCTTGGCGGTTGGCACCCTACAGACCAGTTGTTCGGGTCCTAAAAATGGCACTGGCACACTTAGTGGTCCCAGCAACCAGTGTGCAATCTGAAGATTTCCACAGAAGCTGAGAATGTGCTGGTTGCTGTTTCCCTCCGTAAGGGTGCATAACCATGAAAACAAGGGCCTTACAAATCACAGCCAATTATGACAGCTTCCGAAGTTTCTGCCCTTCGGGTGTTCATCATCTCCTCTGTAGCAATGAATGAATTTATGAGTGATCGTACTCTGTTTCAGTAGTTGAAATGAATCATTGAAATGAAGTGGATGTGTTCACGTTCACACATATCTGATATCTCTGTTGTTAGTATTTTACTGGATATACTATCTATAATTATAGTTTGTTTTGCTTTATAAGTCCCGTAGTGAACACACGGAGGCCAGTCATTTTTCTTCAATCTGGTCTCGGAGCTGAATGAATGTCTGTACGCCAAACCACATGTCCACAGACACTGCTGCTCTTCACTGGGGTCAGTGCGCCAACAGCCCTTAGACCAAAAGATTTCCCGCTAAATCATACTTCTTAGGCTGTTCAGTAAGTGAGAAAGAGCTTTAAGACCAAGAGCAAATATTTTGCTCTTTGAAACGGTTGCTCCTATCATGTGACCCTCTTAATCAGCATTAACAGCCCTGCAGGTAGGCAGCATTCTGGCTGGGGCAGATTTCATTCCAGGGAACCTGAAAGCTTGCCATGTGGCAGTTTTCTCCAAGATACCCTTGCATTTGCAGGTAAGGTTGCTAACAACTCATGAGCACCCACAGAGTTCGTTGGTGTTTGCCAAGGATTTGCAATTTTATAGCAGTCACACGAACAGATGTTAAATCATCATATTCACATAGCAGGCTATGTATTATTTATCCTAAATGATGCCTGCTGTCTTAGAGGAAATCACAAGTCAGTGCCTGGCTCAGGCTGCACAGAGCTACTCAGAGAAAAAAAACCCGTGAAACATGGTGAAGTCATAGAAACTATTGTCTTATTAAAAAAAAGTGAGGTTTTTTGACACACTGGATGTGAAAGTTAATAGGATAAGATTCAATTAGCACAAAACAATGCAAACAAACAAGAATGCAGGAAGTAATAATTTATTAAAGTGTCAGGATCCTTTGGAGGAGACAAACTTGGAAATAAAATATTGCATCAAACTTGAACTTAAGTAGTCATTTTCATAGTAATCATTCAACCATGATTTATTTTTATTTGTATCTAGTTTGTAGTTCTTCATGCATATTTCTCTCCTTGGATTCGTAACTAAATATGTATTCCAAATGTGAAGATTTTGGCTTTCATAAAAGTGCAGATGAAACTTAATGTACATTTATTTTATGCATTACAAGTATTTTTTAAATTAAAAACTCACTTGTTTTTCTTAAAAGATGCCAGTGGTATATAAAGGCCAAAATGAAATCTGAAGAGAAAAGAAGGGCTCATTTGCAAAATGGAGATTGTAAGTAGTTCAACATTGTGTCACATAATATCTATATCATGTTTTAAATGAAGAATGTTGATTGTTTTCTGCACAGCTTTTGGCTTTGATGTTTTTGATCTGACCATTTGAGTAATTCCTTATCGTCGGCACTATCAAGGGTGTTTATTTGTGTGTCCTGTTGAACAATTTCACTGACTTCAGTCTAGTTAATAAGGTTTTTTGCTATTCTATTAAAAATATTTATCGCTTTTTCAGGTATATTTCTTAGAGTTCTCAGCTGGTCTGGACCATATTGAATCTCTGCCTCAAAATTCTGCTCTTGCTAGCTGTGTGGCTTATTTGTATCCAGTTCTCTTTGGCTTTAGGGATCTACACTTCCAGCCACCCAAGAAATAAAAAGTAGAATGGGTTGCCTTCCCTCATGTTCCTGCTCACTGATCAGTACAGTGAGAGAAAATCCTGGCAATCTCTTGTGGGGAGTATGCTAGTTTATTTAGCTTAGTTTAGCTACTGAGTTTAAATTGCTAACCTCACAGTTTTATGTTAGAGTAGCTATTTAAAGTTTTTATAAAAGGGCATTACATTTTATCATTTTTTTGGTCTTTTTGATAACATCCTTGGAAATACTGTGATCAAGACAGAAGCTAAGTCACCAGAAGTAAAATCTTTTTTCACCACTATATCCAGGCAAGTGGCTCTTTCTGTCAAGGAAAAGGACACATTTCTCCATAAAAAGATACTTTCTAGGAAGATTTGTTTGTCATTTGTTTCCAAACATCGTCAGAAAGGAAAGAAGATGAAAAATTTCCTGATTGAGAGTTTGATATATGCCTCTGAGACCGTGACTGAATTTGAGCAAAGCCTCACTCAGTGTCTTTCAGGCCAGGGTAAATGATGACTATTTCACATTGACACAAAGCTTCATCTCAGAGCCTTCTCATTCATTTGCAGTTATTTCAGCATCAGACTTGAGGGGGCAAGTCTCTACTCCTGTATGTGGTCCGTAGAACCAAGGATAAAGAGGAATTACTGTGATTTACCCCAGCAGCTAAGACTGTATTGCAAATAATACTCCCTTGTTTACACTGAGCAGTCAGCGCCTCCATCAGAAGCTCCTTCGTGCTAGCAGCGATGTTTTTCTGACTGCTGACTACCTATCGATTTGGTATCCAGTATCTCAATTTGAAACAATATATGGAGCTGCACAGTCTCTGCTGGGATCAGTGTGAAAGTGGCCTCTCCTAGACTGGCTGAAACTGTTTAAAAAAAGCTCCACTGCAAACTTGCGCTGGTTAGCATCATCTGTTCCTGTTCCCAGACTTGTCATGTCCACGCTTTACATGCTTTGTTTCTGCTGCGTTCATCCTTCCTCTCTCCCGTGGGAGTTCAGTGTGAATCAGAAGAAGATTTTGGAAAGGGGTCTGTGATATTGCTGATAACATGACATCCCATGATGTCTGGTATTCTCCCCAGTTCTGTATGGTGTGTGTACTCTGTTGGCAGTTGTCCAAATAGCTCTTGCACTCTACTTAGTGAAGCCCAGCTACATTCATATATCCTGAACATGTTCTTCACCTAATGCATTTAGGGTCACCAGATAATGAGCTGCTTTAGACTCAGCTACCCAGTGTTAACAGGAAGAAGGCTGAGAGGTACTTAATTCTTTTAAAATAAGTCCTCTGGACCCAGCCATAGTACCCTCTTCTTATCCTGATAAGTTGATGCATTATCTACATCAACTTCTGTTAATGAATTGAAAGTTTTCCAGAACTTAATCACCACATGGCAGCAGCCTAAAAATTTTCCCATCCAGGTAGTCCAAGAGAAACAACGTAAGTTCTTGGACATGCCATACTCGAGAACACAAGGGATATTAGCTGTGCCAGAAAATGATGGCTTGCTGGACCCTGCCAAAGCAACCTGGCACCAACCCACTATTGCCACAGTCATCTCCAAGGAAGCAGACAGAAATTATCAGAGCCTTGTAAATGGATTTGGATATTTTTGTTCCTGTATTGCACCTGGCTCATGGGTTGTTCAAGCTGATCAGAAGAGAATGAAGCAGCACAGTCCTCCAGGACCCATCCTCAGGGAAAAGAATCTCAAAAATTGGACCTGTTTGACAAAAGGAATGTTCAGCCATCTGCCTGTAAATAAAAGGAGTGAATTAGAAAGCACTGTTTTCAAAGTAAAGGACAGATTGCCTAAATTGTCCAAGGAGCAGCAAAGGGGAATATAAACTGCTTTGGCAGTAATCACTGTTGGTCCTCAGGATCTGCTTTTCCCCGTATCTTTGAGTCCTCACTTGGTGTCTCTGTAGACACCCTTTCAAGTGACCAGCTCAGAGCTCATATTTTCTTCTGTCGCTTGCTGCATTTTCCAGATTTACCAGCTGTACTTGAAGCATTTCTTAAGGATGACAAGTAAGTGCAGAGACACCAAGGAGCCTCTTCAGACTAAAATAGTCAAAAGCATTTGGAAAGGAAAAGCTTACAATAAGAAAAATCTTACCCAAAATAGCATTTTCCTTAAAACTTAGCTAGGGCTATTTATTTTTTCTTATGGAGGAGTTTCCAAAAGCTTTATTGTCCTCTTAATTTTCCTGCCCGAAATGCTATACCTCAGGAGGTGCTTGCGTTCAGGTGGCACAAAGAGAAAACAGCATAAGAGTTTGACACTATCTTATCAGTTGAGTAGCAAAGACTGAGTTTACTAAATGTCTTTGATTTTTTCTTCCTGTGGGACAGGATGAGCTCTGGGACCTGTGTAGCTATCAAACATGGCAGAAACTAGAGGTACAAATAACATTCAGAGAAACTAATACCAGTATTTTCTTCATTCTTTACACTAACACCCTTTATTAGTTATTATTGCAAGCTGAAAAGATGTTTGATGTATCAATGCACTGCAGCAATCCCGAAGAAGTATCCATGCTTTTGGTCTCCTAGAACATCTCAAGAGATTTGAGCAGGGTCCAGCAGGACCTTGCTCACAGTTTCAGCCAGTACTTTTGAAAGCATTTGTTAGTATTGGGTTAGCAGAGGCTTATCCTCTGTCTGTGGAGTTATAATCATAGAATCATAGAATCATTCCAGTTGGAAGAGGGTCTCAGGATCATCAAGTTCAAACATAACCCAACTCTACCACTAAACCACATCCCTAAGAACCTCGTCTAAACGTTTTTTAAACATCTCCATGGATGGTGACTCAACCACTTCCCTGTGGGCAGCCTGTTCCACTGCTTGACAACCCTTTCCATGAAGAATTTTTTCCTCATATCCAATCTGAACCTTCCCTGGCGCAACTTGAATCCATTTCCTCTTGTCTTATCACCTGCTACTTTGGGGAAGAGACCAACACCCTCCATGCTCCAACCTCCTTTCGGGTGGTTTCAGACAGCGATAAGGTCTCCCCTCAGCCTCCTTTTCTCCAGGCTGAACAGCCCCAGTTCTCTCAAGTGCTCTTTAACACCCATGTCTTTAACGTCTCACATGAAAAAGCCACTTGAAGGATGAAAGGAAATGCTAAGTCTGTGCCTAGACAATCTTTGAAAGCCTGGTGCTGCCAGCAAACTGGGACAACTCATGCACTCTACAGTTAGCTTTTGTGAAATCAGTAGCAAGCATTAGTAATTTGGGGTCATTACTGGGTTCTGGAACTTAAAATGTTGAAGATATAATGTATTGTTTCCAATTGTTTCAATTGTCTAGTCAACAACAACAACAACAAATTAGAAAATCATATTATTGCAGTGTGTGAATGTCAAAGTATGCTTGATTCCTAGTATTCTCTCTTTTTTGCAGTACGGTTCCCGGGGATCAAAACATATATTGATCCAGACACGTATGAAGACCCATCTCTTGCTGTCCATGAGTTTGCAAAGGAGATAGATCCTTCAAGAATTCGTATTGAGAGAGTTATTGGGGCAGGTAATAGTACACCCACTTTAAAAAATGTCTGGGCATGGATAGGATGCTTTTCTCAAACTACCAGGATAATGCAAGTGATCAAGTATAGTACAAAATGTGGACATATTTCTCTGATAGCACCAGTTCACTCTCAGGTGTGGTGTACATGAGGTACTGCATTTTTTTAATATTCTAAATGTGGGTATATTCAAATAAGGAGTTGTGAGGCATATTGTCCAAAGTGATAGATTTATCCCAAACTTTTTTTAAGGCTTTACCAATTTTTGGAGTAGGGTTGGTTTTTGGATGGGGTTGTTTTTGTTTTCCTTTGTTCCAAATATAATCAAAACACTGCGTCGCTCAGCATTTGCCTTAGTGTCACATGTTCTCTGTCACCGAGGGGGAGATTAGATCAGAATCTATTTCTTGGGGGAGATAAGATCAGAGTATAAAAGACTTGGCAAAAAAATATTCTCTAATGGAGAATAAGAGGAGTACAAGCAGGAAAAGGAGAGGCTGGCTTGGGACAGGCTGTATAGAGGAGGGTCATTGGCAGCGAGGGTAAAGACGAAGCTCTGATGAAAAGGTGTAGATAGTATGAAAGGTGCTGTGGAACTGGGAAGCAGGATGAATGGGAAAAAAAGCTGCATGTTCTCTTCGTATATCCTTGTTTGTCTTTGCCCAAGTGCATCGTGGGGACAGAGAGAAATTACATCTGAAAAATTATTTTAGACCCTGTTCTTGCCTATGGGGTGTTTACCTTCAGTTGAGAATATCTCATTGGGGCTGTAGGCCATTTCACAGCTGGTTCAAAATAAATTGCAGAAACTCATTAGTCCTGTATGTATATTGGCCCTTTTTTCTAAGGGAGATTCTAAGGGAGATAACATGCCACCTTGTGTTTTCAGGGATCTTACCCTTTGCTAATGTGCTATGTTTATAGGCATGTCTATTCTGTGCACTGTTATCCCCCTGTCTTAGCTTTGGTTTAATTATCAGGTTTTACTACTCAGGAAACTGCTGTGCAAGTGTTGCCACATGTTCACTTTTGGAAAGCCTTTGTCAGATAAAGGCTCGTGGCTGCTGACTAGAGTTCACTGGAGGTCCTGGTGGCAGCTCAGTGGTTCAGAAAACACACCTTTGCAGTTAACACAACAAAAGCGGAATACTTGAAAAGATCAGAGTCTTGTAAAACCATTTCTTGTAACTTGGGTTCTGACTCTCTAGGGCAGATAGTATTTCGCTATCGACCAGGTCCTGAGATGGTTTGCTTTCTGCTTTACTCAGCTGTAGTTTACTGAGGGCTTTGAGAAGGCTAGAAAAGGGCCTTACAAAGTTCCCTAACTAGTGGATCTCAATGCATGGCTTGTGACCAACATGTCATTCAGAAGGCCCACCAACATTTCTCACAATTATAACAAATTAAAACAAAAAACAGACTGACAAGGAGAGTCTGAAGTTCCTGTGGTGCATTCCATCCTCTGTGTTGTTACCCGCACACCCTAGTTCCTGGGGAGCATTAATAATTTTCTCATCCCCTACAGAAAGGGAAAGTGGGAGAACTAAGAGTCTGTGTCAGAAATTTTGATGAACATAGGAATGGAATCCTGAGTTCTAATTCCAGCACTGAAATTTCATTTTCTGCTGTGAAAGACATTAACGCTATACCTGTCTTCAGTTTACACAATATGGATGTTTCTCTGTGTCCTTAAGATATTAAGAGTGACTGAGTTTTGTAAATTACTGTTTTAAAAGTACTTGTAATGCTGACTACACAGATGTTTTTGTTTCACCTCACTGTAATTTTATTTCAGTAGCAACAATTAGTACGTTCCATACTCTAATGCCCATCATTGCCACTATCCATTCTCAGCTTTCTTTTGCAATACTGTTTTATTACTTGCTAAGTGTATTCCAACATACAAATGCCTTTTTTTTTTTTTACTTTATTTACTTCCACCAACTTAAATGCCATCAAGAAAAAAATAAAATAGTTCACAGTAAAACAGACTGCAAAAATCAGAGGTACATTTTGTGGAAAGGAGTCAGTGGAAAAAAAAATATTCAGTTTGCTTATAGTGAGTCCTCCAAAGAACTCATGCTACCAGGTATTGTAAGGAAAATTACCACCAGAAGACGTAATGCACTGTGATCCTTCTTTTTTATCTTTGTTTCGTATATCTTAGTCAAGAAAAGTGACATATATTTCAACTGAGATCCCTCATTTAATGATTCGTTTCTACACTGATAGCAATGGCAATGTCTCTAGTGTTGCTCAAGTGTGTTTTATGCACTAGAAAATATCATGCAAATAATATAACAAAAATAAAACCTGATCTGTTAACAAACAGGGGAGAGAAAGTATCGACCAGAAAGTATGAGAAAAAATTCAATTTCCTGCTGCAGTCCATATCACCAGAGTACTTTAGAGTTTACCTGATTGCTTAAGCTAAATAATATGTAGCTGGCACTGTGCACCATTGGAATTATGAGCCTGAGGGAGCCCCCAGACGGCTGACTTCTGCAGAAAACATTCTATCTGATTTCTTTTGTTTCTTCCTTTCTTCAGACATACTATAGATATTGATGCCGTAGATTATAAAGCATATTGAACTACATTCAGCACTAGTATAACTGCTGATTTCAAAGGAGTTGAATACAACAGACAAGGACTGAGGTTATTGATTTTAGTTTAGATGAAAAATATGTCCTTATTCTCAACTTAATTCATTTATGAAAATTCTTTACTCAGCTTCTCTCTCCCTTTTCTTGTATGCATGGGAGTGAATTTTTGCCTGCTTTGACATATTTTATTTTTATATTTTTTATCTTCTAAAATTACTTGGGTAATCCGCCATCTTCAAAGATACTTGCCTAGCAAGACTTGCGAACTGGTCGTAATGAAATTTAAACCCATTTCCATGCAGACAAGATACAGGTTAAATACCCTCCCTGAGGCACAGAGTACAAATTCTCACAGAGTTTTTCAATAGCTGCTAGGGGACATAGCATATTATAATTCACAGAAGTCCTAAAGCCTTTCTTTATGCCTCTCTGACTCTGTATTAAACTTTGGAAACGGTTATAAAATGGATTTCTTATCATAAGATAATTATTTAAAAAGATGTTTGTAATTTTCACCTAAGTAAATAAAAAATCAAAATCTTTTACAAAATCTAATAAGTGAATTAATAGATGCATTTCATAAATTTGCTTTGCTTGAACATTTTATTTTGATCAATGATTTTCATTTTTAATATCTTTAATTCTTCAAGAGAAAAAATATTTGTATTCAAGAACTAAAAGTTTTCATTTTGCAAATCTCAAAGCGAAACATTACAAATGTTTGAAACTTTCTTCCTAGCATTTCTGGTCAAGAAATTTTTGAAAACGATCTTTTCCTGAAAGCAGGTTCAAATTTACTTTTACAGTGAAATTGTCATGTCCAGAAGCTCTTGACGATTCACTAGTTGCAGTTCAGATGGCTTTGACACTCGAGGGAAGTATTTTTTCTAGCTTCTTTTTTCAGCTTGCCCAACTCTGTACTCAAGTTATCTTTGGAAGTATTTGGTAATTATAATCTTGGATAATGTCAGTTGGAAATGTACGTCATATTATTTGCTGCTGAGTAGTATCTTGCATCTATCTGGGGATGATACCATCAAATCAGAAGTAGTATTTTCAACTAAAACTGCTGATAATCTCATTTCTGATTACAGCATCACTGAAAGTTAAAATCTTCTAACCACTCCACTTAACCTCATATACACATCCACTATAGACGTGAAAAACAGAGACTTTATATTAATTATTTTTGTCCTGTGTTTCAGTCTCTGCTTAAAAATGCAAAATCTAAGAGCTACTGAAAGTATTTACCTCTCACCCTCTGTTGTACAAGTACATCTGAATGCTGCACAAGACATTGGGATTTCTCTACAATCATTTATTAGCTGTGTTATACAGACAATTCGGTCTGTTCTTTTGGTGCTAAGTACCAGTAACATAAGGGTAGTACTATGTGACATTAAAAAAAGAGCAAGTATCTAAAATTGTTGCTTAAAAACTGGCTGCTCCACCTAATGATGTTTGCCCATCAGATACTAAAAATAGGTTCAGAGAAGGTGGGAACAGATGGTCAAATTGACAAAGTAGCAAGATCTTCAAGCAATAACAGCAGTTTGGAAACTAGCCTTTAGTATTTATGAAGATCAAGATAACACTTGGCCTGAGACAGTCAAAGACATCATAGCCAAAATAAAAAGAGAATGTCTGTACATTCAGTTGTAGATTTAATAAACATTCCTTTTGCAAGTTCATATCATTAGGCAGATAATAATAAAAAATGCAAAGCAGCAACAAGTTAAGAAAGGATGCTGAGCTCATGAGATTGCTTTGAGAAAAAATGAATTAGTGCAATCTCTCGTCAAAATCCTTTTTCACGTCCTCCTAGTGGACATTTACTGAGGTGGTGGTTTTGAATGCAGCCACTATATTATACGGAGCCAGTTAATTAAAACTTTGATCTCAGCTCTCCCAGTCATCGCCTCTGGCATGCTTATGGTGTTTCAGTACATCTGCAAACTCTCTGAATTACTATCCTTCCTTCTGGTGCTTTGGTGCAAATAAAGCAACTAAAATAGAGACTTTGCAAAGTCCTTTCTAAATTATTCATGCTTTACTTAATCCATGTGTAGACGCAAGAAATATGCATTAAAGTAACAATATCTGAACATAAATCCAGATCCAAGGTGAGTGGCTTCCCATCATCTTCTACCTTACATCTGGTTCATCTGAGAAAAAAAAAAAAGTACTGTTTTGTTGACCTTTTCATCAAATGAAATATTATCCAGGTTAATAGCTGTTAATGGTCTCTTAATCTTTGAATAACTTCTGATCAAACTGGAGGGTAAAGGCAGTAGGGGAAACAGTTTAGAACCAAAATGGAAATGGTAGTTTGATCACATGTCCATAATAGCAAGCAGATTGCAATACCAAAGGCAAAAGAGAACCTATTTGTAGCTTATGTTTCTCATGATAACATAAATCAAATAAACAGGTATTAGTAAAGTTCCCATTCCAGCAATAGTTATTGTTTAAATGGTGATTAAATTGATAAATCCAATGCCTTTTATTTTCTCCAGTTCTTACGGCAAAGTTTTACTGTTGTTTAATTTTATATTTTATATTCTTGAATTCAAAACTCTTGGTGAAGTTTTTTTTTTAAGCACTTTTATTCCATGAGATGTCACATTGGTTCGTTGTAAAGATCAATGGGTGCATTTTTGCCAGTTCCCACAACGTGCCATCTGTTCATTGCTGTAGATTATTTTCAGATGATCCCTTTCAGCCACTCTTCATATTGAGTTTGCTGCATGTGCTGACATGGTATATTGTTTGATTTTGTCCTGTCCATGAGACTTTTTTCTGCTCCATCACTTCTTGCTCTTTGGTTTAAGGCTTCATTACCTCGTCATGGAAGGAATTCCCAGATGTACTTTGTCAAATCTGTCTTAAAAGTTACAATTATTCTCTTATTTTCTTTGTCAAAATGTTGACACTCAGGGAAGAGGCCAAGTCTTCGATTTTGCACAGAGAGTACACTGTATTCTTTTTATAATCTAAATCTTCTGCCAGTTCTCCCAAAGGTCAAATGACTAAAACTGGGAAAAAGTAGTTGAACTGTATTTGGTGCTGTGACATTTCAGTTGAATCAACAGCAACTGTCTGTGTTGTAAGACATTTGTTTTGATCTCATGTAGTAATACTAGACTGCATATCAGACTTTTAAGTGACTGTTCTGTTTAATTTTAAATAACACATTTGTTATGACTGAATGAGAAAAGCAATGTGTGGTTCGCACAGGGTTAGTTCCTAGACTGCTCAATTAGCTTTTTGTATAACATACAGTAAGACGTGGGGTTTATGTGATTAAACCAAGGATTATTTACACTTTATTAAAACTGAACAGACAATGAACTTGCTCCTTTTCTGTAGTTATCACCAGCTTTTTCCCTAGAGCAAAAAAGATGTCAACTTCATTGACATCTGGCTGTTAGCTTCTACTTATTACACATGCAGTCATGAACCTTTACTGCTGCAGGGTCAACATTTGTCTTGTTTATCTTCAAACTTGAGCAATAAAACTTAGATTCTTATATTTTTAAAAAACCTTTTTCTTGAATACATTCCCCTTTGACTTTAAAAACATTCAAAATTCTTTATCTGAACAAAAGTTTAGAAAAATACTCTGGGATGAAATCTTGTCAAACTCTTTCTCAGTCTAAATAGTTCAATGCTTTGTATGCTTGATCTCTGTCTAGTCTAAACTAAAACTAGAAGTTATTACACATACCTTAGGTTTCTGAATGTAGTAGCTGTCTGTTCTGTGAGCTGATGATGATTTACCATCTGTCTGACATCACGTCACAAAAAATTGCTGTTAGTCTTTATGTTCACCAGTTTGTCAATCCCAGTATCCAAGGGGGAAGAAATTTCTTTCTACCTGTACAAATCATGAATTTAAAAAAAAAAAAAAAGGAAAAGAAACAGGTCAGGGAAAAGACACGATGTTGTACAGATAATAAATCTTGGGATTGTAAGTCCTTCATTTGCCTCCTTCTCTTTAATCCATTTCAAAACACTTGGTGAACAGCCCTTTACAGAGGTACTAATGCCATTATTTCTGAAATTCTCAAATGGTAGTACTCTCATATAATCCTATAATAGCAAAATGATGTATTCTATAACCTATGCTTTCCAAATTGTTCTCAAAAATGAGATTTTGCAGTTCTGCAGATTTATTGATTATGAAATATCTTTTAAAAACTGGATATTAAGGCTCTAGCATTTTTGCTTTTTGCTGTTTCTTGAAGAGAAAGAAGTTGGAAATTTTTCTCATTTTAGGCATTTAAGCCTGAAAAGCCAGTCAGATGCAATAAGGTCATGACTTTAGAGATGCATTCTAGCACTTCTGGATGTATCACAGAATAGAAGATTGATATACCATGTCTCCTCCAAAACACTCAGGCTTCATGACTTTGTTTTATGGTAGGCCTTTAAAAGTCCAAACTAGCTACTTTTTCAGGAGCAGTAGTCAGACAAACAAACTTTTAAGGAGAGCCTTTTTTAAGAGCTAGAGGGGCAAAATCGTATAGGAAAATTCCTACCTAACTTCACCTTTTGTCAAAATTCCCAGAGCATTAGTCTGATGACATATATTTTCACACATATGCACACATCTTCAGGGAAGCACTTCCTTTCATTTATTTTTTAAAATTAAGTAGAAATAAAACAAATGAGTGGTGGGGTTTTTTGTAGAAATAAGACCTAGGACACTTGGCTTTGGTAGCTGTTTAAGAAGCTGCTAATTTATTCAGAGGTTATGTTCAGCATCTGTTAATTGTACTCTTGCGCTTGAGGATGTCTCTGTTTTGAAATGAAAGACAAGCCATAAAATTGGCTTTTTAATCCCTCCACTCTTCCTAGATCTTATTGGCTAATAAAACCTTGTTTTGTTTTAGCAGAAGCAACCGATTCTAATAAAATAAAAGCTATATGACAATATCCATTGTAATCCTATAACATCAGGGAGTGATAATTTTCTGAAGTGAAGCTTCTGCCTTTAAGGCCTCTCCTAGATTCAATTCATATCTGAAGACACACTGTTACAGGTTCCAGGTCTCTTATTTTGTTTTCTTTTGTTCTGCCCTTAAAGTTTAAGGAAAACTAATTCAAACAGCAGTCAATGGAGGGGGTAAGAACTTATTTCCTCTAAAGATCTAAGGGAAGCTATAATTTTCATATAAACTTAATTAGTAAATGTGTAAAGGGAATGTAAGGAGACATGCATTTTTCAAAGGCACTTAAATACCCAGGAAAATATCAGGTGAAGCAAGCTTTGAGATTTCTCTCGTTACTTAACTCAGTCCTGATTTGCTGAAACTGTTGGCCTTTGAAGACTGAAATATGTAATTAATTTCAAGTAGGTGTTGAGTCCATGTAAGTAAATCATGTGCAAGTGCTTTTCTGGGGCATGATAACCTTAAGTACATTTTAAATGCTTTCTACAATTGGAGGATAGTCAGGTATTTTGATATTCTCACAGCATTTCCTTTCATACAGGCCATAGTGGATGACACCCCATAGATAGATACTGCTATAAATAGATATCTTAGGAATTTTGTCATGATTAGAATAAAAATCTAAGTGTCATTACATCCTTCCTCAGAGCATACTCAGTTATTTCACAAACATTGATGTCAGAGTTCAAAGTGTCATAATAGCAAGATGAACCACACTGTGGAGGGCAGATGGATTGGCAGTTGCAGTAAAAGTACAAGTCCCCATGATCTCGTGGTGTGGCACAAAGGAAAGGTGATTATTTGTTGTGAAGTAATGCTGAATATTTTGCTTTTCTGCAAGGTGATGAAACTCGAGAACTTGAATATGCCGTCTGTTATTTCTTTTCCCACTTCTACACGAGTTTCTTGAATAGTTTTGTGTTTGTTTCATTGATGACTACAAGTAACTCTGAACTATTAAAAAAGCCAGGTTTTAAGACAGCTATTGAAGGTTATTTTAAAAAATAAGGCATTTAAGTTCAGCAATACAAACTGTACTGTAGTTCTTCAGTCACTGTGAATGATCTAACAAATATTCTATCTGTTTAAGGTGAGTTTGGAGAAGTATGTAGTGGACGTCTGAAGACACCAGGAAAAAGGGAGATACCTGTTGCAATTAAAACTCTAAAAGGCGGCTACATGGACAGGCAGAGAAGAGATTTCCTGAGAGAGGCTAGCATCATGGGACAATTTGATCACCCAAATATAATTCGCCTCGAAGGAGTTGTTACAAAAAGTAAGTTGCTATTAATAGCTGTTTGTTGTTTTTCCCATTCTATGTCATTTAGTATCAAAATTAAGCATTACTTCTATGTTCAAAATGGATTGCAATTCTCAGAAATTATCCAAATCATGAAGTGCAGCAGAAACTGTAGAGTTTGGGACCATAATAAGAAATGCACAGCCTATACATTTTCAATTAGAAATGTTTTATGTTTATTTTTTAAATTAAAAATCCTCCTCATTCAAATAAAGTCTTTACAGATTCTTATGAAATAGCACTGTAGAGTCAGCTTATAGGCAAGCGGAATACAGTAGAGAAAATCATAAATGTGACTGAGTTTACAATGAAGTCAAATAATCACATAAAGTAGCAGTTACAAGTCTTCTTTTCTCACAAGCACTCTTTATTTGGTTGTGGTTTACTATTTTGGTACCAGAAGAGATAAATTTCCTATTTTAGAGAAATAAAATGTAAACTCTTTTAAACTTATTGTACACTTGGAAATTACTCACTAAAATTCCAGAATAATCTGTGAAATGTCTTACTCTTTATACGTGTTGCAACTACAAAGAGATATCCCTTGCCTCTGAAACCTGGCATTTTTAGCAGGGTTATGGGCTTTTCTGAAATGCTCGAATATCTAGTTATCATTTAATTATTAAGTAAAAGTCTTATTAACATGCATGTAATTAATGCCAACATTTTGCAGTAATGAATTAAAAAACTCATAAGATATGCTCTTTTCAAAACTAATCGTTGCCTCAACTAAGCTGTGTTGTTTGCTTATTTGCAGTACTTATGTTTTTCTTTTACAGATCAATTGTTGTCTGTATAAAACAATTATGTCTTACCATCACAGTAAACACGATATGTTATGAGTATTTCCTGGTTTTACCTTGTTAGAATATTAAAAGCTAAGTTTTTAAAACAATGTACTGGAACGAAGAGGGAAGTATAGTGCCTGAACTCATGTCATTGGAATGGAATTTCAATAGGTTTATGGGATGACCTTGTTCAAATCTGTCTCTCTGTGGTTCTAAATTAAGAGTATTTTTTTTTCTTCGTACAGTATTGCACGGATAAATTCGTTATTATTTAGGAAAATTTGTTTACTAGACTAACAAAATCCATTACGTTGTGGACTTCTGGAAAGATATGACATAGTCTCCTCCATTACTCCCTCATCAGTAACTGCTCTGCTTACAACAAACAATAACACAAATTAATACTGGCTGAGCAGCATTGGACATCTTTGTCAAGAGAT
This sequence comes from Caloenas nicobarica, assembly GCF_036013445.1. Lineage (NCBI taxonomy): Eukaryota > Metazoa > Chordata > Aves > Columbiformes > Columbidae > Caloenas > Caloenas nicobarica. The sequence continues at coordinate 91,209,601 of NC_088245.1, read as the reverse complement.
GTAAATATGTAGGGACTTAATTGAATTTATCTCCTTGCTTTATAATGGGCAGTATAGCAGCAATTAAGTTCCACCAGCCTTCACCAGCATGGGCAGTTTATGAACCAGTATCACCAGTATGGCTAGGATTCACGCGGTGGATCTAGTAGTGTATGTCTCATTTCTGAAAAGGCTAATGACTGTGATTTACGAACATTGTTTAAATCCAATTAGATGGTGCACACAGAGTACAGTATAATGCATTTGGTAATGGCATGATTGTTTAATCTTTGCCACATTTACAAATTTTCTTTCTGTAATGTCTCATCATCAGTCTAGAGAGAAATGAAGATTGCATTAAGAAAAGAGAAGCAAACAGATAAATCAGTGCTCCAACATTAGAGTCTTTTTTCCTGCTCTACAGGAAAAGTGATTATAGACAACTGTAAGTCAAGAAATCATCATTAGCAGTTGCTTTTCTTTAAAGAGTCAACAAACTTTGGTATTGTTTTTGGAATGTTTGCTTAGGAGTTCTATAAAAATAGTAAGTGTTACTGTTATAGTCACACTGTCCTACAAAAATATGCATCTCAGATATAAAATACATAGAGAAGGTTTGAAAGAAAATATTTTTGGGTCAGGAAGGTTTAAAAAATAAGACAATTATACAGCAATAATTATAGAATGAAAAAAATACATGAGTTGTCAACAAACTTCACCCTGAGGCATGGAAAGTGCAAGTTATATAAAGTGTAAAGAACAAAGTCGTGCAGTACTGTTGTACCGCAGTTATGAAGTAGGAGGCAGGCTGAGCAATGGACACACACACTCTGCTATGCTTCTGTTTTGCCAGTTTATCTTGAGGATGTTGCCTTGCATTTATCCTGCCCCACCTGTGGTATTTAGAGAATAACATGGCTTCAGCTGGGAGCAGAACAGTTACCTTGCATTCCACTAAATCCTAAATCTAAGATTGTACAAGCCAGTGCAGGACAGACATTTCCTATAAGTAAAAGATGTGCTGTGAAAATCAGACAGAACCTTGTCCTAGCCAAATTATTTATGTAATAATAGCATGATTAAAAGGTGTTTTATGTTAAAACTTAGATTAATAACAGCAGAAACTATTTATCTGAAGTACATTACAGTTCCACTAACCTATCAAGGCACATTGGGTGCACTAAAATTGATTAATAGATGTGTAATGCTGTTCTTAGCACATGCTTTCGTCTTCGTAACGATTAGTCATTAACTTCTAGCAGTTGCTGATATATATTGCATCAGTTCGTAAGCAGTACCTTCCACTACAGTGTCATTGACTATTGAACAAAAAAAAGAAAAAGGATTTGATTGTAATAAGCAGAAGTGCTCTACCGAGTCAATAGCTATTGACTGTGGCAATAACAAATTTGCCTGTTCATTACAAATGACAGCTTTTATCTGGTGCTACCAGCTAAGCAGATGTTAACTTATAAATGATAGTGTTTTCAAAAATTGCTGTGTAATATGTACTGTACAGGATGAAAAAATGCTAATGTAGGTCTGTGCAAAAGTAGGTCTGAAACAGAGTTTTAACCCCCTTTTCTCATTGCTTCATTTCTCATTTGTCCTAACTGCGATCCCTAATCGCAGAGAGCTGTAGGCAGAACAGTTGCTGTCGCACACGCTTTCTGTGAGCAGAGTTCATTTCAAGGGCAATTGCCGGGCCAAGGCAAATACAGCATAGCACAGAATCTAGATCTGGTTGTTCGCTTATGTTGCTAATCAGAAGTCACAAGGGAAATTTTATTCCTGTTTGGTTTGTTTTAGCAACACCATTCCTTGCATGGTTTGCCATAAAAGGCTGCTAATTGCATAGCAAATTTATGAGAGATACTTGAGTACTTGATATAAACATCTGTGTTTCCCATTCGGGTCATATTAGCACAGTGATAATTTTGGGACTTCTTCTGGGGTGTGTCAGGGCATGCTCGGCTGAGTTATTTGTCATTATCCAAGCTGCTGCTATTTCATAAACAGGTATAAGAAAAATAAAACTTCTTTCTGCAGCGTGAACTTACATAACTAACATAGAGATCTGTGCTATATAGAAGATGCATCTTCCACTTCTACATCGTGTCGAAGTCTGTGCTGAAGACTTTCCATGAAAGTCTGTAAAGTAAATTAAAGCTATGCTTACAGCAAACACCTGCCAACATAACTATATCTAAAAGAGACGTGAAAAGGTGGTCTCTGACTCCTGTAACTATACTGGAAGAAATCGTTGGTGTTCCACTAGCCAAGCTGGAATCTATAGTTTGTTTAGCTTGATGGTATTGTACACAGTAGTTTAACACACAGCTTTGTCAGTACTCTGTAATACTGTGTCAATACAAGATATCAATGCATGCAAAGGCTTTATTGTAGCTGTAATCTTAATTTTGTTCCCTTCCTCCTCAGACTTTACCCTAAATAACTTTCAGTTGTTAAAATTAATTTCTAAGAATTTGCTTTCCGTTTCCAAACTTTGAGTACTAGAGAATTTGCACCTGTCACACGTACAAGAGGAATCTTTTTAAGGCATGCATTTTCCTTAACGATATTATGTATATGGTTGTTCTCCAGAAGAATTTTCAAATTAATGACTTCACAGATTGAGGACGAATGAAGATAGCACCTAGATTTTTGGGTCTGTGTAAGCTCACATCAGCATGACATCAAGTCTCAGTTTAGAATGACACCTTCAACTCCCTAGTCATCTCCTCACTGTTTTGCTTTAGTGATTTTCAAATTGTGAATGCTATCGCAGTTCTGAAATCTTTAGTCAGTCATCTGGCAGACTGAATTCAAAGCTTTAATCATTGAGTTTCTTTTTAAACGACTGTATAGAACCTATTCAGTGCAAGAAGAGTCTTGAGATCAGTGCACTTTGCCTTGTCCATGAGGAAAGCAAAGCAGCAGCATGATCCTCTTTTGCTACAATTTGCAGCATGTAGCTCTTCATATCTGACCCATTTTTTATTTATCAAAAATGCAGGAGATAACAATGATTTTTTTTTTAGACAAGACATTGTCTTCTAGGCCTTTGAGCCCTTAGTGTCATGAATCTAATGTTGCCCTTTTCTCCAACCTGTAATAGGTGGAGACTGTTAAATGGAATTCAGAATTCATTTTGGAAGGTGACATATTTTGCAAAAGGCTTGAGCAAATTTTGTGGCAGTGTTTGTAACATTCTTTCCTTGGTCATGGATGGCAAAATCATACTCCCAAGCAACGTGATTGTGCAAAGTTTAGATGTTGACCTTTTAAGAGTTAAGTTGTGACTATTTGAAGTAGGCTACAGTGTGATAGCTTACAAAATATGATTATGATTATACACCAAAAAATGTGACCTACATTACAGTGTTTATCATTGATTTCTGAAAAGTAAAACCTTTACGGCCAACATAAGACATACAAAGTTAATACTTCCATGTTAGCACTATAGTATTGTTTATAACCTACAGTGTAACCAATTTCAAATCTTGACATTTACTTCTGTCAGTAATCTCAGTGCATCACTGAGACGTCACTGACAACCAGTGATAAGACAAGTGGCAATGGGCGCAAACTGGAACACAGGAGGTTCCACTTAAATATGAGAAGAAACTTCTTCTCAGTGAGGGTCACAGAGCCTGGAACAGGCTGCCCAGGGGGGTTGTGGAGTCTCCTTCTCTGGAGACATTCAAAACCCGCCTGGACACCTTCCTGTGTAACCTCATCTGGGTGTTCCTGCTCCGGCAGGGGGATTGGACTAGACGATCTTTTGAGGTCCCTTCCAATCCCTAACATTCTGCGATTCTGTGATCTCCAGGAACAGATGTACTTACTGGGGGCCAAAATGGCTTCAGACCCACCCCTTACACTGGCAGGCACTTGCTCCTGCCTTATGTAACACAAATGCACAGCGGAGTTTGAAGACATTATTCATCCCTGAATATCTTTTCTGCTTATAGACAATCCACTGTGACACACAGTGGTGGTGAGACTGTATGTGTGTCGTATTAGCCTGTGGGCTTTACATGGCATTAATCATAAAGCTGAATTTGTCTGATGAAACATATTGTAGCTGTGCACATAAAATACACAAAAAAGCAGAATTTCAGTTGTATTATAAGTTGTTTAGTAAGTGGAGCTGTAAATTTAAATTTGGCTTACTACCTTTATTTTCCTTTGTATCCTGTGATGAATATCATGAGACATTAGTGAATTCAGTGTTGTCGTAGCCAGCAAATTAATGCAAAAACCACAACCACCACCCACAGTATGAGCCAAATTTACTAGTTCAATTTATTAAAATATCATCCAAAATAGAGAGTTGAAAGACTGCTGTAACACAAAGAAAACTAAGTATCTGCAGTCTCCTTGCAAAACAGGTTACCCTTCATGAACTTGTATTCCAGGAATGTAATTAATCTTGATAGTACTGAGATATTTTTACGCATATCCACATGCATGCATGTGGATATTTCGAATAACACAAACAAACTACTATGCATTCTATTTGTTGCAGGTTGCTGGCAAAAACTAAGAATACACAATAGTTGTTTCTTCTGAATGACACATACTTAAATCAGATTTTATCCTCTAAAAATAAAATTTTTCTTTCATTCATTACATTCTGAGATTTTTTTTTTAAATCAAAAGGCCATTATGCTTTCCTTCAGTTCAAATCAGTTACATTTCTGTGTTCTGCTTTTCTGTTTTGCAGCTAGCAAGCTATACATTATAAGAGCCAATTCTACTGTAACATCTTTCACAGGACGATAAGCAATGAAGAAATAGCATTTGGTCAAACAGTCGAACAGCTAACATTTGTTAGCAGCAGTTTCATCTGACCATGATACAGTATCTAACATAACTAAACTAATATAATTTTACTTTTATAGGTTACATCTGAGAAACAGGATCTTTTGCCTTCAGATGTCTGTATTCGGACACGTAGTACCTGACTTTCAAAGATACTTAGGTACTTTGATGTGAGATATGGTTCTAGTAGAAAAATAAGTGACAGAAATCATTCCTACCAACAACCATAAAAAGATAAAGTCCTGTAGATAAGAAATGGCCAAATGTTTTTTTCATTGTTAAGGAAAAACATAGTCATCAATTTGCATAATTAGCATCATTATTAACTGCAAGTGATTGCATTTCCATATATCTTCTGAATAAAGTATGCAATTTCTTCCTCCGCCATGAAAGTGGAGAAGAATATGGTAAAATAAGTTAAAGGGCAGGATAGTTATCGTGTGTAGGTCAGGGGTGTCAGACTCATTTTCAGCGGGCGCCACGTCAGCCTCACAGTTGCCTTCAAAGGGGCCAATGTAATTTTAGGACTGTATAAATGCAACTATTCCTACATTTATACAGTCCTAAAATTACATTTGGCCCTTTGAAGGCAACCAGCAGGTCGATGTGGCCCTCGCTGAAAATGAGTTTGACGCCTCTGATGTACGTGATATATGAAGAGTGGGGGCTTTTTTTTAACAACCGTAACCAGAAAATTTAATGAATAACGAGGGAGACAAGATTGCACTGTGCTGACAGGCTTGCTGCAACAACATGGCTGATTCATTGCCTGTTCAGGAAAACCATATAAGCAATGAGGAGAACGATTATAAATGACAATTGCAATTGCAATTGACGGTTAAAGGAGTGAGGGGGTTAAGGAGTGTATATAAAGCAATCCATAATCCTGATTCACAAGCTGTATTTGGTTGATTTATTTTGGTAACTCTACATTCATTTCTTATTCTTTATAGAGACAATAGCGCGCTAGTAAATATGTGACTGAGTATTGGTAAAGGCCCATTGCAACTTTGTTATTGCTAAGTCTTGGCTGAGAAGTGAGATGTTCTCACTGAAATTAATACCAGGACATGCTGAGTTTGAGAATAATTGATAGTGATAGCTAAGAGTTCTGCTGTATTTTAGAGCCCAGCAAAGTCAGATTATATCAGAAACATTATTTGGTAAGCTTCAACCTAATTGTAAAATATTACAGTATGCCTGAAACTGAAACAGGGTTGTGGCCTTTTAAAAGCCAAATTCAATAACATTTGTACTATTTTTCATCAACAAGTCATTCTTTTGTAATTCACAATATTGGGCCTTGAAGGACACTGACAGGTCAACTTGTCCATCTTCCTGCCCCAAGGCAGAATCAATTATATTTAAACTAGTCTGGATAGATGGTTGCCTATCCTATTCTTAGAAATCTCTGCTGGTGAAGATTCCACAGCCTCCCTGGGCAATCTGTTGAATGTTTAACTTAACCTTTTTTGTGTTAATTTTTTTTTTTTTTTTACTGCAACTTAAAGCCATTAACTCTTTTCCTGTCTGTGGTGGAAGAGTTTATGCTTTTCCTCTTTGCAGCATTATTTTACATTTGTAAACCATTTTAATGTCTCTACTGTCTTCAGTAAATCACCCAGATTCTGTCAAGTCTTTCTTCATAGTATATGTTTGCTAGACCTGTGGTCATTCTTAATGCTTTCCTTTGGACTCTTTCCAGTCAATTAATATATTTTTAAAGTATGGCTTTCAAGAGTGGATGCAGTGGATGATGAGCCTTACCTTCCACCAGCAAACAGGAAATAATTGTTTTAAATGTAAACTCTGTTACTTGTATTTAAATATGTGTGGTTTTCAATAGCAACCATTGTTAGGATTTATTTGTATTTATTATTACCTATAGATCCTTCTCTGTGAAACGTTTGGCTGTCCAGTCTTTCCTCCAGGACGTATTTGTGTGGTTATTTACTGCCATCTCTGTTGACCTGCTTTGTCTTCCAGGATTTTGTTCTATCTTTTCTCACACATTTCCCTGGCATGCTAAGTCGATTTGCCTTCTGAACCTTATCTCCACAAGGTCCTTCCTTTTTGCTGTCTTTTCTCAGATTTAGAAACACACTCTTAGTTCCTGCATCACACTCATTAAGGAGAAAAGAGAACAGTAGCAAAACCTTGGACCATACTGTTTGTATCTTTCCACTGAACCACTGAGGACAGTTCCCCAGCTGTTATTACCCTGACTGTGCAGTACTTTCATCAGAATAGCAAACAATAGTGCACTCTCTTGACTGTGACCCACCTGGGATACACATATATGACATTACTGTCACTCTTCTATCTGTGAGACCTCTTTGTCGCGGGCAGAAATTAGGCTGGTGTGGTATTTGCTCTTGAGAAATGTGTGCAGTTTGTCACATACCACGTTGCCATCTTGTATTTGCAAACGTTTTCATTATTATTTCTGGTTCTGAGGAATGGAGTTTGACTGAGTCCTCTTTCGTTTTTAATCCATTGTGCTGTGGTAAACTTCATGAGGCATAACTTGGTCAAGTAAAACCGAAACTGATGTAAGTCTTGATACCTGCAACTCTTATAACTTTTTGTTATTCAAAAAACATAGGCAGACTAGCAGCAAAGAAATGAACTGCAAATCAAACTGTCATTACCACGTGCAAAAGTTGTTTGTGTGTTCTGTTTCATCTTTTCAGTTAATTCCATCTACAGGATACAGACAGGTATTTGTTATATGTTTCAGGGATCATCATGACTGTCATATGCAGACATAGGCATCCACCTGTTCTGCCCAGTATATGCTTGTGAAATACCTCCACAGTACCAGCATAGTGCAATTTCTGGGAGATGCAGCTTAGTTAAATGCCAGCGGACATTGCTTAATTCACACGTTATCATGTCTGGTTCATTAGAAAACCAGAAAAGCCAAAACACTTCAAAAAATCATACAGCTATATTCATTGAAATAGCTGATTAAAATTAACCCTTCTTTCTTAATAACTTCTATTTTGCAAATTCAGCCAAGAGCTTTGAATGATAACATAAATTTCTTGCAAATATAGGTTTCTTCGAAAGTTCCTTATGGAGCTGTTGAGGATGAGGTTGCAAAGCATGTAAAATCGGGTATGAATGGTAAAAATCTCAGAAAAATAAATGGGTAATGGTTTTAAATTGCCAAGAGAGAATAAATAGACTAAGCCATAAAATTGGAGAGAATATTGATGGAATTAGAAAATCCTGAAACAATTAGTTGTATAGACACAAGGAATTTAGTATTTGTTCATATGGGGCATGTTAGTTATGAAGTGTGGAAGATAAGGCAACTGAATTAGTACAGACAACAATAATAAAAATCAAATCAAACGTAAAAGAATTTCTAGTTTCTTTACTGCCACGATAAGTTAATTTTCTTGAATTTGGCCATGGTATAGAAACATCAACGGGCAGTTTCCTGTGAGACTGTTTCTATCATCTGAAAGGAGGAAATGAAAGTCCTATTTACACCTTATCAGCACAATTGTGATACTCTAGCCCGGGGAAATTTGAGGAAAGTACTAAAGAAAAAGAGTTAAATCACATCGCTTGTGTGAATTGTGATGTAATGCAGTCAGGACTGATGGCTCATTGCCTTAAAGTACTTAGCTTACTGCCTTTCTTTTGTGCTGCCATTAGACTCTTAGTTTCCAGTTGCTGTTCTTATATTACCAGTCACCTAAAGAATGAAAGAGTGGCAATAAAGCTACTGTAGGCTGCAGTGACATAAGATAAGAACTTGTACCGGGAAGGCTGTCATAGTTAGGGGAATATATTTCTATATTTTCATGGATTACAGTTGGTTCTTGAAAATAAACTAACAGATGTGTCTTGCTTAGGGTAGAAGCCATATCGTACCAAGTTTTACCTGTTTCATGATCTTTTGAGTTAAGACGTTACACTAAGACTGCACTTTTATGGGAGAAATCTAGATGAGGTATCAAAATAATAGAGGTAATTTGATGTTTCTGTCCTATGGCAGATGTTTGGTCTAGATTCATGTCTGATACCAAGGAACACAGCTTCTCCTTGAGGTCAAAAGATGAAAGATGGGAGACATAATAATAGTGACTGTTAAATCCCTATTGTTACTTTTTTTAAAAGAGAAACAGCTGCCATTCTCACTGGCTTAACTAAACTCGAACTTACATGAGCGTATCAAACTAATAATATATCCCTGGTGCTTTCAGTTTGACACAAAGTTACTCTCAGTGTATTATCTTAATGTTGCCTAGAGTTTCCTTGTGGATGAAGAGTTTCCGTTCACCCTCACAGTTTTGTTTGCATTTCTCTCATTCTTTGGATAAGCCTACTGCTTTACATATGTGAAAAGGTTATTGTGGGGACTTACAAGTTCATTTATCATAGAATCGTTTAGGTAGGAAAAGATCTTTAAGATCATCAAGACCAACATCAGTAATTAGTTGAAGGGGGAATGCCAGCAATGTGGTACAGGTTAAGATGTAAGGACAAGTTACAGTCCATAGATTTACCTGAACTAGGGTAAGAAAGAGCCTTGTGATCAGTCTTCTGTCACCCCAAAATAGGGAGACCGTCAGCCCTAGGGAACTGCTAGTTCATCAGGTAGTTATGGTAGTGGTTGTCCAGATATCACCCATGGTCTCTTGTATAAATCTCTGCCTCAAGAGGTTGTATTGTGGTCTTTATTACAGCTTAACAGCTCATACTTAAATTTCTAATGGAAGACAACAAGCTTGAGATATCTTTAATGGCAGATTCATGTGAAGAAGAAGAATTAAAGTATGGATTGGTAATTTTCTCATATAAAAGATCTGATATTGTATTTTGTGGAAACATGAGAGTTGGATGTGAGGAAAATAAACCTTTGGTTATTGACAACATCATCTTTCTAACGCAATGATTGCTATAAACAACTGCTCTTGTAATGGTTTGGATGGGACAGAAAGAGAGCAGAAGAGATAGGAAAGGAACTTCTTGAGAAGGAGGTAATACCAGTTTGTCTTAGCAAACTGCAGATAGGTTTCTGTGAGTAAGGAAGAGTTTCTCTTTATCACAAACCAGACACATCCTCCTCACACAGGAATCAAGGCACTTGCATGGAATATTGCAAGTTGGGCCATGCTTCCCACGTACAGATTAATTTTCCAGTGTACAGACATAAAAGCTGCTGAAAGTAACCGTTTTCAGTAATTAGTAAGAAATCTTTGAAATCTGGAAGTGGAACAATCATATAATGAAATGAAAATCTATTCAGACATGTTTGAGTTATGATCTGTTCAAAAGTGCCATGTGTTTTCTGTGTTCTGCTCTGGAAAGCGAGAACTTCAATGACAGAGGTTTGCAGTGAACACACACCCGCACATTTTGCTTCCTGATCTCACTCAGCCTTGCAGCTCCAGCCAAGGCAGATAAATTATTTCTGCATCCACCATTCTCCTAGCACTGTCATCAACATTCACAGAATATAATGCCATCGTTTTGATAGAGTTTTCATCTATAAACTGTTTATTGAGAATCTATTAACTGAGCCCATCATTATCTTCTTTCTATATTCCTGACCTCCGAATTCCTTTCTTTACTTCCTCTCTACTGTAAGTCTTGCTGTATCCTTTTCACAGAGTATCATTATCTTTTTGATTCTTAATACATACATAGTTCAGGTTCCAGATGAATCAATAATGTAGATGCAAACTGTCTGGGATCCATTCCAGACTGTTGAAGTTTTGGTTGGAAATACAGTTTGTAAAAAATACCACTTCTTAAATCTTACATATCTTCACAGATAAACATAACCTTGGCACTGCTTATAAATCAGGAGTAGATGATAAACTGTTAAGAGGAATAACTGTTAAGGGGGACACAATTAAAAGAGAACAATGTTTAAAAAGAAAAAAAAAGTAAGCACTGTAATTAGATGGTGTGAGTTTATAGAGCTGTTGTGGTTTAATGCCAGTGGGTAACTAGGGCCATGCAGCTGCTTGCTCACCCCCCACCACCCAAGTAGGATGGGGGAAAGAATCGAAACGGAGGAGTGAAACTCATGGCTTGAGATAAGAACATCTTAACAGGACAGCAAAAGAAAAGGAAAAAACCCCACATACAGAACAAATTATGCACAATGCAATTGCTCATAACCTGGTGATACCCAGCCCAATCCCAAGTAGTGATCATGAACACTAGTCTTGTATAGCTGATCCTGGAAGAATGAAGACCTGGACAGTGGTTCGTGCTGAACACAATTGTCCTGGAAAAGAGAACACCTCACTCTCGAACAGCATATCCCAGAAGAAAAGAGAGAGATGGAAAAGACAGTTCCAGCTATATAGAGAGCATGATGGTAATGGTAGGGAATATCTCATTAGCCAGCCTGGATGTCAGTCTAGGTGCTGTCCTGTCTGTGCTTCCTCGCAGCTGCTATGTGCACCTGCAGCTGGGAAGCTGAAAAATTCCATGGTCTCCTTGGCAACACATTCTTTTCATACCAACTTCAAAACACCACCTAGCTACTGGAAAGAAAAAAATAACTCTGTGCCAGGCAAAGGCGTGTGAAGTTTAGTGTGTTATCACATTATTCTCTTACTAAATACAAACCAAAGATGGTGCTAGATATTGAAAATAAAAGATTCTTGCTACTGTGAAGGAAATTAACTCAATCCCAGCAAAACCAGTACAAGAGTATTCGGTTTAATCATATTCTTAATATAGGCACAAAACACTAATGACAATCCTGTAAACACATTTTAAGAGGCAAATATATTCAGTCTGACATTCCAGAATAGATTCGTGACTACATCAATCGGTAAATATTGTCATTCTTCTACTAAACTTTAACAAGGTAATTTCTGCGGAATAAAATTTGAAAGTAAATAAGTTTAGCTGATAATTACTTCATTTCAACATTTCATCTAGAGAAGCATAGTACAGAACTTTCATAATAGAAATCTGAAACAAACTACTGTACCGTTGCTTGAATTCACATAATTTATTTCCTTTCTTCCTGAAACAACACAAATTTGTTAGTTTCTCCCTAGACTGATAGTAGCTTGCCACTTTGGAAATGGGTCTCTACTCTTTTTTTCTGCTTTTCTCCTCCCAGCTGTAGTTGAGGACATTCTTCGGCATAAGAACACTGTTTTGCTCTTTTAGATAAGATTGGCAATTCCAATTTTCAATGAATGCCTTTGTAAGAATTGAAAAATATGACTTTGTGGCATATGTAATCATTGACTGCCCAAAATTATTCTTGCCAGAATCACTGTTGACAAACTAGCACAGGGAAGATCAGATGAGAGAGATTTTACCACATGGCATTCACCCTTAACACCAAGTGGTCTTTGAGCTTGAGAAAAAAAATCCTCTGAATACACTGATATCCACAAAGAAATCAGTAACAAGCACAGCTAATTCTCTTTGGTCAGCAGTATTTTACAAAAAAAGGAAGTAGAATGCCTGTGCATATGCCAAAGCCCATCAGGTAGGTACAGGAGCTGCCTAGAACCTGGCTTCTAACATGGTTATCAGATGTGGGCTGAGACACCTTCACTGAGTATAGGCGTAGAGGTTTTGTTATCTGGCATATAGATTTGTGAATGTAAAGCAATATATAATACATTTCTAATCAAAGAGTTCATCTGAGGTCATGATAATGATAAGACTATTCTTACTTCTAATCTTGGCATCACTTATTTGAGGGAGTCACTTGGTGTTTGTAACCAAGAAGAAAATCAAAACTTTATACTTAATTTCATTGATATTAGTGAAATGTGAATTGTGAAAGGAATCCTCACCCTCAATTTATACTCTATATTTGTTTAACAAAAAATCACTTTTAGTCAATTGACTTTTTTGGAACTTCAGCCCTAAGTGTTTTTCTTTACTAAAAACAGTAAGCCTTTTTCAATGATACTAATTGCTATCTAAAAGTGGAAAGCATTTATCTCGTACTCCTTGTTCATACTGTTACAGGCTAGCAAGGCTAAAAGAGTAGATAATCAGAGCTTTAATTGCAGAACTACAGAATATACAGCAGGCTACATGAATTCACTCATCTTCAGATGTCACCCATTAAAAGCTATTTCACTCACAAAATTAAAACTCACTGCAATTTTTAAACTTGCAGTACAAAATTAAAACCTATTATCTCCCTTTTTATGGAAATACCATGAAAAAGGACATCTAAAAATTTAAAAGCCCCTGGAAGTTCTTAACCATCCCATTTATAAAACTTCATCAACATTTCACATGGGAGGTTCCTGCCTGAAATGATTAATTCCATGTCATAGGACTGTTCAAATTTCACTCAGGATCTTTCCTTCCAAAATCACAAAACCTGGGTGATCAAAAATGACTGAAATGAAATTTATATTGCTAATTATTAATGGGCTAATTGTTTCCCAAAATCATGGTGAACAAAATTAATCACAAAGGTTTGGGCCAATATTGCAAGCTTGTTTTTTTCTTTTACAAACACTGTAATTTTAAAGTATTTTGTTTCCATCTAATTTGATAATACATGCATGATCGTGAAATCCAAATATGCGGCATACAGTACTTGGAATAGTGTTCTGGGTATCATACATAACTATAAATACATAAAGATTTCAGAGTTCTTGCTCAGCATTGTACTAAAGCTAATTTCAGTTAAAGCACTGACTGAAAAATTCTTATTTAATAGACAGCTTAAACATACACAGATTGTTTTATCCCATAACAGAAGAACAGTATTTCCAATTACTATTCCATTAAGACTACAAAGGTGATTCAACACAACAGTTGTTATTGCTGTTAAAAGCCTTAACCATATTAATGTTGTCACACCAAGTCCTCTCAGCAACCAGAACTTCAGTATGCATTGACATTTAACACATCACAAAATAAATGGCTATAGTGTTTGCAGAACTCCTTTCAAACAATTCCCTCATTCTTTTTCCCCGAATTGCCTGTTTGTCTAGAAGCAACAGGGGAAATTAAATTAGATGTTAATATTCTACCCAAATATTCTGTAACTTCCATCAGTTCCTCCCTAGGAATTGTAAGCTTCTTTCAGCATTTGCTTTTTCTCCCAGAGAAGTCGTAAGTAAAGTAAAAACTTGCTATAACTGGAATTTTCTAAAACAGTCTCATTCTGAGTAAATATTCCTAAATCTGGATTTATTCCCATCTGCCAACCAAGAAATAGGAGAACTCCAGCACTTCAAGTTCATAGGAAAGCATTGTCTTTCACAAGGATCTCAAGGTTATATTAATTAAGACTGAAGACATGAACAGCAGTTTTGCCCTTCCAAGTGTTTGTCTTCTTCACGTTTACAGATAGACCCCCGTAAATTTAAGTCTGGAGCAGAGATTAGGGGACTTGATATAGAAGAGCAGGCCTTCTAAAATATTTTACCAAGAACTAGGTTATAGTGGTCTGCTTCTCAGAAATGAGGCCAGAACATGTGGATGCTTTTTATTATTCTCAAACTGATAAAATTAAGGAAAATCAGAGTTAAAATGAAGCTGAAAAGTAAACCCAAAAAAGCATGGAAATAAATAATCCATACACCTGAACTACTCATTGTGCTATCATGCAAACACCTCGTACTGAAAATAAGCAAAGCAGCATTTGTAGAAAACACGTTCTTTTTTCATTATTATTACTTATTGTCAGCAGAGAAGATAAGAGAAATGTTTTCAGACACACAAACCCTTCTTCAGATTATTGTGTTGAGGCTGCGTGCCAGAATACTTTCCTGCTCTTACCAAAAATATTGCTTGGATACTAAAAGAGACAAACCTATGGGTTTGTATAGTATTTCCATGAGGCCATCACAAATCCAGCAGTGCTTGTGTCGTGGCAGTGCCTCTACCCCACACTAGATCAAGCAAAGCCAACACTAAGTCTCCCCTGGCCTCCGGGCAAAAGCAGAAAAGGAAGGAGGGCTAACATTAAGATTCCTTCATGTGTTTCATAATACACATTGCAGGTACAGGCTCAGGTTCACTGAAGTACATGAGTGTACTTCACTGTAGATAGCCAGTTAAACCTTAAGTATTTTTTTTAATGGAAATTCCCATTCTTATCTAAATATTAATATGACTAATAAGAGTTAAAAAATCTTTACAGTAATTCATAATACTTTAAATGCAGTTTGTTGCTGAACATTAAAAATCTCAGATAAGGCCCTTCAAAACCATTTCACAGTCCTAGAATTACAAAATACTAAAAATTATTCTAGGCTTTCTAATCTTTATTTCTTCTAAACACCATAAAGTATGTTCATTTTGTATTTCCTTGCATTTCTACTGAAATTATTAAAGCTCTTATTTTAAGAAAAAAGCAAGTTACAAGCTAGCCAGAACATGTGGATTGATTAAGTTGAATATACAGTTGTTGGTCACAGCTAGGCCAATTCAAAGCACGTAAATATATATCCAAATCTACTCCAAACCTCTGTGCTAAGATCTTCCACCAGTCCTTCCGTCCCCACCTTTTGCTTGCACTTTTATTTTCTGCAAAGCACACATATCTCCCTACATATTTTTCTTTCTTCCAGATTTCTAGTATTTCTAGTGTTCCTCTCTCTTCTGGTTTTTCTAATAGGTATTTCTGATCCAAAGCTTTTAAAAAGAGCTCTTTAGGAATTTTTAGTAACTTTTGCCATTGTTTGTAACTGAAAACTGAGTAATCAACAAAGGTGCAGTCTCCTGCTCCATGGATTTCTTAGAGTTGTCCTCCACATGTGTGATATTTTCTATTGCTCTTAGGGCACATCTGCACCACAGATATTTTGGTTACAGCATTTTTTGGTAAGAGGCTACTGCATCCTATTGTTTCCAGTGATCTAATGGCTCTCTTTAAGAGCCATTTGTGAATCTGGGCTCATTGAGTACTTTGGAAGACTGACGCACTTCTCAGAATAATCACCTAACTATAGGCAAGATACAATTGCCGTCCTACTGAGAATAATGGCAGCTGACTTTTGAAAAAGAGCAGTCCTGCTGGGGATGTTGTGCAGGAGGATGTTACTCTTCAGTCTCTTCTGAGAGAGAAACTTTCTTATGCAGAATAGCAGGGGAAAAAGTGAGCCTTTTTTTCTAAAAAAAAATTTCCAAGTGCACACAACCTCCCTAAGAGAGCAAAAAGAGAAATTTTAAGTGTCTGATATTCCATTTTTTTAAGACTATTCAGGAGAAATATGTGATGCAGCTTGTTCAGATTCTGTCCTGGTTTTGTTAAAAACAAGACCAGTTGTCTTGTAGTGATTTTTCCATTCAGCTAAGTTCTTCTAAGTACTTTCTAAGTAACTGCACTTTTCTGAATTTAGCTATGTTTTCTTGGACACGGCGCTCCAAAACTGATAAGAGTGGCCAATGGAATGCAGGAGAGGCTCATGTTTAGATTTATTGCTACAACAACTAAGAATTCTGATAATATCCCATAATTGAGAGGGGTATATTTGCAAGGAGGTGCAGACAGAACAGGTGACACAAACTGACCAACTGAATATTCCATCCCATACACATCACACACCCTATAAAAGAGGGAGACCACGAGGGTCTCGCTCTCTTCGACCACGGCCGGCATCTGAAGAGCACCCTGCCTGTTCTCCCTGTGATCCAAGGCCTGAGACCCTGCATCCCTGAATCCAGTTCCGGTTTGCTGTGAAGTCCTGCCCAGGACTTCCAGGTGCCTGCCCTGCAGCTGCTGGAGCCACACCAACTAAAGCTGCTACCCCGGGATATTCAAGATTGGTTTTGTATATTTTGTATTATTTTCTCTATTTATTAGTAGCATTAGTAAAGCATTTTAAAATGTTTTCCAACTTGCAAGTCCAAGTCTCTCTTCCTTTTCCTTATCATCTTTGCTATGTGGGGAGGGTGAAGGGTTAACAGAGAGCATCTGCCATGGTTTATTGTCACCTTGCAATTAAATCATGACAATTTTTTGGAGAGCTCTTCCTAAAGTGTGTTTTGATTGCTCACAAATATTCAGAAAATCCATTTACTTTTCATGAGTAATACTCATAATTTGAGATGAGCTGAATTCATGTTTTAAATGCACAGCAGAGTTTATTCTTAGATGAAATCACGAACAGTGGCTATGTAACAGCAGCCCAAAAAATGAAGGAACTGGTCACGCTTTAATGCATGGTGTTGCAGACAAGTTCCTGTGATCCTTCTCCTTTTTCAAGCCACAGAACTAAAGTTAAATGTGGGTCATCTTTTGAAGTGAGATGCTGAAACCCAGTGAAATGAGGTAGTTACTCAGAGGCAGACAAAAGGAGCTTTGAATTATTCTAGTAGTCTGGGCAGCGCTATATACCCACACCACATCCTACGACAGAAGTGGTCCCTCAGTATAGTTAATCTCTAATCTTAAGGACTAGCAAGAGCACCCTGGTTTTGTAATAGAAATGTTGCTGCATCCCTCCAACAGTAGTTTATATTTTGTTTTCCTGTTTCTTCTATTCATATACCTTGGTATCTTGCTAAATCTACTAACATAAATGATATCATTTATGTTGGGGACACATCAGGAAATTACTGTTTCTAATTAAATTAGTCAAAGTCTACTTAGTAAATGAAGAACATTCTGAGTTTTACATTGGCTGCATATTTAGGACATTTAAATATTCTAATGGTACTTTCTCCTTTGAGTTAAGATTCCAAGGTCTAGATTTTAAAACAGTTTAAAAATTCAGGCTGCTTTAAAAGTTGCTCAAACAAAGGCAGTTAAAGACCTACAAGTTCTTGAAAGTGACAGAATTATTTGTGAGTGCTCTGAGATGAGGTCATTTACTCGAGTGGAATGTGGGGAAATGAAATTAGAGCACTCTTTGAAAAATTGCTGAACATTAGAGTACAAATTTCCCTCTGCAGAGCAAAATGCATTTCATAGAGGTTTTGGTTTTACTAACTTAGGTATCCGAGAGCAGAATTTAGCCTTGAAAAGATTTCACTGTATTATTTGCAAAGTAATGGACATCCTCCCATGATTTGGTTGGACTGGATGACCCCCAAAGGTCCCTTATGATCTCAAGCATTCTGTTATTCTGTGATTTCAGTAGGGGTGAGCACGCTAATTTTTGTTAATTGTTGTTGTGCTCTAATATTTTATGATATGTATTGCAAAACACTATTTAGTGATCTTAAGACATACAATTTATGTGGGTAAAAATTTAGGGATAACAATCTATCATTTTTGCTTGTGTGTGTCAAAAAGTTCTAAAATAACTTATTAAAAGCCTATCCTTAATCTCCAGATTAGTGCATTTAAAACACTTTAAATTAATTGTATAGATCCATGCTTTCTAAAGGTACTGAAAACATGATCCAACAAATTCATCAGGGTTAAACCTTAGCCATGCTTCTGATCTTTTTTTTTCCATTCCAAGTCAAGCTTATTGAATGCTCTACAAAATCTGACGTCATAATTTCAAAGTTTTATAAAGCTATTCATCATGAAAACCTTCCACATGTTCCCCCATAAAAGATTATAAAGTAATGTGCAATTCCAGGTGGTCTAGGAAGGATAAATCAATAAAATCATGTGAGAGAAAAGTCAACCAGTTTTCAGTGCTTTCTGTAATGGATATATTACAAATAATTTTGGAAAAAATGCTCTAAACCTTCTTCTAGCTTCCCTGAGGAAACACTAGTAACAATAAAAAGCAGATTTTATTTTAGAATGGAAGGTGCTCGTAACAGAAGCCATCCCTCTGCCAGACATTGAGTGATAGCATTGGGTAATTCTCCTATTCAGAAACAGGAAAACTCTTTCTACATTCTGTTCTCTAGTATTTCATTACTAAATGTTACAGTTCTGCCTTCGTGAGGGTGCAGTTAGGAGTGAAAACATCCTGAATTCATTCAGTTGCTTACTGCCAAACTGAACAAAAAAGCTCATTATAGCCCTTTGCCTCACTTCCCCAAAGCTTCATGTGTAGAGTTCCTAAGAAATTTCTCTTAGCTATATTTTACAATCCCTGTAAGGAAAGCATCAAGACAACTGACTATATAGAAATGAATAGCCACTTTTTTAACATTGAATACACTAACTGTGCCTTTTTTTTTTTTTTTCCAAATTCTAAAGAAAATCTATAGCAAAAGAATAACAAATTTAAGTCTTCTTTTGATGGTACTGATAAAGAGATGGTACTAATAAAAATAAATAACTGACAGTAATTGTGACCTCTCTAGAACCTCTTCCAGTTTATTAAATTAAGCTGCCAAAGGGCTGCTTTTGACTTTGGAGCTGTTAGATGCCCAAAGAGACACAGCACCTGAAATGGCGAATTTGACCTGCAGAAAGTATTGGATCAGTTTAAAGTGTAATAAATAAGAAACAACAACAAATAACAGGGCTGAAGGGCAGTCTGCATCTACAGTAGGCTTTCTGATAACCTGCTTCAGCCAAGTCATTAGACACAATGCAAAGACTCTAGAAATGTTCTCTCTTTTAAAAGCAAATCTCACAAGTTGCACTAAGGTCACACAAGTACAATCGCTATAGTGAATAAAAAAAGTGCTTACTTTGCCCCCAGCATGACTCAGAGACCCTGGCACAAACAGAACAACCTCACGGCCCTGCCTGCCCGTACCTGCACAATTTAACAGCTTCAGATCCCATCTCTGTGAGTCCTGTGGGCCCAGAGGCTGCCATGGCATCATCTCAAGTGCTGCTGATGGTAGTCGGGCAAAGAGCCAGCAGCTGGCGAGGAGCGAAGGGTGGGATGTGGGTCCCTGAGGGTGGCTGGTGCTGTGCTGGCACTGTAGTGCGTATGGGAACAAAACTGGTGGGAATGTTTGCGCTCAAGTCAGCAGATGAATGTGAGTGGGTTTGTACTGTCATTGACAGAATGAAACTGTGTTCCATTTCTGTGAAAAATCCTGAGGGTCTTCTGGTGGAAGTTTCTATGAAGTGTCAGCAGCAAAGATAACAGCTGGTTAATGTTTCTCAGCTTGCTCACTCCCTCAGAGTTTTAAAGTGCAAGTTACTTAGTTTCTTTTACATGCTTCTCACTATAGCTCCCCCACCCCTCTACATCCAAACAGAAGTTGTGTTTCACTCTAGTCCATTGTGTTCCACAGTGTTGCAGTCGGTGTGTTTGGTGCCATTCTCTCCATCCACCCATCCATCCATCCATCCATCCTTCCGTCCATCCATCCATCCATCCTTCCATCCATCCATGCATCCATTCATCCATCTATCCCTTCATCTCTCCAGTACTTTTATTGAGCTGCATGGCAGAACTTTCTCTCCTTTGTAGATCTAGGACTCCTCAGCACAGTTCCGATGCTGCTAGCCCTGGGCCACGGGGTGTGCCTTTGTTGTGGAAAGAAATAAATGGCTGTTCCTTCTGACTGGCCATGCTGCTGTGATGCAAGTGCTAACAAATGCGTGAGAATTAATGTATGTGCTCCAGAGCTGAACTAAGCAGATGTGTTTCCTTTACCCAGCTATCTACTCTTGCCTTTCTGCTCTGTGTGATAATATGCCACTAAAACCGCACCAGTTTAGGATGCTGTACCAGTGTCTTCCCTATCAAATTCTACCATTTGTGGTACGATATTCCCTCTGGAACAACAGATGAAGAAGGAAGGCAGGCTAATTGATTCAGCCCTCCCCTGCTGCCTCTGAGCGCAAGCACTTAGCTGTAATAATTGTGAAACAGAAGAATTTACGCTGAGTTATAAGCCGGTATCACAGAACTCAGTAAACGGTGTATACTTCATGAGCTGCCAGCTTTTCAGAGTATTGCCATATATTTTTACTATTTTAATGCACTTTTCCAACTAATATCTGTAACTAATGTAGTTTCCCATGCTAAGGTAGCATAAGTTTCATAGCTCATAACTATGGAGGAGGGAGAGGTGGGTTATTTTTCTCAATAAGACCATGCCTGTAAACTGTTAAAGAACAGCTGTATTTCAGGGCACTGAGGAATCATGGCTTAATATTCATGTGTCCTTCTCCCAGTTTAGAACCAGTAATACCTTATACCAAAAGCTCTTCCCATTGGTGTAACTGCACCCACTGCAAAAATAATGAGTGTTAATTTTTGCACAAAACAACAGCGTGGGTGTAAAGCACTAGTCTCTGTATGATGTGCACTGAAAGAATGGCATTTCTTGAGAAAGTTTGTCAACTAAAGAAGTAATATCCCAGCATCTTGAAAGTGTCCAGTGTGGTTGCTTTAAAGAGATTGTTTAAGTTAAGCATTAAGATTTCCTTTGCTAGCATAGACCTCTGAAAAACGAATATTGCTTTTCCGATTTGGAGCGTAAAGCAGAGGGATAAAATGCAGCAGGCACATTTTTGTGGACTTTTTTTTAGCAAAGCATGTTTTCAATTTGGAAAAAAAAAAAAGGGAGGAAAGAACACATCTTCATTGTCCAAT
The DNA here is from genome assembly GCF_036013445.1 of Caloenas nicobarica. Classification (NCBI taxonomy): domain Eukaryota; kingdom Metazoa; phylum Chordata; class Aves; order Columbiformes; family Columbidae; genus Caloenas; species Caloenas nicobarica. Next base: position 91,188,401 of record NC_088245.1, on the reverse strand, counting down.
TAAAAAAAAAGTTTAGTTAGAAGGAAATGTAATTCTTCTTCATTGATTTCCACACAGAATTTTACAATATTTCTGAGAAGCAGATTTTTCTCTTTAATACCATGCTCCCACCTCCTTTCTTCTTTGTTGTGTTAGCAGAGAGCTTTCTCCCTTTCTGTCTTGAATACAATTTTTTGTTGCAGATTTTCTTTCAAATATTTCATGAATGTTTATGCAAACAAGTAAAAATTTGAGTAAAGCTTCTAAATTAACTGTAAATGCCCAAAGTTCTTATCAAACTTCTGTCCTTCTGGTGGTGATTGATGGGAGTTATGAGAATCATTTTCTTTCTCAGCTACCTGCAACAATAATCAACTTCCACATATATTGGCATGTAACAGATTCTCATACTCTATTCACATTGTTCAGGTGATAATACCAAAAACACCTATTTGTTCATTCTGGGGCATATGCTGTATTTTAATTTAGGATCATGCATGTTTTAGGATGAATGAACTTTCAACGTCTCCTTTGTCTGCATTTTTATGTTGATGGTTACTGATGGGGGCTGAATGTTATCACCCTTATCCTTTTCAGAAACTGTTTGTGGGCTTCTAGAAGAGATTAAATGTGGTCTCGTTCTTGTAATACTGTATTCTACTTAATGAAAGACGTTTTTGAGGTGACAGTAGACTATTTGGATGGGATTCAGTTGCCTAAATGACACTAGGTGCCTACACTTAGATACCTAACTACTGCTTTGCCTCTTGCTGTCACTTTCGAAGAGTGCAAATCTGCAGAACTTGTCATGTCTGCCACTCGAATGTGAATGTCTCAGATTTTCTAGAGCATCTCAAATGACACAAAGCATTTATGCTTAAGCAACTGAATCCTATGTTTTAAGTGTGTGAGAAAAAAAAATATATGTATTCTTTTAGTAATTTGCTGCTTATAAAGCCTTAATAATTTCAGCCCTCTAGATCTCTTCTTACTATTCACAGGCTGTATTTCTCCAAAATTTGCTGCTCCTTGTTTTTATTTCTGAATATGTACAATAAGTGAAACAAGTTTGGTTTTGTCTTCATTATTTTCTATAACAAACTTATTGTAAGACTACAAGGAAATGAGTTATTTGCAGTTTAACACCATTTAAATGTAGGAAAATGTCAATGGTGAAGCTCAAGCTGTTTGGCTTTTGTGAAGGTCTGCACATATGGCATGTGACTCATAGCGGGCCTACTTTATGGTTGGTATAATTCGTATTTTGAAACAGAGAAGCAAAGTTTTATTTGAGAAGTCTTCATCTGTTCATTATTTAGCCTTCATGTTTTAAGATGCTGTTTCGTACCAAACATCTTGGACTTAATGGGACAAATTTCCATTTTAAAATTTAATTTCTCTGTATTGCATTCTGGACTCTCTATCCATGATCACTTCTGAAAATATTTTAAAATTAAAGCTGTGGAATTTGGAAACACTTTTACAGGAATGCCAAATGCTTTACTGGAGTGGCCAGAGGGAAAACTTTTATGCCTTATCTTTAGCCATCAGTTATAAAACTGCTGCATCCACAACACTAATTAAATGAATTATTTTTCCACAAACTGCAGCAAGTCTAATAACAAATTTAAAGGGCAAGTGTATAGAGGAGAAACAGTAGTACTCTTGAAAAATACAAGATAAAAATCCAAAGCTCTCTTATGCTACATTAAGTTCAGCAAATATGTATGTGTGTTTTGAGGCTAAATTTTCCTCACTACATTTTTATTAGTTAAAAAAAATACCAACTGTTGCATAAATTTTAAGAGGGGTATTTTTTTCTCATTATATATAAATATTAAGATGGTTTACATCTCTTAAAAGAGCATATATTAAATACCTGTAAGATGATGAAAACAAACTTACCATTGCCTAAATTTTTGGAAGGATGCTTGCTTGATTATACTTGCAAAAATACAAAAATTATTCTGGTTGTCGATTTAAATTTATTGCAAGGTGGGAGAATCTTGACTCTGTGCTTTTAAGCCAGATGTGTAGAGCTCTCATTTCATATCAGTCTTTGATGCTGGCATTCATTGAACACTAACATGAGCTAGCTGAAATGATGCCTCTAGATCTCTGTACATATGCTGAAAGCTGAAACAGTGGATCAAATGATAGAGAGTCCTTATTTATCGTCACTACACTGGACATGTCACAAGTACTTATTTTAAAAGGGGTGGATGAGATAATCTCTATTTCCAGAAATAAAGCTGTACATTTAGGCAATAGAGTTTATTCTATTGAAAGCATAAAATGTGTAAAGCTTCTGGTGAGAGCAAAGCAGAAAGGCGCCGTGTCTATACTCCTGGCTTTTGCCTGCATCATTATATTGGCAGATGATGGGAGACGTGATAGAAGCTCTGACTGCCCTGACACAGAAGCCAGTAATGTAGCTGCAAATTCTGGTTCCCCTTCTCCCCTTGCTTGACATGACTTTTGTCAGGTGGCTTTAAGATACTGGTATAAAACACAGATTTGCTGGTATAGCTTCACCTCTACCAGTCTCTCTTTGATTTGTGTACAAAACTGTAAAATGCGTGTATAGTAGAGTCATCTGGAATGCATTATGAATATCCAATAGGTGCATTTTGCCTTTAAAATCTCAAATTTTTCCATTCACCCTAGAAGTGCTGGAATTCTCCATTTGCAAAGTGTGTGGAGAACAAGCTCTTTCTGGTTAAAGCTGTGTATTATATGACCTGGTTAAAAAAAAAAACCAAAACCACACAAATATAAACTTTTATCTACTTTTTATAATATCTGTTCCAGTGAAACCACGGTTAACTTTTCACAGGTTTGGTTACTCTTTCTTTAAACAGCCAACTTCTTTTATCAGCCAAAGAACAAGTCATTTGATTAATGATAATTTTTATCTCTTTGAAAGGATCCTTTCCGACCATTGGGGTGAAGTCTCTTTCGAGATTCCTGAGGGCGGGATTTTTAAATAGCATCCTGGCCTCACATCCAGTGTCAGGGGGTGGATCTTTACCCCCCAGCATTTCCTCTGGTAGGTATTCCACCCTATTCCCCAGCATCGATTTTTCCCTTCACCCTTTGCCCCATCTCTCCACACATCTTAGGGAAAAGAAAATTGGTGTTGGTCAGACAGGGAGATTAGATGCCCCTTCCAATAAAAAGCTGAACTGAAAGGAAATGGAAAAGATAAATTACTTTTCCTGAGTTAATGCATAGGAGAAACTGTGAGGGAAACTGATCTGTAGTTAAGTGGTCAGCCAATATATAGAAAGAGAAGGCTTGGTATCCTCTGATCATGCACCTCATGAAGCATGCCCATGTGCATCAGGGTGTCACAACTTTAAAAATGTCTACATAAAATCCCAGATTTTATGTGACTCTACGACTCTTCCCTAAAAATTCCCTTGCTAAAACATGGAAGCAAAACAAATTTGGAAAGGCAAAATTTAATTATGTACTGATATAGTGTTCGAATCCTTTATATGCTTCTGCAGTTGCAACTTGTGTCATGTGAAAACTGCCTTAACTTTTTTTAATAACTCTTATCACAATTTGAACTAGTATGATTGTCTTAAAATGAGTGAGAAAACCCCATTGCCTGTGCTGCCAGCGCAGTATTCCGCACTGCCTCTGGCGAGGTCCCCAGCAGAGCCACAGCTGCGTGATGGCACGAGGGACCCCAGAGGTTGGCGCGAGGTTGAGCGTAGGCTGAGAATGAGACCCCCATGCTGGGTGGATGGGCTGCTGTCAGATAACTGGGCTGAAACGGGGAAGCAGGACAGGTTAGAGGCATCTTTTCACAGAAAGGCTGTATGTGTTGTCCATTCTCTTCTGGAGCCATTAAATACCATCTTCCATCAACACTAATAAATTAAGAATAAGTACATGTATCTTAATTGTAGTTAAAACTGAATCAAAGTTCAGTTCTGTTCCTTTCCACACTACATATTTCTGTGTAAAATTAATCCGTACATGGGCTAATGTCACACTTGTATCCTTTCAGGCCATCTCACCTGTAATGTTACTTCCAGCTTTTCTTAAAGAAGAAAAATGTCTTATGGTAAAAGTAGGGACAAAACGGAAAAATTACATAATGTTATTGATTTGCTATACAAAAGAAACTGTTCTGCTTCTCTATGCTCCATTTTATCTATTGCAATAATGGTAGGGTTCATTAATACAAGATGATTTTTTTTTTAAGTGCTTTTATTTCTTTGTTTACTTTCTTTCTTTCAACAGAAGCTTCTCAGCAACTTTGATGTCTTTTCTTATGATTGTCTGGGTGTTTATTGTCAACAGTTTGTAAAATACTTTCCTTTTTTTTTTCTCTTCTCCTTGGGATGGTATCTGTAACCAAACAACTGTGGAAGTAGAAATACTCCAGACCCCATAAAATTCTCTGTTTTCAACATAGTGCTATGTATAGCATTGATTCTATTAGATTACTTAATGGCTTAACTGCACTCATGAACTGGCTTCTGACCTACATGCCTACTTAAAAGTTTATTTTATAAGGTACTCGGGACTGTTGTTTTCCAAGTGGTTGTAAAGCTTTTAATCACCTTTTTTTACTTAAATCATAACTCTTAAATGTGATTTGTTTAATAAAACTGGTTCATAATTTCTTGTTACTAAATGGTTTTTGCTAAGGATTATGATTCAATCTGATGAAATATTCAAAACAGAGAAAAAATGGAAATGCAGCTACATGATGTGCAACATATACCTTAGTAAGGTAATGGAAATAAATGTTATTGTTTGATCATGTCAACAACAACAACAAAAAATGAGCCAAGCAGCAACCCCACATAAAGGGAGAGAATGCACATCTTCTGGAAAGTGAGGATTGTCAGGTAGTTTAAAGTCAGTGAAGAACTGTAATAAATGCAACTGACGAGATGTGTCAAGTGACAAGTCAGAAATTGCTGTTAACAAATGTACGCCAACACTCTTATCTGTAGTGCTGCTATTTAACTCTTCCTTTTTTACTTTGTCATATTTGTATTTACATGAAGCAAAATCTTAATTCTGAATTGCCTCTTTCTTACAGAGATGACCAGAGGGTGCCATTCCATTTAATGATAAAACCTAAAGCCAGCTTTACTGTACACATGAAACACAAAAACCCCATACATGTACTACATTTTTTGCCAAAAAAAAAAAAAATCTGTTGAAGAGAGTACTGATCTGGGATGTGAGAGACTCAGAACTGAATCTTTTACTGTGCATGATTCAGTGGAAAATATAGGTTTATCCTTGAATCCTTAATCACTTTAGCACAGGGAAGGGACGCACCCGTTTTTCCTTTGTGTCAAAAAACACTGCACTAAACACCTGACCTTTTTTTCTGAGTATTGCTTTACCAAGGAACCAAGACACCCAGGGCAACAGTGCTCCAAGAAGGTATAATATTTAAGCAGTGATATCTGTGTTATCGTGGCAGCCTCTGGCTGCTAGGATGGCAGCAGATGGGCGAAACCAACTGATGCTGCCCTCGAGACTTTCCCTCTGTCGTGAGCAGTGCGAGGGTGGCTGTTCGTGTGGGGGTACCGGGGAAAGCACAATCCAGTGCTGCCTTCGACAGCACAGCGACCCCACCTCCCTTATCTGAGATGCTGGGCTCATACGGGTCAGTAGCTTTCATTAGCCTAACAGAAGTACTTAATATTTAATAACTTTGCTGAGTTGTAACCTAATTGCTTCACATATAGCTTATGTGTAAGATTTCAGTGAATTTAACTGTGTGGAAGGCTTAAAATGCCCTCATTATTCTGCGATTGGGGTCATTAGGAAGAAAGATAATGAGATGTTTTTTATTTACGAAAACCTTTAACTCCAAGCTAAGTGGCAGATTTACTTCAAAACAGTCAGAAAATTTATCCCTTACTAAACACAAAATGCATTTGCATCTTTTTTCTACAAAATTCCCCACAGATGTTTTAAGTGAAACACAGAACTAAACTGGAAAACCCACCATAAATAAGTATCTGGAAAACAGCTTGGCAGGGCAATGTAGCTGTTGGTTTCCTTTTTTCCCTTTCTACCTCTCACTCAATAGTTGGGCGAGAGTATTACGGTTGCACTGACAGCTGATGTTCAGTTTTGTGTAATTTGATGTCTGCTCTTCCACTGTGCTGAGGTTCACTTATGTAAAAGGTATCCTCATCTAGCTAACCTAAAAATTAATTTATGCTGCTAGCATGGGGCGTTACATCTTTCTGCATAAATAGATTGCCTCAAATGTGGGTGGTTTTTTAAGCCTAGACATAACTATGCTAATGCGATAGTGCTTGTATGATAGTTACATCAGAAGTCTGTCACTGCCATACAGCCATTTCACTAGAAGCAAAGCTTTCAGCAAGCCTTCAAAGACCTATCCTAGACTTCTGCAAAAACAAGCCCATTTTCAGACAAAAGCCTCCATTTTATTTAGCTATCATTTATGTTACAAATGACTTAGTTTCTAGGTATCCCGCCTGTTAGCAGGACAAATTCACAACTTGGTTGATGTAGATCTATAATGACAGGTGGATTCACGTAAGCAATAAGTACTTTTTCTCAAGTGATATTCTTGTATATCTTACATAGAATTCTTGAACCACTTAACAGTTCACACTCCTTATCATACTACACTGGCATGAGCTGTGGAAGCTTACTCCTTCCTTTGTATTTACACGTACACATATACATACGCGTATACATGCATGTTGTCAAAAAAAACCCCAAATATCTAAATTGCCAGGGCTGCATCTATTTCTTCGAATTCCAGCTCTTCCAAACTAAGTACAGTGTTTGTTTCTCCATTTTGGGGTAATTCTTAGTTTACTATTCTTGCTGTCTTTCAGTCATCTGTGAAGGGTTTGTTACGTAAATGCATACTCGTATTGCCTGCAGAAGTGAAGATCTGTGGTATGCTTCTGTCTTTGAAGAGTGTCAGACAGATTGCTAAGCTTGCTGAGTTGGAAAGGAAGGGAGGGGAAGAAAATACGTTTCCTACTGTTTCTTTCAAGCTAAACTCCTATCCTGAGTTTTTCTGTTGACAAGAACAACTAGAGATGTGTGTCAGGTTATGAGAAACTATGGAAAAGCTCCTGTTAAGCAAACCTCCCAGATCCCCTTCATCCTGTTCAGCATTCAAACTACATTAGCAGGAGAGGGGGGAAAAACATCAAAATGATTCTTTCCGTACACACCCATCTATGAACATCAGTGTTGTGATTTGATTGTGAGTCCTCTGATCTCCACATGTAGTCAGCAGCTGGATCATTGCCCCCTATTTCATTGACATAGCACCTCTCTGAAGCTTCTGTGAAAGTATCTTGATGTGACATTTTTAATTAAATATAAGCATCAGTTATTTCCTACCACTTATTTTGCAAGGGTTAATTATCCATCTCTTTTACATTTTAGGGAAATGGAAGCAAAGAAAATGGGCTTGATAAAACAATCCACCCCGTGAACCTCAAAAAATAGATTATATGCAAGAAAACAGGATGCACTTATTTCCAGAAACTTAGAAGTGATACAGGACAGTACTCACTGCTGTCTTGGACTAGATAATGTCAGAACTCCTCCTCCACATAAAGTACATTATACCGAGGATCCCCCCTTTTCAGTGTTTTACTGCCCGGTTGTCTATGACTGTTTATCTAATATACGTTGTAATGTTCACATTTATTACAGAGAGCTCCTCAAAAAACTCAGACCTATCTGTAGAATACTAAACCAGATGATTATCGGTTTTCATTTCCCCAAAATTAATATTTTATTACAATTTCCAAGTGCACCTGAGTGAGCCCATTATTCTTGATACTGTATAAACTGACAATTGAAAGCAAATTGTATTGACAGGCCCTTATTGAACAAAATTACTCAACAAGAACCATCTAGGAGCAATTCTTCATCATGAAACTCAGCTATATTTATGGTACTCCAGTAATGAGAAAAGTAACTTCTGGGTTTTTTTCAGTTAATGCATTTTTCCCTATTCTGGGTTCCAGCACCTAAACTGCTGTATTTTTTGTTCAATGAAAATTGCTAATCCTTTCTCAGTGACTAACAAATGGATTCTTTTATTGCATATGTATTTTCTAGGATATCTGAGCCAAATGGCTCTTCCAGTTTATTCTTTCCAGCCTCGGTGCTATTTCACTGGTATGTCTAGCCTGTAAACCCTGCAACTAATATATAAGGGCATGTATTGTCTGAGGACAGACATTCAAATGTATACGGACTTTAATGTTAGGCAGGTAGGAAGTACTACAGAGCCAAAATATGGTTGAGCAGTAAGTAACATGAATAGTGAGAGAAACTCTTCTTTTTATGCTGGTCCATTAAGGTGTAGCTTGAACTGTAGAACTGGCATTAAGCTCTGAGTGTAGGATGTGATAAAAGGAGGTCTTCATTCTCTAACCTTGCTAAATAGCTCATTTCATGCTCAGATAGTCATCATAAACAATTCCAAACATTTTAGCCCTAGAAGTTCAGGAAAGTTTATTTGCATATGTGCTCATTTTTACATAATATACACTACTATTGCATATTTTTTAAAAAATCTGACTACAGAAGATGTGGTGATTTATTGTAACAAGCATGTGAATTGAAGCAAGTTGTTGTTCATTAGTAACAGGAGCAGAAAGATAGGAAAAGGAGAGCTGGAGGAGCCTGATGGATACACACAGAAATGTATTTGTAAATAAGCTACGCACAGTTATTCTTTGTCTCAAACTCAAAGGGAAAAAAAGAAATCTGAACTCCCTTTTGGCCTAGCAATAAAGCATTGGATGTGAAAACAGATTCAGAATTGTTTGACTTTTTGTGAGGTGGCAGATGGAAGGAATAGTTAACTTGAATAATGTTTAGGTTTCTTTGGTCTATTTTAGGTGGGAAGCCAGTGTACCTTTAGCAAATTCAACTTGCTGAAGTACCATTCCCAGGCCCAAATACCATGTATCAGAAATAATCTGCCTAACTCTGGGTTTTACACACTGGTATTAAACAAGCCTGTTCAGGTGCCTTATACGGTTGGTGAAGACTAGATAATTCTGGACTGACTCATATGACCTGTTTGTGACACAGAGTTATGAACATTTGACTCCTTCCCTTGAAACGCCTATTTTCTTTCTTAGAAAAAATCCAGATATTGCTACAGGAGTTAAGTTATGGGAGATGAATGCTTTTTGGTTTTCTTCTTCATATGAGAATGAGTTTCTCTATTTTTCTTATTTCTTCAATATGTATATGCTTGTCTAAAAACCCGTGCATTTAAAATTTGCTGCTTGACCAATCTTCATTGTAATTCTTGTTTTTTGTTCATTATCAAAATCAGAGCTGAAGGGAGAAGCTTGACTGTGTGTGCCTTCATGTCCTGAAGGTACAAAACCTCGAAGAGAAATAAAAAAATACCGTAAGATTACAAAGATGTCACAATGTTAGATCCAGTGCATCATTTATATGTTGGAGCCCTGACTCTTGATGTTTTGTTTTCTAAATTTTTTATTTAGAAACTCACATATGTTACAACTGAAGCTTCCTTTGTGGATTTCAGAAACTTCAGGAGTATTGATATGTGGCCTCCATTCCTTCTTGAAATGAGAAATTAGGCTTTTTTCATGTGTAGAAAGCAGCAAGATACTCATAAACAGTGAAAGAGGAGGTAGAGCATCAGTTTTGTATATCTCAGAAGTATAAAGTTTATGTAGACCTAAGGGACATAGGCACAAAACACATGTGCTCAAATCGTAAATGAATAAAAAAACAAACAAACAAACAAAACATAAAGGATATTCTAAAGTGCAAGGCGTGTCAGAATGTTATAAAGAACACAGTCAGGAATAGTAATGAATAATCAAAAAACGCTCTGACATTTCAGAACAGGATTAAAATAATACCTTAGCCGTGTCATTATACTTATGATAGCACAAAACCATGTTTTACTGTAACCTTATATATGCAATTTTTTATTTTGCTCATTTTCTAATTTCTGTTGTAGCTTATAGCTTCTAAATATACCACACCTATGATAATGGGAAAATTCACAATAGAGATTAAATAAGCTTTGTTTCTTATGTTCCATAAGTACCTGTTATGTATGATGAAGTGCAGAAGCCCCTGATACACAGACTTAATTCTGCTTAAATTCCTTTACATGCTGTGGGGTCAATAGGGCAAATGATCCTTGGTGCAGTCAGACTCTGTGGACTAATTTTGAACCAAGGAACATCCCTTGCTCTTCACACAAGAGGATGTAGAGTGGTATGAGCACTGGAATTGTTACGAGAAACTTAAGAGTGAAATGTCATTAGATTAAGTGAAATACGCTGAAATCCAGTAATTAAAAAAAAAAGTGAGGTGAATTATTTTAGTTAATCTAACTGGGCAAAAGTATCTCTCTTAAACTGAACAGAATCTGTTATTTATTAAAGATTTGGAGTTTTATTTGTTCTTTGATTCACTGCTAAAGTGAAAATGCTAGAATTTTTAGGGCTCTAAGTCAAATTTCAAGCAATATAAATCTCGTGCCAGAATCAGTTCTATGAAAACTCATTTCCCCCACACCCCCAAACATAATTAAATTAAAACTGAGCAGCCAATTTTTTTTTTTGTGGCTGGTCATTAACAAATTGCTTATTCTTGCAAAGAAACTAATCTACATTCTCTCTCCTAGTTGTACACTAAGACTACCTTTACCGCTGGGATTTCTTGGTTTAAAATGGGATCTGGTCAAAAATGCAATCCTTGAGCTGTGTTCGTTGTTCTGACTTGTGATTTTATCATCTCTTAAAACCTCTTTCACATCAGTATAAGGTGGCCCTTACAAGGCATGGAGATAATAGAATGCTTCCAGGGTACATGACCAAGATTCTGATGCAAACAGCTGTTGTAATGAACTGTGGAAGTTCTTGGACAACCGCTATAATTCAAATTATTTTTTAAGGTACATCAGTTTATCCTAAGGGCCCAGGCAGGCACACTGCCCTCTCAAGATCAGGGAACCATGAAGATAATTCAAAGCCTCTTTGTGCACAGTTTCTGCAGATATGGTGGTTCCCACAGATATTTCTTGCAGGCTAAAGACTTGGGTTTTGTGATGCCTCAGCTTCTCTTTTCACCATACATACCATGGATTTATCTGTTTATAGATTAGTATTTGAAAAATAGTATAAGGCTCTCAAATTAGATGCATTAGATGTATTTGCAATAGTTCATATAGCAGCTTTCAGAGCTAATCTACGAGTGTACCTGCTCTTGTTCCCCTCCATGTGTACATCTGAATTCTATTGAGCCATCTCACCCTAATGGTGAAGGTGTTGCTTTTTTATTTCTGCTTATAATATTCATGTAAACATAAGCAGCAGGAATAAACAGAACTTTCCTCATCCATATTGTATTTGTACTGCTAATAAATATGTAGAAAGACATAATACAGATAACCAACCCAACACATGGAAACTTGAAGAAATGCAAATTTTTTTTAAGATATATGACTGGAAAGTATAAAAGCAGAAAATATCAAAATTGGGGCCAGTTATTTTATTTCCATGGTATAATTTTAGTGTCTACCTACCCAATCCTCTACTGCTCTACATTTGCTTCTCTTACGGAAAGACAAAAATAAGTAAACAAGTAACGGAAATGGTGCAACTGTGTTCTTGTTACAGTTCCACTTTTCTCAGAACCTTCCAGCGTATCTTTTGTAGGCACACTGGAGGATTGATGCGGATTAGGAATTGCAGAAGCAGCATGCCAGAGACTGTTAAAACTTCTGTTGTCAAAAGCACATTGTCCCTTTGTTATATGAAAAAGAGGAGAACTGTTCCCAGTACTCGTTGTTGCAGGAGGGTTAGGCCAGAGGATTTGAGAAGGTATTTTAGAAGTATACAAACGGACTTTTCCTGGCTTCCAAGTCATACCAAAGGGCATAAATTCTTTCCAGTGGGTTACCAGGTAGTGAGTATAAAAGTTTTCAATATAAAATTACAGATAAACAGCTCAGAGAACAATGTTTTCAGATTGTGTTGATACAGTAAATCCTCTTCAGCTAGTAGTGACAGCTATATGGCCCTAATTTGCCAAATAATAAACAGTAACTTATGCTCATTCATGTATTTTGTATTTTTATCAATTGATTTTGCAAAGGTATCTTCCCTTGACTAAACTAAACTAATGAAAAGATAGATACAGAAAAATAGAGCACTAACAGCAAGATAAGTAGGCTATATCTATGTGATTTCCTGTAACGGCAGGATGTATATATGTTAGTGTTATATTGTTTGCAAACTCTGGCTTCTAAAGTCTCAAGAATGGGGTTGGAACGGCAACTTCTATTTTTTGAGGATCCCTGGAACACAGGTCTTAATTTGAGACCTTCTATAATGCAAGTCAGTAATGTAAGTGAGATGGCTTGCAGCAAAATTCCCATTGGCTTCATGAGTATTGATGAGGGCTAACAATGCAAAACCCAGCAGATTTTTTTTCAGTTGCTTTTTGCATATTCATTAGTCTGTCCTTCCTTCCTTTCTTGATTTCATGTTATGGAAGAAATATTTTATTTTCATTATTTTCTAAAATTAGTTCTCCTCTGATGCATACAACTGCATCATCATCAGTAGGAGGAGTGAAGAAGGTGCAGTGCCACAGAGAGCAGTTTTTCTGTTTCAGGGGTGTCAAACTCATTTGCAGCGGAGGCCACATCAGCCTGGCGGTTGCCTTCAAAGAGCCGAATGTAATTTTAGGACTGTAAAATGTAGAAGTAGTTACATTTATACAGTCCTAAAATTACATTCGCCCCTTTGAAGGCAACCAGCAGGCTGATGTGGCCCCCAGTGAAAATGAGTTTGACGCTATTTGAAGCAATACATAAGGAACAGACCTAGTGTGAGATCCAGGAATGCCCTCCGAGCCCTGGGCATTTCAGTGAGGGACACAGAGTTTGCCTGTGGGCACTTTGCATGCTGAGTGCATGCTCTGTTAGTCTTATCTCATTAGCTTTAGCAGGAGATAAGTTAGTGGGGAAATAAGAGCAGAACATGGATCCGGAGTGAAAAAATACCCGATACAAGTCACTTCTGAGAGGCTACCTGGACACATGAATTCTGACCTAAAGAAGTGATGTAGTAGTATTTTCTTATATGAACTGGGGAGCAGATTCAAAGCCTTTGCTGTTTTAAGTGGAAGAATAAATATTCTCTGTTTATGTTAACAGATCTATTCCCATGGTGAGTGCTAAAGATTTCACTATAAGACTGTAGAAATGAGCATGTGCTAACTACATTCTTTTTGGAGGATTAATCTTACATAAAAAATTCATTAAAGTGGGCTTTGCTACATTATTTAAAATGACAGCAGAAGACAACAAGCTGAATATTTTGTCATTGATATGACACTTCAAATTGTCCTCCTTATTCATCGCTCTACCTCTCAATTAAATTACACACTATCAAAATCTAGTGTTGTGGGGAAAAAAAATTAGAACTAAAAATGTAAGTTTCAAGTATAATTGGTATTTTACATTATTCTGCAATGTACAGCTTTTTTTCTTTTTTGCATTTCTGCCTATTAAAGAAAATGTCAAGCAGATTGATCAATAGAAAATACAAAATTGTAACATATTCTGAGGTGGCATTACATCAATACAGAATGTTTGTCATTTATACTGGTTTTCTTTGAATGGCATTACAAGTACAACTGAGAACTTTCTCAGGAAAAAGATTTTTAAAAACCATTGTCAAAATTAGTCAGAAACTCGTCACAAGGTAGTATTTGCATCAAAGCGATGAATAATCCCCGCACCTTCTACAGCTTCATCTAAGTTCTGAGTAATGAAATTCATGTCCTTTCTGTGGATTATGCAAAGCACTGATACTGCTCTTGCATTTTTCATCTGGCTTTCTGGGATGCTGGGAGCCTGAAATGGATCTGTTAGAGCCAGAATTACTCCATGTGCAAGGAGAGGAAGCTGCTTTAGCCAATATCCCAGACACATGTTCTAGTGTGAGAATATTTATAGTTTCCTAGAATTATGAAAGCAGTTAATGTGGCTATGGTATCAATATATGTCATGTATAAATACATATTGTTAAGTATGTAGTAAAACAATAAATTTGTTACACATTTGCAAATGCTAAATGTGATATACATAGTGTGTAAAAGCCATATTTAGGTTTAAAACCTATTGCCCCAGAACACTATTTATATAATTATTCTACTTTAAAAATCTATTTTCTTTCCGTACTCTCTGTTCCAGCACTGCTGGGTATCTAAAGCTGCTGCAAGAATGATTCGTTTGGCTGATTTGATCATTGAATCCATCTTCAAACCTTTTTATATTTTATCCACTCCCAAGTCAAACATGAAGTTATGTGCTCTCCTCCAGCAGTGTCTGCAGTTTTTAGCTCCTAGATGCTCTTGACCTCTGTCTTTTATTCCAAGTCCTCAGCCAAAGCTGACACCTTTTCTGTGTCCTTTTTCCATCCCTTCCCTTATGTGGATCTTGACTGTAAAATTAACCCGTTTATTCTTCAGACACCTGTCTAGTGCCTCGGCCTGTATCCATGTGAAGATGCTCACCTGAATTGGTCGAGTCTTTAAACTAGAGTTTGGGTGCCCAGCTATCTGGTGAGGTGCACCATGCCGCAGAGGGGACTTGTCATTGGTCACAGGTGCCTTTTGGTGCCTGTACCGAGTCCCTTGGGGCCAGGAGCGAGCTCTCGCAGGTGCTCATGCCTCACGGCTCCCTCTGAGCCGCAGCCTCTGCCGCCCTTCTGAGCCCCGAGGGCTTTCCCTGCTCCCGTCTATACCACCTCCCACTCCTGCTGATCCTTAAACTTGTTTCTTCAAGTAAAGATGTCCGCGTTTCATACGTGTAAGCAATCGTAAATATAGGAAAATAACTCAATGCCTTCCAGAATTGCATTAGCCTACCTTGTGATAAAATAATAAAAGTTTGCTTCTCTATCTCCAAGATTTCTCAGCCCACCTCCTTTTTTCATTCCTGTCCTTGATTTGAGGATGAAGAATTAATCTTTCTTAGTACAATGGAAGCAACGTAGATTTTCATAATCTAAGTTATAGTCTGCTTCTTTTATTCTCTTTTCTTCTCTTTTCTTCTCTTTTCTTCTCTTTTCCTTTCCTTTCTTTTCCTTTCTTTTCTTTTATTTTCTCTTTTCTTTTCTTTTCTTTTCTTTTCTTTTCTTTTCTTTTCTTTTCTCCTTTTCTCTCCTTTTCTCTTTTCCCTTTCCTTTTCCTTTTTATCTCCCCTTTCCTTTCTTTTCCTTTCCTTTCCTTTCCTTTCCTTTCCTTTCCTTTCCTTTTTCTTTTTCTTTTTCTTTTCTCTTTTTTTTTTTTCCTAGAGGCAAACATTACACTCATACAGTTGTTTAAAAATCTGCCAGTGTTATTTTTCACAGTCAATTTTGTAGTCCTCCTTAAAGCAAAAACAGTATTTTGTGTTTGTACAGCATTCAGCACAGACCTTAATGTTTTCTGGACTCAAATTGTACCACAATATAGAGGATAACATCTGCTCTTTGCAGCTAAAAAGGAAACTAACATCAACTAATGTAATCCATAGCCTTTTGTCTTACCAAGAACTTTGTTCAATACAAGCCCTGGGTTGGCTGCCACCCTCTGATGCTTTGGAGGTTAGGCATCCTGGATTGTGTTCTGTTGCACAAAGGTTATCAGAAGTAGAGCTGTACTTTCGGAGTTTGCTTCCCAGATCTGGAACTGATGGAGTGCAACACCTATACACATCAGAACCTCTGTTTTTCACAGGGGACAGTCCAGTCTCTCCCGCTGCCCACCCTTGAGACTGGTGACTTAGTCTCCAGACTGAGATGCCCAGTATTGGGTTCTCCTGTTGGATTTGCCAGAGTCAGCTGTTCATCCTCATGTCTTAGCTAGCTTCTCCAGAGCCAAATGCCAGTTCCATTCCTTCAACCATTCGTGAACTAGAGAGTCTGTTCACGCAACACTAACACATGGTGGAATCACTTAAGTGCCTCTACAGGGTACTGAACTAGGGAAGAAAATAAAACATTGTGTATTGGTAACCAAACACAGCCTGGCTTGGTACCCTATACTAACTAGATGGAAAGGGACACTTGATTTTCTGAATCTGTTTTTCCTACCACACCTTTGAAATCAAGATGTGTCCTACCTTGCATGTCCTTGATATACTTATATTTGTAAAATGTTTAGAGATTGTTTGCTGGGAATAGAACCTGTGTGTTACCGCTTTGATGATATATGTACTCACTGGAATCTGCTGTGTAGCAGAGTTTTTACTGTGTCTTCAAGCAACCGAAACAACAGCTGAGACATTTTTGATGTACGGGTACTCCAAAGACAAGTACTATGCTGACTAAAAGTCTCACTGTATTGCCTGTCACAGTCCAGCTTGGAATACGTAAATATCTTCAGTGATACATTAAACTCGCAGCCAAAACAGGAAGGCTTTTATCAAGTGCTGGCACACAAAAGAACATCATCTGAGAAGTTAGCGTTAGGATCCAGATTTAAGATTTTTACTTTACAAAATCAAGCAATGGAGCTGGGTTCATTTTTGTGGTGTCTTGACACAACCTTGCACCAAGTTCATTTGAGATTTAGGTAGGATGGAGAGGGATACAGGCTGAGTCTGTGGGATGCTATCAGCCTAAATGACTGAATTTATTGTTCACCAAAATTCCTGAATACTTAATGATACATTGACCATCCAATATATAGCGACCTGTTTGAAGACAAATGCTACTTATTTTGGTGTATTTACCAGATCATGTCATTCCCGTGCTATCATGTGCAAGAGCTGGTTTTGTGTTAAAGCATATCATTTCAAGTGATAAAAGGAACACATTGAGCAGTTTAAAAACTCATAGGTATTATCCAGTAAAAAATACTGAAATATTTTTTAAATCCACAGGTAAATGCATATAGATACATTTGATGATTACTTTACTTAGAGGTTCATACTGTTGGTTTGAGCAAAATGAAGTACAGTTTGTTGTGGATTTTTTAGGAGAGGGAATATTTTGTGAGAGAATGTAGAAGAATTAAAAGTTACTTTTACAAAATAAGTGTGAAAATAATTTGTGTTGAAGGATATGAATCTAAGGAGCATAAAGATATAACAAGAGCCTATGAACCTCTAGAGAGCCTTACAAAATAGCTTCCAGAAAGTGCAGGGCACCAAAGGACAACTAATGGGAAACTAGGGGCACTATTTTGAAGCATAACAGTTCTATTTGTCATTCCCTTCAAATGCAAATCTTCCATAAAGATGTTTTAGTTGTTTTACCCAAAAAGAGAATTTCCGCCTGACCAAATATACCATCTGGAAACCATCTTTACATCCCTATTTATTGCAAGATGCTGTTGCCTGCAACAATTTAGAAAGTACTACTTGCTTGAGAGAGTTCTGCATTTAGTAAGACCTTCTAGCATTAGGTTGCCATTTGATTACTTCTCTAGATTCTAGAATATTCCTTTCACATGAAAATGTCAGCCCCTTGACAATAAGCAAATAGTAAAGGTAAGGGAATCTAGATCATTCATGTGTTTGAAACTAAAGAGAGTAGGCTGTACGACTAGTCATCATTAGCAAGCCGAGGTAAACATCATTAATTTTTAAAATGCTGTGCTCTCTAGGAGCTTAAAAATGATGTTTCATTTAAGCTTATCATGCAAAGCTGGGGTATAACCAATGGATGCAGATTAATATAAATTGATTTGGTAGCCGATGCACATCTACAGCTGAGAACAAACATTCAAATAAAAAAAGAAGTGGGTAATTCTTCACACTTCAGAAAGTCCATCCAAAAAGACTATTAAGGCATGTTGAGAAGTTTCAGACAGAAGAAAACTGTACTACTGCACCAACATTATGAAGCACTATTTTATTCAATGAAGACCTAAACATGAGGGTGAATACAGCAAGAACCCTAAATTTTATTAGAAGAAATGTGAGAATATTGTGAGGAACATAAGAAAGACTAGACTAAACTATGTTCCAGGGTACCTGAAACTCCAAGTTGACATGCTGAGAAAGAACAGAGAAATGGCGCATTCACTTTTTTGAATTCAAGGTTAGCTGTAACAGGTCAGGAGAAACACCTGGCTGTGGCTAATGATGTATTGGGGATAGTTTAACACTTCCACCGTTAACCAAAAGCGGAAAGTTAGCATGTACAGCAATGGATAATTGTGCTGGAAGGATCGTAACATCCTCTGCGCTTTCTCACCCTGGACACTGTGTTTGTTTCTCATCCCCTCATCCAAATAAAACAGAAACATAATTTGCGAGGCAACTATACCCTGAACACCCTTGCTACCACCCAAGAACCTCTATACCTCATCTTTTCTTCCTGACCCCTTAGAATAATATGATACATTTCCACTCTTGCCGAAACTAACCGTGCTCCATTCAACCTCACAGAAGGAGAATCTGAACTACTCTCAGGCTTCAATGTAGAATACGCTGCAGGTCCATTGAGAAAGTGAAATGGGTGGACTTGTGGTGTCACTGCTTGGCACACCCCTGGTTTCCCACAAACCCCAAAAGAGACCGGCATTCTCAGGGAAAGAAAAGTTTGCCATTTTAAGACTTTTTACTTCCTTCCCAATCTTACTAACATACTTATCCATTAGATTACTTTTGCATGTATTAAAATGGCTCCTTTGTAATATTAACAATTCTAAAAACCTTCTTGCTGCATAGCCTGATTAGCATGCTAATTGGGCCTCTCCTGTCTAGATCCCTAGTTTGTTCCTGGGTATCAACAGTGAAATGGTATTTAGTTAAGTACCCAGTTTAAAAGTTTATATTCAGATTTGGATATTCCTCTAAGAAATAAATGTAATGTGTTATTCTACTTCAATTTAGATATGATCCCACCCTGGAACCATACAGGAAAGTTGTGCTAGTTAAGGAAAACTTCTATTTCTGTGATATGATGTATATGTTATGTATGTACAAACATATGAATTCAGAGTTTTCCAGGATTATACACACCTAATACACACACACAATCTAGGAGAGCTTTGTTTCTGACATCTTCTTTCTGTCTACCTGTATGCCCCTAAATCATTGAGATGTTTTTCTTTGAGAGTTTTTAATTTCTTGTGGGGTTGGTTTGGGGGTTTTTTTGCCTTAACTCAAATGTATTCAAAAATGTTACACAGCAAGTGTTGCTATTTGAAAATAGCAGATTCTTCTTTGATCCTTTTTAAGGGGAGAGTACACTGGGCTGAACAATGCACATTCAGCTAATCTAGTACAACACCAAAAAAAAAAAAATCTTAGAGCATAACACAGGGAATTGTGTCTGTGATATAAATGAGGATTTTGAAAATATGTAACATATTTAACTAAAGTGAATAATCTCTGCATAACAGCTGGAATTATAAAAGCCACACAATATGTCTGTAATCCTAATGTGTTTCTTTGCTTTTTTGCAGGCAGACCAGTAATGATCGTTGTTGAGTACATGGAGAATGGATCCCTTGACTCCTTTCTGCGGGTGAGGTGCCGTTTTCTGATGACATTTGAATAAGACACGATTCTAGGTTAAGATTTTAAATAATTTATCATAAATTAATTTCTACATAATGTTATTCATGGATTTTCAGTGAAGAACAGAAGAATTTTCCCCAGGGTACATTTCTGAGGTACAGTGATAGATTAGAGCATGGCTGGAAAAAATATTTAAACTTAAGAATATAATTGATTTCTTATACTGAAGTAGTTCTCATATTTAGCAAATGTATTTCAAATAGTGTTTTTGTGAAGGAAAAGGTGAATAGAAACACAAATGCCTAATCTTATGGAAGCCATTCATTTTTCTCAATCACCTTCAAAAATACTTGGTTATGATTTTTTTGGTTGGTGAAGTATAGAATAGACTCAGTAATTGATTTATAATTATTTATGGTTACTTGCGTTTAACTAATTGAATTAGAAAACAGTTCATGGGTGAAATCTCCTGGCATTAATTAACACCCAAAGGTCACTAACATTAAAGAAGGGATACAGAAAGCATGAACCATCTGTTGGCACAATTGTATTTAATTTTTCTCAGAAAAGGAGAAGAATGACCCCCCGCTAAGCTAAACTTATCCTAAATTAGTCTCTTTGTTAATAGAACCCCTGGAAATGCTCAGGAGGCCCACTGACATAACACTCCATGTGAATGATTTGATTGTCAAGTATTTCAAATTTGTCTTAAAAAGTAAACGTCAGCCCTTACTAGCCCAGTGCCTTGCCATTGCCATCTTGCAGAATGGTAAAGCTGGGGTTGTAGCCACGGGCAGGGCAGGGAGTAGGGGAACTATGGATTCGTGAACTTGCTTGAAAGGGTACGCCAAGTGCAAAGGAGAGGTGTTCAACATGGAGCTGTGAAAATATTTTGAACAAAAATATAGATGATTCAAGGATGCTTTGATAGCAGGAAGAAGGAACTGCTAAGAGAAAAGAGTGAATAAGCAGGTAGGAAAAAAACAGCCGACACTTTAGAAAGACTTAAATCAGGGGGAGAGAAAGAAAGTCATACAGAACAACGTACTTGCTTGACAGCAGGTTGAGAGAAGGGGTAGCCACAGGAGAAGAGCATCTGGAGCAGAGGATACTACTCTGAAAGCACATCAGAGCCATTATCTTAGATATTTCTAGACATTGGTTCTCCCTTCCTTTTGCTTTTGATTATTTTGTAGTATTTTTTCTCTAACATTTCTTAATGTCCTCTTCACCAACCCTCCCAAATAAATTTATTTTCCTTTGTCAAGACACATGGCTGATATCTGCTATGTTGTCAGAAACATACCAGCACCACAGTTTCTGGTGAGAATTTGCTGATATCTCAAGACCAGGTTATTTTTCTGGAGAGTCTTATATCATCAAGTTCTTCTTAGAAGCTGGGTTGGTTTTAGAAATCACCTGTCTTGCCTTTTTGGCTCATCTCTTTTATCCACCTGCAGCAGACAGACTGACACTGATTTGAGTACCTGGCACTTCCCTGGTCTGTAATTTTTCAGCAGTGCCTCAGGAAGACTTGCCTGGGCCTGGAACTCTGCTCTGTGCGTGTACGTGCATGCGTGTGTGCAGCATTTCATAGAAGACAATAAAACCAAATACTGAAATAATTCATGAGAGAGAATTACCTGTCTCTTAATTGCTCTAGTATGATATCTATATTCCAATTATTCTTCACATGCATTTATTTATCAGAATAGGTACTACTTATTAGGATACTTTAATAAAAACTGACATCAGCAAAATTATGATGTTACTGTGAAGCAATACTTCTTACATTGCATCAGATATATTTGTAGGCAAAACTGCTGGGGGGAAATGCAAGCTAATAATTTCTGCAGCTGGTTTCCATGTATATTATTTTACAGTTTCAATTCACACTTCAGATGTGGTTTATTCTTCTAAAATGCTTTTTAAAAGAACTTTAGATAATATTCAGCATCCCAAAGCACTGTAGATATATCATCAGCAATCCTGTTGATAAGTAGCAGAGCAAATGGCTGCAAAGTAGCCTATTTAAAAAGAAATCCAGCTGCTTCATTAATAATAGTTGTTTCCTGCAGACGTAAGTCTACACTTTTAAAAGCTTTTGTTAAGATACAAAGAAGCAGAGAGGGTTTATCTTTAGCAATCCTAATAAATGATGTTCAGTGAATATAACAGTTCTTATGTGGTGAGATTTGGACGGAATATAAGATAGTCTATCTTTCTTATTATTTAAAGGAATCACTTGTTACAGTGCAAAGTGTCGTTACAGAGGGGGAAAAAAATCCATTTCTCACCATAAGAAATATTTCCCCCCACACCGCAACCTGCAAAAATTAACCAGCACGTCTCTCCAACCTGTCCTTCTTCAAATGCTTGCAGAAATGGCTCAGTCTTGCAATTTCAAAGAAAGACTCTGTGATGAACTATGTGAGGGTATTCCAGAAGAAAAGCTCCTCGTGGAAGACATTTGCCATCACCCTCCCCACAGCCTTGGTGGGATATTAGCTTTCATGCCAGTATGAGTTGTGCCACGAGTCATAAGCTCCAAGTAAAACTCCTAAACCCTAAAATTTCTACATCCTTTACTTCCTTGCTTTACAGATAGGGAAACAAAGCACTGAGATTTTAAGTAATCTGCACAGTATTGTGCACAAAGTGCACAGCAGAGAGTAGAAATTAAATCAGTTCCCCTGAATCCCAGGCCAGCAGCTTACATTCATCCTTCATCTTATTTAGTGCTGTATTTTGGTTGCAGTTATGTGACCAAGTCCCCAAACTAGTGCCTTACTTTCTGCTATTTGTGTTAATTAAACAGCAAGCTCAGCAAGATCATGTCTTCACCACCCCACAAAATATCCTGTATACTGGTTCCTAACTTTGAGCTTTTGGGTAAAAAATTTGGCAGGCATTTGCAATATGAAGATGCTTCAGATACATTCTTAGTGGAAAGGCAGCAGTTAATTAGAACCAATTCTGTAAGATGACAGTAATTAATTACAGCAATTGTGCACCATCAGACATCCTAAATTGCTGGAGACACTTGTCACTAAATTTTCTGCAGAAATCCTGCATTGTTTTTGCAGTTATATAAAGCTCATTTCCGTAAGATGAAACTCAGTTGCCTTTTTTCTCACATCAGATTGAAGCATTCGAGATAATCATCCCACAAAAGTATGCCTGAAATTTGCTGTCAAAGAAATGTTCATTTGACTAGAAATAAGGTATATGTGACTTCATTTCTGGTAACACTTGGAGAGATTTCTCTGAAAAAGGAGGTGATCTTCCAGCTTAGTGTTTCCTCAGGGGCTACAGGCTCCTCTTTCAGTATTACTCCAACAGCTGCCCAATAGAAGTAATCTGTGCTTGGAAAGAAAGTGGCTAATACTTCGGCTTGGGAATTGAGGAAATCCAGGTACCTGTTCCTGTTATCAACTTCACACAGAGACTTTGGATGGGACATATTGTCTTTATGTTTCAGTCACCTGCCTGTGTCATGGAGATCTTAGCAATCACTTATTCTGCAAGCATATAAGGAAAATAATAAACACACAAAGAGTTGAAAGGACGGCTATCTCTAAGATACATCTAAGATGTATCTAAGTACATCATCTAAAGATGTACTTAGTAATTACACAAGATAGTTGCAGATATGTTTGATCAGGCTCGTTGATACAGACTGTAGAAGATATGACAAGAAAGACAACCAAGAGAGATGCATAATAAAAAATTTTTTTTAAAAAGCCTCCAAACCCCAAAACCTTTCTGGCAAGAAGTTTCCTGCTGCTGTGAGTTAGAGATGCCTGTTCTCTGAGCATGGCCATGATTAAGTAAAGCAGATGGGTACTGAACCACTGCTTGGTGATCTTGCTGGCTTCATACCTGACATAAATGCAATCCCATTTTGCTGAGGGAAAAATGGAGATGAGTGTCACATTGCACCCAAGCCCATGCAGCAGTTAGAGGGTGATGCAGTAATATAACCCAGGTCTGAATCCCGGTATCACTCCCTCGCTGTTTATGCTGTGACACTGAAACATTTCTCCCAGTCTTGACTGTCAGATGATTGCAATCATTCCTCTAAAAGTACTTTGCCTCGAGGTTGGTCCTTTCACCCTGGTATGCCCTCCCCACCTCAGCCCACTCTTCAAGTAGATGCCTTGCAGACTTACAGACCTATTAAGGGTTAAATCTCATCTCCTGTTTTCACAGCTCCATCCCAAGGGCCATCTTTGGCTAAAACAATTGAATTTAGCATCACATAGAAACAGGATGATCAGGAGGCTAGGTAACTTGTGTGCTTTGGGGGGGCTATTGCTTCTTGGGTTCAGTTACACAGAATGGTGCCTGGAGAGCACCTCCTGGCTGCGGTCTGCGCTCGCCCTCCTCGTGCATCATTATGGGGATTTCAGCCACAGAAAAGGGACGCTGCTAGAAGGTGGCTTTGGGGGTTGTTTGTTTGTGGTTGGTTATGTGGAATAATGTGAAATGAATGAAAAAACTATCACCAGAGCATTTCAACTTCGTTCAGTATTTTTCCGTAGCCGCAGACTACCAGACTGCCGTCAGTGTTTTATTACGGTGTCCAAGGTGTGCTAACCAAGAGTTGCTGCAGTGAGACGAGAACCAAGAACACAGCAGTATTAATCAGATGAGTACTCATGGTATTGCAGCAAGTCCTGTAGCAGGCCTGATACTAAAATATTTTATCAGCTTTATCCACTGCATTCTGTTTACTCACCATTCTTTGTTAGGAAGGGAATGTGCACTCTCCAGGGGTCAATGTGGGGAAAAAAGCTCCTCAGGGTTTGCAACATATTCCCTTAACTACCCAGAAGAGACAGATGTTTAGGTTTGAAAGATGCTGCAGTCTTGCCCAGTTTTGTGGATCTCCGAGCTGTAGGAGGAAGGGATTAATTTACCTAGGGTAATCACAGGGTCGTCTTGCTTTCTTCATTGTTACTTTTTGTAATAGTAGTGCTCCTCTTCCTACCCAGAAACTTGTGACTGATTTCACTTGTGATTTTCACTTCTGAAAATTAAAATACTTGTAAAAAAAAGTTAGATTTATTTACAGGCATGCATAGTAGGTAAAAATGCCATAAAATATATTTTTTCTTCCAAAGAAAATATTTTCTAAAGATTCTATAAAAAATACGCTTAACTGCCTTGGAGCACTAACTGCAACAGACTGTATAGCAAATGAAACCCTGGAATTCTTCACCAGATTTTAATCCCTTGAGGTCCGTGTAGCAGAGGCTAAGATAAGTGTAAAAATGTATGGAAAAAATGTTACTAGAGGAGAAAATATTATGATATATTGCTCTTTGATGCAGTAATCATGATGAAGTTATTCTCAGAGCAGCTTTACTATCAGGCTCACCCTTTTTTCAACTAGAGTTTAGACACTGCAGCAGACACCTACATTTAGTGAGTTTGGGGGAAAGAGAGAAAAGAGAAAAATGAAGACTTGTAGAAAGTTCTACAAAACAATGTTGTAAAGTATGTGTTGTGTATCCATCTAACATGGCCTCACTAGACAGAATCAGCTTTAGGAAAAAGAGGCCAGATGGCCTTTCCTAAGTTTAATGGTTCCTGTTATTACTTATCTTCATCCAGAGAGGCAAAACATTAGAACTCCTAACTAATATTCCTCCTTTTGTTTTCACACATAGCATTCATGTGCATTTTTATTTATTGGAGGCACATTCCTCTCCTGGTAGAAAAAAAGGTGGCATTTTGCTTTCAAAAATGACTCTGTGAAGAAGAAAACCTACCTGCACTGGAGACTGCTGATTCCAGTATTTTGGAAGGCCAAAAAACAGATCAGGCAATTAGAAACTGAGTTTGAATTAATGCATTACCTTAATAGTAAAATTGCAAGCAGCATGTATCTACATCATCTACGATTATGCTGAGAAGCTGTCACTGATGCTATAGAGCCAATGTTTGTTCTCAAGCAATGTTTTACCCTGCTAAAAGGAGGTAGAAAACTATTTCTGGTACAGCTGTGAGAAGTTTTTTTAGAAATGCTGGTTATTTTTAATCACTGTAGATATTCTTCGTACTGAGCAACAAGAAATTTATTACAAACTATCTTGTATTTGAAGCCAAAAAGAAATTCATAGGTAATGTGGACACCTTCACTGTGCTCTTTATCTTTGTGAATTTGTTGAGAATACGTGAGAAACTAGGAGATCAGAACAGAGCCAATGTCGTCCATGTCTTTAAAAAGAAGGGAAAAGAGAATCCAAGAAATTACAGACCAGTCGGCTTAATGTCAACTGCTGTAACATTTCTGGAACAAATTATCAAAAAAGTGTCTATAAGCACCTCAAAGATAAAAGAGAGATAAAAGTAACATGGATTTGTCACGAACAAATTATGTCAAACAGTCTGGTTTCCTTTTGTAACAGGGCACAGGCTTTGTGGGTGTGGAAGAAGCAGTTGATACCATAAATCTTGACTTTAGTAAGGCTTTAAAACTCTCTCACGAGACCTTTCTGAGCAGCTAGATAAATATGGCTATTGCATCATAAAATAAGCTTTGGAAGTTCTTCATCTTGCAACATTTTTATAATAATAATATTTCCCATATTTTAACCGTTGAAGGGACACTTAGATTCTTGCTTAGGATCACTTAGTAGCGTTTAAAATGAACTAAATTATTTTCAGCTTTTGATTTATTACATTTAATGAAATTAAGTATTACTAATTGTATGGAACCCTAGTAACAGTTGATTTAAGAAAAAACTTGACCGTTGACCTTATTCAGTACCAGTAATACAAACCTGAGTGTATCCACATGATAGTATGAAGCACGAGTTGTACTTCCAGGAAATACCATGTGGCAACTTGAATTTTGGAAGATTTATCCTGATGAAGTTCTACCATTTACTCTAAATGGTAGAATAGTAACAATAAATGCATTGCAAAAACTACATCTCTCATGTAGTGACCAGTAGGAACTGTCACTGGTGAATATGATTTAAGTTAGACATAGACACACCATTTTCAATGCTATTCTCCATCTAAAATATGATCTGAATCATCTGCAGTAAAATATTTAGACTTGTAGCAAGTCCTATACACTTCTCAGAATACAAAGGCATAAAAGTGCTTTGACTTAAAGGGCAAATAAAGAAGTGGATTTTAGAATAGACAAAGGTCCAGAAACAACACAGAAAAAGTCAACAACCACACTTCCAAAAAAGTTACTCTGTAGTAAAATGGAAAAAATATTCTGAAGAAGAAAACTTCCATGGCCTCACAAAAAAAGCACTGAACAAGTGCCCACTGGAGCTGGAAACTCATGCATAAAAAGCAATCAGAGAAATTTAGGATATCATCCTTCCTCCCCTACAATAACTGACCCTCTTCACCGGCTCATTATACATCAGTGCTATTGAAAGGTCTGTAACAAGAAGAGAATATTTCATGCACAGAAGTTTCCAAAGCAAACCGCGGCTGAAAGAAAAAGCAATGTTTTTTGCAGGGCATTTGCAGGACTGCATAAATGCAATGGCAACTATGCAGATATTGCATCTACACTCCGCTGTCAAGAAAAGTTTGTTTAGCAAAGCCATTAAAGCCTGATTAAAATTTGATGGGATAATAGGATAAATGTGGGAAGTCCACTGAGGTCGGAATTGCTGCCAGTATTCATTAACACCCCTAACACCCCAGTGGGAATCCTGTCAAAAGCCTATTTTGAATCTAAGCCATGGGAATCAGAATAAAGCCCTGGATAACAACTGCCATATCATTCAGATGAGTGGTTTATGTCCCTATATGACAAGTGAATGAAACGAGATAATGGAAAGTTGCCAAAGGATTGGCTTGACGCACAGCTGTTCAGGGGAATTTACAAATGCTGAAAATATGAGGCCAGATTCATACCTGGTGTAATTTCATCAATTTAGTTGAATTTTCCAAGGGTTAAATATGGCCCACAATCTCTGTCCTGATCAGCTTAAATCAGACAAATATTTTGATATATTGGAAGATAATGGTATATAGCTTGTAAGGGAATACAACTGGCATGGAAACTGATACAGAAGTAATTACAGAGAGACTTGAGAGAGAGAAGACTTTTTCTGTCAGGAAAAATGTAGTTGTTCCAACTGCAAGGCTGGCAATGAAATGATATAAAACCAAACATGAGAAGGGACAGAGGAAAACAGATGCAGAAGAGGATTCAGAGAAATATACAGAGGGAGAAGGAGGACAGAATAAAATTGCAACTGGTGTGTTAGCAAATCTGTCATTTCTTCAAAGCTGGAGATAAGAAGCTTGAACTTTTTGTGTCAAGGCAGAAGCCCAAAGAAATTTAAAAGAAGGAGGGAGAGAATGGCAAAAGCATGAGATTGTTTTTAACTCAGGCATTTCTACTATACTGGTAAGGCAAATACTGAGATTTAGAAAGAGCAGAAAATGGTTATGTTTTATGAAAAATCAGTCAAGCATGGTCTAGATTTGAAAGAGCACAAATTTTAAAAGAAATGAATGAATGCTTGTGATCCAAGGAGACAAAAGGTTAAGGGAGGTGTTGCAGATGACTCTGAGGTTTGCTGAAAGAATGGAGCTGTTAACAATGATAAGGAGGAGGTAAAGTCTAGAGGATTGGGAGGCTGGTTTTGTTTGGTGCTTTGTTGCAGGGGGGACTTGGTTGATCGTTTTGCAAAAGCAAGTCATAGGTGCTTTGTTCCAAATCTTAATTCTACAGTTAGCTAAAAATAGTTATCCATAAGTGTGAAGAGTATTAACTGTTTGCAACCAGCTTAATACATTTTGAGTCAGTTGAACATTTAGAATTATTAAATGAAAAGCAAAACCCAAGTCTCTTTTGGCTTCACTGCATAAAATACTGGATAGAGTTCATGTCCTTCCTTTATTGGAAGAGGCTTAAAATATGTAATATTCTCTTTTGCCTCTCTTTGCTTAATTGCTAGATGGAAAGTTTTTTTTTAAAATATCTGTCACTGGCATGTTTTGGACTCTGAGAGGTTCCCTTTATTCTTGTGGTAGGAGACTGTGATAGGGAATGTCGTAGGCCCATAACAGGGGATGGCTGTTTGTAGGATGTCTGGTTATAACAATTGTGTCTTGACCCTCAGCTGAATGTTGTCTGCAGAACTAGCTGCTTACAGGTGACTTTGACAGAGACAACAAAGGCAGGGGGTTGCTTGTAGGTGTAATATTATTGCATAGGGAATTTAGAGACAAAAAGGCTTTAGAACCCTGACACAAGAGGACCAGTGCGAAGATTCAAGGGGAAAAGTTGCTATGAATCAGTCATAAATAGCTTATTTCAAAGTAGCATAGTTAAACATGCTTCTTTTGGAGAAGCCTGTGAGATGGCTGTGGTGTTTGGCTACTGGTGGAAGCGCCTCCTTAAATACAAGTGTTGCAGGGAGGTATGATGTGGCTGTGAGGTGTTCTAGCTGACAAGGCGTGTTAGTACCTGAATTTTTGCACTCTGGTATGTTGGCTTAGAGTAGCAGCTGTAGCAACCTTGCAGATCTTCCTTTTACTATTTTATTTTTGTTTTCTGTCTTGCTGTGTTACAACCTGACATAGCAGTACTGGTCAGTAACTGGTGAATGTTGCCTGTAAGGCAGGTTTTCATATACTGCTGTGCTTGGGCTTTTCTTCCAGTTAATTTTACAAAAGGAGTTGAAAGAGTTTCAAGACACTCTACAAGTTCTACAAGTTGCAGAGTCCACATTATTTCTGCATTATTTTTTCTTTCTGTTTGTACCCAATAGAGTTTAATTGAATAATAGTGACTTTAGGAACTAGCCCTTCCAACTTCTATATAGGCAGACAACTTTCAATTTTGAAGCCTGTTCTGCACACTAATTGATTTATCATTTAATAATGTATAATTTCTTGATTTAAGTAGAGGTATAATCTGTATTAGAGGCAGCTCTTGGTCTAGTATTGCTTCATCTCAGAAGATAGATTAATAACATGAGAAGCAAGTGACTGCAAACTTCTCCATGTCTGGAGTTTTGTCATTTATTTGTGGGATTTTTGGTAACCTTAATTATATCTAAGTAGTAGTTCCCAATTTCTTTAAGTGTTTATATCCTTACTAGCTGGACACAGGCCCCAAATCATTGAATCATGATGGAAATACTGAAATACTTTACTGATCAGGGATAAAGTTAAGCATATCCATACAGTTCAGCCTGTTGCTTTGCTGAATCTAATGAATTTACTGAATTTACTGTAACCTTCTCCCCTACAAAAATCATCTTGTTTAAATGTATGAGCTAAGCCACAGATATATCCTGCATACTGATTAGAACACTGCTGCTTGTCTGTAACCCAGTGCTGAAGGTGTTGAAAGAGAAAATGGAAAGTTAACTTGCTTGCAGGGAAGAGCTGTTTGTTTTTGTTTGGCTGTTCCTGCTAACATAAAAGCCTGGCTCACTGAATAATCCATGAGAAGCTAAATGCCTGCCAGCTGAGGTCACAAAAATACTGCTGCAAGCAGTCTGCTGCAAATGGTAGATAGGGTAGAGCTAATCCAGGCAAAGAGCCGACAATCAGATTTCTGTACAGGTACTCACTTTGTCCCCACTGTCACATAGTTTAGGAGCCTTCTGATGTAGGAAGTACAGGAGCATCAACTTTAATGTTGGCGAGGGGAAACTGAGGCCCACCAAGACTGACCAGATGGACAAGCATGGTTAACAACATAATTCTTATTTACATGTTTCAACTCCAATAGATTTCAGCAGGAGTTAATCAGCTTAATGCATTCATGGCTCTGAGCTTAATGGTCTTAGTCAGTCAGGAAGACTTTGGACAAGCTACATAACCCCTGAATTTCAGCACAGATCTCCTTTTTAATCTACTGTTCAGAGATTATATGGTGTTAGGTGCAGAACAGATGTGAGGCAAAGCCCCAAACTTTTTTCAATATTTGTTTTTTAAACAAACCAGCCCCACCAAAAAAAGGGAGCTAACAGCAATACCTCATGCAGACAATCAAGGCTGAGGCAACAGAAAGAGGGTTTTCTGTTTCCTGAGGCCATGGAGTAAAAGATGAAGAGAGGATTTTTCAGTGCATTGTGGTTCTTTTATTAAAAAACAACGTTTGGGGAAAGTGTTCTTCGTAACTGAGGATAAAAGACATTAAATGCTGTCTGTAGAAAGATTGTGCAGAGTGTGAAAATATAGAACAAAACGGGGATAAAGTGCACTATGAGAGATAGGATCGCTTGTACTGCTGACCAGGTTAAATACTTGAGAAAACAAGATGCAGCAGGCAGTTTGGCTGGACGAGTTACAAATATATTTTAAATATGACCTGTACTTAATATCACTAGTATGAAATTAATCAAAAGTAGCTGTGTTCTTTGAACTTGCATCTTTACTTGCAGAAGCACGATGGCCACTTCACAGTCATCCAGCTGGTTGGCATGCTGCGGGGGATTGCATCTGGCATGAAGTACCTCTCGGACATGGGCTATGTGCACCGTGATCTGGCAGCCCGTAATATCTTGGTCAACAGCAACCTCATGTGTA
Source organism: Caloenas nicobarica (assembly GCF_036013445.1). Lineage (NCBI taxonomy): Eukaryota > Metazoa > Chordata > Aves > Columbiformes > Columbidae > Caloenas > Caloenas nicobarica. The sequence goes on along the minus strand of NC_088245.1, from coordinate 91,157,356 downwards.
AAGTCTCTGATTTTGGTTTGTCACGAGTGTTAGAGGATGATCCCGAAGCTGCCTACACAACAAGCGTAAGTTTGTTTTATCTAATTTGAACAGCTGCTGCCTTTTTTATTCTGGTTTCAGATTTGTCTGTGCTACAGGAATAGTACTTTGTTCCATTCTCACTCCATGTGGTGTAATAGCACTGCCAATGTGTTTAAGGAAAGTTGCTTTGATTTTTGGCTGTGTAGGAGATGTACAATAAGCTTTGGCAATAATTGTTGTGGGGTTTTGTTTGGGGTTTTTCTGTTTGTTTTTCCATTTTTGGGGGGGAATTTTGTTTGGTGGGGAGATCTTTTCCATTCTTGTTTAGGTTTTGGGTTTTGTTGGTGTTTTTTTCAAAATAATTTCCCTTTCTGCTGACTTGTGTTCATTTACAAATATATGTTTTTAAAAAAGGAAGGTGGGGAGGAGAAAATCTCACCAGTTCCTCTGTTGGAAGCATAGTGTCAAGCCTGCATTCATAAATTTATTTTTTTGTTTTATTTCACTTAAGCTTACCTTCTAGCAGGTTATGTAGGACCTTTCTCTCAAGGTTTAAGTTTCATTAATACTTAAATTCTTTATGTGATGCAAGTAAATTGTTATTGGAAAAATGATTTTTGGGGTGGGTTGTTGGGGTTTTTGTTTCTTTCTGGTATTGTGGAGGTGTTCCACTGAAGTGAAAATTTTTGAACATGAAAGAAGAAAGAAGTAAATTGCACCCGCAGTATGAACAAAGTAGGGGAAGGAGTCTGTGGTGCTAATAAAATTACAAGTTCAGATGCAGCATTTTTTTAGCCATACCAAAATGTTCAGTTACATTCCTATTATGATGATTACCACAACATTAAGAATCTTATCAAATTCTAAGCTGGTTTTGAGTAACTTTCATATCTATCTGAAATTATTTCAGAGCTTGACTGTATTCTCATTAGTACTCTCACAAAATGCACAGAATTTGCACATTCCCATGATAGGGCACAGTGACAGAACTATAATAGAGATAATAAATTAGCATGAAATAATTTATTTTGACCTATTTCAACCTTTTTTTTTCTATTTCACTGTAAGAAGTGATGTATAACCAAAATGAGGAACTTGTCTAATTTAACTGTATTGTGGTGAGTACTCTAGTGTATCTATTGAATTCAATATAGCTATTGTAATGGGATTACAGATCTTTTTTATATATTACATTTTGTTTTCTTTAGTTTAAGCCCAAAATAAGGATGTTCTGACAAATTCCACTGTAAATTCCGCTTCTTAGAACAAGGTCTATGCAAAACTGCCAGCTGACTAGAGCAAAACAAGTCACTTTGCAAGGTTTTCTGTCAGTCTTAATCAGTATTAATAAGCAAGAAGGGGAGGAAAAAAAGTCACAGTTTTTTCCTTTATGGGAGAGATTTCCCTGCTTTAGTTCTCAAAACTTCTTTTGTTTCACACTGCTTCTTAATATGAGGCTTGAAAAGAAAAATAAACATTAATGCAGCTTAACAAGTTATTACATGTTGGCTGAGCTTTGCTAATTGTCTGTGTGAGCATGCTCAGCTTGCAGCAAATGCCCCAGTGACAGGCAAGTTAATTTATATTCCTCAGCACTGATCATGGGCTAATCAGCTCAGCTGGGGGAAGGCACTGGAAATTGCCATGCAGTCTCTCCCAGTTAGGTTTGGAAAAGATACCAAATGATAATTTGAGGCTTTCAGCTATTATTTATCCTGTAAGCTTCTAATAGATACCAATACTGAACAATTAGCTTTTCAGAATACTCAGTGTCTGCCTTTTTCATCAGAACCAGAGCTGCTTTTAATCAGGAAATGCTGTGTTGTTAAGAAAAAAGAATATTTTATGGCAATATATCTGTGTTGATGGACTTTCTTACAAGGTAGGACAGGCTTTGATGAAATGCTCACTATTTTTTTTATCGGTTCACCTAGCTGGTTAACGTCAGAGTCTGTGAGGCAGCTGTTGTAGGTGGAACACCTCAGAGCCAAGGTTGCTTCAGTCCAAGGCTGCAACCACACACTATTCCAGAAGCAGGTGTCTATAGCATGTCCATCAAGATACTGCGAATAAGGAGGGGACATTACAGAGGCTGATGGCCAGTGGCAGAACCTAAGGTGAATTTGCTTTGACCATGAACTCTAACAAAAAGCTTTGAAACTCATGTGGGAAAATGGTATATTTCATTATAATCTCAACTAGTAGCTTTGTAAATAGGAAGAATTCAAAGCAGCAGAGTCAGGCATAATAGAAAGTAAAAGGATGTTAAATCACTCATTCCTTCAACTCCAGCCCCCTCTGTTCTTGCAAGTGGGTCTTCACATCCAGACTTTCAATCACTGTGGCTGAATCTGCCTGCTTCTCTTCTGTCACCTCTGGTCCTTGGGAGGTGCCTTTTCCTCATCCCTGTGTGAGGGGAGACTGACTGCTCCAGTCCCTATTTTATGTTCATTCTATATGATCTGGTGGTAGCCCAGCTTCCTGTGGGATGCTCTTGCCTGTCATATGCTCTGTCCTCTGGGTCTTGCTCCCCTTGAGCAGGTCCAGCGGATGTTCCCTGTAGGGATTCCAATAGTCTGGTCATGTTTTTAAAGGAACACAGCACAATTATGGCCAAAAAGGTGGGGAAAGAAAGAATTTTTTGTCGCAGTGGCAGTGGAGGACTCAGTGAAGACTTTCACCCTTTAAGCAGTCTCCCATGGTAACAGAAAAGAATAGAACCCCATGCTGGATCTCATGTCTTCTCGCAGCTTTCACTGACCATCGTTATGTTATTGGCCTTCTCATCATGAACATCTTCACAACAGCAGGCCATGTGTATTACTTGAAGTTTTTATAGCATCTATTTAGTTCCATACTCTGTTTTTGTCATATGAAGGTTAAAGCCTCAGTGTTTTCACAAAGGTTCTGGTGCTTATAGAATTCGCGTTTCCTTTCCACAGGGATTTTTCATGGTAACAGCCCAGCACCTCTGCCTACAAGAAATCCATAGAGTTCATCTGCATATTGAATAGTATTATGTTTAGGCTCACATCTCCTACTACAACACTGTCCGTCAGCGCTCAGAGGAAACTCTGATTATTTTTTCTCCCCTTTTGGTCTTAGTCTTTATGTCAGAAATTGAATGGCGCAATTGGATGTTTGATTTGGGAACAAGAGCTACTATACAACCTAAGCCAATCGGCGGCCAAAAATTGGAATTTTATATCCAAACATCCGTGATGAAGTGGTCAATAGTGTGTGAAAGTATTCCCAGGAATAAAAATGGTAAATTGAGTCAAAAGACAAATAACTTTTATAAAGCTGTCATGCTCTGTGGCAAAACAGGTTGCATCCTCACAAAAATAAGCCTCAAGGCCCTCCTACCTTGTGAATTTACCATGTCTGAGCAGAGACAGCCTCGAGTCATGATCAGCATGTTTTGCTTTGTCTTCCTGTTGCCATCCAATATACATATCTTCCTTTTTTCTCGCTGGTTTAGAATAGATCTTATATTCTTTCTATTGGCACATCCTCCCATATGCAGGGTAAAAACTGGGAGTTGAGGTCTGGGAAAAGCAATAACACTGATGGAAAATCTCGAAAGGAAACTACCTAGAAAATGGCTCCATTCTGTGCTCACACTAAAACACTACTTGGGAGACTATATTCAATTAAGTAGTGATGGCAAAACTGAGAAACACATCAAAAAATGCAGTTAAAGGTCATTACATTTCCCAAGAATTTTGGACTGACATTATTGGTCAAAGAGCTATTGGATGCTTTAAACAATACATTAAAAGATCGAAATTTCAGAAAACAGCTTTCTGATTTCCGTGACAGCTTTGTTGGTTTGGTTTGGCGTTTTGTTGGTTTTTTTTTCATCCAGCCTCTCGAGAGAAGGAATGTAAATGTGTTTCTTTATAAGAGGGTTGGTAGGAAATAAGAGATTGGCCTCTGTTTGCTATGGGGAATCACAAAACTTACAGCAAGATATAATTTTATAATAGGAAGGAGGACTTAAGAGCTAGGAACATCCAACTGCCAACCTTTGAGTTTCAAATAGATCAGGAAAAATATAAGGTAAATTTTGGGATAACTGAATAGCATGGGTTTTTTTTTCCATGAAGACAAAATTTTCATTTTTAGCAGTGGTTTCCAAGGCAACAGTACCTCATAAAAAGACATTTCTAGTATATAAACAAGCATTCCTGCCAATGCAGAGGACATCTAGGCTCTTGCATGTCTCCTTTTACATAGACTGTTATATGATGTAAATTCATTTAGTTTAAAACATAGTCAGGGTTCACCTGTATTTGAAAAAGAAACATGAGCCTCCAGGAAAACATTTTACATGTAGCAACCTGTGTACATATATAGATAATCAGGACAGAATCTGTAGCACTACTGTACAAAGGACTGAACTGGTATTTCTGTTAAAGGTGACACCTTAATATTCTGTATTAAATATGATTTTTAGTCAGATAAAAAGCTGCTACTAATGAATCATATGACACATATATTCTAGATTTCTCTCTCTTATTAGCTGTATTTCTGAATTCAGCCTTAATATGGAAAATATTTTCTTACTTCCACAATACTAGTTAGAGAACTCATTTATTGCGTTGCATCTAGTGAATCATTTGATGAACTTCACAGGTCTGACTCTTCTCAAGCCAGTTGGATAAAATACCCCATCTGTGGAGACTTCTAGCTTATTAGATTCATTAGAGAAGCAAAGCAGATTGATGCCAATAATCTATATAAATGCTGGCAAGTAGCAAAACTTTGGGAGGATCAGGATGATGACTTGATATTTATATTATTATATATTGTTACATAATTTATGTATGTCAAGACATTTTCCATTTGCTCTTACTTGTACAGAAATAATGGCTTGAGGGGGGAGGGTGGCAGGGAGAGGGTTTAACTTGCTATAAAGTGAAACAAGATGCAAATAATTTTCTAGTTAATTTGGGATGTCAAACAATAGTTTCTGAACAAGCTGAGTGCTACGACAAGCATATTCCCTAGATATTTAGAAATCCACTTGATTGGAAACAATGTAATTAATTGATTATTGGCAGCTATTCAGAAAAAGAGGTTGTGTACTCTAAAGTTCTGTACTAACCTGTTTTCTTGAAAACTAACTGGTGATATAAAGTTGAGCACAACCATTGTCGACTAGCTAATTCTGTATGTGAGGTGACAACAGCACATTTTATCATCACTGACCTGAGAGAAACCTACTGATGCATCATGACCACGTTTGGTTCTCAGCCTGAAACCAGGCACGTGGTGTGGAATCCCACCAAGGTTTTCCTTATCTGGAGGTTCTTTGATGTTTGATCTCACCAGAGACTGGCTAAAAAATGAGAGGGCTTATGTGGTTTATAACAGGTTAATGCCCTGTGAGAATAGTAATACTTGTTCTCAAGTTTTGCAACTTCATCTTGCTGGGCTGAAGCCTGATATGGGTACCCTGCCTGAACACTGTTGAAAAAGTAGTTAATCTGTCAGAGCATGTGTAAGAAGTCAAGAAGCAAGTTAGAGCTGCGCCAATGTGCTCAGCCTGCACCAGTGTGTGGGAGATGCAGTACTTAGTTTTAAAGTGTGTGATGGGATTTGCATCAAGTGGTGGTGAGATGAATCACCTTCACGTGAGTTGCCAGCTTCAGCTGGACCCATTCCCTGCTCTAAGAGGATGCACGAGGTTGGAGGCCCTGCATGTGCTCCCTTCAGGCCTCTGTCTTCTGTTGTGTTTGCCTAGACAAAGATAAAATGTGCTCGGGTTATGCACAAGGGCCAAGAGGCAACAGGTACAGGAGTGGCATAAGGAAGGAGTGTGTTGATAAAAAGACTCGTTACCTTTTGGGCTCTAACCATGTGAGGTGCAACGACTTTTAATGAGTAGTTACATGTTAAAAGGAACAGAAAGTTTCAAACTTACTCATTCAGTGTAGGGCATGGTGCTTGCTATTTACTTGGCTTATTTATAGTAGCCCCTGAAGATGAGGATATGTGTCTTTGTCAAAGTAACTTAATACATCCACTCTCTTAGATTCTTTGTTCAACTTTTATCTAGCTGTAATCCTAAATTCCTTTAAGAGGTCTTCTGGTTTATTTAACCTTCCCGAAAGCTAGTAACAATAGAAATTTTAACAGAATATAACAAAAACTATAACAAAGGCTAGACCTTTAGAAGGAAGGCAAAGGACAACGCTGAGACATAAATATAAAATTCTCTCTCCATACATTCTCTCTCCATGTTTTGTCTAATTTTCTGCTTCCATGAGTATTCTCTAGCTCACTGTAACAGTTGTCATTTGAGCTCTGAGAATGTATGGGGGGAAAAAAGCATGAAAATTTGCATTTAGAAGATCAAAAGCAGCTTAAATCAGAGAGATTTCTAAATTAAATGTTTAGATTTAATTGTAAAACTTAATAGCTCTCTCATCCCTGGTTTTCCTCCCTCACCACCCCAAGTAGTAACTCAAAAAATACATTTGACAGAGAAGCACAGTTGGAAATTTTGCATTTCACTTTATCATGTTCAAAATCATTATGTTGATGAACTCAACATAAGTATGCCCTAACATCTTGTCTGTAAAAAAAGTGTTATTTTGCACTCCATTCCTAAAATGACTTTCAAAGCATCATCCATCACAACCTAATTTAATTTTCCATGAAAAGAAGAAATTGTACTGTAATCAATTTAAAAATTGCTGCCTCTTTGGAGATTTGTAAGCTCTGGCTTTCTATTAGCTTGGATTTCAACTTCTTGTCTCTGATTCCTCCCAATTTCATACTAACAAATTTGAGTATTAAACTCTACATGTATGTGCTTTGCCATTTCTCAGATTGGTTCTCTGGTCATCTGTAAGAATGTTCATGAGACATGGAGGTGTGCGTTTAGAAATGACTTATGGAGTAGGCTTGAGAATGAACTTCTTACAGACCTAAAGCATCAGTGCCATGGAAGGAGCATCTAGGAGACAAATGATGAATCTGTTTGTGAAATTTAATACTGATTGTGATTGTATTGATTATTTGTTGGAATAATATTGACTAGAAACAGTAAGGCATATCTTGGTGCAGTGGTTGTCAACCTTTCTCAATGCATGGGTTCCTGAAATTTATCCAGGGTGATGCAAACTTTGTTAGAAACTTCTCATTTGTGGGTTTTTTGTAAAGTATTCCACAGACTCTCAGGGGCTGACATACTCCAGGTTGAAAAACCACTCCACTGTTGGAGTATTTTTTGTTGATTCACTGCATGTGTCTTTTTACTGAACTTATGGTAACTGCTGTAGCAAGGAAAGACATAGGGATTAGCGTTATGAGAGGTATCCCAACACTCAGAAGAGATCTGTTTAGCTCTGACTGTGAATAGCATTTAAACCAGCCGCTGTTCAAGAGGATTAACAGGAAAATGTACCTGTCTGTTGAAGAGATGACAAGAGCAATGCAGCAGGATATTCACATCAGTGAGTCTTATATCCAGGCTAAAATTTTGGTCTAAATGATCACTGGAAACACACTATGTTAAATAATGAATGGTCAAAGTCAGAAATGTACAATTCTGTTTCATAAAGTACAGAAATAAAGGTATGTCCCATTAAGTTAAAAGATAGGAAATTCAAAACTATTTTAAAGATGCGAGAGAGTTTTATCACACCATGTGTAGTTAAACCATGGAGCTGATTGCCACAGAAAGCTGTTTGTGCCAAGATTTCACCAAGATTTATTAAAAAAAAAAAGTGGTGGTGTTGAATATTCTTAGGAAGAAATAATATCCAGTTACTCCACTCAATAACAATTCTAAAGAGATACGAAACCTCATGTTTCAGTGTAGGGAAGGAAGGAGGGCAGGAAGAAAATAAATGTGAAAGAGAGAAGTAGCAGAGTAGATTATTTTCAAGCTTTCACACCTTCCTCTGAAACACCCAATATTGTTACTGCCACAGATTGCAGGATTAAAGCGCTGTGGGTTTGATTCACTGTGGCAATTCTTACTTCTGACAGTCAGAGTAGCCTGAACCAATAAAATAAACTGTCTGTGGATATGCAGGATGTCTGTAGAAGTCCTTGAATCAGGACTGCACGTGTCTGACAGACATGCCCCAACTCATACAGAAGCAGCTGTGCAGGATTCACACAGTGAAATTCTGTGCCACGTGCTGCATGGATGCAAAAACAAATCATCCCATGCTCAAGATTTTTCAGTAAGACATCGCTTTTAAGTAGTTTAATTCTGCCAAATGCATTTGTTAGTGAAAGTGATGACAAAATGTGACTGCGGGAATCATCATCCAAATGGAAATGGTTATGTAGTGGAGTACAATCCAACAGAAAAACTCTAGGAATAATTTTGAGAAATGGTGTACAGCAGTAAAAACAGGCAGACCAGGGCGACTTTTGCAGAAGTTTAAAACATTTTATGTGTCACTACTGAAACTTAGTAGAGAATATCAAATGTAACTAAAATCACTGTTGTGGGGAAAATATTGCAGAGAACAAAAAGAGTAGGAGAATGTAAGGTGACAGAGACTATCATTTAGTATTTTAGCACTGCAAATAGTGACAAAAATTAGCCAAGGTAACTTTTGCAGATAAAAATGACTGGTGCAAAAACCTCTTTGTTCAAAAAAAATTGTAAGAAAAACTCCAGAAAAACTGGAGTGGATCTTAATGATCAGCTTAAATAACAGCTAACACAAAAGAAGGTCATGGAACAGAATTGAGGAGAAAACTAGCCTACAAAAATACACCTGCAATTTCTCTGTAGTTTGGCTATGATCAAAAGCAAGCAATAATAGAGCAAATGAAAAACACCAAGCCAAGAGCTTTTCTAAGTCAACATAGGAAAGATTAAATTCATCTAGATCTTGAATGTTAGGATGTTGATCTGGAAATGCACTTTGAGTTAATTCATGTTTTGTTACCTAACTTTGGAGTGCAGTGATACGATTTGCCTTTTCAAATAAAATCAATCCCTAGTTTACTTTCAAAAGAAAAAAAAAAATTTTTTTTAGTTGTTAGATTTTTCTGCAGTGCTGAATTTCTGATTTTGCTTTGTAGTTGTCACATACCATAGGGGAATAATACCTGGCTTTATTTTTTAATTCGGATATGAAGACATTCTAAATAAAATATGCATCTTTAAAGGCTAGGTGGGGGCTTATGGGACCATAATTCTTTATTTCATTCTTTCTTGTTGGGTTCAAGACAAAATTTAGAAAACCATTGAGGTAACTTTGTGTGTCCTGTATCTATGTTTTAAAAGCTGCTTTCTAATTTGTAGTTTAATCTCATAATATGCAATTATCTCTTCTTTGGGAAATTCAGGTTTCATTACCAGGAGATACTGTTTTGTTTAATGGGTTCGAAAAGTATCTGTTTGCTGGAGAGTATGTGGCCAGCCAGGGACATGAAGCAGCTGTACTCTGCCCTACCTGTGCAAAGGGAAGAGACTCTTTTAGCAGATCCATTTTGCTGTTCATCTTCTTTCTGCATAGGTGGTCGCAGTGCCACTGAGTCCCTGCTGGTAGGGTATGCAAAGGAAATATGACTGTAAAGAGAGATTGCTGTTTAGAAAAGAAATGAGGATAAGCTTGGGGAGCCTCTAGAGTTGGAATCCTTCAAAAGGTGGCTGTTGGTGACCATACCATTGTCTTCAGGGTATTTAATAGCCTGCTGATTGTCTCTCTTTATCTCTACAAAAAGTTGTCATTAAATGTCTACATAAAGCTGCGAAGTGTTGGGATTGTTTTGTTTGGTTTGTTTGTTGTTTTCTTTCCTCTGGACAACTTATATTTTGAAATGATTAATGTAACAACCTCTTTATTTTCAGAACTATAATTGCCATTGCTTAGGGAGTACTAATGATCTGATTAGTACTTTGGGGAAGGCAGAGACAGGGTCAGTTTCCCTGCAGGGTTCAAATAATACCTTCCATTACCTAAGAGGAAAATTATAAATATGTTTTACTTCTATTATAGCCTAGAACGAAGGATTACTCATCAAGGGTGTCAAAGCACTGACTGGTTTTAACATCACCAAGGCTGGTGTTATATAACTGATAGAACATCTAGAAAGTTATTTGGGGGAAAATGATGATTCCTTATTTGTTGTTATATAGCTAGTGGAGGAAAACAGATCCCCCAGATAGTGTTATCTCACAATCATGAACGGTAAGTGTGTCTTTGGTATCAGATTCAAAACTTCTTGGTATTGAACCCATAAAATAGGCAATGCCACTTCTCTGAGCAAATCTTAAATAGCTATGCAAGGACAGAGAAGGGTGGAAAAAGACAATGCACTTGAAAATAATTTCTGAACTAACAGTTAAATGAAGACTATGAAGTTCCGAAAGCTACAGGTGATGTTTTCAGGAAGATTACAAATTGTCAAGGCACCAAAGTTATTGACCTCTCAACTGGACCTGAGAACCCTGGAAACTTCTATTTGTGCTCACTGCTCTCCTCCCTTCCAGAAAACAAGTCCAATAAAATTAAGCAGTAGGCTAATACATGTGTATGTGCTATATACTTTATAGTATAAGCAGTCAGTCATAGCATTTTATTGTTAATTCCTCATACTACTGATAGATTATATTTTAAAAGCTAACAGTTACCACAATGTTAATCTAATTTCAAACACAGCTGGGTTTTTAGCTGCACATGGACTTGATTGCATGCATTTATAAGTGTTTAAATTTTTAATCAGAATTGCCATTTTCAAACGATAATTGAAGCTATTGTAAACATGCAGAACATACTTATACCTTTTTACCAATTCCTTCATTCACTTAGAATGATACTATCCACACTTAAGATTAAAAATGTAGGAGTACTGACATAAAATCAGAGTTACTGCTTTGTCGCTAATTATGTGAATGAATATAGTCCTGAACACCTGTTTTGTTAGGCTGTTGCTAATAATGGACCACATTGGTGTTTTAATAGTCAAGGTATTGAGCAAGTTAAGGTGTACCATAAAATATCTCTGGTATGTTAAAGACATTTGAACATACCTGCAGTATGCAGAGCTCCTGAAATACTGTTTAATGAGTTTAAAGTCAATCCATTAAGGTCAGAACTGTTGCTTTCAGTTGCATGTCAGCTGACAATAATTACTGTAGGTTATAGTATTTTGATACGTAGAACAAGCAGAATAACTACCTCAAAGCTTTGAAAAAGAATGTAGCATAGTCATATGTGTGGTGTTGTTTGGGGTTTTTTTATCTCATTCGAAATTCTTCATACCTTTCAAAGAAGAAACTTTTTTTTTTTTTTTTTTTTTACTGTGTGTTGTTGAAGCCAGAAGAGGTAAGGGATTCATTGGGAAAAGAAAAACATTCAGCTCCAGTGATCCAAACAACTCTGCTCCAACTCTATTATTTAGCTGTTGTTAGGTGAAAGGAAATAAGACCTGGATGATTTTTTTTCTTTTCATTTGTTGCACCACTCTCCATGGGAATTTATTTTCCTCGTGAAACACTGCTGTAAAAAGTAACCTCTCTACAAATAGCCATATAAAACTTCTGGGTTGAAAAACCAAAGCAGGGCAAAAATTTGAAGTAGTTGGCTTCACCAGGATTTTGTAAAGCTTCATAATTAAATCTTGACATATTCCACAGTAAGATGTAATTCCTTTGTGTTATGTTCATGAGTATAGTCAAATTAATTCCTGATTCTAGTCCCATATAAGAGTAATTGAAAACAAAAGAGCCACCTGTAAGACTCGGTTATTTAAAAGCAGTCAGTTTGTCAGGCGTGGTCAGATGCATATTTCAAACCACACAGGGAACAAGCTTTGAGAGGGGGCTCATACTGTGTCTTCAGATGCTACAGGAGATCACTTATGTTTCTGTCTCCATTTTCTCCTGCTGTATTGTGTTTTGCACTGAGCATGCTGTATGAACTGAAGAGCAAACAGTTATGACACTGGAAGAGACCAAAAATTCTCAGCAACACTGGTAGACCATGATTTAGTCTTATTTATTTTTTAGAACTGGGAATTCCTGTCTGATAAAGATCCAACATTTGAATGCACTTGTTTTTTTCTGTGGGTTTTTTTGGTCTTGTTCCCGAGGAATTATTCTATGCTGTATTTGCATGTGACTGGCTAGTCCTGTCCTAATGACTTTAATCAATTTCAAATTTGCCACATTAGAAAGAGGCATTAAAATTTCAGAGACATTATTTATGGTTTTATTTCATGAAAATAAATGGTTAACATAGAAAACAAATTATGTTAATTTATTATAGTAAGGACTTAACCCTAATTTTTAGCCTGGAATTTTGACATCCAATCTTCAAGATGCAGATCTGGGGAAAACCAAGATTCCTTTCTTTCTTTCCATCTGGAAGGACTTCTTTGGATGTTTTATTCATTTGTGGGGTTTTTTCTGAATGAGGATCAATGTTGATATATAATGTCACCAAAAGGAGGCAATAAAGAAATTAGGGAGAGGAGCAGAGGGCTTGCAGGAATACAAAGGAAAGAAAGGAAAGAGGAGAGAAAGCCTGACAATTTTGAAAGTAAGGAGAGTTAGTATTGTTTTGATTTTTTTTTTTTTCCCTTATAACCTAATGTTTGTTTAAGATAGTCATCCATGAAGAGAGGAAGTAGGGCCTTTAGTGGAAATGCATCAGTGTCATGGAGATGCTGAAACATCTCCACTGAGGAAAATCTCTGCAGTAGTTTTCTGCACTGTGGTCTTCTGGAGTATGAGTTTCACTTTCTCTATAGCTGTATTAATTGAAGAGAATCAGCTGTATGTTCTTGTTTCTATGGCACCTCATTACCTCACCTGAAAATTTAACAAAGGCAAAGCAAGTGATACCACTCTTCCAAATCTGGTGGCAAAACCTGGAACTGACTGAACTTTGACTGTGGGTTTTAGTATTTACTTTGTAAGATTACAAAGTCCTAGAGTAACACTTGATAGAAGTTCTGGGCTTTTCATTTTCAAGGACCTGCCCTTTAAAAATCCTAAGTTTAATTTCACAGTCAAAGATGGTATCAAGCTATTATCTGGCTGAACAGTACAGCTATTCACTTCTCTGTGTAATATTGCACAGCTCAGAAGGTTTAGGATTCATTAATGATGGAAGAACTCTCAGATGAAAAAGAAATATCTTTTCACATTGTTTAACTACTGCTCTTTATATAAGGGAATCTTGCAAAGGGTAGACCCAGCTAAATATGAAAGGATGGAGTTACAGCTTGGTATGATTTGGGCTTGTGTGTTGTGATGTGTAGTACACACGTTCTACTGTCTCCCCCTCACCCCTCAGGGAGATCCTCTGGTTCAAGTGCTACTGGTGTCAGGGTTTTTGATCCTTGCTTCAGATAGAAGAAGGAAGTCAAAAACATGCCTGTCTCTCATGCTTAGGAATTTTTCTTCTCACTTTGATACTAATTCTAATATTTCTCTTGTATATGACATCAAAGTTATTGTAAATGAGATTCTGTAATTACAGAAGGAAGTTTCTGAAGCAAGATATACATACACATTATACTTAATCTACTTTCATATTTCTGTAATAGAAATGTTAACTTAGGAACAAGACTGACCTAGTTATTCACCTAAATTAATCCCCATTGAAATCAGCTAGAGAAATTTCCGCTGACCATGTAGGAATTGCAGTTTGTCCTAAATGAGAAAGATAACTATAGAAAGGAATTATTCATTGTTGCCTGTTTGCTTATGAGTTGGTTTGCTTGCAAAAGTGAAAGCCAGATTATTTTCAATCACACAGAAGCCCTTGGGAATCTCACTTGTGCACTTTTCTGTATTTATCAGATTTCCAAAACTTTACAACGGTAAACTTATTTTTTTTTTTTCAGTCTTGCAGTTTGGCAGATTTTCAAGATAGCAGCTCCTTGCCCAGCTGCAAGGTGTTCCCTTCCTTATATACATAGAGGATGCAGCAGATGATTCATAGCTTACTGTTACTGTGTTTCCCTTTAAACAGAATGCTGCAGGAATATTGTGGCACAGTGGTTGTCGGTCTTAAAAACATGTTAGACCTAGATTTGTGTGACTCTGATAAATCTAGGTCAAACATCATAGTCTTTGCTCAGTACTTATTCAGGCAAAACTCCCATTGGCTTCAACAGGAGTTTTGCCTGACTAAGCACTGTGGGATTTTGCCCTTAGTATCTAAGATATTTGATCTGTTCTTTGCACTTTGGACTCATTCTAGAAGCAAACTGTATGTCTTGGCCTTGACTGCCCCACTGTGGCTGTATCATCAGCAGCTTAAAAGGTGGCAGAATCCTCTGTCTCCTGACATTGTGTATCTTCATTGTCAGAATACTTCAAAAAAACCCAACTCCATATTTATTATATTTAAAGTAATCCCAAAAGTTCACAGAATCGCAGAATGTTAGGGATTGGAAGGGACCTCGAAAGATCACCTAGTCCAATCCCGCTGCCAGAGCAGGAACACCCAGATGAGGCTACACAGGAAGGCGTCCAGGCGGGTTTTGAATGTCTCCAGAGAAGGAGACTCCACAACCTCCCTGGGCAGCCTGTTCCAGGCTCTGTGACCCTCACCGAGAAGAAGTTTCTTCTCATATTTAAGTGGAACCTCCTATGTTCCAGTTTGTACCCATTGCCTCTTGTCCTATCATTGGTTGTCACCGAGAAGAGCCTGGCTCCATCCTCCTGACACTCACCTTTTACACATTTATAAACATTAATGAGGTCATATACGTGTATTATGTGTATTCACTCTGTATTACTGCATGAAAAGGAAATCCCAGAAATTTCACTGCTTTCTTAAAATAATTTTTATTTGCAAGGAAGCCATTAGATGAACATGCTTAATTGACCTCACCAAGAAATGTACAGTATTTGGAAGCAAAGAAGGACATATAATGACTTGAAACTACTTGGAAGAACTAGTTTTCTTCTTAGTAATGTGGCCGTGATTACTGACATTTTTGCATTGATTTTCTAAAATGAGCTGAAGTGCATTTTGAGATGAGACTTGTCATCCTTTTCCATAACACCACATCACTAACTGTGCTTTCATTTCTACTCTAATTTCTATTTGCCTCTATATTCATTCTTGGTGCATTAACTATTATTCTTCCCTCTATTTTCTCTTTTCATCGTATCTTGTTTTATATCACTCTCTGACTGGAACTATCATAATTTTAACCTAGAACTGCCAAATCCACTGCTAAACCATGTCCCTAAACACAACATCTACACATCTTTTAAATACGTCTGGGGTTGATGACTCCACTACTTCACTGGACAGCCTGTTCCAATGCCTCACAACCCTTTCCAGGAAGAATTTTTTCCTAATATTCAATCTGGACCTCCCCTGGAGCAACTTGAGGCGGTTTCCTCTTGTCCTATTGCTTTGTACTTTGCAGAAGAGACCAACACCCACCTTGCTACCACCTCCTTTCAGGTAGTTGTAGACAGCGATCAGGTCTCCCCTCAGCCTCCTTTTCTCCAGGCTAAACAGCCCCAGTTCCCTCAGCCGCTCCTCATCAGACTTGTGCTCCAGGCCCCTCACCAGCTTTGTTGCCCTTCTCTGAATCTCTCCAGCACCTCAGTGTCTTTCCTGTAGTGAAGGGCCCAAAACTGAACACAGTATTCAAGATGGGGCCTCACAAGCACTGAGTACAGTGGCACAATCACTTCTCTAGTCCTGCTGGCCACACTTCCTGATACAAGCCAGAGTGCTGTTGGCCTTTTTGGCCGCCTGGGCACACTGCTGGCTCATATTCAGCGGGCTGTCAATCAACACCCCAGATCCCTTTCTGCCAGGCAGCTTTCCAGCCACTCTTCCCTGAGCCTGTAGCACCGCCTGGGGTTGTTGTGACCCAAGTGCAGGACCCAGCACTTGGCCTTGTTGAACCTCATACAATTGGCCTCAGCTGGTCCAGATCCCTATGTAAAGCCGTCCTACACTCCAGCAGATCAACACTCCCACCCACCATGTCGTCTGCAAACTTACTGAGAGTGCTCTTCGTCACTTTATCCAGATCATCGATAAAGATATTAGCATTCTCCATTCACGCTCATTTTCTCCTGGAGAAGCATGGCATCCATCAGTCTGGTCCAGATTAGGTGTGTATCAATGAATAAACATTGCACAACCATTGTAACTGCGTTTTCATATTATGCTTAAGTATTTATTTAAAACACATTTCTCTGAATTGGTTATTTAATTTTTCAGCAAAGTATTAATAACATCGTTAGCTTCATAAAATTACCTAACCTGAAGAGATTCCCCTCAACCTTTTCTCTAACAAGCTAGAAGAATTAATTCAAGTTCCCAAATCATATGTTCAAGGACAGCTTTAAGTAAGTATTTTTGATGTCAAGTTTAACTTCGTCTTTGTTCCCTTGGTCCAATTTTTGGTATAATTTTCTCTGACTAATCTTTTCCTTATAAGTTTAGTACTTCATTACAGGAATTGAAGTAATTTAGGTGTGTTTTAAAAGTAAACAGCTCTTGTGCTGGAGCTGTGGTTTACTCAAGATACTTGTCTTTCAAATGTGCAGATGTTGATTATGAATGGAAACATATTGCCAGAAGTTGAGAGAGCCTGTGTATATCTGTCTTGAGTAACAACTGCTTCAGTCTTATTATTCTAAATGAAAAGAATATATACTAGTTTACATTTTCCTAAGTTATTTAGTTATTTCTAAACATTGGCAGTTATAAAATGGGGAGGAAGTCAACAGGCCATCCTTGAAAGCATCTAGGGATGTCAAGGAAGCTTATTACAGTATTTTGTATTAACATTGTATAACTACCCATTTAATTCTGTCTTTTATTAATTTTTGAGTGCTTGACTGTAGCTTTAAAATTTTGTTTTATATAATTTTTAGTTTATTGTATAATGTAAAAAAAATATTCCTTTAGCACACTATTCTGGATAAGAATGGAAGCAGGAGTACCACAGTTTCCCTTGGCTTTAGGATCAGATGGATAGGTGCTGAATTGCCTTGTTAAACTGGGACTTTATTCCATGCGCTAATCTGAAAAGCTCATGACCTGCTCTTGTAGTTCGCACTGCAGTAAATCACCACCATTTCTGCTTATGTTTTTGTAGTTCTGTCCCATCAGTGAGGCATGACACATGGATTAGCCTACCTGCTTTTCAAGAGCTCGTCTCTGTACCACATTGCTTTGTGTTTAAGATGTGCTGATGCTGGGTATTTCCAGCTAAAACAGGAAGATACACTTTATACCATATAAATGGATTTTTTGTTATAAGCAATAAATTTCCTGGAGTAGTTTTTTTAATCAGAAAAATTGAAAATCTTTGTAGGATCTCTTTAGTCTCTTGATCATGGTATAGCAACATTACAGTAAGAGGAGGTATATGAAAGAGAGAGCAAGTAGAAAGATACACCTAACAGCTGTGACTAACAAAAGGCATATATCTCATTGTATAGTATTGCTTTTGAAATTTGCTCAGTTCATAGAATAAATAAAGAGGGAGAGCCCACACCACAATACACTGTAAATTATTCAATGAAGTTAATGCACACTGTGTGTGCAGATTTTGTGTTCAAAGTCTTTTCTAAATGGGAGCTGCCAAAGGTTCATGAAACTGTCATGCTCATAAATTATTTAGCAGATCAGCTACACTCTTCTTGAAACATACTGGGATCCACAGCTTTAGTAGTTTGTTGAGGTTTTAATATCTGTTTGCTGCTTTCCAATTTCATCCAGAACATTTGGCCTCCATCACAAATAAAACCATAAGTAACATCTGCTTCTTAATTAGGAAAGGATAATGAGGGAGAGTTGTAGATATTGTTGGCATTAACCATCCTCCACAGAATAGTAATATCGCATTGCCATGTGTAGGTGACAGAATCATCTACAGTGTAATTTGACATGCAGAGGATACAGTGTTTCTGTGTTTAAATATTTCAATATCAGCGGAGAGTTCTTTTGGATTTCCCTCTTCTCAGGGCTTTACTTTTAAGTCCTGAGCAGTAATCGAGGAGGAAAAGTTCATTACAGGACTGAGTCAGCCAGAACTTTATGTAAAGGTGTAGACCTTGCTTGCAGGTTCGGCTTAGTCAATGACTTTATGAATTGCACCAACCTCTTTTCATCTCGAGGAAGTTCTTCCGCTTCTCTCTGAGCTTTGGCTGCCTGCTCCTTTGTACACCTTTGTACATCTTTCCAGCTCAGCATGAACTTCTCGAGGCTGTCTCTTGCCTACCACATCTTATAATACCTTCTCCCAGCACATCTCTCCCCGAGCAGAGTCAATAGCACCCCAAGCCAAGGAGCCTCCATCAGAAGTTGAACTGTAGGTAATATAGCCCCTCTCCCAGGGCTTTCACCTCCCTTTTCCACAAGAAATAATTATAAACAAAAATAGTGAAAAAAAAAAAACACCTTTCATGTAGGTTTGCTACCTTTTTCTTGTATTGTCTTCCTGACTGGATGTCCAAGAAAAGTTCTGGAGGAGCACAGCAGTGAAGCTCTGTATGTTTCTTCAAGCACGCTTTTTCTCAGGCTATCCCTGAAGTCAGAGCCAAGTCCCAATTAAAGTATATTATAGGTTCAGTTATAGGAACCTACTTACTTTAATGCATTTTTTATTATATTTACTCGAGACAGCAAAATTATACAAGAAGCCTGTTTGACTATGTGGTGTGATACCTTTTAGAGTCTGGTACGCTACCCATCTGCATTAACTGACATGCCCTACATACCCAGTCACATCAGATACCCTGTTTCATTGCTGCAGATGTTATGTTTTGGTGAAAGGTACTTTCATCCATAGATAAGGTACACAGATGAGAATATTTGACTCACAGACACTTCTTGCCATGTGCATGTTATGTCCCAAGGAAATTCCTCAGTTCTTGGCCAGTTTCCCAATTGTAAGAGGATGCGGACTGTTGCTTGGTATAGTTTTTGTCCTTTTGCATGTGATTTTTTTTTTTTTTTAAATTTCATATCTCTGCCAGTACCAGCATGGAACCTCAGGGCAAAGGTAGCAAGCTCTACATGATTCTTGACAGCACATTTCATCAAGGTTCCTTTGGCTCCTCTTCAAACCTTTCTCCATTACAAAGCAGTTGGCCAAGTACTTATTTTTTTTAAAGTCCGTGCAACAGTCAGTTCAGCCTTGCCATTTGACCAGGTGTTGTGGAATCAAGCTATTGTCTGACCAATTCTTAAGATCTCCTCAGAGTTGCAGATTGCAATACAACAAGCTGTATCTTCTCTGTGCAGAGGTACCTGTTTCTGGTCCTGTGTATACCGCACTGGGGTTGAAGTTCTTGTGTATTATGAGGTGTTCAGATAAATGCAAGAAAAAGCCTTTTGCTGCCACATTTTTTCACTTGATTTCCACATGAATAATTCTGTAGTGCCCTCAAATTTTAAAGACTGAAACATAAGGATTTGAAATTAAACTTCGAAATTGTTACGGAGGCAACATAATACCATCTTGCATACCCCAAATACATAAAAATCATAATATTGGTTTTCTTTAAACATGGTAGAGTTTTTGCTTTTGGGTTTCTGTCTGTAGTGTACTGTGTTGTCCTGGGCTTTTTGTACAGATTTGTTTATAACCAATAGTAAAAGGTATTTGTATTTGCCACCTATACATCAACTGATGCTCTTTGGTAATATATGTGGTAAAAATGTATAAAATACACGAAGTCATAAGTAAAGATTGGTGTGACATACTGAAGACTTGTTAAAATACAGTATGACTTTAACTCAGGCTTTAAAAGTTGTGCTCAGAAGGTCTGTCCCATTAAGAGGAATAGCAACACTGCACACTCCAATTTGTGTGTATAAATTCAATTAGAGCAGACACACAGGCTGAGCTCCACAAACCGCTAGCATCTCACTTGTCAGTATGTGTGATTGTACTCTGAGTTATCTTT
Source organism: Caloenas nicobarica (assembly GCF_036013445.1). NCBI lineage: Eukaryota > Metazoa > Chordata > Aves > Columbiformes > Columbidae > Caloenas > Caloenas nicobarica. The sequence continues at coordinate 91,137,444 of NC_088245.1, read as the reverse complement.
GTTTGGGAAGAGTCAACTGATGGAATAATCATGGGACTGAAATACTGATGCTTTCTTCTTGTCCTAGTTCTTGTAACAGTAAGAAAACTTTTAAAACTTGTCTCTTAAAAGACCCCCCTCAAAAGTATTTGTTAAAAAATAGTGAACTTTTCCAGTTTGTGTCATAATTTTTTCAAGGAGGACAAAACTGGGACAAGCATTTAGGAGGAACCTACCTCTCTCCACCCAAGATCTTATTCTATTATTAGAGAGAGATGTATTTTGGTACATTTTCTGTGGGAAAAGGCTATTTTTCATGGCTAATATGCACACAACACCAGTTTTATTGTCCGTGTGAGCAGCACCTCAAAGCCATTTAAGTGTTCCTGTAGGTTTCATAAGCATCACACGTTTTTATTTGCATTTGCTGTGTTGCTCACATGTCCATGGAGCTAGCTGTTTATTGCTCATAAACAAATTCTTCCTCATATGCACATGTTCTTTTCTTTATCGGAGTGCTTCAAAATACCAAATCCCAATTTTCTGTCCTATTAAGTTTTTACAGGCCAGTATCTTTCAGTAACATAACAGAAGCTGATAAGACCTCCTGAATATTCTGATGGGGGTGTTCCCACACTTATGAGCCATCACGATAATGTCATTTCTACCTAGCTACTAAATATCATTTCACAGTTCTTCCCACTTCTAAGTACTTCTGCCTACCTCATTGTTTATAAGAAAATGTACATTTTGTCACAGTAAGCAAAACTACAAAGGAATCTTCAAAGAAGAAACTCTTTCATGATGAGGCGTAGAGACCACAAGGATCTTTCCTGTTTCCCTAATTTTCACTTTTTTCTTCCTGCTTTGCATCAGCTAATCGAAAGTATAGAGCTACAGACAGAGTAGGTGAGGGGACTTAACTGATCTTACTGATTACTTATACAGAATCATGATGCTGTACATAAAGTAAACAATTATGTTTATCCTAGAAAAGGACCAAATGCTGCGTATTCATTGGAACATCTGTGAATTTGGTTGGATGACAAGTCCCAGAGCAACACATTAAAGATAACATTTTGTTCCTGCAGCTTAGTAGTGGTGACACATGTTTAATCAAATTAACGACAAGAGGAACAAAATTTAATAAACACAAAAAAATACATAAATGCAAGCCTAAAAAATGAAACTGAGTTTTCATTATGAAAGTTAACATGCAACTTGAATAACAAAAAAGATAATTTATTATTAGGTTGTTTTCTGATCTCATGAGCTAAGCCAAAAAAACAAACAAACAAACAAACAAACCCTGAGATTGTGTGTTCTTAGAGGTTAAATACCTTTCTGCAGTTTTTGTAGTGTTCACGAAGATCAGAGATAGATCAACACCATTGTACTTTGGGAGATGCACTGCAGTGTTGTACTGAGGAGAAGGTTTGAGTTATTATAGTGAATATGATTAATTGTTTAACAGCCAAGAGATTTGTATGTTACTGTTGCTTAATAGCTTTAGCAACATTTCTCAATTGTGTATGGAATATAATGCTAGGACTGGTAAGTATTTTAAAGATTGCTTCAAGGTGAAATTATTAGAGATACTACCTTTCCTTATGTACTATACATCATCCTTTCCTTATGAGGTGCATACTGTGAGAATAATTTTGATTTTTCTGTACTAAAACAGAACTGGTTGCTCTTTGTCTATAATTATTTCATTTTTACAAATCAATATGTTGATTTTTATTTAAGTGAAGAGACTGGAAAGGAGGAAGTTGTCTATATAAACATTCATAGTAGTTGACCGTTAATTTGTTCTTGTATGTTCATAAGTACAAAATCCATTGTAAAGCTCTCTCCACTGTGAGACAAAGACACAGCCCAGGAAATGAGCGATTGCATAAGCTGGAACTTTATCTCAGAGGTTCCTGCTCTTTTATCCTGCAGTTTTACCCATCATAAATCATTTACGACCTGTTTTCTGTAACAGCCAACATCTAGAAATCCAGTTATTGCCAGTGGGAGTTGCAGGTATTCAGCATATTTGATAGTCCTCAACCTCTGTCTCTGTTTTTGCTACTGTTAAATGGAGACAGTAGCTTCTTCAGAGGGTTGCCATGAGAATGACTGGTTATGAGCCGAAAAGCACTCTGAAAAGCGAAATGGCCAAGCAGTGTTATTGCACCGTTTTAATGTTTAACAAATCTCAGCAAAATCACCTCTTCTTTTTGGAAATACTTACCAAATATGAAGTGTGAAAAACAACTTTTCCTAATTTGGTTACAGTGCTTGGAAAAATCATTATTGGTCAGTGTACCTCCATCAAATGCTTTATAGG